>NC_140587.1:317191660-317816660 GCF_964204655.1 Triturus cristatus | reverse complement strand
TGTATTGCTACATATGTATTACCCTATTTCTAAGCGTGCTTACAATACTACTGCTGAACATTCTTTTAGCGAATTACCTCCGCATGAGTTGTCTTATAGATTTGCGCTGCGCAACAACACTTTCATAAGTATGTTACATCATTCCCATCAGACCAACAATGCTACCAATTGTTGGATATGTGGCCGACTCCCTCCCTATCAGAACTATAAGGGAGTTTTGCCTCTCTTTCCGTATCCGTTCACACACAATGGCTCCTGTGGAGCATGGTTTAGTTTGATTAATTCCCTAGATTCAAATTCAGTAGTTTATCAAGACAACTGGGTATGGGGAAACCTGAACCTAGTTTTGCTTAAAGTCTGCTACCCTAACAAGGAGGGACTTCCCAAAAGAACAGGAACTGATCTAGAAAATGAAGTATATGGATTAGGTAACTTTACACTTAACCTCATGATTCTGAATGTTGAATCCGAAGCTACCCCAATCTTGCCCGCTATGTCAGTATTTCCAGTTAAAGGTGAATTATGTGTAAGAAAGAATGGTTCCATACACATGGGCCATAGTAAATGTACCACTGTGATAAAATTCAGTGATCAAGGCAAGTCTACATTCAGAGCTTCTCGTCATTCCTACTTCATATGTGGCCAGACTGCATATATACGTTTACCTCTAGATTGGGATGGTACCTGTTACATAGCATTCCTTCTGCCACCTGTTTTCCTAGCCCCTCCTGATTATCACAGAAATACCCATTTAGTACACAATAGACAGCAGAGAGATCTCCCGATTGTCGATTACACTGAAACGGCATGGGAGCAATATACAGATTTCAATAAAGGTTTCTTTCCCTATATAGGTACAGTCACTAATAGTAAGCTGATACGTAGATTAACTAGAACCCTTGAAGCAGTAGTGAATGAGACTACTTCCGCCCTAGGCAACTTAACAGAGGAGCAGTCTGCGATGCGGATTGTTGTGCTTCAAAATCGTCTTGTCCTTGACGTCATCCTGGCCGATAGGGGCGGAGCTTGTAGGGTCATCGGATCAAGTTGCTGTGTTTTCATACCAGAAAACTCGCCGTCAGTATATAAAGCCATAACTCGCCTCCATAAGATTATAAGCCAGATACACCAGAGTCCAGGCACCTGGACTTGGTCCGGTTGGTTCTGGAGCGTGTTGTCAGCCTGGGGATGGAGGATTCTATCCTTCCTAGGTATTGGCTTTCTCATACTATTCAGTTGCTGCTTATGTCTACAATGTGGGCCAGCGATTTGTGGTTTGTGTGCCACATCGTGTATTCCGCATCCAAGTTTTCGTTCAAGATCCCGGAAGAAGAAAGAAGAACAAATGATGCTATATGAACAGATTGATGGATTGATGAAGATCGATATCTCCTGAGGGTCCGTAGGGGACAAGGAGGGAATGAGGAAATATGAATTTTATGATCAGTTATGTCCCCTATCTTAGACCCCAACGGCTCCATGTACATGCTACAAGTACATGTATGTTCCCTCCAGTTCCAGTTATGAAGACGCAAATACATGTGCGTCCACCGTCAACATGTCCTCTTTCAGATCCGCCATGAATGGGTCAGATATTCCATTCCTAAGTATGAAAGGCCACCAACTTTATGTGGTTCACTTTCCACGTTTTACAGTTCAGGCGAGTAGGCCCTGAATTCTGCCATCAAGCCTTTTCCTGCCTTCTGCCTCTGAAAGCTCCAGTCTGAGCCCGCATCTGTATCCATGAACTTTGTCCTACTCCCTGCGCGGCTAACGGTGCCTGATCCGGCCTGTTGCCTGCCAAAAACTGTATTTCACCTTCAAGATTATCTGCTCCGCTCCTCATCCGATGCATTCCTGTCTAGTAGTTTAGGTAAACATTCTTCCAGCTACCGAGCAAAGGGCCAGGCCTCACTGTCCTCATGCAAGTAATTCATAGCCCCTGTTACCATGGAAGATTCCTGCCCCCTCGCATCTCATGTAGACACTTAGACGCTTGTACACGCACTAACAGTCAGTATAGAATAGATTCCGTCCGAGAGACCTTTCCTTTTGGATAATACAGTTCTTTAAACATAAGATATTAGATATGATTTGGGATTAGGTTGACATGACCCCCCAGACTTCTGTCTCCACATGTAGAGCTAAATGTCAAGTTCTCTTCACCCTCTAGTTGCACGTCAATCACACGTCATGCGGCTGCGAGCGCATCTCTGCCAAATATTTCTGCTGACATTGCAGGATTCTCTTATGGATCCACCCACTTGTGACATCATGTTTAATGACGTTTCTAGTTACGCCTATATGTACGCCTTTTTCATTACGTATGTGTATTATTATCTGTATTATCAGCTGTTACGCCTCCTGCATCTGTCTTAATGTAATGCTTTTCATATAAATATCTTTACTTGTCAATAATGTATTGCCTTCCCTTCCTGAACCCTCGTGGTGATGGAATTTGATGCCTATGGTTCGAACCATAATTCCTTTGTAGAGGAATAAAGCCTTTCAGAACCTCTAATACCACGGATTCTGCCTCTTATTTTTACTGAGTTATTCTTACTAGACTTTACCGCATAAAAAATAGTACAGGTAATGAAATATTTACCACAAAACCCTGAGTCTTTTTACTTTAAGGTAGCGGGAGAACCCTCTTCTAAAGTCAGACTGACACACACAAAATTATTATAATCCAAATCCTTTATGGAGGAATTAGCTATTGGAGGTTATGACGTATGGAAAGCTACTATCGATCTTAAATCGGTTTGGGGAACTAAACCGTGGAAGGTACAAGGAACAGAAGCTTTACATCGTGCCCGTCTTATCCCTAACCATATTTTATTTTTAAATTAATCTATTTTTCAGACAACCTGTTTTGGATTGGCTAGATCTAAAAAATTAATTTCCCCCTCGATCCCTGATCTGGGCGCTTATCCTGGTTGGGAAAATCACTCAGATCTGTCCCTTACTGGGTTGCAGTCGCTTGTTTCCAATGGCACCTTCAATATTTCAACATTGAATCCTGAGGGTTGGCTAGTATGGCAAACAAGCTCAGATAAGTTATGTCAGTCATGGCTGCAACATTCCACCTTAACTTCAGTTAAACTTCATTTGTCACGTTTAAATGAAAAAATAGATTTGAATGATTTCATTAAGGGTCCTGTTAATGGTAGATCTAAACGATGGGCTTATGCTATTTACAATGAAGTTTGGAAGTTGTCGCAAATTGAGGCTGCTTCTAGACTACGTGCTATTGACCAGGCCAATATGGAAAAAGTATTGGCTGTGATAGATAATAGTATTAATACGTTGTCTTCAAGAATTTATACATTAGATAATATCGTTTCTTCTGTTGTAGACATTGTGCAAGATGATGTATCTGTGTTGTATCATGGTCAAAATCAATTGCGTTCAATTATGCAGTTTGCATGGACATTGCAAATGTTAAAGGCAGGGAAAGTCCCTTGGGATTACATGAATATTTCATCGTTGTTCCTTCCGTTTAATTTGACTGACAAACAGCAGTTCATGTCCATGAAAGATGCTAGTTATGCATTGCTGCACGTTGAAAAATTAGAACCTTTACCTTTTTCTGTAGCTGAGTTAAATTCAGCCGTGTGGTTAGTACACGGATTAGTAACTTTACCGTTCAGTTTATTCAAGTTTAGTTCGTGTATGAAACATTATGCTATCGGCGGATATGAACAACTTGGTGATGCGTTTCTGCATGAAGTTTGGTCACTTCCGTTCACTTACAGATGCGTGAGAGATGGCAAGGAAGTTTACTTAAAAGGTGAAGAATGCAGTTCCGCTCCTGATCACTCTGTTGTTTGCAGACATATACAATTACATGGCGCTTGCAATATACACGCTCCTAATTTAGCTTGTGTCTTAAAGGGGATTCCAATGCCAGTTATAACGTCTTCTTTTAAGCTGCTTGCCAACGGTAGTTATTTGCTGTTAAATAGTGAAGCTTGCTGTGGGATGCTAGTGGGTATTCCTTACATAGTGACTGTTACACAAAAAGTAGTTTGCTGTAATAACGTCCTTTTCCCACCCCCGCAAGGCCGACTCGATATATCCATCTGGCCAGCGATTCCAATCTTGAACGCGGAGTTCAATAGGATGAGCAGAATAAGGGCTCTTTTGTCTAAAAAAGAGGTTGCGTTAACTTCATCCCGTGAAACATTTCTTCTTAATGTTGCAAACACACGCACTGAGGTACAAGCTCTTTTAAATACTGACCTCCCCCTCCATTTTGGAACTTTGATTCAAACTATCTTTAATGCTTCGTCTACGACTGGCCTTGTTCATTTTTTTAAAATTGTGGGCTCCGGCCTCGTGACATCTTTCCAGACTGTTTTTGGTGTGATCCCCGCATTTTTACATTCTATTTTTTCGAGTGTCTTCAGAGGGTTCCCCGTGTTCCTCGCTTTGGTGGCGGGTATCCTTTTGTTGATTTGCGCTCTTCGCTATGGCTGCACACCGGGAGCTGCAAGAAAGAATGCTGCGCTTGCTCCATCTTCGTAGCCGGATGCTTGATTTCTATGGCACCTTACCACTGGCGGTATTAAGCGTCAAGTATGGATTGTCTTTCCGGTTTCCCTTTTTTACGTGTGTGCAACCTGTTTTTCATTGCCTAGATTGTCCCTTCCAATGGGCTCTGGACTTGTGCCTGTCAAACTTGGCGTCGCCTGACCCGGATTTTGATGAACTAATGTGTCCCTTAGTGGCTCATGAATTCGACTGTTCTGGTGTCGCGTTTATGGCTTTGGGTGCGGCACACGGAGTCCGTGGAAATTGGGATATCGGAGAGGCAGCTATTGATTTCCTTGAAAGGAGTTATATTGAGGAGACTGACAGTTGTCCTATCATGGTGCTGGATGCTCCGATAATTGGCGAACATGTATGTTCCTTTCACTTGCTCAACTGGATGGCTGATACTTTTGCGGGACGCTCCAATGATTTCCTCTTGGAAGCAGCCGCAACTTACGGTGCACATACCTTCATGGATTGACTGATTGACATTGTCAATGCAGCTTGCATCCAGAATTGTTAAATTTCTACGAAAATTTTGCTTACCTTTTGTCATAATATTTTTTCATTTTTTAAAACGAACATTTTTTTATTATCGGACTTTACACTTATCTTGTATGTCCTTGAGTCCGTTCTAAGTCACTTGAACTCTGCGTTCTTGATAAATGTATCCCTATTGGTTAGTGCTCCGATCATGGGGGGGTGTGAGATGGACTAAGCCACGCCCTATTTACAACACTAAGTTAGCATAACCGAGATCATAGTTAACAAGCAAGCTTGTTGTTTCTGCTGCGCTGCACACGACACTGTTATGTGTTATTCATTTTGTAAAATGCTGACTCGTCTTTGCCCTACAGAATAACAAACGGTTGTTATACATTCTTAACCGTGAAATGTGCCCTTGGTCTGTACATCATGCAAAGAACGCGTCTGGGTCACTAGAAGGTACAGAGTGTTGTGTTTAGATTGATCGTAGACATTTGTTAGACATATCATGCATACAGCTGCCAATGTTTGAAGGACGAGCGTCTTTAATATTGCAGAACAGTTTGGTTTTACATTCATTCGAACAAGAAGAGCTGATGCATGCTGTAAGAGCTGATCCTTTGATGTGATTCTACTAAGCTGATCTATACGGTATGGGGTCCCCCCTGTTAGCCTAAGAGACCTTCTAATAGTCTAATAATAATAATGTATTAGATTATAGTGAAAGGAGTGTGGCCGTATACCACTGTCATTAATAGTATGATTGCTCCTTTCATTATATATGGTATTGTACTAATGCTCATGATTCTGATCTGTATTGTTAGTCTGCTAATGTTAGCCAAAGTACTGCATCTTAGGACGCGAGGTTTATAAAGTAAACTCTTTAAACTTTACCGTGTCTGTATTATTCAGTTGTGGACTAATAAATAAGTACGAACAGGTATTTCAGATTCCCACCACTCCTGAGAAATATCTAAGTCGCTTGTTCTGGTTTGTCTATACATTGGGACCACCTAGCTAGATCTAGGTTAACGAATGAGATACTAAGCTAGTCGGATAAGGGGTTCTGGGTTCTGAGGAGGATTTTCTGGTACACCACAATTCTCTGAGGTCCTGGTCTCCTGCGCATAGTTCTGTGCAAAAGCAGAATCCCTGCAACAAGACCACTCTCCCTTCTACCACTAAATATAAAATTCTTAGCAATGTATTGGCACACAGACTACTATCTTTGGCTTCAGGCCTGATCCATGTGGATCAATGTGGCTTTGTCCCATGCCGAAGCACATCATTTAATATTAGAGAACTATATCAGGTAATGGAAACGGCACACAATATCTTCCCCAATGCTGGCTGTCTGTCTTTGGATCTCCAACATGTTTTAGATTGGGAGTATACGTTTACAGTTCTGCAGATCTACAATATACCTCCGTCTTTATTAACTGGATTAAACTATTACATACAGTTCCCACGGCAAGGGCCAAAACAGGTGCATACATGTCCATGGAGTATACCATAGGTGGAGGTACACTCCAGGGGTGCCCCATTGTCACTGTTGTTGTTCATGCAAACTATGGAGCCTCTGGCACAATAACATCGGCAGGAGGCCTTGTTAGAGGCCCCCAGGCAAATGCGATCTCCTTATACGCCAACAACATGCTTGTCAATACCCATAACCTGAATTATGGATCTTACGCCGATCACTGCGGTCATTCGGGGGCCTTGTCCGGCCTTCAAATCAACCATGCAAAATCTTATGCATTCTCCTTTCAGGACACTATCCAGCATGACACCATTGACATGGGTGCGTGGACTGTACCACTTGAACGACATACATTTCGCTATTTAGACATTCAGGTCTATAGCTCTCCTACTGACCTATTGGAAGGCAACCTACTGTGTTTTTAAAAAAAAATCTTTTTTTATTGTTTTATAAAGCCATACATAGCAATCATGCAGCAATCAATAACATTATACCTTACATCATACCATCAATGTCTGTGCTCCCATAGGATCACAGGATGTGTCATGTCTTCTTTAAAGTCACTATATAAGGCAATTCTCAATAATCGTCCAATCGCACATATATCTATTTCAATAGGAGCACATTGTCCATATTGTTAAGTTTACTTTTCAACAATGCAAGTCGGGAACATGAGCAATAGGCAAACCCAATCAAACTCCCAATCCCTCCCTCTGCTTCCGGTGTGCCCAATCTTCCAATCTCAGAATCAAATATGAACATCAGGTGTATCAAATCTCGTTTCGGGATATTTTGGGGACCATACTTGCCCATCACCATGCGTTTCACGTTAGCACATGCATTCACCACTTGACCAGGCCCCTAATACCTCCCCTACTCCAGTTCCAATCAAGGGGAACCCTCTGGGGTCTCCTCGGCAATGTCCGAAAGTAATACAGCAGGCGGGGGAGCGCCACCATCTTCAGGAGCGCCACTCTCCCGGCAACCGAGAGCGGCAGTGCACTCCAAAAAGTCAGGTTCCCTCGCAGCCCACGTAGGGCCCTCCCCACGTTCCCTTCCAGCAGATCCGCAGGGGCATGATAAATTTTGGTCCCAAGATAGGGCAGACATGTTGGTTCCTACTGAATTCCCGCTACTCGATCAGGGCCTCCCGCCATTGGAACCACCGGGAAGAGACAAGTCTTCTCCCAATTAACCCCCATTCCTGACATTTCTCCGAACACCCGCAGTAGTTGTGTCGCTCCTTCCAGTGCCACCCCCGTGTTGGCCAAGAAAATTAGCAGATCATCAGCATACAGGCATATAAATTGTCCGTACCCCGCAGGATCAGGCCCTGATAATGGAGCCCCAGCCTAGCCTGTACATCCAACGGTTCAAAAGCCAACGCAAACAACAGCGGTGACAGCGTGCAGCCCTGTCGCGTTCCTCGACCTATTGCACAGGGGATGGATACAGTCAACCCTGTCTGCACCCTAGCCGTCGCATCCCGATACAATAGTCCCGTCCACCCCACAAAGGCCTCCCCAAGGCCCACAGCGCGCATAGCGCGGTACAGATACGGCCACTCCAGGCTATCAAAGGCCTTTTCTACATACTCCGAGAGTACTGCGGCAGTGGGAGTGTCACCATGATCTGCATCCAATATGCGGAGGAGGCGACGTATATGAACGGCTGTATTCTGGGATCGAATAAAACCCCCCCCGATACCTATGAACCAAGTGCACCATATGGGGCAAGAGCCGAGTCGCCAGAATTTTGCTTAATATCTTATAATCGGACGTCGGCATGGATAACGGGCGGTACGCCGACCTATCCATTGCGTCCCTTCCCGGTTTCGGAAGTGGGACAACGACAGCCTCCCTCATAGAAGTTGGGAGCCTCCCCACCATCCGGGCCTCTTTATAAAACCTCACCAATTTTGGAGCTAGTATGTCAATATAGGTTAAATAAAATTTAATTGGGAGGCCATCCGAGCCCGGCGTCTTATTGCGCGCCATGTGCTTAATGGCACTCCGTACTTCTCCCAGCCTGATGTCCTGCCCTAGCAGCTCCGCTTGTTCCTCCTCTAGCCGGGGCAGTTGTATACCCGCCAAAAACATCTCCAGTGCATCACAGGGCCCCCCGCGCGACTCATATACAACCCATCATAATATTCTAGGATCAGGTCGTTAATCCCTCTTTGGGTATAGACCGGAAGACCCAGCGGAGAGTTCAGCGCCAGTATAGGTGTGCCCCGGGGTGTCGGATTAGCTAGCCAAGCTAGCAGCGTTCTTGGTTTGTCGCGTTCTGCGTGCGCCCGTGCCAGATAGGCCCTATAATCATGGCAACGCAGCTTCTCCATTTGACTCGCCACCACCTCCCTTGCCCCCACTAATTTATCCTGCACTTCCGGGTGCTCAGGTCGTTCTTTCTCCGCCCCTCGCAACCGGGTTTCTGCCGCTTCGACCTCCCGGAGCAACGTCTTCCTCACACACGCATGTTTGGCAATACACACTCCCCTCACCACCACCTTAAAAGCATCCCATTCTATCGCTAATCCAGATGCTGTTCCCTCGATCTCAGCAAAATATTGCTCAATGCTCGTCTCTATATCCCCACGGAAAACAGCATCCTCTAGCGTCTCCGGTCGTAGGCGCCACATCGGGATTGCAGGCCTCTCCTGAACACACCTAATCGTTAGAAGTAGTGGATTGTGATCCGATATTGTTCTAGCTAAGTACTCACTGCTGAGCACCTTTGCATGCACAATATAGCATCAATGCGCACATGCAGGTCATGCAATGCCGAGAAGAAAGAATAGTCACGATCCTCAAGATGTTGCATTCGCCAGGTATCTACCAATGCCCATCTATCCTGCCATTCTCTTCTTGCCTTAGATATTCTATGTACCGGGGCCTCCGGCAATGGGGGATGTGACCTATCTATATCAACATCAACTATGGAGTTGAAATCTGCTCCCAATATCACAGGGCTAGTCAAATAGGGCGCCAGCTTCCCTGACAGGAGGGTAAAAAAAGGCCATCTGGTCCTCATTAGGGGCGTATATACTACATAGTGTTACATCTAAGCCATTCAGTCTCCCCCCCACCACTATGAACCGTCCTTCTGGGTCAGCAAACTGGCGACTCATCTGGAAGGGCAATCCCGCCCGAATCCATATCAGAGCACCCCTAGCAAACGCTGAGTACATTGTACAATAGACCTGCCCCCGGCACCTTGGCTGTAACGCGCTGCTCTCCGCTCTATCAATGTGGGTCTCCCCCAGGAAGGCTATATCGACCCCCCTCCGTACAAGATAGGCGTGCACCTTGTGGCGCTTCCGCATCGTGTGCATCCCTCTAACATTCCACGTCAGGCACTTAACATCAAGTAGGGTCCCCATAGTGGTCCTCTACTTCCTGGTACCTCTGCATCCTCACTATTGACACACCGGTAGCCCCTATAACCCCAAACCACTCACACAACCTTCCCCAACCCCCTCCCCCCCCCAGAACAGGTCCTAACAAAACAGCACCCATCCAAATTCTCCACTAAACTACTTCTTCGGTAGCAACCGGGGAACTCTAACTACAATAACAGGTGAGTGCCCAGGGGCCAGATGCCTCTGAATCAAAATTATACTACCGCCTCACACCATACCCCATTCCCTGTTACACCACAGCTCCTGCTGCAGTTCTCCGAATTCTCCATGGTCGAGGGGGGCGTAGCATTCCTTTGGTGGCCTCCCGGCTTCGACCAGCTTCTCCCCGTCCCACCTTGTAGGACTCCAGCCTATCCCATGCTTCCTCAGGGGTGCTGAAGAAAAAGGTTTTACCGTCCAGGGCCACTCAATCGTTCCGGAAACATCAAGGAGTACTGCAAACCTTCCGTGCGAAGTGCTTTCTTGACCTCCAAGGAGGAGGACCGCTGTCGCTGCACATCAAAGGTATAGTCGGGAAACAGCATCACATTACTGTTATCCACCTTGAACGGGCCTACGATGCACGCTCTATTCAACAGCAGATCTTTGTCTTTGTAATGAAGCAAGCGTGCCTCCACAGGTCTGGGTGGCCTCCCAGGGTTCAGCGGACGCGCCGGCACCCTATGTGCTCTTTTCCAAAGTGAAGAAAGGGGACAGTCCCTCCGGGGCCACTTCGGACTTCAACCAGGCCTCCAAAAACGTCGGCCATGTCGGCCCCTTCCACTCCTTCAGGCAGTCCAACCACCCGTATGATGTTCCTCCTATTCCTCCCTTCAGCCTCCTCAGCTCTCTTTTACAGGGTTTGCAAGCGATGATGCACGTCCTCCATCTGTGCCTCAAGCGCCTTGTTTGCTGGATCCAGTACATCCAGAGTGGCCTCAGTTTGCTTCACTCGGTCCGCTAATTTTGTATGATCCGCACGGAGAAGGCCCAGCCCTACTGACACTTGCGCTATGTCCTGTTGAAGGGCACTTCTAGTATTTGCAATGGCCTAGAGCATCATTTCTACTTGCTGCTGCGCCATCCCCTCAGGTCGTGATTCCAACACCTCCGTCCTCTGAGCATCCGTCACCTCCTCTTCCTGCTCTGGGGGCTCACCCCCTTGCTTGCCCCGCGGCTTCCCCATGGTCGCCCGTTCCCCAGGCACAGTGACCACTGTGCCTCGCTACCAGCTCTCCAACAGTTTCCAGCTCCCACCAGTAATAGCGCCCATGGTTACTCACTGCATGGCGTCTGCCCCCCGCCTCTCAGTAGAAGCTCAACATCCCACGGTCCCCAATGCTCTCAGGGCACTCTTCCAGGTTCCTTCCGCCAGCCTCGACTCCATCCAGCGCGGTGCCCAACCAGTCACCTGGTCCTCCTGGTGGGCCCACCTCCAGGCACTCCCCTCAAAACTACGTGTAGGAGCAGTGGTTGCAACCATCCATGCTGCATGCGCAATACTCCTGGCGCAGAGCACCCAACACGTCCGCCACCTCACCTGGTTGTATATAGTGGTCCAGGACCCCCAATCTCCGTGCCCTGGCCAGAACCCGCAGCGAGCAGCCTCCGTTCCTTGTCCTGGCGCCGCACTGGGAGGGGGTCCCCACGGACCGGCAATCAGATGCTGATCCCTCGAAGCCGCCAGTGGTAGAAGTCGCTCCCACCACGCCAACGCCGGCCGGCAGATCCAGTGCAAGCTCCAGACAACCCACCTTCTGCCTGAAAGTGTCCACTCCAGCCACTTTACCACCTTCTCCCGCCACTTCAGTAGAGACCTGGACAGTTCCTCCAGCCCTGATCCCCCGATGGTGGGCTCCTGCGTGATTCGCCAAAGTAATGTTCTGACACTCAGAAGCCAAGGCCGCAGGGGTCTTCCCCCCTGCAATCCAACCAACAACACAGTCGAGGACTACCCTGGCAGGCACCCGATCCTCGGCGCGGCTCTTCTGATGCCCAAAATGGCGGCTGCGCAGGGACCGCAAACAACCGTGCCCCGCTCAGCCTGCAGTCTCAGGCGGGGGAAATCCAATTCAATAAGCCCCCAGTCAGTCCCTGCGGTGCACCGGGGCCTCCGCAATGACACCCTCTCTCGCGTAGATGCCCTCCCGGGCACCCCGCACGTCACTGGGAGGCGAGGGCCAGAAAGGGGGGGAGGAGGGAAAAGGCTCCGCTTTTCTTTACGGCCGCCGCTGCCTCGGCACCACCTCTGCTGCATCAGTCCTGCACCTCGCCAGCAGTCCCCAACGCTCAGCAGGCGGCACCCGCTCCGCCGACGCACCGAGCCTCCGCCTCTCTTCCTGCAGCTCCGTTCGGTTCGGCCGGACCCGGCGCCATTTTGAGCGACCAGAGTCCCGCTGCAAATTTGTCCCCGGTCCTCGGCTGCGAAGTCGCTCCCGCCAGCAAGGGACACCAGGATCCCCAGGAGTGCATGCCCCGCCAGCAGGTGACTTTTTGGCCGAAAACACCGCCCCCAGACAGGATAACTGAAGGGGTTGGCCCGGAGCTCTCAGCTCACGCTGCCAGCCACATCGGCTCCGTAGCCATGCCCCCAAGGCAACCTACTTAAGGCTATTTTCACGCTTAGGGCGTAGGCAAAGTTTTGGGTCACACTATCCCATGCCGGTGACAGGCCACCTAGTTCTTTAAGAAATGGTTATGCTGCCCAAATTGCTTTATTATTTTGTTAATCTACCGGTACTTATTACAAGCAATGTTTTTAAAGCTCTTGATTCCCTCTTACTCAACCTAATTTGGGGCCCAGGTAGATGGAGGTTTAGCCTTCAAAAATTACAACTACCTATCGAGGGTGGCGGACTGGCAGCCTCTGACTTTCGGTCTTAATGTTTTGCAGCCAAATTGCAATGGCTCTCCCCCTGGCTTGGGGGATACATTTACAGGAAATCGGCTAAACGCAGTCTACGTTGTGCACTGGTCACTTACATAAACTGCTGCTGCCAGGAGTTGCACATTCCCCCGCACTTCCTCTACTTCTACGTAACGCCCTACTGTATTGGAAGGCTGCGGTCCGTACCACACAAAAACACTATGTCTTATGCTGCGAATGTGCCTCTGTACAGAAAGCCTACCCCACTGGGCAGACTCACGTTGGCGAGATTGGCACTGTGGGAGGCGGTGGGGGTTACCATAGTTGGTGATCTCTTTGAAGAGGGCCTGCTTTTGTGCCATCTGGACTTTCTACAGCTCCATGGGCTTCCCAGGACTCTCTTCATTACATACACAAACATTATATGCTATGGCCACATACAATGGTCACCGGCGGTCTCCAAGCACGCCACACAGGCAGTTGTTCAAGCAGTACACGATATGAGAACTGGTACACACTTAGTCAAATGGCTTTATATGGGCTTGCGCTCCCACTTGCACGTTTCACTTATTCCACGGTTGACTCAGTGGGAAACAGACCATGGCCGCATACTCCATGACAAGGAAATGAGTTTCTTTGTTTGAAAATCCAAGTTTAATACACCACAACACGTTGTTCAAGTTCACTCAGTATTCACCTTCACTGTTGCACAGGGCATATCTGACACCCTCCAATATTACACAAGATCTTGCCTACACCCCCATCCTTGTGCCTGTGCTGTGGCACTGACGAAGCAAAGTTATTACATATGTTGTGGTCATGCCCCATACAGCTCCCTTATTGGGAGGAAGTTAGAGAATCCCTTGAGTCTCTTACAAGATGAATACACTAGACACAGTGGAGCACTGTATATAAGGACTGTACCCTAGACCCAAATCATTAAAGACAAACATGGTTTGTGGACTTGGCGTTTCTTCTGGCCAAGCGGCAGATCACACACCGCAGGATGTCTTCTACAGTGCACCTGATGGCTAGTTGGTGGGATGAGATCTGGAGATGGGACTCTGCTGAAAGCGCACCGCTACGCAGGGAAGAATATCGAGTGCTGTGCAAACAGCCTGTAGCCATGAAATGGAATGCAGTGCTGGAGCTCTTTAGGGCTCAAGCAGAAGACATTGACTGATGGGCTGCTGTGGATTGGTGGCTGCCCAGATCCGATCTCCCACTCCTAGCGTTTCCACCATATTTCCCATGCCCAACAACATTGACAAGTTGTATATTTGCCTTGACTATTCCAACACAATGACCTCCACCACTCTAACTGCTAATAATTGTGTAACTACTTCATGACCACTGTTCCCAGTAAGGTGACGTGCGCGCACCTCTGTTCGCTGGAGAGCGCGCAGTGCTGTGTGTGCGGCGCGCACACACAGAACAACCCACAAGAGCGTTTGTGCCGCTGCTTTTAACAGGCGGGCGTCGCGAAAAATGGCAATTCCTGGTTGCAGAGGAAGATGCCACAGTATAGAGGACATGAGGGAGCTGCAGGTAAGTGCGTCTCCTGCGGCTTGTTGGATTATAGAGGGCACGCATTCACCAGCAATTGGCTCTTGCAGCATTCTTTTGTTTCTAGAGCATGGCTGCGGGCAGATTATGTGCTTATGTTGAAGTATTCATGTTAATTGCAGTGCCCATCGCGAGCTACAATTAACATGAAAACTTTCACAAAAGCACACAATCTGTCCCGCAGTGCGCTTTAGTAACAAACGAAATGCAGAAAGTCTACAAACACAGCGTGTGCTTTGAGAATCACCTGAAAGCAAACACCGTGTTTGTAGTCTTGCTGCTTTTCTTTTCTTAATAAAGCTGGGCGATTGTGTGCATTTATTAAAGTTTACATGATAATTACAGCTCATGACTGGTGCTGCGATAAACTTTAACAAAGGCACACAATCACCCTGCAGCCCAACTCTAATAAGAATAGAAATGCAGCAACATAGCTGCCAAGGTTTCATATTGCTATGTAGGATGTTTTTATAATTTTAGTGTACAGTGTACAAATTACCGGGAAATTTTGAATTGACATATTCTTCCCTTTCTCGCTCATCATCCAGGTACACAGTATTATGTGCATCAAAAGATATATACCCAGGCTCTATCACAAATATGAAATGGGGTGATCCAATCTGACTGAAGACTTATAAAGCTCTCAGCTGGATACATACAGTGTACTGTACCAAAAGATAAATCAGAGATATGTGGCAAGTTTATGTGGATGTTATTGATTCATGTTTGTAATTTTACACCTTTACAGTGTAATTATGAGCAGGGCTTTAAGTGGGATGACAAAACTGTGGGGGGTGGGTCTCTAAAAGGGGCTTGGCCAACCAAATTAAGGGTGTGGACTAAACTCTATCAAGGCATTTTGTATAGACTGGAAAAATGCATGAAGTAATACGTCAGCTTACCATTTTAGAAGTCCCCTGCTGTACACCACTGAGTAGATGACAACATTAGTGAGTCCTCTCTGGGTGAGAGCTCTTGGGGGCTCAGGGAGAGGTGACGGTGGTCGATCTGACTTTGCAATGAATGCCTATAGGGCAGTATAATCACAGATTGCACCATCAGGTCCCACGTGGTGCTACTATCATCCTTTCAAAAGTAGTCCTGAGGTTTCTCTGCATTGACAGTATATGTTCCTGTGCACTTGCCCCCTGGCCTTTGAGGTGATGTTAAAAATTAAAATAGATTATTTTGCTCAAAGTGCAAATTCAGAATCATGTCTGACCTTTACACCAAATTAAAATGTTAACAAGAGGCTGGTATTTGTCTCTCGTAAAGATTCGATAATTTTGGGATAATAAATAGGTGTGTTGCAATCTGCGTAAAGCACTTTAATACTAAAGAGGGAATATTGTGTGTTCTGTCATTGTAATGACCGATACAAATGACGATTAGGTGTTATGCACAGACTTATTCCATCAATGACTGACTATACATTAATTAGGAATACTTTTTTGGGGAGTATTTTGTTACCACTTCATACCACTATACAATTCAAGTCATACAACCTGACCCCTGTGCACTGTTGCCTGAGAGCTGTTGCTATACAGACTTTCCAACATACAGATTCAATAATTATAATAAACCCACAATGTGTGATATGACAAACTTCCACAAAGATTCAAAACATAGGCAAATGTCCTTAATGCATGTACACATTTAATCTGTTCCAATCACAGATTGACATATTGCGCAGAGTTCCATTACATCCAAAAAATTGTTTATTTCAAGAAAACCGCCCAATGCATTTCAGGCCCCCATTGGCCCTTCTTCAGGGGATAATCTGTAAACAATGTAAATGAATATGGTCTTAGAATACAATGTAATGTGCAGGGTAAGCTTACATTTCACGCGGTTTATTATAATTATTCAATCTGTATGTTGGAAAGTCTATATAGCAACAGCTCTCAGGCAACAGAGCACAGCAGTCAATTTGTATGACTTGAATTGTGTAGTTTATATTTTTCGACACGTCCAGACAGTGTGTCTAACCCTTTAGCACGCCACCTTTAATTTTTTGAAATACATTTCAACAAGTTACTCGTTAAAAAACAGGAGTGCTCCTTCACATCATTATTATTATAATTTGACAACTTCATACCACTCATCCCACAAGCCTGGCCCATGGGCAGGTCATGAAGTGTGAAGTAAACTGAACAAACATATCAGGAGTTTTACAAACTCGCTGCAGGCTTCAAGCGATTGAATGTGTGTCTTTACCACAGCGCTGCAAAGGCACCGGCATGCAGTGAGTAGCCACTGTGTACCTCCTTATGAAGCAGCTGTCTGTAATCCTCCTTTGTGAATTTGTCGTGTCTCCCCTACTTTGCACCAGGCTTTCAGTTCAGCAGTTCCACCACCTTCCGGCCGATCAGGGCGCTGAAGCTGTGCCAATTCCTCCTCCTCGTGAAGCTCCTGATGCAACGATTGAGAAGTCTGGACGACACCAAATGGGGCTCCCAGGTCCAAATGTAGTCCATTAGGACCCGGGAGGGGTCCTATAAGTAACGGCCTAGATGCTCAACTTTCTGTACAAGACCACTTAGCGAGTGTGACAGCAGGGTCCTGTCAAGCCTGCTACACATATTGTGAGAAGAGGAGTGAAAGGTGTTTTGTCGGTCTCTGGAGTGAAACACTCTCCATAGATCTACACAGTCCAACTGCACTCGTCGTACCAGATTTAGTGTGGAATCTAGGGGGTGAGCGATCTAGCTCTCCATCTAGGATGCGGTTAAAATCGCCCACCCAGATTAGGGTGCCAGCTGTAGACAGTGCCAACACATCCAGCACCTTTTAAAAGAACGCCTTGTCATCCAGTTTGGTGCGTGGACATTAAGGAGAGATCCATCCATCCATCTTGTCAGCAATAGATATCAGACCTCAATATCAGCATGGGTTTCCTGAAATCTAAAGGGAATTCCCGGAACTTCTTTCAGAGCTTCTTCACCTCTGCGGCCATTAAATGGGTATCTTGGAGGAGTGCAATCCCCGCCTACTACCGACTAACGTACATATGAACCCTATACCTCTTGGCTTTGTCTAGTTATACAGTCTTCTCACATTCCAGGACACTAATTGCGTTTTCCCAACCACATAGCTACAGTGAACCTGTCCCCCTCTCTCTGGAAGGCTGGAGGCACTTGGCCCCCATGATCCAGTGTTCCCTGTCCCCCCAGATCGTCTTCCATGCACCCAGGTGTTCTGCTCATTCCCTGCACGCCTGTCTCGTCAAATATGTACCCAACCCACCCTCACCTCTCCTGGTAAACACCTCCAAAAACATGTGCGTGCTTTTTACCCATAAGCAGTGCCACAATTTGATCTACCTTAAACTCTCCCTTCCTCTAGTGACATGCTCCATTTCCCCCTGAATCAACCCTGAACTAGCTGGCAGAACCCACTACCAGCTGAAACCAATAAGAAAAAATAACAAAATGTGAGAGCTACCCAGGTGCTGTTGCTCTAGTCTTGGGCTAAAAAAGCCCTGACCAGACCGTGAAAAGCAGGTGATCCTGGAAATCACACCAAAGAGCTCAGTATCGCACCTGTTGGTTACTAAACGTTCACAGGTGCAGCAACAATAGATAGGAGGACAACAGAAACAAGATATAGATGGGGGTAGGTAGAGCACCGACAACAAAGATGATGCATGTTATGTCCCCCCACTCCAGTTGTGTACCCTCATCTTCTAATACCCGCTGCATTATACTCCTCTTTTTGATCAGTATGCAGTCTCTCTCGCGCCAGCAGGCTCGCCCCCCCACACCTGAACAGTCCCCTTCCCAACAGTCATGTCTTCTTGCCTGCCAGGTGGGCAGACCACAGCTCAACATTACCCCTCTTGGTACCAAGCAGTATCAGCCATCAATCAATGGGGGGGGACAGGGAAGAGACCCCCAAGGGTCTGTCCTCAACCTCCATTTTCTACTCTCTGGTGTGGCAGGCTGTGTAGATTCTCTCTGCTCTTATCCATCTGTTCCCACCTAGGTCTCCATCTATTCCCACACCTCCTCGAGTCATTCCAAAAAGTGGGCCCGTCCCCCGTGCAGCATCTTGAGCTAGGCAGGGTATAGTATTATATATTTCACATGAGACTGCACAGCTTCTGATTTACTGACAGGTAGGATCAACGTTGTTCCTGCACTCTGTGTGCATAGTCCAGAAAAATCCTAATAGTTTGGACCCCAAATCGGGATCTCCATGATTGCGGGCCCACTTAAGCAAATCATCACGGTCAGTGTAGTTAATTAGCTTCACAATAATTGCACTTGGGCGCCCCCAGAGGGGATGCAGGACCAGTGCTCGGTGGGCTCTCTTGATGACAAAAAAGGGCAACTATAGATCCGGATCCATAACTGCTTTAATGTCTCCAAGAAAGCTTTGGGCTTATCCCCCTCCTGTCACTCTAGGAAACTCAGAAATCAGAGGGTACACCTCGGCCCTCAGCGTGCTCTACTCTGGCATCCTGGAATTGCGCCTTTCCTGACAGCACGCGGACTGTAGTCTGTAGGTCGCGCACCTCCTTAGTCAGGCGCTCCACTTTTTTTTCTTTCTCTAGGCAGCAGTCTGAAACTTTCCGCAAGTCTGCTCAGAGCATGTTCATCTCGAGAGTTCACTTTTTGCTCCAGTGTCTGCTTTGATCGTTCAATAGCAGCCAAAATCTGGGTGCCAGCAGGTTGCAGCTGAGTCGGGGGCGGCTGTTCCTTCTCCTGCCGGGCCGTGCCCTTAGGTGCTCCCGAAAATCTGTCCATGCGGGTCTGCTACGTCTGCTTGGCGCTCCGATCACACCCCATCTTATTGCACACTCCCTTTCACCAGTCCAGCTTCAGCTCTCCTCGAGGGCAAAAAAGCCCAATGTCTAGCACAACCTCCCTGATGACACAGAAGCTTCCACCTCAGGACACCAGGGAGGAACGTACCTGTGCTCGTATGTCGCGATATGTCCAGTAAGGCCTGCATTGCTCCATATCGGGCTGAAGCCACTCTTCCACTCTAGACTGGTGTCAGCATACAGATCTCAGGGCGACAGCTCAAAAACATCAGCTCCCAGTTGTCTCTGCACAGTGGTTCCCACTCCCTGTCTACTTCACCAGCCATAGACTGTCACTAGAAAAGAAGGCCACTAATCAGGTGAGAGTCTCAATCAGCCTGCTTCTCTGTTTACAGCTAGCAGCTGCTTCACCCCGTTTACTCCTCATTGTAGGAGCTGGCTGCTCCTCGCCACCTGCACTGCAGCTCCACCCGCATCCAATGCAGTTTCAGTCCCTGCGGGCTTGGGTCCAAGGCACTCCCATCGGCTTCCACCGTCAGGGGATACCAGTAGGCCGCTCTCCCGCTCACCTGCCCGCAAAGTTGCAGCACAAATCCACAGCGTCAGGAGCCTACGGTCACTCCCCGCTGGCTGCCATCTTGAGGGAGCATGGGGCGTGTCACCTCTAGTGTCACAGAATTACTTGGCACTGGACCCAGCTGGGTAGGCACTCCACACTACAATTACTTTATGGGCCATACCAGGCTCATCAAGAGGGCAGGAGGGGAGCTCCACACAGCTCGACAGTCCACAGTGGGCAGCCTGGAGCCTGGGCCACCTGCATCTCCAGGGCCGGACTGGAAACGCGAAGCAGCCCTGGCAATGTTTTCTGACCAGCCCCTAGTGAAGCACTGCCTGGTCCTGGGAGGCTGGAAATTATTGCTTGCTGCTTTTGTTACTGTGGGCCGATATTGCAGCGCTACTGCAAAACCGGCCCCCAGTAGCAAAACCGGCCTCCACCGCTGCAAAACTGGCCCCCACCCTTCCAGCCTTCCGGGGAAATGCCCGATGCCTGTTACGGGCAGTCCGGCCCTGTCCATCTCACTATCAGCCAACATCTTGTTTTTTAACTCGGGCCCAGCTCTCCACTTAAAGCGCCCATCGGAACCACAGCATCCCATGCCGTCGTCTTTTGGGCACTTCTCCAGCTTCTTTAGGGCTCTTCCAACCTCCACGGGCCTTCAACCTACAGAGCGGGAACAGGATGTTAACGGATTACAGAGGGGGGCGGGGGGGGGGGGGGGGAAAGAGGGGGGGGGGTCTGTGGAGCTTTCATCTAAAGCGTGTGTTCAGTCATGTTGCCTGGCCAAGCCCCTGTCTTTGTTGTTAATAGCAGGCTACATCCCTTTAGTGAATGTGCTGTGCCAATCTGTTTGAACTGATTTTGCTTTGATCAAACCGGAAGATAGATTATTTGGCAATGAAAAATGTAATAGTTGAAACATATAGTCAAAGAAAGACAAGAACATTGTAGTTGTTGCAGGTGCTGTATGGATCAATTCCACCAACTGTTGGTCTCTGGAGGTAGGGAAGATTTAATATGGAAAGGTTCCATCATCTTTGATGGGGGTGAATATTAAATTATAATATTGTCAAAGTTATTTATTTGGTGTCATGCAGTCACCACACAAGTGGACACTTGTCTCTCAGTTTCAGTTGACGAGTATCTTTTAAATCAGAAATCCAAGGGATAAAAAAAACTGGCTGATATTGCCTACAGTGTCAAGAAATGTAAATGTGTATAGAGCCATCAGTGAGAAGATTTTGAGGTTGGCTGCACAAGATTTTGTGAGGTTTTACCTTATACTTATTGAAAGAATATATTCCTAACAGCAAACAGTATAATGTCTTGCTGGTTGAAGAGCTCTTCAATACAACTCTGTCTATGCTGAATAAACAAATTATTCTTTTTGAGCAAATTAATCTATTTTAGTGGTAGAATAAGCACATCCCCAATCAGAAGGAAAGAACACAGCATTATGAATGAGAAGGAATGGTAAGCGTAGGCATTTGAGCCTATAGCTCCTCACTTCACAACAGAAGGGGAAAAGACCACACGCTCTTCTTATTTTCTCAGCCATGATATCTGGTCTCTGCAACCTAATGTTAATAGTAATAAATGAAAATCTAAAAATTTAGCAGTATCCCGGGATATCCCTGTAGAAGCAGAAAATAGTACTGAGAGTATTATGAGCAAGTGCCAGAGGACAGAAGCATATTAGCAGCTTTAGGACTGGAAACCAAAAAGATCACTCCTTATGACTTTGAGAAGCTATTGAAGTGAAACGTACTTCTGAATGTTGCAGAATCCTCTGCCTGCAGCCCGGAGATTATTCAAACAGCATGAAACTAATTTATAACCCAACATGTAACAAATCATTTGTGAAGCTGGGAGTGGGAGCATTATTATTATTTTTTTTTTAATCACATCCTGTTTTCTCAGCTCAACCTGGCAGACTAGTTATAGGTCTCCTGGAGCAGAATTAAAAAGAGAAATAATTCGGACTTGTATAAATTACTGATATTACATATTCAACTTCTCTTACTCTTACCACGTTCACCATGCGGTGTAGACTTTCCAATCCTGTTTAGAAGGTTCATGTAAGCAGTTTCTGATGCACCTTGAATTTGACATGAAAGTAAAGGCAGATCTCGGCTTAGCAGTTTCTTTTGGAAATCTGAAGACGGGAGGGTGGAGCTATCCCGTTGGTCTAGATAAGTTAGGGCAAATAAAAAGAGATACTGTTTTTCATGTGTGAAACCTGAATGTACATGATTTCAGGGGCTGAAATGCGTTTTCCAGACTTGCTTAAAAATAAATAGTGAACCTGTAAGATGTATTATTTTTCATGTTTTATCATTCATTTGATTACAAGATAGAATACATACTACACAAATGCAGAGGTAGCAGCTATGTGGAACAGCTATGTTGACAATGTATTTTGGACTGCCAGAAAGTAATTAATGAGGGCAAAGAAAAGGACATACATAAGACTATACTTTTGTCATGTATTTATTGCAGTACAATATGCACATTTACAAATCACCACAGACTTGTTTTTGATACTAGCCAGGTGCCTTTAAGCTACTTAACTCATTTTCAAACAGTTCAAAATTATATTTTTTCATTATGAGGTTTGCTCTTTCCACACCTTACTTATATAAGATGTTGGTTCTTCTCAGTAACTGCCCATCATGTACGCTAAAATTAAGCCAATAGCTGCAGCTCTAACAAAGACAAGGGTGGAATTTGAATCAAACAATACTCTCATTTGCCTACTAAAATTTTGAATGATCTCCCTCTGACACTAAACGGGCTGGGGAAACATGGTAAAGTAAGTAAGGTAGCTGAAGTTCTGACTAGTGCTGCGACTGTGATTGACGTTTACCCACCAACTCACTGATCAGAAACGTTATAAAGGGAAGTAATTGGAGAAGAAAGCATTTTGTGATTTTTAACAAAGAAGAAACTATTATTTTAGTTCAGTCAGCCCTTACACACATTGGCATGCTTGGGTTTGACTTGAATGAAAGTATCCATATTAATGGGCCTTCATAAAACATCTTGCCATGCTCAAGATGGGCCATTACATTTGAATTAGCAGAATGGTCCATCTGCAACTCGACCTGTTGGATTCCTCTGGGAGTCCACAACTGCTTGGCAGTGGCATTTTGTCTGGTATCAGTGGAAGCCTGAGAAGAATGCAAAACCAGACTGCAGTAGACACTCATGGAAGTTGTTTCCCTTCTGCCCTACGCCTGTGTGAGTATAGATGAAACGAGTCAATTGCCTGATGCTCATTGCCGGATTAGTGGAAATCAAGTCTACAAAAACAGCAACTGCGTATTTCCAGATAATATTGTTCAGTACTGCATAGAAAAAAGTTGCTGGCCCTTCCCAAAGAAGGGAATTTCCATGTGCAAAAGTAAAACCATGGATAAAGTCATCAATACCATTGCAAGGCCTGGCACCAACCACTGGCCTTGAAAAGACACCTTCAAATGTTTACAGTTTTTAATGTACGAGTTACTTACCTTCGGTAACGATGTATCTGGTAGAGACGTTGTCTAGCCGCAGATTCCTTAACTTAGAATATCCCCAGGCGTCAGGCTGGATCCGGAAAAAACTTTGCAGCAGCACCTCTGCGCGCCGGGGGACGGCGCCACACGACCCCATCCTGACGTCGTCCACGTACGTGACGTCAGCGAGGTCATATAAGTCCCTCCCGGCGCGCTGACGTCAGGTTTCTTCGGAGAAACTTTTCCGCGACACAACGCGGAGCCAGCAATAAAAAAAACAGTGAAAGTATGAGAACAGTGTGCGATGGATGAAATCCGTGAATAAATAAAGAGGATGGTGCAAGACACCATTGTAAAAGACAGAATTAGACACTACCTACATATAGGTGAAAAAGCTGTGAGAAAGAACCTCGCAAGCTAAGTGAAGACCCTCCCCTAGTACAACAAGGGGAGAACATCTCAACAGGCAGAAAAGACTGTTAGTACCATGCAGAATAACAGACAAAAATAGACTGTTACTACCATGTAGAAATGTGCCGTTCAGCAAGAACGGAGCACAGAGAAACGACAGTCCACCGCAGGAATGAAAAGTCTGGCACTGCCCCTATAGGAACGGAGGTCCGAAACAGAGGCGAACAGAGCTGCTAAGAAGACTACCCTAGAGGAGCCCAGAACCCTGAGCCAACAGAGAAGGCGGAAAGACAGAAGGCAAAGAAGAAAATGAAGAGGAATCTCCTGGTGAAGGACAATCGAAAAAGCCTCATTTTACAGATAAGAAACCCTTGAGAGGGAGCCAACGGAATTATTGTGACAGAAACCCCTGAGAGGGAGTCAGTTTTATTATGGCAAATATCAAAGGAACGCAACAATGTGAGCACCCATGAGAGAAAAAACAATGCCAACTGTAACCGGGGGGCCAGCAGAGAACCCCAGTTGGCAAGGTCCTCGCAGAACGGGGAGGCTAGGTGGGCGTTAAGGAATCTGCGGCTAGACAACGTCTCTACCAGATACATCGTTACTGATGGTAAATAACTCGTACATTTGATAGAGACATCTTGCCGCAGATTCCTTAACTTAGAATAGATACCACAGCCATACCCCAAAGGGGAAGTGGGTCTGTGACAGAACAACAGAAAACGCCAAGCATCCGATCCGGCAACAGTGTGACAGAGAAAGGGGGGGGGGGGGGAGGCCGTGGCGGAACAGTCATGCAGCAAGCCAAACAGCTCGGAAGAGCAGAAATAACGGATTGACAGATATCCTAAAAACGCCAGAATGGCGCTACATCATACAAGTATAAAAAATGACAGGTAGAACGGCACGAGCCATATACCAAAGCAAAGATGAGAGAGAGAGAGAGTAAGCAGGACCACTCTCCGCTTAATGGCGCACGATGAGGACACCGACCCAAGCTCGAAAAGAACCAGAAGAAATGCAACCAGAGCCTAAAAGACTAGCCTATAGAAGGAAGGCTGAAGAAGTCTATGCCAAGAGCCCAAAGGGAAGAGCTTAGAACCTGAGCAATGAATTTGGAACAGCCGGCAGGACAATAAACCCCCCAGGAGCACACCCAATCCCAAAAAGGGAAAATAGGGGTGAATAGCATCAATTTTAAAACCCGCTGAAGCAGGTAGAAACTCGCAGCAGGCAAAACGGCCACAGAGACCTTAAAGTGGCTTACACAAGAAACATAAGAGTGCCCAACTGGGCAGTATGAAGCCACAGTGATAAACAACCCACAATATAGACTTGCAGGCAGTAGTATATCCGAAGGATGTGGCCAAAAACACCATGGTAAAGAATCGTGGAAAAAGCCTCAGAATCAGTGAAAAAACCTAGAGAAAAGACACGTACAGTGTCGAACACCAAAAAGAGAGCATTTGTCGAATTGGGAAATCACCCCAGGAAGCGGAAGCAAGGAGGAACCTATGGGCTGCCTGCAACACCCAGAAAAGCTCCCTCACACATGGAGATATCGGTCTTTAGCTTGCAGCCTTGAAAAGAGCTGGTGACGTAGGAAAAGGAAGACCAAGGCAACCGGCACGCATACATAAATGTATAACATATAAATATGTGGAAACAGTAAGGAGAGGTAGGAGCCGCTTTTGAAGAGGAGATTAAGCAACCTCCCAAGGAGGTGGACAGGCAGGATGACCATGGCGTAAGAGGATGGCACCAGGGAAAAATATAGAGCACCGTACAATGGACCACCAAGCGACGCATGGAGCCCACAGGATCTCCAGGCCCAGGTGAAATAAGCAAAGCTATATAATAGCATACAAGTACCCCACATAGAGTATGCATACCCCAAACAACAGGGAACACCTCTTAGGGCAATAAGCTAAAAGAGCACAGTAACTAACTGAACCCGTAAACATGAGTTCCGAGCCGTATGATATTACTGAGCTGAGCAGCGGCTCAATACCACAGTCAGAGGACCAGACACAGCAAGCCAACAGGCAGCTCAAAGCAAAACGCATCCAAGGGATGCCAATAAAAGGGTAATCACCCTTAACCATAGAAAAAGAGACATAAGGCCACCGCCCATGTTAAACACAGAGCGCATCTAAATGATGCGAAATGAAAAAGTACCACCACGGAAGATAGGCCTAAGAAGACCTAAGTGGGAGGACGAAAGCCCGCAAGGAGCCGGTGAACCGCCGACTCGGCGTGAGCATCAAAGAGCAAAACCCCATCAAACGGTAAGTCAACCAGTCGCTCCCGGATATTTTCAGCAAAGACACTATCGCGCAACCAAGCGTGACGCCGTAAGGCAAAAGAGCTCGCCATAGCACGGCCCAAAGAATCTGCAGTATCTAAGGCTGAGCAGATTGTGAATTCGGCAAAGTCGCGGCCATCCCGGAGGAGGCGAAGGAGATCAACCCGAGCACCTTCAGAAGTGGCTGAAAGAAAAGACTCTGCAGAGTCCCATAGGGCCGAGGTAGCCCGCACAAAAACACACATTGTATTTAAGGACTGTAGGGCCGCACTAGTGGAGGCAAAGATGTTCCTGCCCCATGACTCTAGCCATCTGGACTCCCGAGAGGGAGGAAGCGTTAGAGGGGGCAGGGAGGGAAAAGCAGTCTGCAACACAAATCCTTGCCCATCAGTGTGTACAAAAAGACAAACAGGATCATGCAGAGCCGGACGATGGTGGTACAAAATTGAACGAGCCACCGGGTCACCTGAAGCCGGCCGGACCCAGGTACCTAAAAGGGTATCATAAAGGGAAGCCTCAAAGGGTAGAAGTGGCTCCACATTCCCGGACCCCCGATGAAGGACCTCCAGCAAGGGGTCGACAGACAAGGGGGCAGAAGGGGGTTGCATGCTTAAAATGTGGATGGCTAATGAGGCCACCCTCAAGAAAGCCGCACCGGCCTCTGTAGCCCTCCGTGGAGGAGACAACAATTCATCAGTGGGGGAGGGTTGTAAGCTGACCCTCCCCAGACAGTGAGGGTGAGACCAAAGTTCCACGGAAGGTAACCCCATTGAAGAATGAGGATCCTGACGTGGCTCTTGGGGAGGTGAAGAGCCTGCCGGATCTGGGAGCTCCTGAGGAAGCTCAACAAATCCCAAGGGGTGCACTGGCAGTACATCCGGTGACACTGGGTGAGAGGACGGCGCCGAACTCCCTCCCGAGGCCTCTGGAGAAGAGTCCATAATTCGGCGCCGACACAGCGCCGAAGCGACGCGCGTCGGCACCTACCCCGCGTCTTCATAGGCCGGCTCGGCTGCATCCGGCGTCGACTCTAATAAGCTCCCCTTCCGCGAAAGGAGCAGACGCCGGAGATGGCGAGGCAAGCTTTTGACGCCGCCCCGGCGCAGACTCCACCTTATCCATGCTAGGCTCCGACTTCGGGGAAAGGAGCGGAGACAGAGCCGAGGAGGCGACCCTCTGGCGCTGGTGTGGCACCGACCTCGGCTCCGGATAGGCGACAACCTGACCCGTAGCCCAGGGTGTGCTCAAAGCAGGGCTATGAGAACCAGCATCCACCTGCGGCGCCACAGGGAGCCCAGCGGGGCTAGGCGGCGCGGCAGAGGCGCCGTGGGTCATAGAGGAGGACCCAAGCGGGCCGCGCCCTAACGACTCTACGTGGACCGTAGAGGGGGACCCAACCGGGCCGCGCCCTACCGGCACCACATCTCCAACATCCCTGGGAGGCAGCAGCTCAATTGGCGCCGGGGGCGAACCCACAGGTGAGTCCGTCGGAGATCCCATAAGAAGCGGAGGCCCCAAGGATGCCCCAGGAACGGGAGAGGGCCCAAGGGGAGGCCTGCAGAGCTGCAACATATGCCTCCATTTGGGCCAGAGGAAAGGGCGGGTAGGGCGACTGCCGGGAGCGCACGTCCGGAATGTTCCGTGAACAAGAGCTCCTGACAACAGAAGAAGAAGGGGAGGTCGAAGACCTCGGCCACAAGCACCTGGACTTACCCAGTGGCGAACGGCGGCCTCGGACCCCAGAGGCCGAACGACGGCGGGACTGGACATGGATAGCCGTGCCGAGAGAAGCTTCATACGGTGTTCGTGCCAAGACTTGGGCTTCAGGTGTTGGCACGCCTCGCAGTCCGTGGAGTCATGGTGCTCGCCCAGACACCACATACAAATAAGATGCGGGTCCGTCGCGGACATCTGTCGTGAACAGGAATTACAAGTTTTAAAGCCCAAGGCATCGCACACTGTACCCCGACGCGAAGTGTCGACAAGGCCTGAGAACAGGCCAGAGGAACCGCTCACTCCGGATCCGTGTTACACGCGGAAAAGAGGGGAACTGACGTCAGCGTGTCAGGAGGGACTTATATGACCTCACTGACGTCACGTACGTGGACGACGTCAGGACGGGGTCATGTGGCGCCGTCTCCCGGCACGCAGAGGTGCTGTCGCAAAGTTTTTTCCGGATCCAGCCTGACGCCTGGGGATATTCTAAGTTAAGGAATCTGCGGCTAGATGTCTCTATCAGATATTTTCTTCAATGTAGATAATTCAACATAATGCCCTGTCCATCCACCTCAATCAAGATGACGCCCTGGGACCCTCCATGCTGGTGAAAAATATTGTCTATAATACAAAGGTAACAATCTTCACAGGGGCATGTCTCCAAGCTCTATCAGCCGCATGCACTTACGAGTCAGATCCCAGTTGAATTTTGTCAAGCTGAAAAGATCCATTGCGAGACTGTTGCGAGTCACTTTTCTCCATTAGGTAACAGCAGTTTTGTCAAAATTCCATCGACTTGCTAAATCCATTTCTTCTAGCTTTAGTTTATCATAGAATATTTTGTGATGTCATTTTTTTATTTAATATACTCAGTTTGTCCTACATTTGTAATTTATCAAATGTATTGTTTATTTGAATAGCTGATCTTTACACCCACAGTATCTCTTGACCTTTGACTTCGCTGCTAAGAGGCGACACAAGGACATTTATACAGTACTTCAGATTATCATGGTATATAAATGTTTTTTGGTCTGTACTCCTCTTTGAGCTTGGCTAGTCAATTTGGTACACTTGCCAAAAGGTGGCCTAAAATACTAACAGGTAAATGCAAGTATTTCATTGGGCACTTTCGCTGAAATAGAGCAATGAGACAATTCATATCTGAGAAAAATGTTCCTGAACTGTCAAGTGTTGAAAAGCTAAAGATCTTAACATGGCTGCAACTTACACATAGTGACGAGGTGAACGAAACTCATCTCCACCCACTGTACTTCTTGCCATACCCATAATTAAAGAATTGTTGGTTGTAAAGGAGTAAAATATGCATGCACACACAATGCAAGAAAAGCGAGGACGCTTTAGTAGATACTTCAATATATCAAAATGCATATTGGACCAGTTCACCAAGAATAAGCATGTGTTTGATACCAAGAACATTTACATGGAAGTTGCCTATAAGAGTTTAGTGGACATAACAATTGCCTTGCTAAAAACTGATCGCTAAAGCTTTAAAAAACCTTATATTTGAGAACTGTAGTTTTGAGTATTATATGACTATTATTGGCTGAAACTAAGAAATAAATTAATTTTTGATTATTATTATTAAATTAAATTTATAAGGCGCATAGCTACCTGGAGGTTTCCCGGCACACTGACGGTATGCAGATAGAACAGAAGAGCTGTTTTACTGGCTGAAAAAAACAGGTCTTCAGAGTCTTACGGAAACTTTTATGGCAGATTTCGTGGCGGAGTGGGGCAGGTAGTGAATTCCACAGCACAGGGGCCAGGTACGAGAAAGAGCGTCCGCCCATGTGGGAGAGCTTGAATCTGGGAACTGTGAAGTTGCCTTGGGAAGCGGAGCGAAGATGGCGGGCGGGAGATAAAGCTGGGCTAGGGAGCAAAGGTAATGTGGTGCTGTGTCCAGCTTGATCTTGTACATGTAACACAAGGCCTTGAATTGTGTACGTTGCTCAATCCGGAGCCAATGGAGATCCCGCAAAGTGCCTGAAATGGAGGATGTTTTAGGTATCTGGCAGAGTAGCTGAGCTGCGGAATTCTGTACCACCTGCAGCTTGTGTATTAATTCTTTATAGGCTCCTAGATATAGGATGTTGCCGTAATCAAGCCTAGGTGTGATTAGGGCCTGGATGACAGTTTTTTGGGTGGATTCAGGCAGCATCCATAATATCTTGCGGAGCCATTTGAGAATAGTGAAGCACGTGGACGTGGTCTTGGCTACTTGCTGTTTCATGGTCAGCTGATCGTTAATCACTATGCCCAAATTGCGAGCGGTTTGAACAGGTTTAGGGAGTGCACCCATTTCAGGTGGCCAGTGGCGTGGACCCCAAAGATTTTTATCTTTCCCCATGATCAAAACTTCCGTCTTGCCACCGTTTAGCTTTAACCAGTTAGTATGCATCCAGTTGGCGATTTTAAGCAATCCTAGCTGTAGGGATGAGACGCTGGATTTGTCATTGGCGGATAAAGAAAAAAGAAGCTGGGTGTCATCAGCATAGGAGAAGATTGACAGCCCAGCCTCTTCCGCGATGGTAGCTAAGGGGCTGACGTAAAGATTAAAAAGCATGGGACTGAGTGTCGATCCCTGAGGCACTCAGTGGGGAAGAGTGTAGGTCTTTGAGCAGGCCAAAGGGGAGAAGACCTGAAAAGTCCTGTTGGTGAGAAAATTTTTGATCCACTCTAATGCTGATCCAACAATTCCCAGAGACTGGAGTGCTTTAAGGAGGGTGGGATGGGATACCGTATCAAAGGCGGCACTCAGATCAAGAAGAATGAGTGCCACCGTTTCCCCTTTATCCAGAAGCCTGCGTATTGTTTCAGTGACTCCTAGGAGAGTGGACTCTGTGGAGTAGCCGGCTCTAAAGCCAGATTGGGACTCATGTAAGATGTTATTGGATTCCACGAACCGAGTGAGCTGTTGATTTACGTGTTTTTCCAGGACTTTTGAGAGAGGAGGGAGATTGGGCGGAAGTTGGAGGGCTCCGCAGGATCTGCATTTGGTTTCTTCAAGAGAGGAAGGACCATTGCGTGCTTCCATTCTGCCGGAAGAATGGTTTCCCTAAGTGAGGCATTAAGTAGCTCCATGATGATTTCTAATGAGGGGGGGCTGAGCTTTTGAAGAATATTGACTGGCAGTGGGTCATTAGGAGAGCCTGTTTTAAGACTATTTAGGATTGTGCTGAAGGACAGGGGATTTAAAGGTTACCAATTAGTTCTTTCCCTGGTGGATACCGGAACTGCTGGCCCCGCTGGGCTGTTACATTGAGGCGTGTCCGAAGTATTTTTTAGGTGCTGTTTTGGTGTGGGAGTCGAAGACTCAAGTTCAGCATAGATCTTTTCTACTTTCTTAACAAAGTATTTAGCCACAATTTCACAATGTGCTTCATCGAGTGGTGGGGGTGCCGGTTGAGAGTTAGCTCCTGAGAGATCCCCAACTAGTTTAAACAGGACTTTAGCATTATTTTGTGCTGATGTGATAGTTTTGTTCACATATTCCGCACGCGCTATTTTGCACAGGGCATTATATTCTCTCTTTGCAGTTTTATAGAACTGTTTGGATTCTAAGGCATAGTCCTTACTCCAGCGTCTTTCTAAAGCCTTGCATTTAGTTTTTTCGCTTTTTAGATTTCAGTGAACCAAGGGGCAGGTGGCAATGTTTGATGACCACAATTTTGAGTATTTTGGGACTACGAATGTAGTTTATAACTGTTACAAACTTGGACAATATCATTTTGTTTATAAATATACTACACAGTGGAAAATCTGTAAATGTTGTACATGTTCTTAACACGCAAGTAGAAGTTTCTTCTAAAGTGATCAGTACTATTAGAGTATATCCTAGCTGCTGGTTAGTTGTTCCTGCACAGATAAGGAAAAGGAGCAGGAAAAGGTGGATGTAAAAGCAAACAACAAGATTACTTGCCTCTGTATGCCAATTACATTTGCGACTATAACATGATCCCTTGACTTAAAAAGGCTTCAAAACACTCAAACACCTAATTCTCCAAACATTGACAGTATGCAAGAAAATTGCCCAATATGCTGGGGACCATTTTCAAATAAGATAACAAGAACATAGCAATTGGTATGAGTCAGCATTTACAAAGAAAATATGATCTGTAGTAACACGCACTGCGAGCTATAACTCAGAATTACTAAGAGATCATATTTTGTAAGGCCCACTCCTTTTAAATGGTTTAAAATATGTCAGAAACCAGCAAGGATTGTATGATTCTGATGTTCTTTTGTACTGCAGTTTTATGTAATTGTAAATGCTTGTTAGCTCATCGTATGATGTTTTAAGAACCCTAGGCTAGCCGCCTATGGACCAACTTAAGAAGATGTGCATTTCTAAACATAATTTTCTTGAAACACAGGCTTTCTGAAGTCTACATTTCTATATCATTGCACAGTTGGGTTGTGCTATCAAAGATGGATTTCCATTTCTAGCAGTAGAGCCAGAAGGAATGAATAAAACATTTTCAATGAGCACACAGGCCTCTTTAGGAATGTGTATTGAGAGTAGAGAGGACAAGCTAGTTGACCAACTTTCTATAGTGACATAAATGTTGTAAAGAAGATGCACTGAGGCAAGGGCCGCCAATCAAAAATCTTCAGAAATAGTAAGATAAGTACTCTTTCTGTTTTTTCAATGCACCACTCTGTGTGGACTGTTGTCCTTGTCGAATTTTCTTTAGGAGTGTAGGCAGCTGCGAATTCTACTAAAAGAGAGATACTTTGTGGACAACTGATTGAAGGAGGTAGTAATCTAACAGCGGTTCCACGATTCTCAATTGCTAGTTAATATAGCCACGTTGCCTACATTGGTAGATTGTGTGGCCTTGTTGTACAGAAAGGGGTTATAATTCAAACCAGGCCCTTAACTCAGTGAGTGTGTGTATCTCAGTTATATGTTCGCATTAATGAGGAGGACTTTTTTTCTATTAAGTTTCAGTGATATGGTGTTGAATTAATTGGAACCTTTGTGGCAAGGATGTGTTACCTTGTTATGTTTTTTCTTTTTGAAAATTTCTCAAGATGTGGGCTTACTCCTAGCTTGAGTGCCTCCAGAATGAACATGACAGTGTTATACTACATGCTTATGCATAGAGGGACAACAATTTACAAAAATGCAAAATGATATTCAGTATGCAGAACCCACAGCCTGCGGTCAGGAATGGGCTCCTAAAAATTATTGTGGTTGGTAAGCGCAGGGTAGAGAATTGGCCCCGAAAATTCCAGTGCTTGGAAAGCCTGTATTACCTATAAATAAATTTTTGCATCCAAGTATTCCTTGTCCAGAAAAAATAGAACTCCTTCTAAAACCTCTGCTGGAAATAGTGCCCAAAGTACAAGTATATAAAGATTCTCTGTTTAGAACATTACTTCTAGACTCTTCGCTGTGAGGAGTACACATTTAATATGTTATCTGGGAAATAGAATCATATTATAAAGCACACCTCACTTGATCTCTTGTGTGCTTTATACAACATAGAATATATTCACACTTAATTTCCTTAAAAAAAATGATAGGGATTTTAAATGGAGGAGTGTCGCTGAAAGGTAAATATGACATCATTTTTGCCATCCCCTAGACATTTTAGAACTCAAGAATAACATGTAAAAACGTACAAAGATTACAAATCATAGGTGAAATTAAAAAAACATGTGTAATGGATCACAAGATGAAACAAGCAGTGTGTTGAGTTTGCATAACACATTACAAGCATTTCCCTTTGTATTATATAGCAGTATAGGTTTATCAGAAATGTTTAACATTGGATACAATGCCACAAACTAACATTCAGCAATTGTTGAACAATGTGCTATATTGCTTCTTCTTTATAATAGCCTCCTGTACTTCTCTATGCTACCCTGTTGCTAGTTTGCATCGATAAACAAGACATTTAATTTACAAAATACATATTGGCTTGTCTGGCTATCAAAGATAAATGACTACCTAAGGGTACTTACCTGGGGTCTGCGGTCTTTCTGGAATATTCAGATGATGGTAGATAAAAGCTTGACTGTCATGAACAGTATCCATATCAATCTCCTCTTCTTCTTGAGAGTTTGAAAACTAAGAAACACAAGTTAGAACAGTGAATTTGTAAATTTAAAAAACAGACTATCGCCGACAGACTTCACTTTCTATTCCGAATGAGATTATTTTTCAGCAAAAATGGGCAAAACTGAAAAAAATCTCCCAGAATTTCTCTGCAAAAAAAGCAATGTAAGAGAAGGAAAACACTGCCACCTTCAACAGATCTTGTGGAGAATTGAGTCAGTGTACTGATGAACAGAGGGGGGGGAAATACAACCGTAGTACAACTAAAGCACTTAAGTTATCTGAAAGGCGATTTCTTGAATGATTGAATAAGCACACAGCTAACAAACATGGCTTGTTTAGGTCATGTTCAGGATGACAACATTTTGTCTTGCTCAGCCAATGCAACAAAATGTGAGAGGCATCAAGAGCTCTGCTTTGTGTCCCTTTGCATTATGAATGAGGAAAAACAAAGGATTTCACCAAAAACATAAAAAGATAGCCATGCTTTAAATATGTATCAGGGCCACATGTATCTATAGGGAGGAATTGTTGAAGTGTTCCACAGAACAGACTTTGCCAATAATCAGCTTGTACTATGTTTTACCAGGCAAACCAAATGCCTTTTTAAAGTTCTGACGAGTTAGTGATCAGGGAAATGACAATACATTTTAGGGGCGAGCAGGAAAGATGAGTGGTTAAATGATGAAATAACAAGTTAAGTAATTAGAAACAAGTTTAGATATTTGGTATTTCTTTGCAGGTGGTGGGATGAATGGAGGATGGGGTGGTTTCCAACCAAACAGAACCAAAGAGATGCAGTTCTTTTAGTTACAGGTGAGAGAGCTACAGAGGCTCTCATGTCAATAGCCAACATGATAAGATATTGAGAGCGTAGCAGGAACTTCTGGCACAACTCTATATGACCGAAAGACGCAAGATATCTTTTTATTTTCATATTTTAAAAAGGTTATGGACTGGTTCCCTATTAACCCAGAAGAACAAGTTACTTACCTTCGGTAACGACGTATCTGTAAGAAACATTAGTTAGTTAGATTCCTCACCTTAGAATATCCCCAGGCGTCAGGCTGGATCCGGAAAGATTTTTCATCAGCAATACCCCTTGCGCGTCGCTAGGTGTCGTCTGCGGCTCAGCGTCCGTCGTCGTGCGGTGGAATGACGTCCGAGTACTTAGACGCCGCCCTCGCGCGCTGACGTCAGTTCTTGTACATAGCTTTCCGCGCCAGGAACGCAGAGCCATGCAAGAGACCGACACTAGTGCCAAAACATCTAGGGCCCTGAAAAGGATAGCCTTAACCCTAGATGTCAGTTCGCAGAACGGGGAGGATGGGTGGGTCGGTGAGGAATCTAACTAACTAATGTTTCTTACAGATACATCGTTACCGAAGGTAAGTAACTTGTTCGTCTGAAAGAAACACGTTAGTTAGATTCCTCACCTTAGAATAGATACCCCAGCAATACCAACCCCGGTGGTGGGTCTGCGAACCAACATCATACCAGAAAGTCCTGGAGAACAGAACGGCCAAAGAAGCCGTCTCTCCGGACTTGGCTGTCCAGGCAATAGTGCTTGGCAAACGTGTGCAGTGAAGCCCACGTCGCCGCCTGACAGATGTCCCGCAAGGGAACTCCCCGGCCCAGGGCAGTAGTAGCCGCTGTGGCCCGGGTGGAATGGGCCCTCAAACCAACAGGAGGGTCCTTTTTTGCCAAGGAGTAACAAATTTTAATAAACAACACGACCCACCGCGAGATGGTCCGTTTGTGTACCGCTTTCCCCTTCTTAGCTCCTACGTAGCCAACAAACAGTTGGTCGTCCACCCGGAACTGTTTGGTGCGGTCCAAATAAAAGGACAGCGCCCGTTTTGGGTCCAGACGGTGGAGCCTCTCTTCCTCTTTTGAAGGAGGCGGAAAGAAGGTGGGCAACGTGACAGATTGCCCGAGATGAAATGGGGTCACCACTTTCGGTAGGAAAGAAGGACGAGGCCGGAGGACAACCTTGTCCGGATGAACAGAAATAAAGGGAGGCTTAGATGACAGAGCCTGGAGCTCCCTCACCCGTCTAGCCGAGGTGATAGCTACCAGGAAAGCAGTCTTTAGGGTCAGAAGATGAATGGGACAATTGTGAAGAGGCTCAAAAGGAGCGCACATCAGAAAGGTCAGAACAAGATTCAAGTCCCACTGAGGCATTACGAAGGGGACAGGAGGGAACATGTGTGTAATGCCTTTGAGAAAACGTGAAACAACAGGGGACTTGAAGAGAGAACGCTAATCAGGAAGCCGTAAGAAGGCAGAGATAGCAGCAAGATAACCTTTCAAGGTGCCCAGAGCAGAGCCCTGCTGGGCCAAAGAAAGAAGAAAGAGTAGAACCTCAGAAAGAGGGGCGGAAAGGGGGTCCACAGCCTTTGCTGTGCACCATGCCACAAATTTGTTCTACCGGCAGGCGTATACACTGTCTTTGTGGAGGGACGCCTGGCTGCCAGAATGACATCACAGACTTCAGGAGGCAAGTCAAATGGCATCAACTGTCGCCGCTCAATCTCCACGCATGGAGGTGGAGGCTGGACAGGTTCGGGTGGAGGACCGTCCCCTGCTGCTGCGACAGACGGTCCTCCTGAAGAGGCAGTCGTATCGGAGGATCGATTGACATACTGAGTAGCTCGGGATACCAGAACCTTCGTGCCCAATCCGGAGCCACTAAGATAACTTGGGCCAGGTCGCGCCTGATCTTCTTCAGCACTCTGGGCAGAAATGGTATAGGCGGAAAGGCATACAACAGACCGCAACTCCACTCGCGACGAAAAGCGTCTCCGAGCGAGTGCTGCCTTGGAAATTCCAACGTGCAGAACTGCTGACATTGCGCGTTCTCTTCGGTGGCGAATAGATCTAACCAAGGCTCTCCCCACTGCAGAAAGAGACCTTGCGCCACGTCCGAGTTCAGACGCCATTCGTGATCCATCATGCACCGGCGCCTGAGTTCGTCTGCTCTGGCGTTCTGTGAGCCCGCCAGATGTTGAACCACCGGGGTGATGCCCTGGTGTTCCAGCCAGGTTCAGGTCCACGACCCCACCCCGCCCTGTTTGTTGCAATACCACATGGTGGTGGTGTTGTCCGTGAACACCTGCACGACACTTCCCCGGACAGAGGGAAGAAAGGCTTTCAGTGCAAGCCGGATCGCTCTCAGCTCCAAAAGGTTGATATGGAGGTGAGACTCCGCCGGAGACCAGAGTCCTCTGATCTCCGCCTCTCCCATGTGGCCCCCCCATCCCAGGAGGGACGCGTCAGCCACTACTACGTGCTCCGGTTGGGGTAGGGAGAGGCATCTGCCGCTGACCCAATCGCGGTCCGTGAGCCACCACTGCAACTGTTTTGCAGTGCCCTCCGAGATCAAGACATGGTCGGACAGGTTGCCTCGATGCTGGGCCCACTGAAACTTCAGGTCCCACTGCAGAGCCCGCATTCGCCACCTGGCGTAATGCACCAACAGGATGCAGGAGGCCATCAGCCCCAGAAGCCGCAGCACCAACCTGACCGAAACCCAGGATAGAGGCTGAAAGATGGGAATCAGAGCCTGAATATTCCGGACCCGCTGTTCCGGAGGATAAGCCCGGAACTGCGCCGAATCGAGAACAGCTCCGATGAAGAGGAGCTTCTGGGAGGGACTCAGGTGTGACTTCGGCACGTTGATGGAGAACCCCAGCAAATGCAGGAGGTCGGCCGTAGTCTGGAGGTGGGAGACGACTTGCTGGGGCGAGCCCGCCTTCAACAGCCAGTCGTCGAGATAGGGGAAGACTGGAACCCCCGATCTGCGCAGATGAGCTGCAACCACCGCCATCACTTTCGTGAACACCCGAGGGGCACTGGTGAGGCCGAAGGGGAGCACGGTGAACTGAAAGTGCTCCTGGCCCACCGTGAACCGCAGGTAACGCCGGTGGGCCGGCAGGACGGGGATGTGAAAATAGGCGTCCTGCAAGTCCAACGCTACCATCCAGTCTCCAGGGTCGAGGGCAGCCGGAACCTGAGCTAAAGTTAGCATCTTGAACCGTTCCTTCCGGAGGAAGGTGTTGACGCTCCTGAGGTCCAAGGTAGGGCGTAGGCCCCCTTTGCCCTTCTTGGGAACCAGAAAGTAGTGGGAATAGCAACCACGGCCTACTTCTGGACCAGGAACGCGCTCGACGGCCCCTTTGGCCAAGAGGGCCGTATCTTCCTCCCGCAGAAGATTCAAGTGATCCTCGGATATACGATGGCACTGCGGTGGCATGGCTGGAGGGGTCGTCTCGAAGGGGAGGGAGTAGCCCCTTCGGACGATTTGCAGCACCCACCTGTCCGAAGTGATGGAGCGCCAGTGGAGGAGGTGATGGCGAACTCTGCCGCCCACTGGCGTGGAATGGGCCTGAAAGCTCGGACTAGGAAGGCTTTGAGGCGGATGCTGCCGGGGTGGATGTGGACTGACCGGCGCGTTGTCCTCTAGAACCGCCACGGCGGAACCCACGTCCGCGACCGCGTGCAGGTTGGTTCTGCGGCCGGTGGCTAGGCGGACGTAAGGAGGAGCCCCTTCCTTGGCCACGAAAGGGGCGAAAGGCGGAAGCGTGCGGCCGAGAGACCCAAGGACGTGGCCGTAGCCCAGGAGTTCTTAAAACGAGCCATCGCACTATCCGCCTTCTCACCAAAAAGGCGAGCGCCATCAAAGGGCATATCCATGAGGGTACACTGGGCATCCCCCTAAAAAGACGTGGACCTCAGCCAGGCGTGGCGCCGGAGCGCCACCGTGGTGGAAATCGCCCTATGGCATATCGCGCTGCATCTCGCCCGTCAACAAGTGCCTGGGAGAGACGTGTCCGGGCCTCCACCGGACACAGAGGCAGCACGTCCTCCACCATATCCCACAGAGAGTGGGAGAAACGGACCAAGAGGCAAGCGGTGTTCAAAGACCGCAGGCCCCAACTCAGGGAAGAGAACAGTTTCTTGCCGAACTGTTCCAGCCTCTTGGATTCCCGATCCGGAGGAGCCAACGGGAAGGAGGATTGGGAAGTGGAGGCCTGAATAACCAGGCTCTCGGGGGTGGGGTGTTGGGACATGAAATTGGGGTCGCCCGGAGCAGGGCGGTGGCGCCGGGCCACGTTCCGATCCAGAGGAGGAACTGTGGAGGGCTTTGACCAAGTGCCCTGCAGAACGTCTACGAGGGCCTCATTGAACTGCAGCAGAGACTCTGTGGAGCTTGCTGACGGTTGAAGCACCTCTGTGAGGATATTAGTCCTCACGGCCACAGCAGGTAACTCGAGCCCCAGGGCTTCGCCCGCCTTGCGCAGCACCACAGAAAAAGCTGCACCTTCCTCCGAAGCCACAGTCGGAGGAGAGATGAAGCCAGCGTCCGGCGAAGTGTCCAGTCCACTGGCATCCCCCAGTTCGTCTGCCCAGTCCTGTGCAAATTGACCCTGGAGGGCCATAGGGTCCTCAGACCCCTCCCAGTCGCCCCCGTCATCCGATTCGTGATAAACAGGAGTAACGATCGGAGCCGGACGGTAGATGAAATCTTCATCCATCAGCGTCGGTTGCGGAACCGGGCGGCGCCGTGCCGGCGTCGGGTCCAGACAGGGACTAAACCGGGGAACGGCGTCATCCGGAGACGGCGCCGGAGGTGGAACCGGTGTCGGCGCCGGCGGAGGAGGCGTCGTGATGTCGACCGGCGCCGACAGAGATCCAGGCCTGGATCTCTCGGGGACCTGCGGCGTCGGGACCGAAGTCGTCGACGGCGCCGGGGCCGGAGCCGCCGGCACACAAGGTCGGTCAGTCGGGCCCGCGGGGCCCGAAGGCGCGCCGGCAGGTGTCGACGGCAGAGCCAGGCCCCTCATGGCCGAGAGGAAGGCACTGACCTCCGCCGGAGTCGCGTCAGTCCCAGGGACCGGCGGGTATGGAGACGGACGCGACTCCTGCGGCTCCGGCGGAGCCGCGGGGGTGGGACCACCCTGACCCTCGGCCGAGTCGCGCGACCGGCGAGGGAAGTCCGAAGAGCGGCGTCGCCTCTTGGACTTCTTGGATCGCTTCGACTTAACCGAAGACTTCGAGCCCGACGAGCAATGATGATGACTGCGGCTCCACGACCGGTCCTTGGACCTCCTCCTGGACCGGGACCGTGAGCGGCGCGGAGCCGAGTGCCGAAGCTCGAGAAGCTTACGAGACCGCTCCCGCCTAGCCTTCGAGGTCAAGGCCTGACAGTCGGGGCACGACTCCGCGTCGTGGTCGGCCCCCAGGCTGTAAAGGCACCGGCGACGGTGATCCGTCACCGACATCAGGCGGTGACAGGCGTCACAGGCCTTAAATCCAGGCATCATACCGGCACCAGAGTCGAGTCGACAAAGACCAATTTTAGTCAAAAATTGACTAAGGGGTAAGCTCTTCCCGGATCGGCGCTGTCTGGCGCGGAAAAAAAAGAAGAACTGACGTCAGCGCGCGAGGGCGGCGCCTAAGTACTCAGACGACATCATTCCGGCGCACGACGCCGACGACGGAGCCGCAGACGACGCCTAGCGACGCGCAAGGGGTATTGCTGATGAAAAATCTTTCCAGATCCAGCCTGACGCCTGTGGATATTCTAAGGTGAGGAATCTAACTAACGTGTTTCTTTCAGATAAAAGTTGATGCAAGTCAACACACACACAAACCTAATCTAAAACATAAGAAATGGGGGCGTGGCCAAGATGGCGACCCAGTAGGACGTGCCTGCTCATCGCTCCGTCTTGCCGACCGGGCCCGTGGACACAGCCTTGAGCAGCGGGGCAGCAGGGTCTTGTAATAGCCCTCGAGCGGTGGCCCGTACCGGAGGCTACCCCTGCAAGGTGCGGGAAAGGGAGGAAGTGATTGGCGTCTGCCGGTGAAGCCAGGGAGAGGTGCAGTGTGCCGAGATCGGCCGCAGAGCTCCAGAGAGGGATCGGAGTAGAGACCCCCCCCCCCTCCCCCCCCCCCTTCCGAGAAGCTCGACTAACTGCTGAGGGGAGAGCGCATTCTGGGAACTCAGATTTTGGCGGATACAGCACAGAGGGAGACGGATTCCCTCGAAAACAAGCCACAAAGACGCCGGTGAAGGTGCCTGGCGCCAGGAATAAGCGGGCCTGGGCAGCGGTGATGGCACAGCGAGGCAGGCCTAATGCAAGGCCCACGCAGCAAGGAGAGCCTTGCAGAAACTCCGGCCCGAGTGAGACGGCGGCTGCCCCCAGGGAGGCCTGGGGGCTGATTGAGGTGGCTATGCTGAGGTTGTGAGAGGCAGTCTGTAGCTTGGATCCGCTGCATAGAGGTACAGCCAAGAACTGTTGCCTACGCGCTCCCCACAACATAAGCCCAATATATGGTGGGCTCTGACCCCTTTTAAGTGAGAGCCTGCATTGGAGAGACACAGTTGTGTTGGGCAGCCAGGGGCAGAAAAGTGGAATTCCCTAGGGACAGCAGCGACTCTGGTGTGAGGCTGACCCCCAGGCAGCCCCCGGGTTGATTTCCTGACTCCTGACACCCTCCCCCACTGCCCTCCTGTCGGCCAAGGGAGAGGGAGGGCAGGCTGGTCCTTCGCACTGAGCAGCGCACCGGGGAAAACCAAATAGAAGAGGAGGGGGGGAGAATCAGCGTGTTGACCTGGACGGACCCCCTTTGAAGTCAAGAGTCCCAGGGACGGCTTGAGCACTTACCTGGCGGCTCGTTGAATTTCTGCGCACAGAGGCCCGATATCTCTTCGATTGTCCTAGGGGCGGTTCGGCTTGAATTGGGGGTGCGAGCGCCCTTGAGCCCTGTGGGCGAGGCCTGGCGAGTGGTCAAAGCCCTTGGACACGAGCCCCATTGGCAGCGAGAGAGCCATCTATTGTGGTGGGTATGAGGGGCTCCAGCAATCAGTGCGCCCTTCAGCATGGCCACGCTAAAGGGGAAAAAGAATTGATCAGTTAAGGACCTGTTGCTCAAATCGACCAATGCAGGACCACCAGAGGCTCAATACACGGCGGAACAGGGTGACACAGAGGCTCCTCTCACACGTTCCTTTATCGAATCCCTGTTCGCCACGCTCTCAGAAGATTTTAAATGAATGAAAGCAGAAATAACCCAGGAGCTTGGTGAGGTGAGAGAAGATGTCAATGCACTGGGAGACAGAGTTGAAGCGCTCGAGTCGCAAGGTGCCAACGGGGACGAGGAGCTCGAAGTCGCTTCAGCAGGAGGTCATTCGCCTCCGAGACCAATGTCTAGACCTTCAAGAGCATGCTGAAGATCTGGCGCAACAACATCCACGTCCGGGGAGCGACGCACGGAGCGGAAGGCCACAACATCGTCCTCTTCATAGAGGGTCTCTTTAGCTCACTACTGGAAGGCCCCGATGATATGGAGATCAAATTGGACCGCGTACATCAAGTGGGCCCGAAGAGACCTGCGCCATCCCCTTCAGCAGATATCCTCGATTGTGTCCATGATTTCCAACTGAAGGAGGGCATATTGCAAAAGGCCGGAGACTCCCTCCCCATTCGCTTTCAAGGCCTACAGCTCTCTCTCTTCCAGGACCTGGCGACTTCCACGTTGCAAAAACGGAGATCCTTCAGACCGGTCACATCACATCTACGAGCCAACAAGATCTCATACTCCTAGGGACACCATTTTCGACTCATCTTCCGCCATGAAGAGAAGGCCCAACATGTCGGCTCACTTAGGGAGGCATGCCAGCTACTGGAAATCGACGAGGGTACTGCCGTATGTCCAACACTGAAAGAGCTCCTGAGGGCCGCGACAGCAACAGGTGGAGGGTGGCCGGCTCCGATCGAGTTGCGCACCGACCGGACCCAGAAACTATGGCAAAAGAAAGACAAGCGGTCTTAGCCACCCTGGAAGTGGATTCGGCCGGCTCAGCTTGAACAAAACCATCCCCCGTTTGAGCCACTATGGTCACTGCGACCCGGGGCAGACACCGCATGGTGTCCGTGAGCCCGGGGGAGGCAGGCAGCGATATGTACCGAGACGCTTCCACCCTCTTCTCGTAGGCCTGACCGCCCAGGGCATTACGACTGTACTATTATGTTGTTTGTTGGTTAATTTTTGCTTTCTGGGGGGTTTCTCTCTCCTGCGCTCCAAGGAACGAATCTGTTAGTTCTGCTCTCCTGCAGCCCACTCGCCCTGCATAGAAGTATGCCCCAGTCTGTCGCCACAATGCCTCTATCATTCTCTCTACAAGGCATCTTCACATTAGCACACCATCCGGGTTCTGATGCCCCAGACACATAAGATACTCACCCTGAACGTTAAAGAGCTTAATAATCCACTGAAACGCAGAGCCGCACTTTCCTACCTAGAGAATACAGGCACGCATATCTGCCTCCTCCAGGAGACCCAACTCCTCCCGGGTGACACACACCGGCTTCGCTCCAAAGTATTTCCTCAGCAACTATTCTTTGCTCTTTCCACTAAATCTGCGGGAGTAGCTATACTGGTATCAGCCTCATTTCAGGGAAAATTGTGCCCTAAACAAGCTGAACTCAAAGGGAGATTGTTACCGCACTCCTTCCAAGTGCGCTCGCACTCTCTCACTAGCTATGTCCCAAATGATAAACAAGAGAAATTCATTCAATCGGCGGTAGTGGTGGTCGGCCTTTCCCCCGACAGATTGTTAGTGATAGGAGAGGGAACCTGAACCTGACATTCGACAACGCCCTGGACAGATGGGCCCTACGACATTGGCCGACAGGTGAGCTATCGGGGGGGCCGTGGGGACAGACTCTGCGGAGCGCAGGACTGATGGACATCTGGAGAGATGTGTACCCTACTGCCTGGGAATACACATTCTACTTCCACTCTCATAAAACTTAAGCCAGAATAGATTACTCCTAGGTAGCCCCGCCTTCAGATCGTGTGTAACACAGATGGATATACTCCCCCGCACACTGTCCGACCACTCAGCAGTGACGGTCGATTGTACACTAGCCGCTGCAAACCCCTCCGACTCGCACCTGGCGCCTACGAGACACACTGCTGTACTGCCCGAGGTGGCAGAGAGAATCACTAAAACCATAAAGGATTACTTACAGATAAATGACACCCCCGAGACTTCAACTGCATCCCTGTATGACACCTTGAAGGCGGTAGTATGAGGGGAATTCATAGCCGTCACAGCTTCCGATAATAAACTGTGCTATGAGAGGAAGCACCTTCTTACGGCTCAAGTGCAAGAACTAGAGCGTATGCATCAGAGAACCGGAGCCCCGAGAGTCTGGAGGAAGCTAGAGGCGGCACGCATTCAGCTGGCTGCACTAGACATAGATAGAGCAGAATATGCAGCGCTTAGGCTAAGACACACCTTTTATGCGGGAGGTGACAGAAGCGGGAGATTATTATCTAATAGATTGAGAATGCAGAGACATTGCTCAAGTCTATGCATCCAATGGGGAGCTATGCGAGTGCGACCAGCATATCACAGACGCCTTCGAACAATACTACGCAGAACTATACGGGGAACAGAAACTTCTGGATGGGGTGCCCTCCAGGTACTTGATGGGGGTGGCTACAGTCAAATTGACGCCTGACCAGGCTGACGCCCTAGAATCTCCCATTCGACCTGAGGAGGTCATCAGCTATTAAGCTATGCAGAAGCTATTAAAATCTTCTGGACCCGGATGGGTTCACAGCCCTTTTTTATAGAACGTTCTGTCAGGTCCTGACACCAGTTCTCACTAGTGTTTTTAACGCTATTGGGACATCCTCGCAAATCCCCCAATCCATGTTAGCGGCCTCAGTAGTGGTGATCCCCAAGCCTGGGAAGGACAAGAGACTCTGTTCCTCTTATAGACTGATCTCTTTACTAAACACAGATTTAAAATTATTCACCTGAATCTTGGCAAGTCGTCTGTCTCCTCTCCTTCCAGGTCTGATTGATTCCGATCAGGCAGGATTTATCCCGGGCCGCCAGTACGCTGACAACACAAAGAGACTGCTGCACATAATAGATAAGGCGGGGAGGTTCGACACAGAGTGCATGCTGCTTTCTGTGGACGCTGAGAAAGCGTTTGACAGAGTTCACTAGCCCTATTTAAAAGACACCCTGGTCCACTTTTGGTACCCTGACAGATATACAAACTGGGTGTCCAGTGGTTACACTAAGCTGACGGCTTCTGTCAGAGCAAATGGCTACACTTCCGCTCCTTTTCCGATCCGTAGAGGGACCAGACAGGGGTGTCCTCTTTACCCTCCATTGTTCGCCCTCTATATGGAGCCTATGGCTCAGAGTGCGTGATGACCCACATATCACAGGAGTGGCCTTCGGAGGGGATAGGCATACCCTAAGTCTGTATACTGATGACGTGATCGCCTCGCTGGAGGTCGCTCAGGTCTCCTTCCCAGCATTTTTGGACGAGCTAGAGCGGTTCTCCCAAGCTGCAGGCTTCAAAATAAACATTCAGAAATCACAGGCCCTTAGCCTTTCACTTAAAGCCTCTACGTTTGAGAACCTTCGCGAGGCATTTCCCATCCAATGGGTGCAGGCCGAAATTCCATATCTGGGAATTAAGCTTGCTGCTTCTCCACAACACACTGTATTGCTGAATTACACCGCACTGCAACAACAGATACAGGCACACCTTTGTCGCTGGAAATCATACAAGCTTTCCCGGTTGAACCGCATAGCGGCGATAAAAATGACAATACTACCCAAAATCTTATTTCTTTTCCAGACACTGTCTCTAGAGCCCCCACCAGGTATCATCCACTCTCTTCAACAAGCTATAGAGTGGTTTATCTGGGCTGCTAAGAGACTCCGGATGGGCCAGGAACTAAGTTACAGGCCCCCATGGGAGGGGGGACTGGGGATTCCAAACCTTCAGAACTACTTTTACGCAGCACAGATACGATCTTTTGTAGAATGGTCCCGTTCTGAATCCGAGAAGCACTGGCTATTCATGGATAGGCCCCTATGGAGAATTCCCTTTCTTCCTAAGCGAGCTCGTCCCCCAAACCTTTATTTATCACTGGTTACACGGACTCCCTTATCGGCGTGGGACAAGGAAGCTGAAAAAAAGGCCTTCACAACGTTCCCATCTCCTCTGACGCCCATAATAGCTAACCCAGATTTCTCACCCGGGAAGGACATGAAAATCTTCCATGAGTGGATTAGAGAGGGTAGTAGGTCCATTGGGCATTTCTTCGACGAACACGGCCCCTTACATTTGTGAACCTTCGCCAACAACGGGGTCTCTCCGAGAATGAACGATATAGATACCAGCAAATTAGGCATTGGGTGATGCAACCAAATATTTGCTCACAAGCACAGCGCCACCTCACAGCCTATGAGAAGTGGCTGCTAGCCAAATCATCTGATACCCGCCTAATTATGGAACTTTATAATTTGTTGAAGCTCCCTCCAGACACTGTTAAATCCCCCAGTCTGCGAAGATGGGAACACAAGTTGGGCCGGGAATTGACAATGCGAGAGTGGGAAAATATCTATTATAGAGCTAGACACACAGCTAGGAATGTAGCACACCAAAGACAGCCAACAAAATTGCCACCTATTGGTATCTCACGCCCGTTAGGCTCCAAAGGGGAATCCAACTAGGGACCCCATCTGCTGGCGGTGGTGTGGGGCTCAAGGAACCTTGACGCATATCCTACGGAACTGCCCCAACTTAGCGGTGTACTGGGATCAGGTTATCAGCAAGATAGATGCATGCTTTGATATACAACTTCCTTGCTTTCCGGCCTACACTCTCTTAAGCTTACCAAACACCCTTATGTTCCCCCTTAAATACCGCAGAGGCCGACAGATAGTCCTGGTTCTTGGGGTAGCCTTACAACATATCCTAGCGTTATGGGGCAAGACCCGCCCTCCAACACATACTGGATGGCTACATCGCATATGGCATGTCTTAGGTATGGAGTGCATCTCTCTATCCCTTGCTAATCAGGGGGCTTCATTACCAGATCTATGGAAACCATTCATAAACATGCTCTCTGCAGAGTTTAACCAACTCACATGCCACAAGTATCTACGAACTTTAAGGCTCACGAATTAGCCGCAGGCTGAATCTCAAGGGGTTGCATAGACGTACACTGATGGGAGGTGGGGGGGGGTGGAGGGGGGGGGGGGGGACAGGGGAAGGGCGGGTAAGAGGGGTAAGGGAGAAGGGTTTACTTTGGGGTGTGGGGCGGATGTTATGTTTCTGTTCACGCTTAAACAATTATTTACCTTGATGTGAATCAGTAGAGCCAAGATGTTTGGTTTTTGCTGTACAAATGTGTTTAAAAATTCAATAAAGAGATTAACAGGAATCGGTCATACACAGTATACAGGAAAAGTGAGGGACAGAGTGCAAAAACCTTGCAGAATAGCTGAATACAAATATTAACGTTAAAAATGCAGCATTCCAAGAAATAATGATATTTTAAAAGGTGATACATAAATTAAACCGATGTGCTGGGCAAGCCATATGGACTCCATTTGACAGCAGTACAGTGTATTTAATCTTTTTTTGTGGCTATGTCATTGAATAAAACTAGACTAATTGAAAAGGTGAGAGCATCTGAACGGTAGTCTAAACACAACCTACTAAAGGAAAGAAAAAATGAAACCAATTAAAATATTGTGCATCAGTGTCAAACAACACATGAAATGTTGATTTAAAATAAAGCTGGCAATCTTTCAAAGTCCCTCAACTTATGCTCAATGGTAAATCATGGCAAACTTAACATAAGATAGTTGAGAACTATCATGGCCAAAGAGCCTTACAGAGCTTAGATGGGTTCAGGTGAGGTATCCAGCCTTTATTTTAAGCTGTAACAAGATCTGGAATTGCACAATGATAGGAAATGGTGCCAAACTCCCTCAACAGTGGTCAAGTTTAGGTCAAACATTGCAGATACTGTGGCCAACAGAAGCAACTCAATCGGAATGGGAGTGTTCATGGTAGGGGGTGATGATGAAATTGAACAGGTAGGCTCCAAACGCAACCAGGAGTAAGCAGGTTCTTCCACTCCCACCCTTTGGAACAGCAGATGCATGATGCTCTTATTGAAGATAAACAGAAGTACGTAGGATGAAATGAAATGCCACAGAATGTATGTGTAATGGGAGAAGCATTGTGTATATGGCTGTTCAGTTTGGCGGTTATCGAATCTGAACTATTGTGATGTCAAGCACAGAGTAACACAAGCGTTTGTTGTGTTTGAACCTTTAAAAAGGGTTCAAGAGAAAACAAGAAAGAGCATGAAGGATGCTGTATAAATAATATTCCACAAACAACCCAAAATATAACAGACCGTAATGTCTACTAAAGAAACAACAAGCTTTAAAATGAACATCATGTTAGTTTTTGATCTGGAAATCATTCTTAGAGGCTCTCACAGTAAGCATTTAATAAGATATTTTAAATTATTAAGCTGTGGTGCTCCTCAATGACAAAGAAAACTACAGCAATGTTCACATGCTTATTATATTTTATCAGTTTAATTAACTTCATCCACAAATGTGTTATATTTTCTATGTCTACATTCATTTTTGCTGAACTTCAAAATGGGTCATACTTCAAACAAAATCCACAGTGATTCTGTTATATAATGCACCAGTCTTAAGTATTACAATAGAGAAGTATGTGAGTAGTTTAAATTGAGTAAAACACATTGACAAACGGATTCCAGAGTCAGCTGAGTCTATTGTTGTAGGGAAGAAACAGATCTCAAAATCAAAAGTTTGAGGAAGAAAAGGAGAGGGTTTGCGTTTGAAAAAATATAATCTTACCAGAAAAGATCAAGTCTGTCTGGATTCTGGAAAAAATTTCAACTTAAATGTAAATATGTCTTTACAATAATTGTATGTGGACTAAAGTCTAATGCTGCAAAAGAAACACTGATTTTAGGTTTGATGTTAGTGCTGTCATAATGTTTCTCCGCTACCTGACCAGGTTCCACTGGGGATCCAAGTGGAGACTCAGCTTTTCTTTTCACCCCTTGCTGATGGATGGGTACAGCTGATGGAGCATCTTTGCCAAATGGATCATCATCCTTAAACAGAAAAAGCATGGTCAGAATCTTACATTAAAATAAGATTACACTGCACTTTCACATAATGAAAATGACCACTATTTTTCAAATCCTGGAGTAATGTTCATCAAATGCAGCACACAGATCGCTTGACCTCACTGAGCATTGTATTTGAAGTATGGAGAACATTTGATTTGACTTTCCTTTGCATTATAAATTTGACAAATTTCATGAAATGGCTACACAAAATCTGACATGATCACAAATTGTGATCTGAACTGGTGTAGCCTTGGAAACAGAGAGAAAAGAATGAACACCTTTAGAAAAAACTATCTATTTAGTTGTGAGAAGTTTCTGTTTTCGTTAAGGACACACATTTCTACTTAAAGACAAGTGTGAGGTGCCTTAAACACAAACACACATGGCGCAATGTATCACCGCACTGGGTTATTTTTAAAAAACAGCTGCAGACATTACTCTATAAAACAGAATAAATATTTAACACACTACGAACATAAGTATTGAATATGCTACTTACCAGTATGCATCTGTTCTTGGCATGTAGGGCTGCTGACATTCATATCTGTGCATAGATCGCCGTCTAGTGTTGGGTCCGGATGATTGCACATTGTTGTCCTGGAAGAGTCTTCGAAGTATCACGAGATAGGTGGCTCCTCCCCTGGACTACAGTGCGCATGGGCATCCTCTCCATCCTTAGATTGTTTTTCGCCATTATGGCAGTGATGGAGTAGATACAGTAAGTGATGACCATGCTATACAGTAATTCTGAGAGCTTCAGCTGCTACAGGCGCCGGGGAGGAGGGTGGGCGATATGAATGTCAGCATCCCTACATGCCAAGAACAGATGCATACTGGTAAGTAGCATATTCAGTTCGAGGCATGTGGGCTGCTGAATTCATATCTGTGCATAGAATACATAGCAGTACCTCCTATTAGCAGCGGCTACCAGTGCTAGCTGCAGCAGTCTGAAAAAGAGTTTTGAGAACTGCCTGTCCTACAGCTGCTTGCTGTCTTGAGTGTACATCTACGCAGTAGTGTTTGGTAAATTTATGTATAGTGGACCATGTGGCTGCTCTACAAATTTCGTGTAAAGGGATGTTTCCTAGGAAAGCCATGGATGCCCCTAACTTTCGTGTTGAGTGGGCTCGTGGGGGAACCGTTAATGTGCGTTTAGCTTTGTGATAGCAAATCTGAATGCATTTACCGATCCATCTGGCTATTCCTGCTTTGGAAATGGCGTTGCCTTTGTGTTGTGGAGAGAAGGCAACGAAGAGTTGTTTAGTTTTTCTAAAATCCTTTGTCCTGTCAATATAGTACATGAGAGCCCGCTTTACATCTAGTGTATGGAGCATTCTTTCCGCGACATTTTGCGGATTTTGGAAGAAAACGGGCAGTTCGATAGTTTGATTAATGTGGAACTGTGATATGACTTTGGGCATGAACTTGGGGTTGGTGCGTAGGACAACCCTGTTTGCGTGGACCTGAATGAATGGCTCCTGAATGGTTAGTGCCTGGAGTTCACTAACTCTCCTTAAGGAAGTGAAGGCAACCAGGAAAGCCACTTTCCAGGTGAGGAATTGAATCTCACATGAATGGAGAGGTTCAAAGGGCGGACCCATCAGTCTGGTGAGGACCAAGTTGAGGTTCCACACCGGTGCTGGTGGGTGTCTTGGGGGAATTACTCGTTTAAGACCTTCCAAGAAGGCTTTGATGGCAGGCACTCTGAATAAAGAGAGGTGCTGCCTGCTTTGGAGATAGGCTGCTATTGCTGTTAAATGGATACGTATTGAGGTGTATGCCAGATTGCATCGGTATAGGTGTAAGAGGTAGCAGATTATGTTCTGAATGGATGCGTCTAGCGGGTTAATGTCATTGTTGTTGCAGTAAACGACAAACCTCTTCCATTTAGCTGCATAGCAAGCTCTGGTAGTGGGTCTCCTGGCCTCCTTGATGATCTCCATACAGTCAGGTGGCAGGTTTAGGTAGCCAAACTCTACGACTTCAGGAGCCAGATTGCCAGGTTCAGCTGTTGCGGATCTGGGTGCTGAATTTCGCCATGGTTCTGCGTTAAAAGTGCGGGTTTGATCCGTAGTCTTTGATGCGGCACCACGGAAAGTTCCAGAAAGGTGGTGTACCATGGCTGGCGCGCCCACGTTGGAGCAACTAGGATGAGTGTCAGTGAGTGCTGTCGCAGTTTGCGTGCCACCAGCGGTATTAATGGCGCTGGGGGAAAAGCGTACGCAAATCTGCCGGACCAGTTCATCCATATCGCGTTGCCCTGCGACTGTGGATGTGGGAACCTGGCGGCAAAGCTTTGGCATTTTGCGTTTTCGTTTGTGGCGAATAGGTCTATCTCTGGATGACCCCACTGCTGGAAGTACGGTTGGAGTACTGATGGGTGTAGCTCCCACTCGTGCATCTGGTGGCTGTGTCTGCTGAGCAGATCCGCCATCTGGTTGTCCTTGCCGGGGAGGTGTTCCGCCATGAGGAATATGTTCCTTTGAATGGCCCACTTCCACATGCTCTGAGCCAGATGAGACAACTGTGGAGAGTGTGTTCCTCCCTGCTTCTGTATGTAGTACATGGCAGTCATGTTGTCCGTCCGGATCAACACGACTTTGTTGCACAGGTGTACTTTGAATGCCTTCATGGCTAGGAAGATTGCCATCAGTTCCAGAAGGTTGATGTGCATCTTCTTTTGCTGTGTCGTCCATAGTCCCTGCACTGTGTAATTGAGTACATGAGCTCCCCATCCCTGGAGAGAGGCGTCCGCTGTCAGTACTATTTGTGGAACAGGCTCTTGGAACGGTCGGCCCTTGCAAAGGTTTTGTGGATTCCACCAATGCAGAGAGTTGTATGCCCGACCGCTCACCAACACTAGGTCTTTTAATTGCCCGTGAGCCTGATTCCATTGACGTGCCAAGCACTCCTGAAGCGGGCGCATATGTAGTCTCGCGTGTGGGACTATGAAAATGCAGGAGGCCATCATGCCTATCAACTGCATGAATACTCGCGCAGGAAGGGAGTGCTGAGGTCGGAATTTGGAGATCAGCTGTTGCATGCTGTTGATTCTCACTAAAGTTGGCTGAGCTGTGGCAGCCAGAGTGTCGATCGTTGCGCCTAAGTACTGTTGTACGTACGCAGGTTGGAGACTTGATTTTGGGTAATTCAGTGAGAATCCCAGACCGTGGAGAAGGTGAATGGTGTGGGACATGTGGGTGGCACATTGTTGTGCTGATTTGGCCTGAACTAGCCAGTCGTCCAGATAAGGGAAGACGTGAATGTTTTGCCTCCGCAGATGTGCGGCCACTGTTGCCAGGCACTTGGTAAAGACCCTGGGTGCTGTTGTTACTCCGAAGGGGAGAACTTTGAACTGATAGTGATTCCCTTGAATAGTGAATCTGAGGTATTTCCTGTGTGAAGGGTGTATTGGTATGTGGAAGTATGCATACTTCAGGTCTAGCGTAGCTAGGAAATCCCCCTGACTGAGTAGTGGGAGAACCTGCTGGAGGGTGAGCATATGGAAATGCTCCGATAGTATATATAGGTTTAGGGGTCGCAGGTCTAGGATAGGTCTGAGCGAGCCGTCCTTTTTTGGGATTAAGAAGTACAGAGAGTATACCCCTGTGCCCTGCTGGTCGATGGGCACTACTTCTATTGCCCCTTTTGTGAGCATAGCATGCACTTCTTGCTGGAGTAAATCTAAATGTTCGGCCGACATAGGACGGTGCTTTGGTGGTATGTTGGGTGGAGTGGAAGTTAGTTCTAGACAGTACCCATGTTGGATGATGTCCCTGACCCACCTGTCCGTGGTGATGTTTTTCCATGCGGACAGGAACTGCTGGAGTCGTCCCCCGACAGGTGTTATGTGGTCGGGGGGTAAGGAGAGGGCGTCACTGTTTGTTTTTCGGAGAGGACCTGGTGTTGCCATAGCCACGTCCCCTGCCTTTGGTGCTGGATCCACCCCTGTTGTTTTTGTCATAGGTGCTTTGTGCACCACTTTAAGTATACTGCTGTTGTGACCCCTGACCCCTTGTTGTGCCTCTATTTCCAGTGCAACGAAAGGAGCCACTACGAAATTGCTGCGTTTGCAGAGCCCCCATTGATTTCGCAGTGTCAGTGTCTTTCTTTATCTTTTCTAGGGTAGTGTCAACGTCTGGGCCGAATAAGAATTCTGTGTTAACTGGTAAGTTTAGAATATTGTTTTGGATCTCGGGTTTGAAGCCGGATATTCTTAACCAGGCATGACGTCTTAGCATGACGCTTGTGTTTATTGCTCTAGCCGCTGTGTCAGCTGCGTCAAGGGCGCATTTTATGGATGCATTAGTGAGGAGTTGTCCTTCTCTAACGAGTAGCTCCGCTGACTCCTTATACTCATCTGGTAGATGTTGGAGCAGTGACTCCAGCGTGTCGTAATGTGACCTGTCATAACGTGCCAGGAGTGCCTGTGTATTAGCAATGCGCAGGATGTTCGCTGCTTGCGCTGCAATGCGTTTGCCCGATGTTTCTAGTACTTTTGACTCCTTGTCTGGGGGAGGAGCATCACCAGTCGTTTGTGAGTGGGCTCTCTTGCAAGCATTGGCAACCACCATGGAGTCTAACTGCAATTGACCCCTAATGTATTTAGGGTCACCGGGTGCAGGCTTGTATTTTTTTTCAATCCTAGGATTTAACACCCGGGCTCTTGTGGTGTCTTTGAAAATGTCTTTAGCAGGTTTGAGAACCCCCTTTAACATGGGCAGGGTTTTGACAGTTCTTTCTGAAGATGCGAAAGTGTCAAGCAGGAAGTCTTCTTCAACGGCGTCAGAATGGAGCTCCACCCCATGATGAGCAGCAGCCCGTTCGATGAGGGCATCAAAGGCAGCCGTGTCCTCTGTAGGAGACGTTTTTACGTTATAGAGTTGCGCATCTTGAGTATGTGGCGCGACACTTTGGTCTGTGGGATCATCCCACGCCTGATCCGGGTCTTGTAGTTAATCAGGATCTACGTCCCCAGGGTAGATGGTATCCTCCCCGCCATAGTCCTGTATTGCGTCCGATTCGGAAGGGGTAGGAGAAAAGGACTGCGGATCTGAATAGAAGGCACTGGTTCCTGCTCAGCTGGCAGCTTGCGTTTAAGAGGAATTTTGTATGGCTCCTCTTCCCTGACTGGCGTTATTTTGCGCTTGTGGAGCATTAACCTGCCAGTGTCGGCGTCGATAAATCGTGGCCCCGAAGAGTCTTGTTCTGTAAGGCCAGAGGTGGTGGACTGTGTGTGGAGGACACGTGTCCGAATTTGAAATAGTTTCGGTGCCGATGGCGGCGGCAGCCCAAACGTGATGTTGGTGGGCTCCGAGTGCACTCTTCCAGGGGAGGTTGTGTCGGGACCCGAGATAGAGTGGAGGGTTGCCCGGTCACGGATGCGTTGTAAAGATGCAGAGACCTGCTGCACAGCGAACGCAGATGGTGGTTTGATGGGCACCTTGGTAGTAGGCGTCGAGGCCAGCCCCGACTTCTTTCTCGGAAGGGGGTCACTGGTATGAAGGGATGTATCGACAGTCGACGTAGTCGAGGACTTAGTCGGCATCGGTGCTCTAGGCGGCCATTTTGACTGCGGAGGTTACGGCCTTCGATGTCGGCGCCGAAGGTCTCGGTGCCTTGTGGTGCCCGAGGGCATGCTTTTTCCGTGTATCGACCGCATCCGCTGCGGTGAGCTCGGCGCCGAAGTCTCTTTGTACGCGGTCGGAGCCGACGACTTTTTTCGGCGCCGGGGCAGTGGATGGTTTCGACGCCTTCGATCCGACCACCACCAGTTTCACTTTCGTTTTTGAAGGGACTGGAGCGATGGATGGTTTTGGGTCTAATAACCCGGTCGTCTTCGGTAATAGTGGCTCTTGCAGAGTGTTCAAGGCCGGACCGAAAGGTGGGGCCGAGGAACCATGTATTTGATCTTGGGTAAGGCCCAAAGGCGATCCCTCGACCGGAGCCTGATGACGATGTACAGTTTCGGCCTCCGTTTCGACGGGTTGGCCTAGCTCTTCGGGAGAGCTGTCTTCTTCGGCCCCGTAGGCCTCGTCGAAGTCTCCTTCCTCATCGACGGTTTCTTCACGTCGAAAGATCACGTCATCGTCCGATCGGGAATCATGTTCTGAAGCGGGGCTAGAGACTACTTCTTCCACGCTCTCGGCGTCCTCGTCCTCGGTGCTGAATATGTTGGTGGGAGCAGGCGCTGCTTGCTGTGCTTCGAGCCTCGCTGCCCGTCGATTCCGCAGAGTCTTCTTAGATCGGAACCGTGCACAGGCCATGCATTTCGATTCGTCGTGATCCGGCGAGAGACATTTATTACAGACTGGGTGGACGTCGATATGAGGGTACTTCGCGTGGCATAACGGACACCTCTTGAATGGAGTCCTCGATTCCATTGTCGATCGAGCTTCGAAGTTTGGACCAAACCGGTCTGAAAGTTGGAAGAGGGTGTGGAGCACTAAAGCTAGTAGTCGACACCGAACGGTAACTGTACCGACGAAAACTAAAGGCCTTTTGGCCTAAAACTAAGTATTCCTACGTTGAGCTAAGATAGTTACATCCGAACCCAATGGCGGAAAAAAACAATCTAAGGATGGAGAGGATGCCCATGCGCACTGTAGTCCAGGGGAGGAGCCACCTATCTCGTGATACTTCGAAGACTCTTCCAGGACAACAATGTGCAATCATCCGGACCCAACACTAGGCGGCGATCTATGCACAGATATGAATTCAGCAGCCCACATGCCTCGAACATTACTGAACTAAACAACCAGTTACTTGCCTTCTTTAACGCCTTAACTGGTAGCGACTATCTAGCCACAGATTCCTTACTTTACAATTATCCCCAGGTGAAAGACTGGATCCGGAAATTGCTCGTGAGCGGTCCCCCTGCATGCCAGTAGGTGGTGTCTTTCGCACTCCGCGGTCCTTCGCAAGTGCAGAAGTGATGTGTGCAGTGCCTATATAGGCGTATCCCCAGCACGCTGACGTCAGTTTCTTTTCCCGCCTTTCCACGCCAGGATCGCGGAGCCTCGAAGAACACTGACCACTGGTGTGTAAAACTAGGGTCCCGAAAAGGAGAACAGCCATGTCTCTAGCAATCTGTTAGCATAGCGGAAAGGATGGGTGGGTCGGTAAGGAAGCTGGATACAGTCTCTACCAGATAAGGCGTTACCGAAGGTAAGTAACTTGTTCTTCTGATAGAGTGCTTATTATGAGTTTGGCAGTCTTGGAGAGGCCTGCCACACCAGCGCCCCGCCAAACCCGAATGAAATCCGGGTTGGGCAGTCCTGCGGCGGCTGGCCCATGACAGTGCAGTGCTAAGGCTCATACGTTAGCCTTAGCAAGGCACCGCAATGGGAAGCCATTGCAAGTACCTGCACGGCATGGACTGTTAAATCCATGCCCTGCAGGTATTAGAGGTGCATGCATCCTTTGGCACAAAGGTAACCGGTGGCCCTGTACAGCCTCCTTAGTTTCCTTAAAATTGTGGCGGTGAAAAAACTGCCACCGCCAGCATATTACCAGCCTCACACCGCTGTAAGAACGCCGTGAATTGCGCAATCGCTGGCGGTAGCAGTGGGTCTGTGGTGGTCTGACTGCCAAAGTCGAAATATGGGGGGTGGAACCGACACTCTGCGGTCCACGGACCAGCACCACGAAATCGTATTAAGGCCGAGACAGATTTCCTTACTTTAGAATAGATACCCAAGCAATCCCTCCCTGGAGGTGGGTCTGCAAAACCTTTTCATACTAGAAAGTCCTTCAGGACTGAATAACCAAGGTGCCTGTCCCTTAGGACCTTACTGACCAGGCAGTAATGCTTTGTGAATGTGTGTAGAGAAGCCAACGTTGCCGCCTGGCAGATATCCAGGACCGGAACTCCGAGTGCTAACATAGTAGTCACTAACTTAGCTCTGGTGGAATGAGCACACCAACCCTCTAGGGGTTCCTTCTTGGCCAATCAGTAATAGATCTTAATACAGAGAACGTTCCATCAGGAGATGGTCCATTTCTGCATGGTCTTTCCCTTCTTCGCTCCAACAAACCGCACGAAGAGTTGGTCATCCACCAGGAACTCTGTCATGCGGTCAAGGTAGCTTGACAATGCTCTTTTTGGGACCAGTCGGTGAAGTCGCTCTTCTTCCTTAGGAGGATGTGGCGGAGTGTATAAGTAGGCAGGGTGATAGACTGCTTTACATGAAAAGGAGTGGCAACTTTTGGCATAAAAGAAGCCCTCACGCGAAGAACTAGCTTTTCTGTGTAGATGTTCAGATAAGGAGGCTTGGATGACAAAGCCTGAAGCTCACTGACTCTCCGGGCAGATGTTAATGTTAAGAGGAAGGACGTCTTGATAAATAGGTGCCTGAGAGGACCATTGTGCAATGGCTCAAAGGGAGTGCACATCAGAAAAGTTAAGACCAGATTACAGTCTCACTGAGGCACGATGAAGGGTGAAGGTGGAAACGTGTTGCAAACCTTTCAAGACAAGGGTGATTTGAAGAGGAATGACTGATCAGGTAACCGCAGGAATGCTGAGACGACAGGAAGATAGCCCTTTAGGGTGCCCGAGAGCAAAGCCCTACTGGACAAGAAAATGGATAAAGAGAAGGACCTGAGACAGGGGAGCAAAAAGAGGGTCAACCTGTTTCTCTGCACACCATGCCACAAACGTGCCCCAATGGCAGGCATATACAATCTTGATGGAGGGACACCTAGCTGCTAAAGTGACTGTGCAGACTTCAGGCACAAGGTCGAAAGCTGTCAACTGTCGCCGCTCAATCTCCACGCATGAAGGCGGAGCGTTGACAGGTTCTGGTGGAGAACCCTCCCCTGCTGCTGTGTCAGAAGATCCTCCCGAAAAGAGCAGCCTGACCGATGGCCATGCTCAACAGCTCAGGATACCATATTCGCCGAACGCAATCCTGAGCACAAAGGATGATTTGGGACAGGTCGTTCCTAATCTTCTTGAGAACTCTGGGCAGGAGTGGTATGAACGGAAAGACGTACAGGAGGCCTGAGCTCCACTCAAGACGAAAAGCGTCTCAGAAAGAGAGCCACTTTGTAAACTCCAGCGTGTCGAACTGCTGACAGTGCACGTTCTCGGAGGTGACGAACAGATCTAACACCAAGGCTCTCCCCACTGCTGAAAGATACCTTGCACCACCTCCAGAAGAAGAAACCATTTGTGAATCGTTAGGCATCTTTGGCTGATTTTGTCTGCCTGGCGTTCAGAGAGCCCACCAGGTGCTGAACCACCAGGGATATGCCCTGATGCAGGTGCTCAAGACCCCAACTCACCCAGATTGTTGCCGCTCCACATTGTGGTGGTGTTGTCTGTGAACACCTGCACTAGCCTTCCCTTGATTGAGGGAAGAAAAGCTTTCAATGCCAGCCAGGTCGCCCAGAAATCTAGGAGGTTGATGTGGAGTACGGATTCCATCAGAGACCAGAGTCCTCTAATCTCCACCTCTCCCAGATGGCCGCCTCATCCCGGGAGTGATGCATTTGTCACCACCGTCAGATCTGGATGGCGAAGGGAGAGTGGTCTGCCGCTGACCCAACTGCGGTTCGTTGGCCACCACTGCAGATCTTTTGCAGTTCCCTCTGAGATCTGGACCATGTCAGAGGTACCCCTGGAACTTCAAGTTCCACTGCAGAGCCCGCATATGCCAGTGGACATGAGTCACAAGTTGGATTAAGGAGGCCATGAGGCCCAGCAGCTTCAGAGTCAGTCTAATCCAGGATAGAAGCTGAAACATCGGTATCATAGCCTGAATATCCTGGACTCGCCGTTCAGGAGGATAGGCCCAAAACTGCACAGTATCCAGAACAGGTCTGATGAAAGGGAGCATCTGAGAGGAAGTCAGATGTGACTTCAGCATGTTGATAGTGAACTGCAGCAAGTGCAGGGAGCCTGCCGTAGTCTGGAGGTCGGAGATGACAGCCTGGTGCGAGCCCACCTTCAACAGCCAGTCATCGAGATCGGGAAAGACTAGCACCCTTGATCTCAGACGAGCTGCAGCCACCGCCTTCAACTTGGAGCAAACTGAAAGTGCTCGCAGGTGGTGCCTATTGGCAGGCAGGATGGGAATGTGCGAGTATGCGTCCTGCAAGTCCAACGCTACCATCAAGCCTCCCAGGTCCAAGGCTGACAGGACTTAGTCGAGCGTGAGTATTTAGAATTTCTCCTTCTTGAGGAAGAAATTGAGAGGGTGCATGTCTAGGATAGGTTGAAAGCCCCCGTCCTTCTTGAACACCAGAAAGTAGCAGTAACAACAACCCTGAACTACTTCTGGTGTTGGCACCTGCTCTATGGCTCCCTTGGCCAAGAGAGCCGACATTTCCTGGAAGAGCATGGGAAGATGGTCCTCCATCAGCCTGCCCCAAGTTGGTGGCATGGGTAAAGGAGCAGTCAACAGGGGAGGGAGCAGCCCCTTCTAACAATCTGAAGAACCCAGCCTTCCACTGGGTGCCCATGATGGTAAGAGGGCAAACTAAAGGGGTTTGGAGGCTGTGGCTTATGTAGGAGTGGTGAACTGGCCTGACCACTGGCTGCCCGACCCACGGGGTCTCTGGGTTCCATGTCCTCTGCCACGCAAAGGCTGGGAAGCTTGTGTGCCATGATGGCTGGGCTGATAAAGACGCGGCTGGACGCCCCTTCAATGGCCACGAAAGGAGTGGAAGGCAGCCTGGAGTTGGCGTGGGCCAAGGAAAGGCCCAAGGACCAATGAGCAGACCTTGTCTCCGAAAAGACAGAAGCTATCAAAGGGCATGTTGATAAGCTACTCTTGGACATCCCCAGAAAAGCCAGTTGTTCTCAGCCAGGTATGGCAGATTAAGGCAACCAACGAAGAAACCGCCCTGCCTAGCGAGTCAGTTGTGTACAGCCCATATCGAATCGTGAACTTCTCTGCATTTCTCCTGTCAAACCTACTTCGGGAAAGTATGGCCTGGGCCTCCTCTGGGACCATGGACAGCACCTGCGCAACAAAATCCCACAGGGCATGGGAGTAATATCCCAAAAGGCATGAAGTGTTCACAGACTGCAGCGCCAGGCTGGTGGAAGAAAACATTTTCTTTCCTGAGATGTCCAGGCTCTTGGATTCCCTATCAAGTCGAGTGGTAGGGAATGCATCAGGATTTGCAACGGAGGTGGAGGTTTGGACCATCCAGCTCTCTGGGGTAGAGTGTTGCTTGAAGAAGTTGTGGTCCCCTGGGGCAGGGCAATGGTAGCAGACAATGGTCCTGTTCACAGTAGCCCCTGTGCAGAGAGATGTCCAGTCCGCTTGTGTCTGCCAATTCCTCACACCAGTCCAAGTTGTGGCCTAGGAGCTGGTGTTCAAGGTCCAGCAACCCCTTCGAATCCTCCCCAAGTCTCAGCCCATAAGAATAGGGCTGGGACTCCGGCCTGGAAGGTATGGCCCCATGCGGCACCAGAGTCAGACGCCGCTCTGGCTCCGTGGCGGAGCTGGGGATGAGAAAGGAGACTATGACACTGGAGGCTTTGGGAGTGTCAACATCGGGACTGGTGCCAGGGAAGGCCGAGGTAGAACGACCATCACCAGTCCGGACCCATCTGTGGATTCAAGGGGCCCGACTGGAGACGGGGGTGGAACTGCTGGTGTAGAACCAGTGGGGGCACCTCTTGATCCCAAGGGGCTGAAGTAGCACAAGCAGGCCGCCCAAATATGAGTTGCACGGTTTAATAGATCGCACGAAGTCGCTCTGGTTCCCTGAAAATCAGAGAGGCGAGGAGTCGGCCTCAAATGACAACACTCCCTCGTCTAGTTGGATGACTCCCACAGGCAGGCATAGTTGAAGACCTCTTCGACTTCTTATTCTTCTTGTGGGACTTACCCAAAGATGTCTTGGAGGGCGACAAAGATCTTGAGCTCCGCAACCGATCCCGCAACCTTCCTCTCAAGCGGGATCGAGACTGTTGCGGAATTGCACATGTGGTGGCAAGTAGCTTGAGGGAGCAGAGACTCAAAGCCAAGGGGTGCATGGCGCAGCAGTTGATGTAGGTCGACGCTTTGTGGTCACACTCAAGGCATAAGAAGCAAACAAGGTGCGGGTCAGACATCTGCCAATGACATGCACTGCAGGGCCTTAAGCCAGCCTTCCCAATTGACATCCTGCCACACCAGGAGAAAAATCTCAAAACGGCTTCAACAAAAAGTTGAAAAAGGTCAGTCAAAAATTGACTGGGGGTAGCTCCCTCCAGATCTGCACTTACTGGCGCGTAAAGAAAATAACTAACGTCAGCATGCTGCTGTGGCTCCTATACATCTGCACCGCTCACCGCACTTCTGGCACGGACAACGCCATGCAGAGCCGAAAGACGCCACCTCCTGGCGCGCAGGGGTACTGCTCCTGAAAATGTTCCGGATCCAGTCTGATGCCTGGGTATATTCTAAAATAAGGAATCTGCGAACAGAAGTTCCTATCAGATCTCAAATTGAGCCATTTTTTCTTTGGCATTTTTTAGAGCAAAAGGCAAACCAAAATACTGTCGGTGTAGTGTTTTCCTTTAAAACCATAAGTGTTTCCTATGTTTTTTCCAGATATATTCATCCTTCTGCAAATTCCTTATCTTTTGAGATCCCTCCAGAAAGTAGCCTAGATTCAGAAATCTGCAGTTGAAAGGGGCACCAGAGTCCCTGCATCTCAGTGATAAAGGTGCTACTTGACAGTGGAAAGGACATATTCACCATATATCTAAATGAAACCACACTTACCACTTTAAATAGGCCTCCAACAATTTCCCCACATCATAGCAATAGCAACTGGAGAGTGGTGGAAATGAATAATGCAACAGCATCCCAGAGAAAAGGGAGGTGAGTGGAAACCTGTATGAGGGGGATGTATCAACCAGAAAATAAGGTTTCCTATGTTTAAACTGCTAATACATACCTTCCCACAAAGTTTTAAAACGAGAAATGTTCAGGCAATAATGGTGACTCATAAGTGTGCCATTATAAGGCTGTTTTGTGCACATATACTTAGAAATTATGAGTGCCAAAGGTCAAGAAATGCCAACATCCCAGTGCTAAAGGGATTATGAATTTACAGATCCACAGATCTATCATTTGTGATATGTAATGCCATCAATGATGTTATTGCGATTCGTATGTTTGGGATATAATTACACTGCCAACTGGAACTGGAAAATTTCATACGGTTTGGGGTTTTCAATTCTAACTTTATCCTTCCCTTGAAGTGAAGTTTTCTCAGTGGTATTATAAGGTCTTACAACATAGGTTGATATAAGGCTTTAGGCAACCATTACATTTCTGAAGCTTTTCTTTTTAATTCCATCGATTTTGCAATTTTATTGATGCAACCTGATGCTGTGTCCTGTATGTTGCACCAACTGGGAATACACTTTGGGCGCATCATATGACCACTGTATCCAAGGCCAAACAGAGCAAGGTCTGGCCATTGTAAACCTTGCATATAGGTTCTGCCACCTGCATGCGACAGCCACAAATGGTAAAGAAAAGGCATGGCATGCTGAAGAAAAACATAAATCTTTAGCAACAGATACCCATCCAGTTCCAGATGAATTTAAGATTAGAATTACTGGTGGGAATTAGGAGTGCCTTTGAGCCAATGGAGACATTGTGAATGGTCAGTGTAATTATAGAGTCTACAGCCGGGCTGAGAAAGACCTAGAATTAAAGGTCTAATGTAAACAATAAACAGCAATGGTGAATAGGACGCACTCTGAGGTACACTGTAGGTAAGATGAGAACTGGAAGAAGTGAAAGGGCTGAGCTGGACTTCCTGTGTGAAAATCCCTCTTGAAGGAAGATACCCAGTTTAGAACCAGACCTGAAAGACTTGCCGCTCCAGATGGTCCAAAAAAAACTCACATGGTCGACCATATCACAGTCAGCAGAGAGGTCGGGAGAACCGAAGCGGTGACCCAACTCACATCGGCCTCTAGCCTTAATCATCAATTACTAACTGGTAAGTTAAGACCAGATTCAAGTCCCACTGGGGCATCACAAAAGGAACAGGAGGAAAGAGGTAAATAATGCCTTTAAGAAACCTATTTACAATAGGGGACTTGAAAAGAGAAGGCTGATCAGGAAGGCGAAGAAAGGCCGATATGGCCGAAAGATAGCCTTTTAGAGTGCCCAGAGCAATAAAGAGGAGAACCTCTGACAGAGGGGCAGAAAGGGGATCCACAGCCTTTGCTGTGCACCATGCTACACATTTGTTCCATCTACAGGCATATACCGTTTTAGTGGAGGGACGCCTGGCTGCCAAGATGACATTACAGACTTCGGGAGGAAGGTCAAAAGCTGTCAACTGGCGCCCCTCAATCTCCACGTACGGAGGTGGAGGCTGGACAGGTTTGGGTGGAGCACCGTCCCCTGCTGCTGCGACAGAAGATCCTCCCGAAGAGGCAGTCTGATCGGAGGATCGATGGCCATGTTCAAGAGTTCGGGATACCAGACTCTTCGTGCCCAATCCGGAGCCACAATAATGACTTGGGCCCAGTCGCGCTTGATCTTCTTCAGCACTCTGGGTAGAAGTGGTGTAGGTTGAAAGGCGTATAGAAGACCACAATTCCACTTGCAACGAAAAGCGTCGCAGAGCGAGTGCCGCCCTTGGAAATTCCAACATGCAGAACTGCTGACATTGTGCGTTCTCTTCGGTGTCAAACTGATCTAACCAAGGCTCTCCCCCACTGCTGAAAGAGACCTTGCACCAACTCCGAGTGAAGACGCCATTCGTGATCCATCATGCACTGGCGGCTGAGTTCGTCCACTCTGGTGTTCAGAGAACTTGCCAGGTGTTAAACCACCAGGGACATGTCCTGATGTTCCAGACACGTCCAAAGGTCGAAGGGCCTCTTGACACCGGGCCCACGACCCCACCCGCACTGTTTGTTGCACTACCACTTGGCGGTGATGTTCACCGTGAACACCTGCACTTCCCTTCCTTTGACGGAAGGAAGGAATGCCAGACGGATCGCCCAGAGCACCAGAAGATTGATGTGGAGCCCAGACTCCGCCGGAGACCAGAGGCCTCTGATCTCCGCCTCTCCCATGTGGCTGTCCCGTCCCAGGAGTGATGCATCTGTCACCAATGTGAACTCTGGTTGGGGAAGGGAGAGGGATCTGCCGGTGACCCAATCCTGGTTCGCTAGCCACCACTGTAATTGGTGTGCAATGCCCTCCGAGATCTGGACACAATCGGAAAGATTCCCCTAATGCTGCGCCCACTGGAACTTCAGGTCCCACTGCAGGGCCCGCATATGCCACCTGGCATGATCCACCAGCAGGATGCATGAGGCCCAGCAGCCTCAAGGTCATTTGCACCGAAACCCAGGATAGAGGTTGAAACATCGGTATCATAGCCCGAATATTCCGGACTTGCTGCTCTGGAGGATAAGCACGAAACTGCGCTGTATCCAGAACTGCTCTGATGAAAAGGAGCTTCTGAGAGGGAATCAGATGTGACTTCGGCACGTTGATAGTGAACCCCAGTGAGTGCAGGAGGTCCGACGTACTCTGGAGGTGGGAGACGACAGCCTGGGGCGAGCCCGTCTTCAACAGCCAGTCGTTGAGATAGGGGAAAACGGGGAAGACTGGAACCCCTGATCTGCGCAGATGAGCTGCAACCACCGCCCTTACTTGCGTGAACATCCGAGGGGTGCTGGTATGGCCAAAAGGGAGCACGGTAAACAAAAAATGCTTGTGGCCTACTGTAAACCGTAGGTAACGCCTGTGGGCTGGCAGGACTGGAATGTGCAAGTAAGCGTCCTGCAAGTCCAGCGCTACCATCCAAGGTCGAGGGCAGACAGGACCTGAGCCAATGTCAACATTTTGAACTTCTCCGCTGGAGGAAGCAGTTGACGTCCCTAAGATAGGACGCAGGCCTTTGTCCTTCTTGGGTACCAGGAAGTAGTGGGAGTAACAACCATAACCTACTTCTGGGACAGGGACTCGCTCGATAACTCCCGTGGCCAAGAGAGCTGTAACTTCCTGACGGAGAAGGGCCAAGTGATCCTCTGTCATGTGATGGAGTGTTGGTGGCATGGAGGTAGGTGCATTCTCGAAGGGGAGGGAGTAGCTCCTTCGGACTATCTGCAAAACCCATCTATCCGACGTTATATTGTGCCAGTGGGGGAGGTGATGGCGGATCCTGCCACCCACTGGCAACAGGTGGCTTTGAAAAGTCGGACTAGGAATGTTTGGAGGCTACTGCAGAGGGGGCACTGGTGGCCTGGGCCGCCCGCTGGCCCCCAGACCCACGTCTCCAGCAGTGCAGAGGCTGGGTAGCTTGCGCCGGCCTATGGCCCTGGGCGGAACGTGGTGGGGCATCCCTTCTGTAGCCACGAAAGGGGCGAAAGGCAGACTGAACAGGGCAAGAGGTGGCAGCGAGGCCCAAGGACCTGGCCGTAGCTTTAAAGTCCTTGAAGTGTTTGAGCGCATTGTCCGCCTTGTTGCCAAACAGGCGACGACCTTCAAGGTGCATGTCCAAAAGGGTCGATTGGACATCCCCTGAGAAGCAAGTGAACCTCAGCCAGGCGTAGCCCCTCAGGGCTACTGATGTAGAAATCATTCTACCCAGCGAGTCGGCGGTGTCCAGCCCACATCGAATGGCGAACTTTGCTGCGTCTCTACCCTCTAAGACGGCATGGGACAATAAAGCCTGAGCCTCCACCGGGCACTGTCGCAGTACCTGCACAACCGTGTCCCACACAGAGTGGGTATAATGGCCCAAGAGACAGCAGTCCTAAGCTAGTGAAAGAAAACATCTTCTTCCCAAGATGGTCCAGCTTCTTGGATTCCCTATCTGAGGGGAGCAGGAGGGAACACACCTTTGGATGTAGAGGCTTGGACCACCAAGTTCTCGGGGGTAGGGTGTTGGAAGAGGAAAGGTGGGTCACCCGGGACCGGGCGGTGGCGTCCGGCAATCATCCTATCCACAGGAGCCCCTGTGCTGGGCTTGAACAAAGTGCTCAGGAGGATGTCTGTGAGGGGCTCAATGAACAGTCAGAGGGGCTCCGAAGATGCTGCTGCCAGCTGAAACACCTCAGTCAGGAGGTTAGTCCTGACTGCCACCCTAGGAAGCTCAAGACCCAACGCCTCAGCCGCCCTACGCAACACCACAGCGTAGGAGACTCCCTCCTCCGCAGCCACGGTAGGGCGAGAAAGCATACCAAGGTCTGGGGAGGTATCCAGACCACTGGCCTCACCCAACTCCTCTCTCCAGTCCGGCTCTTCAAGCTGGTCTGCCAGAGGGTGAACAGACCCCTCCCAGTCCTCCTCACCCTCCTCTAGCTGCCACTCAGGGCGATAAGGAACACCAGGGTAGAATAGTGGTACAAAAGTACAGCTTCACGCCGGTACTGGCGTCTGTCAACGCTGATCCGGCTCCGTGTCCAAATCAAGGGGGAGGCCGGGGTTGAAGCAGGCCGGGGACACAACCGGCGTCGGTGGTGGCAGAAGGGTCATCAGAGGAATCGGTGCTGGGGGAGGTGTCGTGCGGTCGACCAGCACCGATCCGAAGCCAGGCCTGGATCCCAGGGGGGTGCTGCGGCATCGGGACCGGAGCCGCCGACATCAAAGGCCTAGAGCTCCCAGCTGAATCCGCGGGGCCCGAATGCGCACCCGAGGAGTCGGGCTGCCGAAAGATGGAATGGAGGACTTCGTAAAAGGCACGAAGCTGGGCAGGGGACGCTCCGGCTTCCAGAAAGGGAGGGAAGCTCGGAGTCGTCCCAGCAGTCTCCGATCACTGAGCCGAAGGACGACAACCCTCTGCATCCCGCGTCGGCTGACGGACGGGGATAAGGCAAAGAGTGACGGTGCTTCTTTGCTTTCTTCTTGTGCTTTGAGTTACCCGATGACGAAGACTTTGAGGAGGAATGATGGTGGTGACTCCGCGACCGGTCCCGCGACCTCCCTCTCAACCGGGACCTCGAGCGGCACAGAGCGGACTGTGGGCCTCCAGAAGCTTTCAGGACCGCTCCAGCAAAAACTTCGGTTTCATGGCCCGACAGTCGGTCCACGACTTCGGGTCATGTTCACACTCCGGGCACCAGAGGCACACGAGGAGTGGGTCCGTCACCAATATCAACTTGTGACAGGAGTCACAAGGTTTGAAGCTGGTCCAACGATGGGACAGCCCTACGTGCATCAGGAGTCGAACGACTCGAAAAAGATGTCGACAAAAGTCGAAAAAGAGTTAGTCAAAAAATTACTAAGGGTACCGCTCTCTCCGGATCTGTACTGGCTGGCACGGAAAAAGAAAGAACAGATGTCAGCGCGCACGGGCAGCATCTAAGTAGATACCGCAACGTCATTCCGGCGATCACAACGCTGACAATGAATGTGGAGTCGACCGATGCCACCTACAGACGCGCAGGGGTACTGCTAAGGAAAAAATTCTCCGATACAGTCTGACGCCTGGGGGTAATTCTAAGGAAAGGAATCTATAACTAATATTCTCTTTCAGATCAGTAGTTCAAGTAATGGTTCGACAACAACTTCAGATAAGGCTAGCATGGAGGTCGGAGGGCAGAGATCCTTAGAGGATCCTGAATCTACCTTATGCATAAGAGAATAAGAGAAATGAGTGTGTCTTTCTGTAGTGAAGAGAAATGGATCAGGGGATAAATATTCCCGTCACTACTCCCCTCTATTACATCCACCTGATAGAGGAAGGAATTAAAGGTAATGTGTTGCTTAATTAGCTTGACTTTATCAATGAAGAAAGTATTTGAGGAGTCACACAGTTCCTCGGAAGGCTCCAGTTCCAGCCAGAGTGACCCTCTTAGAGCTGGATAGTTCTTTAAGATTTTTATAAGTCTCCTTTTGTTTGTTAGTGGCTTCTTTTATATGGGTACTGAAAATAGTGTACTTCATATCAAAGTAATAATTATTTAGAATTACTCATGCCCTCTTTAAATAATTGTAATTTTAACATATGATGTAATCGATAATTTTGTTTCTGACACAAGCATGAAATCAAGAGACAAGTGTGTAGAGATATAACAATAATGCAACTTAAACCACCTGCTACAGTTCGGATCTTATCAAGCTGTGTAACAAACAAAATATATTATTAATGCAAGACTTTATGTAAAACATGAGGGTTTGAAGGGTACCTTCGTTCATGCCCTTTGGGCACTACATACAGAAAAGGCCAAGCAGAGCATCGCCTTCACCATGCAATCAATGGAGAATGCAGGCAGGATGCCCTGTGCACACAATATACAAATGCGGCACCCACAATTTAAATTTCATGTCAATATCACGTGGGCATGTAAAAAGGAATGATTTGTGGTCGTGGTCATGCTCTATGCATGGTTCATTTACTAATATTTTCCACACAGGCAAGCCTGGTGTCCAAGAGATCATTCTGGATTATACCTTGATCCTTTATCAGGGTATGAATGGCTAGAGTACCATAATATATTTCGCTAGGGTGTTGTTGGGTCTGAGTTGTTATATGGGTGCCAAATAATTATTTCTCAAGTGCTCTTTGTTGGATCGGGGGGCCTTGTGTAGCTGCAAAAGAAGATAACCCCCTAGAAAAGAGATAAATTAGGCCTAATCGACTTTCACCAGACTAGGTTCAAAGCCCAACCCATGAAGGTTTATTTAAATATTAGAATCATTATATAAAGCAACAAGTCAGATCAAATCAAAATGAAAGTAAAAGCATGTTTTCAGTCTCTATTCTAATTATAAAGGCAGAACCAAATCCTATCTAGCAAAGGTCAAATAATGCATAACTCTGCTCAGTTCAAAGGCAAGGGAAAAATCCTGAGAAACCCCTAAGTACCGAGTACATAAACAGACTAATGTGGAGTCTGTTCTCAAATGGAAGCCAAGGTCTCAGGAAACATTCCAAAAACAGCATGTTACATAGTTTTTCAAACAGAGAAATCGTACTGTTGACAGGTGAAATAAATAATACAACACAATATCTAATGGTAAAAGTAAACACATCACATGGAAAATGACTTTTGCACTACTACTAATTAATAACCCTGTATTGTAAAAACAAAGGCACATTTGAAATTACACACACAACCTCTCCCAGTCAGAGAAAGTAGCCTTATAAAGACAGACACAGTCAGGTCTGCTTTTTCCTCCAGAAACACAAAGACTGCATTTTAACGATGCAAGTAAAAACAGGACAGTAAACAAACAACAAAATGCTGAAGGACACATCTTTATCTCAAGCTGCAAAGAGAGAAAATGTGCAATGTACAACAAATGCAAATAAATTGGAGGCATGACTAGGCCTGTCTGCTTTAAAAGCATATTACGTCAAATACTGCTCAATTAAATTATTTGTTACCAGCTAATGTTAATTAAGCACACTGTATTTATTAATTCTAAATTAAATTCTGCAGTTTTCACAGATCCTAGTTTGGATCCGCCGACCCAAAATGGTTGCCAGAACAAAAGTAACCAGCTCATTGCAGCCACAGCATAGATCTACACAATTGTTAGCATTTTTCTTCTGCAAATATTTCAAAATCAATAGAACACCTTTATATCTAATAATAAAAAAGATCGCAAGTTCTGCAAGCGCTGGTTTTGTTTAACTAAGGTGTCATTCTGTTTTTGTGCAATCTTTGACAGCTAATTCTCTACTTTTTTAATGTGAGATACCGTTTTAGAACTCCTCCTAATGACCAATTAAGACAAAACTTACCAGGAATAAACTTTAGTGGAGCATTTTTCTTAGGTAAGTTTTGTACGGATTGGCCAAAGAGGGTTAAAGTTAAGCAACTGGAAAAATGATTCAACCTCAACTACAAAGTGCTTTAGGTGGCTGCGTATGTTACGTACATTTGCTAAAACTTTATCTAACCACAGATTCCTTAATTTGTGAATCACCCCCCCACACCAGGCTGGATCTGGAAACTTTTGCAGCAATTCCCTCATGTTTCGGCAGGTGGTGTTGTGCGGCTCCACGTTGGGTATGTCCCAGACATGATGTTGAGGCCGGTATATCTGTGCCACCTCTGCGTGCCGACATCAGTTTCTTTCTGATCTGGGACGGCACCTGCAGAGCAGAGCCATTGAAATCAGAATATGGAAGTATGCAGACTTTCAGATTGGGATTTTGTTAATGGATCATATGAGTCCATTCCACAGAACGAGGACCAGGGTGGGTGAGGAATCTGTGGTTAGAATCTCTACCAGAAAAGGAAACTTGTTCTTCTGACAGAGAATTCTAACCAGAGGAGAGACATAGAAAGAAGACAAGGTAATAGATTGCCCAATGTGGAAAGGCGTGATTATCTTGGGCAGGAATGCCGCTATCGTTCATATGACCACTTTATCCAGAAAGGAAGTGCATGGTGGAACTAATGACAATGCCTTGAGTTCACTCATTCACCTGGCTGATGTTATAGGGTTGAACTATGCCGTTATGATGGTAAGTATATCTCAGAGGACAGGAAACAGTCTTTACCACGCAGTCTTTACCACAAAGTGCCTTTATCACACAGTCTTTACCATGCTGAGACCTTTACCAAGCTCCCCTGTGTATCGTTTCAAAGGGAATGAACATTAGGTAAGTGATACCAAATTAAGGTCCCATTGCAGCATCACAAATTGTATTGGAGGGAACATGTGGATGAACCCCTTGAGGAAAAGCATCACAACAGGTGACTTAAGGAGGGATGGCTGAGCGGGTAAACGTAAGAAGGCAAAAGGACAGCTTTAACTGTTAAAACAGCAACACAAACCAGCATTGGCATAGCCAATAGGTCTCGCCTTTGGGACCTTATAGGTGTTTAGCCATGCAACAGTTGCATAACTAAACACTTATAAGGTCCCAAAAGCGAGACCTATAGGCTGTGCCAATGCTTGTTTTAACTGCTGCAATCTAGTGAAGCCTCACGGAGAACATCAAGGCGGCCGCGAAAGTGATCAAACATAAAAGCGGCCGCGAAAGTGAAAGTAATCGCGGTAAAGCGCAACGCGCGCGCCCGCGCATATGCACTGTAGCTCTAGGCTGGCCTGGTAGCACTTTTTGGAGCCCTCACAAAATGTCTCGCCAGACCAGCGCATGCGCTGGGTCAGGCGAGACCTAAAAAGGAGAATATGTGGTTACTTTACATTAAGGGGTTGAATCTTTTGGGAGGAACACCAGACAACAAACATCTCAGCGTCCTGACAAACAGATTTAGTAGAAACGTCCAACTCTGTCAACTATCACCGCTCAATCTCCATGAATAAAGGTGTAGGTTGTGCAAGCTTGGGTGGAAGACTCTACACTGCTGCTGCAACAGGAGTTCTTCCTGAAGGGGCAGCCAAATCAAAGGACATATGTTCATGGCCAGCAGTTCCGGGAGGGAGGTTGGGGCTTATGAGGTGTAAAAGAGTCCCAATCCCCAATGCTGATGGGAGTGTCTCTGAGGGATGACTGCTTTGGTAACTTCAACGTGCAAATGTTTTGACATTGCGCTTCTCTATGGTGGCAAATACACTGAGTCGGGGTTCTCCCCATTCCTGGAAGATGTCCTGTGCCACCTCTGAGTATAACTGTCATTCGTGATCCGCTAGGCACTGCTGGCTGAGTTCATCCACCATGGTGTTTAAAGATCCTACCAGGTGCTGGACAATCAGGGAGATCTCCTGAGAGTTCAGCCACTTCTAGAGGCGCTGGGCCTTTTGAATGCAGGACCTATGACCCCCACTCCCCCTGGTTTGTTGCAATGCCATACGGTGGTCATGCTGTCCCTGAGAACCTGTGCCGTTGTCTCTTGATGATCGCGAGGAACGCTTTTACTGCCAAGCAAATCACTTGCAGCTCCAACAAGTTGAGATGGGGGTTAAGCCTCCGACAGAGACCAAAGTACTCTGACCTCCTCCGCTCATAGATGAACTCCCCAGCCCAGCAAAGATGCATCTGTTATGACTATTAGCCCCGGGTAGGTTAGGGAGAGAGGTGTGCCGTCAGCCCAATCGCAGTTGAGCAACTGCCACTGGAAATCTTTCACAGTCTCCTTCAACACCTGGATGGACTATGAAAGGTACCTTTGTTGCTGAGCCCACTGGGACTTCAGATCCCACTGCAGTGCCAGCATGTGTCACCTGGTGTGGTGCGTGACCAGGATGCCGGAGGCCAAGAGGCCCAGAAGCATCAGATCCTGTCTCACTAAGACCTAGGCCAAGTGTAGAAACATCAGGATCAAAGCCTGAATGTCCTAGACTTGTTGAGGCAGAGGGATGTCTCGGAAAAGCACCATGTCCACCATGGATCCAGCAAAGGGAAGCTGTTGTGAAGGAGTCAGGAGAGAAAATGGGAAAAACCCAGTGATGTCAACAGGAAGGCTGTCATCTGGAGGTGGCTTACGACTGTTTCAGGCGAGCACGCCTTCAGCAGCCAGTTGTAAAGAAATAGGAAGACTAGTATTCCCAACCTCTGCAGATGGTCCGCGATTGTCACCATCACCTTTATGAACACCCGAGGTGCTCTGGTAAGGCCAAAGGGGGTCGATGAACCGAAAGCGCTTTTGGTCTACTTGAACCCACAGGTAATGTCTGCGGGAACTGTAGGGGAGGGAGGTGAAAAAATGTGTCCTGCAAGTCCAGCATTACCATCCAGTCTCCTAGATCAAGGGCAGACAAAACTGGGGCCAGGGTGAGCATTTTGAACTTCACGGAAGTTGTTCAGAGAGTGAAGTTCTAGGATGGGACAGAGGTCCCTATCTTTCTTCAACACCAGAAAGTAACAGAAGTGGCAGCCAGTCCCGATCTCTGATGCTGGCACCCTCTTTATTGCTCTACTGGCCACGAGAGCTTGAACTTCTTCACGGACTATGGACAAGTGGTCCTCCTGGAGGTGTTGTGGTTCAGGTGGTATGACCAAGGAGTAGGGTAGGATAGAGAGGGCGGGAATATCTGTTTTACATGATCTGGAGTATCCACTGATCGGACGTAATGCCCCACCAGCTGGGGAGGTGATGTGATCTTCTACGGGTTGATTCTGGGTCTCCCAGAAGAAATTAAGGTAGTTTTGCAGCGACTGTACGGGGAGGGGAGTGGCTGGGTTTTGGGTATCTTGTTGCCCTTAGGGTGGGGTCTTGGACGCTGTCGGCCTGGACCTCTCTGAAGTGCATATCGTCTCTGCCTCTGCTGGATGCCCCTACCAAAGCCATGAAAGGGTCACTGTTGTTTGAGAACTGCTGGACTGGAAGAGCTAAGCCCAGAGAGTGGGGATTGTCCTTACTCTCCTTAAATCTTTCAATGACCAAGTCTGCCTTTGCTCTGAACAGCCTAGAGCCATCTAAAAGCATGTCCATGAGGGGCTGATGAACATCAGTTGAGAAACCCATTGAGTGAATCCAGGTTTGGTGCCTAAGAACCATGCTGGTGCTAACTGCCCTACACAGGCAGTCGGTTTTGTCCAGACCAGATTTAATTCAGTATTTTGCAGCATGCTTTCAGACTAAAATAAGGCTCTGCAAGGTTGGTCTGGGATAAATGGCAAGATGTCTGACACTCTGTAAGTAAGGGCTGGAAGAAGAGAAGAAAACAAGTTACTTACCTGTAACTACAGTAATCCAGTATTGGTATCTTTCATAGATTCACATGCCTGAATCATTCCCCGTTGCCGAGGCAGGAGTCCCACGGTAAATTACAAAAGTAGTGCCATAAGTAAATAACAGCAGTAGGCTAAAAGAAAAAGGCATAAGGCCTAAATCTTAGAAGCCCATCTACATCATTATAGTAAAAAGAACCAAAAGTTCGCTCCAACCAATCAGCTACCAGCACCCTCTAGAACACTCTCAGCAGAGTCAGTTCTCCTCAGATTTTCATAGCACAAGTGGGAAGTAAGATTCCCCAATCATAAAGAACTGACTCCCTGTGGAGGAGGGTAGGTGCATGTGAATCTATGAAAGATACCAATACTGGATAACTGTACTTACAGGTAAGTAACCTGTTTTCTTATCCAGTATTAGGGTATCTTTCATAGATTCACATTCCTGAATCAGAGTAGCAAGCAGTAAGCCAAATGTATTGTCATTTGCGGATGGTGGGAGACAGTGTTCATAAACTCCCAAATTGCATCCACAATGGTTGAGAAATGTTAAAATAACCAAGCCTTTAAGAAATCAAATCCATATTAAAAGACATTATCGAAATAAAACATGAATTCATCAATGCCAACATACAGATATATCTATATATTCAGATCTTTAAACATATAAACATGCAAGTTACATGAAACATGGTAACATATCAAAAGGAAGAAGTACCTGAATCTGACCTCAATGAAAGAGATGGCGTAGGACCGCCTGTCCAACAGCTGCATCATCTTGTTGTGCAGATTGAAGACAGTAATGCTTCGTGAACGTGTGGACATTTTTCCATGTCGCAGCACGACAGATATTTTCGAGAGTCACTCCAGCAAACAATGCTGTAGAAGCTGCTACAGTCCTTGTAGAATGAGCTTTGGCTTTCCTCTGCAAAGGTTTGTTGGCCTTGTCATGACAGAAATGAATTGTAGAAGCCAGCCATCTCGCTATTGTTGCCTTTGTCACTGCAGTCCCAAGTGTCGCTTGACCATAGGCCACGAACAGTTGGTTAGATCGTCTGATGTCTTTGGTTTTTTGTAGGTAAAATTTTAAACAGCGCTTAACATCCAGAGTGTGTAATGCTCTTTTAGCTGCAGTGGATGGATCTGGAAAGAAAGTTCTCAACCTTACCGGTTCATTCAAGTGAAATTGAGACGGTACTCTAGTGATGAATCTAGGATTTGTTCAAAGGGTTACATAATCCTTAATGAAATGTAAAAAGGGTTCTGTGATAGTGAAAGCTTGGATTTCACTAACCTTTCTTGCAGAAGTAAGAGTCAGTAGAATGGCCACCTTCCACGTGAGGAATTTGAGATCAACTTTGTGAATCGGCTCAAATGGCGCTTCATTAATTGCGCCAGCACGGTATTGAGTTCCCACTCTGGAGGGGTGCTCGCACTGGAGGGAAAGTTCAGAAAAGCCCTTTCATAAATTGTTTGACAAGTGAAGATGAACAGCGAGAAGGAAGCTTGGCGCATTTTCTGAATCTGGAAAGAGTAGCAAGATGGATCTTGACCGATGAAAAGTTAAGCCCAGACTTGGCTAGAGAAAGCAAATAAAGAAGAATTTATTCCGTAGGAGCTTGAACTGTGTGAATATTAATCGCTTCGCACCAACGGCAAAATCGCTTCCATTTTAAGCGATAGGTTTTGATTGTGTTCTGGGCATGAGATTTGGCCAGAATCTCACGACAGTCCTGAGAGATGTTGAGGTCTTTGAACTCTAAGAAATCCGGAGCCATGCGTGAAAGTGCAGGGACTGTGGGTCCGGATGAACCACTTGGCCTCTGTCCCTTGACGACATCGTGAGCGTCGGAGTATGGCGAATAGGTTTGTCCTGAGACAGTAGAAGAAGCTCCTGGAACCAATACTGTCTTGGCCAACGGGGAGCAACTAGAATAAGACGGCAACCCTCCAGCTTCATCTTGCGGAGAACCTTCGGGATCAAAGGTATCGGGGGGGAAAAGCGTATGCGCAAATCCCTGACCCTCACATGGACAGGGCATTCCCCCTTCAGCCCTGTTGAGGGAACCTGCTGGCATAGTATAGGCATTTCTTGTTCTCCCTCGTTGCGAATAGATCCAGTGCTGGTTTGCCCCAAGCTCGGAAAATTCTGTTCACCTGCTTCTCTTCTAGTTCCCACTCGTGACAGTCCGATTGAGATCTGCTCAGTGTGCCCGCCAGAGTATTGTGGAGACCCCCGACGTGTTCAGCTCTCCGAGTTATCTTGTGGAATGTGACCCACTCCCACAATTCCTGAGCTTCCTGTGAGAGCGTAGCTGACTTTGTTCCTCCTTGTTTGTTGATGTAATACATGCTGGTCGTATTGTCGGTATGGAGCAGCACTGAGGAACCTTCGATTCTGGGGAGGAACGCTTGCAGAGACAGATAGATAGCGCAGAGCTCCAGTCTGTTGATATGCTGCTGTTTGTGTACTTGAGACCATTTTCCTTGCATTTGTAAATCTTGCAGATGACCTCCCCATCCTTCCATGGAGGCATCGGTTGTTAAAACAAAGTCTGGAATGGTTTGTAGGAATGTGAGACCCTGGCCAAATTCGTTGTCTGAGACCACCAATGCAGAGCATCGATCATGCACGACGTGACCCTGATGGAATCGGCGAACGAGCCCACGAACGAACGAGGTCTCCTTTTGAGCCGTGCCAAGGGTATGAGATTTATTGCAGAGGAGCACATCCCTAGAAGTGAAGCAAACATCCGGACAGAAACTGACCTTTTTGAGATTGAAATTGCTAATTTTTGGAGATGCATTTGATGATCGTTTGACAAGAATGCTTTGCACTAAACCGTGTCTAGCACTGCCCCGAAAAAAAGGAATGACTTGTAGTGGACGCAACTGTGATCTGCTCTCGTTGAGAGTCAGCCCCAGAGAAGAGAAGAGATGGAGACATGCTTTTGTGGCCTCCTTGGTTGCTTGTTCCGAAAGGTCTTGGATCAGCCAATCGTCGAGATAAGGGAAAACCTGTATTCCTCGAGATCTCAATGTCGCTGCCACTGGTGCCAAGCACTTCATGAAGATTCTTGGTGCCGATTTCAGCCCAAACGGGAGCACCTTAAACTGATAGTGGGCGCCAGCCACCGTGAAGCGAAGGTATTTTCTAAGTTTGGGGTGAATGGGGATGTGGAAATACGCATCTTTCATATTCAGAGAAGCCATAAAATCTCCTGTGTTGAGACAGCTCAAGATGTCGAAAAGCGTGACCATCTGGAAACTTTGCTTTTTGAGGAATTGTTGAGCTTGCGGAGGTCCAGAATCGGGCTCCATTCCCCTGACGACTTCTTGATGAGGAAGAAACGAGAATAGAAACCGGTTCCTCTTTTAGATGATGGAACCTTCTCTATTGCATTCTTGAGGAGCATCGTTAAGGCTTCTATGAACAATAAGTAAAGACGAGGGGGAGGGGGACCCTTGGGCGGAGTAGTAGGTGGCTGTTTGATGAATTCCAGGGTGTGACCGTTGGTTACTAGGTCTAAAACCCATCGGTTTGAGGTAATTTCCTGCCACCTGTGAACAAAAGCTGAAATTTTCGCGCCCACGGATAGGGAAGGTATTATGGTTGGCGCCCTGCATAGATCATTGCTTCCTGTTGGAATCTCGACCTTGATTCTGTGATCGTTTTCGACCACCCTGACGGGAGAAACTAGTCGAAGAAGATTGGCGGTACGATGACTGACCATAAGGCTGTCTATACTGCGATTGGTATTGCCTGTTTTGCTGGTTTTGGTATCCTTGTCTAGACGCAAAGCCACGTCCTCTTGCGCCTCTGAAAGATCCGCGCCTGTATTGAAGGGCGTCTAACGATCTTGCTGTATCCGTATCAGTCTTGATAGCAAGGAGGGCCTCATCAATGTGTTTTCCAAATAAAGACTCTCCGTCATATGCCATGTCTAAAGTTTTCGTTTGCACTTCCGGCCTGAAAGTTGTGGCTTTAAGCCATCCCTGGCGTCTAAGCACTGCAGCACCGGCAAGCTGACGAAAGTTAGTGTTTGTAATGTCCAGAGCGCACTCTATGACTTCAGATTCTCCTTCCAACAGAATCTTCATAGCGTCTTGCCTCCGGTCTTCAGGAATGAGGTCAATAAACTCAGCCATATCTGACCACATTTGACGGTCATAGCGACCGATTATTGCCAGAGAATTCGCAGCTTTAATAGAAGCCGCCGCCATAGTTGAAAACTTTTCATCTATAAGGTCTAGCCTCCGTCCTTCCTTATCAGGTGGTGTGGTTATAGGTGTTGCAGGATTTTTGGATCGTTGCTGGGCGGCTTGAGAAATAACCAAATCTGGTCGTGGATGACCAACCGGACAAGATGAACTATTAGCAGGAGCTTTCTCAATGCGAGGAAGTACAGCCGGAATAGATGCAGGCGTGTTCATGATCTTAACCCCTTCATTCCAGATGTAATCAATGATCGGAACAGCTCTCGTGATCTTCCTAGACTCCGCTTTGAAATCATGTAAAAAGCATTCTGTTTGCTCTACTGTAACAGGCAACTGGAATCTAGATGCTGCTCGCTGCATCAAATTATGAAAGCCCCCGAAGTCCTCAAGGGAAGAATCAGAAGGAAGAGGAAGGGGTGGAGATGGCATCGGTAGAACATAATCGTCCCATGGATACGTAACATTAGTATTGTTGGGTAACTCACGCTCTTCAACCTCCTCTTCAGGGGATGTATCATCATGGTGCACATGCTCAGATGGACCTGAAGGCTGAGCCGGAGAGAAAGGAACCTCAGACTGAGGCAACGGGTCAGGAATCCCCGCTGGTGGAGGTGGATTATCGGGACAGCCTGCTGTGGGGGAAACCTTTGACGGTAATCCGCCAGCATGGCTTGAAGATCCTGAATGAGCGTAGGAGGAAGGTGACTCATTTTCTTCTTGCGCGACCCCCTTTGATGCAATCTATGGTATGGAACCATAAGTTCAGCTTGATAATAATGCTCTTGGTATTCGTCGTCATCATCATCTTGACACTTGATGTTTAGCTAAGAAGGATGGTGAACTGTGCCAAATGGTCCCTCATCCTCATAGTCAACATAAGTTGACAAAAAGTGAGACGGCATAAGTGGAGATATTTTACTGTAATCTTGTCTTTGAAAGGACTTACGTTGAAAAGATGCAGATGTTATTGGTGTTGATTGTGATTGCGCTAGTAAAGTCGTCGTCGACGGGCTCTTCGTCGTCGACGAGCTCTTCGTCGTCGACGAGCTCTTCGTCGAAGGGCTCTTCGTCATCGACGGGATCATCGTCGACGGGCTTGACGTCGACGGGCTCTACGCTGATACAGTCATCGACGATGACGACGTAGACTTCACAGATAACAGCACCTTCGACGACGGTGGAGGCTTCGGCGACAGGCTCGACGTCGACTGAGACTTCGTCGTTGACTTCCTCGTCGACAACTCTTCCTGGATAGGCTTCTTAGAAGTGATAGAAATCTTAGTCGACACAATAGGCGAAGTAATGGCCGTCGTCGAGACAGTAACAGTCAACTATGGGGGAGAAGAAGTCACAGAAATCGTCGACGACGGAGTCAAAGTGAGAGATTTAAACTGGCTTTTACTCACGGTTTTTGAAGTAGACAACCTCTTGACCGAAGTAGAGGGTGGAGACAGCGTTGACCCAGAGGAAGTTTAGGTGACCTCTTTGAAGGGTCAGATACATCATGGGAAGTTTTGTGATGTTTTCTTTCCTCACTTGAAGAGCTGTCATGGGATCTAGCTCTTTTGCTAGAAGTTGAGGCCCGGTCATCCTCCTCAGCCGAAGAAGATTTTAGCCATAAAAGCAGCCTTACCTCTCTATCCCTAAGAGTCTTAGTAGGGAAAGTATGGCAAATCCTACAATCCTTCGCAACATGCTTAGGATAAAGGCAGTAAATGCAGTCCTTATGCTGGTCATCAACATGGACCCTCTTCTTATCACAGGTCCTGCGGGTTTAAAGAGAGCTTTCTTGTCAGACATCCTGAAGAGATGAAGTGCAGAACTGAGTAGGCACTCAGGAAGACTCCCTTCCACACAACGTGCAGTGAAAATCTGAGGAGAACTGACTGCTGAGAGTGTTCTAGAGGGTGCTGGTAGCTGATTGGTTGGAGTGAACTTTTGGTTCTTTTTACTACAATGGTGTAGATAGGCTTCTAAGATTTAGACCTTAGGCCTTTTTCTTTTAGCCTACTAATGTTATTTACTTATGCCAGTACTTTTGTAATTTACCGTGGGACTCCCGCCTCGGCGACGGGGAATGATTCACGCATGTGAATCTATGAAAGATACCCCAATACTGGATAACATTCATTCCCCAAATGTTTTTATCCTTTTGGATTCCCTGTCAGAAGAAGTGGTTGAGAAAGAATTGGGGTTCAGGAGGCTGGCAGAAGCAGGCCTGTGCCACATCACCACTTGTCTATCAACTGATGAGCAAGATCCTGGTTTGGCCCAGGAGCCCACCAGCATATCAGTCAGGGCCTCATTAAAGGGGATTAGAGGCTCATGGCTGGCTTATGCTGGGTTGAGGACCCCAGTTAGCATGCTCGTTTTGGCTTCTTGAGTGATCAAAGTAAGGTCTAGCACCTCCGTCACTCTTCAAGTTACTGTTGCAAAGGAGGCCGACTCTATAGTAGCCTAGTGTTAGTTGAAGACAGACCAATGTCTGGCTAAGTCTCCAGACTCCTGGCATCCTGGAAGTCATCAAATAAGTTGCCATCATCCCCATACTGGTTGTCATAGTCAATATCCTCCAGAGTCATATTGTGGGGCATAAGTGTCTGGTTCAGAATAATGTTGAATCCTGGGCAGTGGGCCATAGGTTTCTGAGTCCGATAGAACTATTTCTGGCGTCTGTGACATCGGTACTGGCATTGATACCCAAGGCGGTGGGGCCATTTGTAATGTCGAAAGTGGTGTTGAGTGTGGTGCTCAAGGTGGATTCGAGGGTGGCACCTGAGCTGGCAACGCTGACACTGAGGAAGATGCTGACCTCCGTGTCAGATCAAGGAAAATAGTAGGTGTCGAGAAGGGATTTGCAGGCAGTATCTGGGCTGGTGGACCCCTCACAACTATGGGGCCTGAGGCACCTCCTAGAGGTATCTGGTACAGCACCAAAAAGGTCTTCCATGGCTACCTTTAGTTGCTTTACCCACTGTGGCATCTTAGTCCGTTTGAAAAAGGGACAAAGCCGGACTAGCATTGGGATTTTCTCCACATGAGGGGGACAACTCCTCTGACTAGAGGTGCCTGGAGCATCGCATGACTCCGAGTGGTGGGACGAAGAGGACCCATGCTTTGGATGTTTGTTTTTGGTGTGACTTTTTGGCCTTACCTGAGCCCTGTGATCTCGATGATGACTGATGACAGGAGCGGCCTTCGGAGCACATCCGTTCCCTCGATTTCGACTGGGAATACTGTGGCCCCGGCTTTGACTGCGGGTGCTTTTTTGATCAACGAAGTTCAGCAACAGCGAGTTTGCCATACCAGTTGCCGATGGCTTTCTTATTCATCTTGGCGCAACATGGACATGACACAGAGTCGTGTTTGGAACTGAGGGATCTGAGGCAGACATCATTGGTGTCCGTCTCCGGTAGAATTTATTCTCAGAGATGGTTGATGCTACTACCAGCAAGGCTGAGCTAACAAGCATTTGCAATGCAATAGGTGTCACATTAGTTAAATACAGATTTCCCCTATTTATTCACTTTTGTAACAATGGTGGCACTCCCACCTCCCAAACTGCATCGAACATCGCTCGCCGTGCCACTTAATTTATTTATTTGATTAACGGCGCCCGCATGCTTTTTTTTCCCCTTGCCTTGTTTTGATAGAGCTGCTCTTCCAGTCTAAGGCGGACAAGGCATTTTTACAGGGGCCTGCATGCAGAGGGCCATGGGATGAGCGGTGACTGATAGGGAGGATGATATATGTGGCGGCTTCGTCCTGGCTCTCCTCTAGCCCGCTGTCATTATTCATGGCTACTTGGAGCTTCTCCCCTTTGCGTTTTCAGCGAGCTACCTTCAGTAGCTCTGGTATGTATTCTTTTTGGCACCTCCCCCTGCCCCTATGACCTCCTCCTCTGATTCCCTCACTTTTAAAGCGCTGGTAAAGGCTAGCTTTAATAACCAACACAGCTATCCACATAAAATACTGATCTATTCTTTGCAGCAGGCCTATTAACCCTCTGCGCTACTTTATGGGAGTCAAAACTGCCAGTAGACAAAACTCTGATCTCTCTCTCTCTAGCAGGAACATTAATCACATGAGTTATCTTGACATTTTTATTGCTGCCTGAAGCACCGGAACTCTGCCGGAGGTACTTTTAAATCTTAAGTTATTGCTAAACAGGGCGCCCCCCCATAAGGTCAGTGCCCCTCCTCTGGGTCAGCGCACAGTGCAGCTGCACAGGTCCCACCTCCCTAAAGTTGGCCCTGGCCATGAATAAGAGGAAAGCAAATGAAAGTGACAAGAAGGACAACAAACGGTAAGCAATGGATTGACTCTAAACCCATTGTTAGTTTTTGGTACGTTCCTCAAAGAGATCTTTTGTAAACAAACAAAAAGAAGCTGTTTGTAGGCAATACCTAAAAAAGTGCACCTGTAAAGCTCTCTTCAGGCTGCCTGTTTGAGGCTTGCCCTGCAATATTCAGCAAACAATTGGCTCTGATTGCAAGTTCAATCTTTCAGTTTTGTTTTAGCTTTGTACCAATTAAATAATTAGTGATGGCAAAGCTCTGTAGGGGTTGTTGTCATAATTTCCGTAAAATGTGAAAAATACTTACTAAATTCCTGTTAAATATTGGTTTGTATACCATTGCACTTTGTGCAATAAAAACAAAACATGTTATATTTATAAGAATATGTTAACTGGAGAAAACCGAGTTAAAGGAGAATTATGGTTCAGTAAATACAAAACTGACCCCCCCCAATAAAATTTGCCAGTTATGATGTGCAATGCACAATGCACGCCATAACTAATGCCATTGCCACGTTTTGCTCTTTTTGCCATCGGCTACGGTGTGTACTGAGCAATGCGGGAGTGTGAATTATGGTGTTCAACGTGTGCTGCACATGATAACTGGTGAATTTATACGTTTTTCAGTTTTGTGATCGCTTAACTACTACTGACCATTAATTGTGTTGTTTTCTAGTGAATCTCAAGTTTTTATGTTATGTATCACAATCCCATGGAAATGCCCGTTCCGCTCTGTGTACTTGTCACAACCAACAGAGACCTCACCCTCATAAAATATCTGCCAAAGTTCGTGGAGATACATCAAACAGTGTGAAGTACTGTAAGGAAATCGGTGACAAGGAACTTACAGTGATCAAAAGAGAACAAATCACGAATAAGCTTTATTTAAAATGATGCACCTTCCTCGCTACCGCTGTGATCTGGCAAACTTCCCTCACCTCCGGGTTTCAATCACTCACATCCAGGATTATGGCGTTCTTCTGGGCGGGGCGGGTGGGGGTATCCGGTTCACACCAGGTGGCCTCTACCTCTGCGAGAAAGTCCTCCTTTGGCGGGGGCCATGGAATGACTGACATTTATGGGTATTACTTCGCTGCATACCTGGTATTGATTAAAGGAGGGATTTACCAGCGGTTGGGACGGCCCGCTTATAGCGTTGAGTTACACCTCATTGGCCTTGACGATCTCCTCAGTCTACTCTATAGTAGCCGGATACCGGATGCTCCTCCTTCCTGTACCTGAGTGACATTACTCTGCTGCAGAGCAGCCCAGCGTTTCATCCATTGGGATTTTCGTCTTAGAGGAATTACACCGCTGTGGCAGGGTACATGGCCTCAGCGGGCAGTGGGTCTTCAGGGGTTCACATAGTGGGCAAGAATAAGGATTACTCATTTGGAAGATTTTAACCGAGGAGGGACATTGATGTCGTTTCAGGAGCTGCGAGAACTTAAACGCCTCTCCCACATGCAATTCTTTTGTTACCTTCAATTACGTCATGCCTGCTTGACCACATCTCGGTAGGTCCCCACATCCTCAAATACAATCCTTTTGAAGCTAAATTGCTGATGGGAAGCTTGGGCTAAGGAGCCATTTCGATGCTTTATCGTTCCCGGATGATCAATGCACCTGATCGCTTCCTCCTCATGAGACTTAAGTGGGAGGGTTGGGTAGGAGAATTGGATGATGAGGATGACTGGAGGGAGGTGCACTTGGCCCCAAGAGAATTGGCGTTTTCCTCATGCCTTTGGATTGTCCAAATTAACTATCTCCATGCTAAATAATTGACCCTCCCCAAAAGATTGTAGCGGATGGGCTTTGCTGCCCAGGCAGTGTGTGTGAGGTGCACCCTCCCCGCTATTTACTTTTTCCATATGGTCTGGTCTTGTCCGGCATTGTCTGACTTTTGGGGAGGGATATGGTGGGAGATCTCTGAAGTACTGGGCCGCCACATTGATCTTGATCCCCGGATGACCCTACTGAGTCTCCTGGAAGAAGATGGGAAGCAGCAATCAGAAAGGGCATTTATTGGAGTAGCCACATTGGTGGCCAAAAGAGACATTGTCCGTACTTGGAGGCTGCCAGAACCCCCTTCGTTGGCGGTATGGAGGAAGGGAGTGGACTAGGGTGCGGCAGGAGAAGTCAATCTATGAAGCACAAGTACGCCCCCAAAAACATGATAAGATATGAGGGTGGGTGGTGGGCATATCATAGACTAGTGGTGTGATGCTGTTGTTGTGTACAGATATTTGTACTCGTTTCCAATATCCGATATGCAGGGTGATGTTGTTAATCGACTATTGGTAGATGCTGCTGATATTTGTTAAAACAAATAAAATGTGGTTATTAAAATATTAGTTTGATGCCTTCATCTACAAATGTTTCACATAACAGGAGTTTGTCTGCAATTATTCAACCATCGTCTTTTGAACGACCAGGTCAAGTGAATTTTCTTGGCCCATGTATTTAGTTACAATTCCTTCATAACTTTGTTCATCTTCAAATGGGCATAACACTGAGTTGACTATTTGTCACCATATATTTAGTGTATTTGATTTAATTTGCAAGCTTACGTGTATTGCTAACTTTTGTTTGTTCGTCACTTAACCTTCACGAGCACTGCACTGTCATTACTCACCCAATAGAACACCCTTGTTTTTTTAATATCTTTTGGTTTACTAAGAGAATATACATTTTTCTTTGAATTGGTGTGAATCTTGTTTTGTATTAAGTGTTTGTAGCGGACTACTGCTTAGCTTTTAGGTGGCTGATTATTTGAGAGGATTAAACTACTGCAGGACTTTCAGAGAGCCTCTGATTTTGAAAATAGAGGAACCTGACTGACAGTCCACTCAACTCTACATCAGTCCAAAAGACAATACAAGTTAGACCATAAAGAAGCAATCCTCATGTTTCTACATTCAGTTAAGCAGAGGGTCCCTACGAATGAATGAGTTAATAAGCTTGACCAGGACGCTTGCTGGTAGGAATTTATATGAGTTATAGTGGATAACAATGCCTCAAGTAAAAGCAGTCTAGCACAGACCCTGGAAAGATGATGCCTTCAGTGTTACAAATCAGCCTTTACTCTCTTCCTTGAGGTTTTTCCAAACCTTCACCTCTCCCGCTTTTACCCCTCCCAGCCCCACACGTTTTCACCAACCAAACTGTATGGCAATCTCGGGTCAATCAAGATGGGCAAATGACACTAGAGTGAAAGTTTTCCCTTTACGCAGTCTTAAGAAGGTTATTGTTTCATGTCTCTTAAGTGACTGTATTGCTAAATGTATATAACAAGAACCGAATACTCAAATGCGGAACTTTGACTGGTCATTTGTTTCAGTCTAACTGGAAAATATATCTACCTTTGAGCAGGGTGCAGTGTATGTTTTATAGGTCTTGGAGAAAGGTCCCCAGATGTGTACAGTCTGGAACTCAAGATGGTTAACAATAGCCATGTCCTTTCAGGATCCTTTAAGAGGAGAGCGAAAACAGTCCTGAGTCTTCAGGGAAATATACAGCTTAATGGTGAGTTGTTTACTAATACTACAAGCCATGGCATATCTACAAGGTAAATCTAGGATAGGGCTACCACTTTACTGAAGCAACTGTGTTGACAGGTGCAAGAGACATAGTAAACACATTAAAAAAAACACTTGCATTTTTCCATTAGTTAAAAGAGAACAATCAATTTGGTAATTGGCTTAGAAGAAAGACTATCTACTGGACAATGTCAGTGACTGTAGATCAAAAATATGACTCCTGTTAATGATTTTGGAAAGGAGTCTACCTCCAGAGCTTTTAAATCCACTGAATCCTTACTCAGACAAGGAACTTTGGTAGTTGCTGTGAAAATGCAAAAAAATGGCCTGGTATCTTAAATTAATTAATAAATGCTGCAAATCACTTTAGGCCTGATGTACAACTCTATTCTGTGGTTGCAAATGCTGTGACTCGCAAAATATGTACGTGTAAAACCGCAAAATCGTTTTTTTTCTATGTACTAATCCTATTTTAGGAGTTAGTATACTTTTACTGACCCCTAAAATGGGACTGCAAATGTCTACCAAATCAGAGCATGGAAGGGGCGTGTTGTAGGCGTCCCTTTCAAAATAAGAATTGGTATGTGAATACCAATGTTTGTGACCATAAGCCGATTGCAAAACACTGAGAAATTACAGACTGCTGAGTTGGGGTGGTAATGAATTTGCAAAAGGGAAGGGGTCCCAATGGAACCCCTTCCACTTAGTGTATTATAAAAAAAAACGCAGCGCTGTTTCTGTTAAGGTAATACAGGCTGCATTTTTAAAAAAGTTTACTTTCTTTAAAAGCGATCACCGACATGTTGGCCTGCTGACACAGCAGGCAACCATCCATGTGATGGCATCCAATTGCAGTAAGTCATAATTTGCGACTTACCTCAATACAGTTCATGCAGTAGATCAGATTGTGACCCACTCCGAATGGGGCTATTGCAAGTTGAACCATTAGTACATAAATGGCTTGACAAAATTCAACACTGGTCGCAATGTGCGAATTGTGTTTTCTACATGAGGCTCTTTCCTGTATAACTGGAATCATATGCGCCATTAATAACGATGAGATTACTTAAGCCAATTGTCTTATGTGGTATGAACCAGAATGATGAATAGAATTTATGTTTTGGTGTGCCCGGTGTTAATGGTGTCCGAAATGACAGTGAAGGGTACATTAATCTCAGGTCAATGTGCGTCAGTAACAGCCTGTCCAAAGTCGGTCCTTGAGGACCAGATCCATGCCAGATTGTTATCATATCTACATTTAGATAAATGTAGTTATCTTAAATACCTAGGATGGATCCGGACCTCCAAGACAGTCTTAGGAGAACCCTGCTTTAGAGCACTGTTGCAGTGGGAGTGCAATATACTTGCATATATTTTGCAACGTCTTAGGGCCTAGTTTAGAGTTTGGTGGATGGGTGCTCCCTCACAATACGTGACAGATATCCCGCTCACCTTATTACAAGTACACTGCATCTTAATGCACTCGTAATAAGGTGGATATCTGTCACGTTTGTGAAGAAGTACCGGTCCACCAAACTCTAAATCAGGCCCTTAGTTTGAGACCAATAAGCCCGATCAGTGCATAAACACTCCCAGTACACTAGCCTTGCATGTGTTTAAGAAAAACAAAATTCATGTATCATCAAGTGTAACAACCAAAACAAATAACTCTTCTGGACACAAAACGGTTTTGAAAAAAACATTCAGATTAATTAAAATGTAAAAGTTCCTTACAATGATTTGAAATCCCACAAACTGTCCAAGATTAGTAGGAGCGGGCATTATTTCTTGACCACTCATTTGCTCCGGGATGATGGTAGGGTTGAGTACAGCCTTCTTTTCTTTTAGATTAACGACCAATCCAAGCTCAGGTAAGGGCAAACACGAAGGCCTACTGAGGCCAAAAAGTATGTGATACAAGTCAACGGAACCGCATCTTAATCTCCAGTCATGGGAAGTACCTGCAACCAATAATACAAAATTAAAAATGATGTTTGAAGCAGTTTTCTGTAAAGTAGCTTATTGTTTCAGAACAGATGACAAAGTTTGAAAGCTCATGCGAAGAATTAAGTTATCTGGAAATAGAAAGTTCGTGTTAAGTAAATAAAAACAAGAGGTTCCGATTATTTATGCTAAGTTTGTAATAGTGATCTAAATGAACAGTGAATGGACTATAAACATCAATTTAACTGTGGCAGATATGTTGGTTTGAGAGTCAGAAATATTATGCTAGATAACGATATGAGGGTGGAGCTCACACTTTATTTTTCCTAAGAAACTATTGTGCTGCGTTCTGCAGCATTTTCTGGCACATTTCTTAAAATGACAATGGGTCAATTCACAAAACATTTGAGAAAACAATTGACATTTGCTCGCTGTGGTTTATCTCTATGCTGAAATGCTCAAATAATTCCTGGACTTCTCCAGGGAATCTGTGAAAGACTCCGAACTATTTCATCTTGTGTCAATGTAATGGAAAATTGTACTGACACTTGTAAACTGTTTTTTATGATTTCTCTACGGGGAAAATAGTTTATCCTGTGTTAAACTCCCGTTCTGCGCCTCCTTCAATTTTGCTGTGAGTTCTCCACATTCCTTTCATGAAAATACATTTTCTCCTGCCCTTGCCAGAAGTACAATTTCCAACGTTTTCAGTTTGATAAACTATCTACAAATGTTTGCCTACACTGGCCATATCGTTCGCCCTTGTTAGAGATGTTCAGCAACTGTCGCTGATAGGCGTAATGAGGCTTAACCCCCAAACCTGCTGCAAGAAGTAGATGTGGCCACATGGAAATTCCACCTTACTGGCATCATTTCTGTCTAAAAAGCAGGAGCAAAATCCGACCATTGCTGATTCTGTGAATAAGGGATGACATGTTTCCCTCTCAGATACCGTTGTTTGAATGCCACAGATGTCCTGGTGTAGGCAACAACTTTGAATTTATCCCAGTGACATCAAATTATAACACTGACAAAACGAATTGTTCCCAACAACGCTGTAAAATTATTTAGAAGCAAGATCCTTCTAAAGAACAAGTTACTTACCTTTTGTAACAATCTTCCTAGTGCATAGTCCATGTAACCGCAGATTCCTCAACTTGAGGATATTGCCCAGGTGGATCTGGAAATTTCAAAGCAGTACTCCTCTGTGCTGATGGGTAGCACTGTGAGGCTCTCTGTCAATATCGTTCCGCTACGGAAGTGACAAGCAGATGCGCACGGAAGTGACAAGCGCCGGCGCACAGATGGTCAGGTCAACTCATTTGCTTTCTCAGGCTGGCTACACCCTCAGGAGCAGAGCTGATTGGCAGATTGGCATTACCAGTGAGCAGATCTCTGAATTGCAACCTTTTTAGATGGAAATGAGTCCACTTCACAGAACTGGGAAGTGGGAGGGCTGGTGAGGAGTGGTCTGCTGGCTTAGAGGACTAATGCATCCACTGCAGGGGTCTGTGTTCGACCTCATGGTCACAGGTTCAGTTCCCGGCGGGTCCACTCAGCCTTTCTTCCTTTCTGAGGTCGATAAAATGAGTACCATTGAGTTGGGTAACAATAAGAATCTGTTATTCAGTGCGACGATGACCCTTGGGGGGAACGTGCGCTTTACAAATACACATGTTATGTTACCGAACAGAAAGATGAAAGAAAGAAGATAAGGAACTTGTTTTTCAGATGGATCCTTTTGACTGCAGATTCCTCACTTTGTGAATAGATACCATAACAGTACTGTAGGAATGCAATGGATGGATATATTCTTCAAGAATAACAGTGTACATGGTAGGGTGTATGTAACGGATGATGGATCTAATCTTTTAGGGTGGCGCCATCAAGGTGGTGGGTCTGTGAACTGACAAACACCAAAAAATCTTCAGAGACCGACTGGGCAAAAGGCTACTCTCAAGGGACCTAACTTTCAAGCAATAGTGCTAATTGAATGTATGTAATATGCCCACATAGCTGCTTGACAAATACCTATGCAAAAAGAAGAATTGATGGACAGAATGCTTAACAATGTTAAACATTCACCCCAATACAGAGATCTGGGCCAAAATCAATAGTTTCTGGCAGTTCGGGATGGACTGTTCCCATGAGCAGCAGGATCAAGACTGATTTGTAAATGGCTGGGTCCGAACTGGGGTGGTGTAGTGAGCTCAAGAATGATGGATTCAACCCAGATCTCTTAACTGGGGTTGAAGCACAAGTTACTTACCTTCGGTAACGATATATCTTTAAGAAACATTAGTTAATTATAGATTCCTTACCTTAGAATTACCCCAGGCATCAAACTGGATCTGGAAAGTTTTTTCGTCAGCAGTACCTCTGCGCGTTGGAAGGTGGCGTCGGTCAGCTCCGCGTCTGTCGTGGTCGCCGGGATGACGTTGCAGCAGCTACTTAGACGCCGCCCTCCGACATCAGTTCTGTACACAACTTTAGAAACACAGAGCCATGCAAGACACCGACCATCGGTGCACAAAACTAGGGCCCTGAAAAGATGGCCTTAACCCTAGAAATCAGTTCGCAGAATGGGGAGGATGGGTGGGGCGGTAAGTAATCTTTAACTAATGTTTCTTACAGATATATCGTTACCGAAGGTAAGTAACCTGTGCATCTGAAAGAAACATGTTAGTTATAGATTCCTTACCTTAGAATAGATACCCCAACAATACCAACCCAGGTGGTGGGTCTTTGAACGAAGATCACACCTGAAAGTCCTGGAGAACAGAACGGTCAAAGAAGCCGTTTCTCCGGACTTGGCTGTCCAGGCAGTAGAGTTTGGAGAACGTGGCAGCGATGCCCACGTTGACGCCTGACAGATGTAATTCAGAGGCACTCCTCTTCCCAAGGCAGTAGTGGCTGCCGTCGCCCTGGTGGAGTGAACGCGTAGCCCAACTGAAGGCTCCTTTTTCCAGAGAGTAACAAGCCTTAATACACAACACGACCCATCGAGAAATGGTGCGTTTATGTACGGCCCGACACTTCTTTGCACCCACGTAGCCAACAAAAAGTTGATCATCCACCCGGAACTGTTTTGTGTGATCCAGATAGAAGGAGAGCGCACGCTTTGGGTCCAGACGGTGGAGCATCTCTTCTTCCTTTGAAGGATGCGGAGGCGGAAAGAAGGTGGGCAAAGTAATAGTCTACCCGATGTGGAAGGCAGTAAGGATGAAAGGATGGACGGTTCCTAAGAACCACCTTGTCCGGATGAACAGACAAGAAAGGAGGTTTTGAAGAAAGAGCCTGGAGCTCACTCACCCTTCTAGCAGAAGTGATGGCTACCAGGAAGGCAGTCCTAAGAGTTGAGACCTCAAAGGGAGCGCACATCAAATAGTTAGCACAAGGTTCAAGTCCCACTTAGGCATAACAAATGGAATTGGAGGAAAAAGATGTGTTAAGCCTTTCAAGAAATGGTTAACTACCGGGAACTTGAAAAGAGAAGGCTGATCTGGAAGCTGAAGGAAGGCCGAAATGGCCGAGAGATAGCCCCTGATAGTGCCCAGAGCATAGCTTTGCTGGGCCAAAGAAAGGAGGAACAAGAGAACCTCAGAAAGTGGGGCAGAGAGGGGATCCACATCCTTTGCTGTGCACGATGCCACAAATTTGTTCAACCGACAGGCGTATACTGTCTCAGTGGAGGGATGCCTGGCTGCCAAAATTTACATCACAAACTTCGGGAAGCAGGTCAAAAGACATCAACTGCCGCTGCTCAATCTCTGCGCAAGGGATGGAAGCTGGACAGGTTCGGGTGGAGGACCGTCCCCTGTTGCTGCGACAGAAGATCCTCCCGAAGAGGCAGACTGGTCGGAGGATCGATGGCCATATTGAGCAGCTCGGGATACCAGACTCTTCGTGCCCAATCCGGAGCCACAAGGATGACTTGGGCCCTGTCGCGCCTGATCTTCTTCAGCATTCTGGGCAGGAGTGGTATGGGTGGAAAGGCGTACAACAGACCGCAACACCACTCGCGACAAAAAAACGTCGCCTAGCGAGTGCCGCCTTGGAAATTCCAACGCGCAGAATTGCTGACATTGCGCGTTCTCTTCGGTGGCGAATAGATCTAACCAAGGCTCTCCCCACTGTTGAAAGAGACCTTGCACCACCTCCGAGTGAAGACGCCACTTGTGATCCATCATGCACCTGCGGCTGAGTTCGTGGGCCCTGGCTTTCAGTGAACCTGCCAGGTGTTCAACCACCAGGGATATGCCCTGATGTTCCAGCCACGTCCAGTGGCGGAGGGCCTCCTGACATAGGGTCCACGACCCCACCTCGCCCTGTTTGTTGCAGTACCACATGGAGGTGGTGTTGTCCGTGAACACCTGCATTACTCTTCCCTGGACAGAGGAAAGGAATGCCTTGAGTGCAAGACAGATCGCCCAGAGCTCCAGAAGGTTGATATGGAGCCCGGACTAGCCAGAGACCAAAGGCCTCTGATCTCTGCCTCTCCCATGTGGCCGCCCCATCCCAGAAGGAAGGAGTCCGTCACCACTGTGTGTTCCGGTTGGGGAAGGGAGAGGGATCTGCTGTTAACCCAATCCTGGTTCATGAACCACCACTGCAATTGTCGTGCAGTGCCCTCCGAGGTCTGGACGCAATCAGACAGATTCCCCTGATGCTGCGCCAACTGGAACTTAAGGTCCCACTGCAGAGCCCGAATATGCCACCTGGCATGATAGACCAGCAGGATGCAGGTGGCCATGAGACCCAGCAGCCTCCGGTTCCTCCTGACCAAATCCCAGAATAGAGGCTGAAAGATCGGAATCATAGCCCGAATATCCCAGACTCGCTGTTCGGGAGGATAGACCTGAAACTGCGTCTTGTCCAAAACCAATACGACGAAGAGGAGCTTCTGAGAGGGAATCAGGTGCGACTTCGGCACATTGATGGAGAACCCCAGCAAATGCAGGAGGTCAGCCGTAGTCTGGAGGTGAGAGACGACTGCATGGGGCGAGCCCGCCTTCAACAGCCAGTCGTTGAGATAGGGGAAGACTGAAAGCCCTGATCTGCGCACATGAGCTGCGACCACCTCCATCACTTTCATTAACACCTGAGGCGCGCTGGTAAGGCGAAAGGGGAGCACGGTAATCTGAAAGTGCTCATGGCCTACTGTGAACCGCAGGTGGGCCGGCAGGACGGGAATGTGAAAATAAGCGTCCTGCAAGTCCAACGTTACCATTCAGTTTTGTGGGTCGAGGGCAGACAAGACCTGAGCAAGTGTCAACATCTTGAACTTCTCCTGGAGGAAGCGATTGATGTCCCTGAGGTCCAAGATAGGACGCAGGCCCTTGTCCTTCTTGGCAGCCAGAAAGTAGTGGGAGTAACAACCACGACCTACTTCTGGGACAGGAACGCGTTCGATGGCTCCTTTGGCCAAGAGAGCCATAACTTCCTGCTGGAGAAGGGCCAGATGATCCTCCGACATGCGGTGGTATCGCAGTGGCATGGCTGGGGGGCTAGTCTTGAAGGGGAGGGTGTAGCCCCTTGGGAATATCCGCAAAACCCACCTGTCTGAAGTGATGGTGTGCCAGTGGGGGAGGGTGATGGCGAATCCTGCCGCCCACTGGCGTTTGATGGGCCTGAAAGGTCAGACTAGGAGGGTTTGGAGGCAGCTGCAGAGGGAGGGTTGGTAGACTGGCCCGCGCGCTGGCCCCCGGAACTTCGCCGGTTGTTTCCACGTACCCGGCCGCGTGAAGGTTGGGTAACTTGCTGCGGCCTGTGGCCCTGGGTGGGACGTAGCTGGGTACCCCTTCCGTAGCCACAAAAGGGGCGAAAAGCAGACTGCGCAGGATGGCTGGAGAGGCCCAAGGACTTGGCCGTAGCCCGCGAGTCCTTGAATCACTCTAGAGCATTGTCCGCTTTGTCGCCAAAAAGGCGACGGCCATCAAAAGGCATGTCCATGAGGGTATTCTGGACATCGCCCGAAAAGCCAGTCGATCTCATCCAGGCGTAGCGATGAAGGGTTACTGATGTGGAAATAGTCCTGCCCAGAGAGTCAGCGGTATCCAGCCTACAACGGATGGTAAACTTCGCTGCATCCCTCCCGGCTGCAACAGCCTCGGAGAGCACTGTCTGGGCCTCCTCCGGACACTGAGGCAGCACCTGCGCCACCGTATCCCACACAGAGTGGGAATAACGGCTCAACAGACATGCAGTGTTTACCAACCACAGTCCCAAGATGGCGGAAGAGAAAATCTTCTTTCCAAGATGATCCAGCTTCTTGGATTCCCTTTCCAGTAAAGCGGTAGGAAAGGCACTCTTTGAAGTAAAGGCTTGGACCACCAAGTGCTCCAGGGTGGGGTGTTGGGAGAGGAAAGTGGGGTCGCCCGGAGCGGGGCTGTGGCATCGGGCAATCATACTATCCACGGGAGCCCCCGTGTTGGGCCTGGACCAGGTGCCCAAAAGGACGTCGGTAAGGCCCTCATTAAACGGCAGCAGGGGCTTTAAAGAGCTTGCAGCCGGCTGAAGCACCTCTGTCAGCAGGTTTGTCCTGACCGTCACCGTAGGAAGCTCGAGGTTGACAGCCTCGGCCGCCCTATGCAACACCACTGCGTATGACGCTCCCTCCTCCGTAGCCACGGTAGCAGGAGAAATCATGCCAAGCTCAGGGGAGGTGTCTAGACCACTGGCATCCCCCAGTTCCTCTCTCCAGTCCTGCTCAGATTCTTATCAGTCAGAGGGTCACCTGACCCCTCCCAGTCCTCCTCCTCATCCTCTGGGTGCCAATCTGGCCAAAAAGGAGTGAACAGGGGCACAAAAACCCTGCTCACCGCCCGATCCGGCATCCGGCAACACCCGTCCGGCTACGGGTCCTCATCAGGATGGAGGCCGGGGTCAACGCCGGCCGAAGGGCCGACCGTTGTCTAATGCAGATGCGGTGCCAGAGGCAGTGGCACCGGTGGAGGCGTGCATCACCTCATAAATTTACAAAGCTGGGCAGGAGTCGCCCATGATCCCGGGAAGGGAGGGAAGCCCAGAGTAGATTCTTCGGGTTCAGCGCGCGGAACCTCAGGAGGGGCACCACCTGCATCCCTCGTCGCGTCAGTCGACCGTCAGGGAGAAGTCGAAGAGCGACGATGCTTCTTCGACGTCTTCTTGTGCTTCGACTTACCGATCCCGAGTGCGAAGACTTCGAAGAATGAAGATGGCTCCGCGACAGGATCTTGAACTCCTTCGCCACCGGGACCTTGTACGGCGCAGAGACAACTGCCGACGCTCAAGAAGCTTTCGGGACCGCTCCCGCAAAGCCTTCGGAGTCAAGAACCGGCAGTCGGAGCACGACTTGGGGTCATGGTTGCGCTCCAAGCAAAAGAGGCACATGCGGTGCGGATCCGTAACCGACATCAGTCAACTACAGGAACCGCATGCCTTGAAGACGCGCATCCCTACGTGCACCAGGAGTCGTAGACTCAAAAAAGACGTCGACAAAAGTCACTCAAAAAGTTCAGTCAAAAAGTGACTGGAAGTACCACTCTCTCCAGATCTGCGTTGGCTGGTGCTGAAAAAGAAAGAACTGACGTCAGCGCGCGAGGGCGGCATCTAAGTAGTACATCAATCGAGGACGACACTACGCCAACGACTAACGCGGAGCAGACCGATGCCACCTTCCGATGCGCAGAGGTACTGCTGACTAAAAACTTTTCGGATCCAGTCTGACGCCTGGGGGTAATTCTAAGGTAAGGAATCTATAAATAACATGTTTCTTTCAGATGTATCGATTCCTGTTGATATAATAAGATGCCCCAAAGGCATGAGCAGTTGTTATGGCAACAGTGACTGCTGTTATGGCAGCAATGATTTAGAAAGTGGAGCCAGTGCAGACGCTGTTTGCCGAATATGCGGGTATGTCGGCATAGGCCTTCGATGCAGCATAGAAGACATATTGCATGATAATCTATGATCCAATGCCAGCTTTTGCTTTCTGATAATGCCGCAGTTGATTGGTTCCAGGAGGCGGCAATTCTATATTTCTCTCTTCCTGTGCTGCACAGTGGACTGTGTGGTGGTCCGGGCAGTGAGCACCTCGGCCGTCGTCTTTTCTGCTTTCTACCACTTTGCCATGGTGTCTTGATGGTTGTCTTGGCACCGTGTGTGAGGCAGAAGGCAGGGGCCACAGACTACATGGCCCAGCTCTGTTAGCGGCACAGAGGCCGCCCCATGATGATTTCGTACCAGGGGGCGCTTTAAATATCTGTATGCGCTCCTGCAGTACGGGACATCACAGGCTGAAGGCGGGGGACACGAATGACAGGGCCCAGCTCTGCTAGCAGCACCAGCGGCAGGGAGGTTGCCCTTAGTGGTTTACGCTCCAGGAGTCGCTTTAAATTCCTGCAAGTGCTGCTGCAGCACAACATTCACGAGGGTCATGCCTGGGCGCATGCCCATGCCAAGACCAGGCCCGTCTTCGCCTGTCATCGCCCGGAAGAGGCTGGGATTGGCCACCCTCCATTTAATCGGTTTTTAAAAGGTGCTGTGCTCTTCCACTTCTATTTGGGCTACTTATTGTAATCAACAATGTTTAAGTCCCTGTTGGCAGGGTACTATACCTTCCCTGCCCTTTCCGCTATGGGAAAATGCAGGGCAACTCCCTCGAAACCCAAGCCTGGCATCACCTTGGATGGCTTTTTATGGTGGTCTATGGGGATAATCGGTAAGGAAATCATAATTGCAGAACAGTGTTTGTCCCTGTCAACCTCACTTAAACCCAAGGCTTTGTGGATTCCCCATCCCCTCCTCCCCCTGGAGCCCACAATGGTTGCCGCGGGCTCCAATTCACTGCAGCAAGTTGAGAGTCCTGGTGTTTTGATGTCCCACTGGCACAACTGATCCTGGCCTCACTGTGGTTGTTGAACTTGCTTGCCAATGTGAGGAAATTCAAATGTATGCCAGTGAGGGCGGGTCGGGCAAATCAAAAAAGTCTAGAGGGGAAGAGGGAGACAGTGGAGAGGTAGGCCAAACCCAAGAGACAGTGTTCTGGCCCCTCAACGGCTCGGTCTAGCCCAGGGATCTCCAGCGAGTAGCTCGGGAGCTACTGGTAGCTCGCCAGTACCTTCAAAATAGCTCTCTGAGGGGAAGTCAAGCCCTGTATCAATTTCAGAGTAGGTGCCTATTAGAGAAGGCAGCACTGATCATCTCAAGACTCTAAGAGTGACAGCCAGCCAAACTTATCACAGTAACTCATACTAACACTCAAACACACACTGTGCGAGCTTATAGGACCTGCTTCATGACAGTCTGTATCCAATATCAATATAATTAAGCCACAAGGAGATTTACCATGTTACAGTCCCTCCTTTATCAGTCACAACATGTGTGTTAACAGTGCACCATCAAAAAAGTATGGCAGCAGTAGCCTGAGCTGTAATCAGTGCTGACCCACCAAAGTGCGGGACTGCAGGAGTCAGAGTGAAAATGTGTCAGTTAGATGCATGATCAGCTTAAGACCTGAGGAGAACAGGGTATGAGCCAGACCAGAGAAAATTAAGAGATTCATCAACATTTATGTGTGTGCCCATAATAAACACTATTGCTTCCTGAAACAATGCCTTGTGCCAAGAACCGCCAAATATATATGCTAGCCCCATCATAAGAGTGTTATATTTGGCATAAGTGTGTCCATTCTTGACATAATAGTGCCAATGGCATAATTATGGCCATCCTTGACTATTTTAGTATTTTTGGTCTAGTTGTGGTATGCTGGCAGCCTTCATAGACCTACTCTGAGCATGACTGGCCTATATGTACGTATTCCTGGCATATTAATGTTCATGACTGATATGTGGTCTTATCCCTGATCCTTCTGGTTTCCAGCCTTGGCACAACTGTGGCCCTAGTTTAATGGTGGACATTACTGACATAATCCAGGCATCCATGGTGCTATGGTGAGCATCCATTATGATATAATGGGGTAACCCACAATTGTCCACGGACCTGGGTAACGATTGGTATAGGAAACAATGGTTCTAGACTTCTTTAAAGTTACAATTCAGTTATGAAAAACATTCATTAGTCAAAGGGCATCCGGTACTTTTAGAATTAGCATTGTATCATTAATGTACCACCATTTTCTTTACAATGCAAACAAGTATATCCTCAAAAGACACAAAGGCACAAAATATCGCTCCAATAGGGTCTGTTTATTTAGTTATTTTGATATTTTAAAGGTGGTTTTAGTTTTCAAAAATGGGGTTTCTAATGGAAAATTGAGTTTGTTTGCCCACAGTGGAAAGTAATATTAGATAGAAAAAAGTGCATTTTCAGAAACTGGTGAATGATAATTCAAGCTGAACTGGGGAGACGTACTGCTGTGCTTATGTCCTTTGTGCCACTGGGCATGTCAAGATTTGAATGTTACTTCATAATTCAAGGAGAGGCATTTAATATTGAAGAACTTTTTCCCAGCATTTCTGCTGGTAACCGCACTTGGTATACTTGGCTGGTAACTACTGAAAATCTTGCTTTGGGTGGTCATAGTGTAGTCACTATTTTACAGGTATAAAATTTGCTATTAGCTCAGGAAGACTTTTGTTGAGCAGAAGTAGCTCTCACTACAGAAAAGCTTGGAGACCCCTGGTCTAGCCCATGCCCTGGTCCTAATCTCGGCCTCAACAGTCTCACTATGAGCAAGATCAGAGACCACTCACCTGTCCTAGCTGAGGAAATATGCAAGGGTGTGGTAACCGCCTTTATGTGTGCGTTAGGGCCGATTCTGGCCAGACAAGAGAAGGTCGAGAGAGCACTGATAAATATGAGTAATGTCCTTGTAGAGCGTCGCCCTGCAGGGTTATTGCCACCTCGGCCAGTGGGCAGCATCAGTATCATTGCCCCACGTATCCAGTCCCATGGTCCAGCGGATCTGGTGAATACTCCCATGGTGTGGGGTGGGGGCAGGTTGGTCTAGTGAGGGTAGAAACAATCATACTGAGAATGGGCTAGGCTTGCAAGGCACCCTCCCAGGGGGATGCGGGTCCCCGGTGCAAAGCAGAGTCTTGCGGCTTAGGGAGCAACAGATCTGGGTGTACGCTGGTGTCCCCACCTCCTAAGCTCCCCATGCTACATCTAGCCCCCAGGCAACCCCTTTAGTCATAATTTTGAAAACTTTCCTCCCTTTGAAGCGTGACACAAGCGAGGACCATGGCCAACTGATTAAGAAAGTGGTACACCAGGCCAATGGCAGATGGGGTGACCCTGATGTATTATACAGCCAGACTAACCTTGTCCGCAGAGTCTCATGGGTGGGAAACACCCCGAAGCCGAATAACGATGACTGCATTGTCATCAACTTTAAAGACAGAAGGATAGCCAAAGATATTTTGACCAGGCCTAACTTAACTGGGCCCACCTCCTCAACCGTAGAAGCACTCCAGTTCCGGCTAGAATTATGCCTGCTCCCACGACCGTTTGACATTTTGTCCCCACTTCAAATAGGTTTGCGCCCATCTCACAGCTGAACCAGGTGCACTGACTCCCCGTCGATGCCACCACTTCTGGCCCTAACAATTTACAGGATGGGAAAGGGTTGGCAAGGCTCCTTGTATTACAGTGTCTAACGATGAAAATGCTACTGATAAACATCTACAATAATGTTTTTGAGCTAACCTAGGTGAAATAGGCAAGGTCATTGCATGAAGACATTGATAATTGTATTAGAGACATAAAAGGCAGCTATGTGATGGTACTTCTGGGGGATTTTAACATGAGGCTCTGCAGGTTTTCTCCCCCCAATGCTTGTGGGTTGGTGGATGGCGCAGGGGACTCAATTTGGTGATGAATTCAATCTGGTATTGATGAAATGTAACCTAGTTTTTGCCTTTGTTTCACTGACCTCGGTCCAGGCCACAAACTCCCATTTAATCGGGAGGGGCATTTTTTTGTCATATTGATTTTCCAAGATGCATATTAAGATGGACCCCCTCTCATTATCGTTTTCTAAGAACAAAGGTGTGACCAAGAGCTGGTCTAAGGTGGACAACGATTCTTTTTTATCGGCTCTGCTGGGCTGATCACTCTGACTTTGATAAGTTCAGATGAAAAATGTAAACTCGGGGCTGGGGGGGCAGGCTTTGGTCCTGAGATGCGCAACAGTTTTGATAGAATATGCAATACAGCTTGTGACTTGCTCTTGGTTCCAATTATATCTGGTAATAGGAAGCATGTTAAGTGGTTTGACGCCAACTGTACCAAAACTCATAATCAGTTACTGGCAGTGCTCAAAGAAGTTCCTAGGGATCAGGAGATAGTGCGTAGCTGTAGGGCAGTGTACAAAAACACCCTAAGGATCACGAAGAATACAATTAGGGAAGAAGACAGTCCGAACACGACTTTGTATCGTGGTAGCGCTCGAGACATCACAGACATACGCGGTGGGGACCAGTGACCAACATCATGTGGGAAGAAGTCACGCACGGCTTGAAACCTGTCTTCATTGAAAACATCCCTTGCACATGAATACGGAAAAATCCACAAAAGTCGAGAAAAAGCCTCCTGAAAAGTGGCAGAGGGGTAGCTCTTCGTGTCGCCTTTTAACTGGCGCGGAAAGAAAAGAACTGATGTCTGCGTGCCTGGGTGGTGCCTATATAGGCACCGTGACATAACCGATGCGAACTACACCGATAACGTCACGCAGAGTCGAATGGAGCCACCCTACGTCGCACGCCAGGGATATTGCTCAGCAAAGTTTCCGGATCCAGCCTTACGCCTGGTAAATTCAAGGGTAAGGAATCTGCAGCTAGAAGTCTCTATCAGATGAAGAGAAATAACCATACAAAGGGATATTCTCTTAAGAGATAATAAAAATACAAGAACGTGGGTGTAATAACTAACCCCAGAGGGGTAGAATAATATGACACCATATCCCAGATAACTTTGCAAGCACTGCTCATGGAACAACCATGTTCAAAGAACATATGTAAGCAACAAGGCACCCCCAAAAATAGAGGTAACCATTATCTAAGAAAAGTATCTGTAACAATATGTAATAGCTCTAAGAAAGAGGTGTACATATCATCAAGGGACAATAGCCAATGTGCAGGCAAGGAGAGTCACCGCCAAGACCTCAGAACGTGGCAGAAAGAGTACAACCACCTTTGCGAAAAATCGCTTAAAGAAAATTTAGCCTGTGCACTATAGGAATTCAATGAAAAGTGCGCTCTGTAAAAAAAAAATAGTAAAAATGCAGATCAAACAAGAATGTCCTAGTGGGAACCTCGGTCATGTCAGAAACAAAGACAGCTGAGAAGAGCCCACAACTCCACTGAATTGGAAACCCAGAGTAGCCGAACAGAATAAGCATGCTCTCCGTATAGAAACTACACAAAGGGTATAAAACAGATGTCCCTATCAGAGATATTGAAAGTCAAAAGTAATGCTTACCAACATACCGAAATGCTTCTAAAGGAGCAGGTGACATAGGTAAGATTCCTAATCGGAAGAAAATACCACAAACAAACAAACCTCTTGAGCATGAAGCCCATCATCAGATGAAAAAAGGGAAGGCAAAATCTATGCAATAGGTATTCGAGTAACAACATAACATGTCTTAGACAGTATTAAAAAGAATAATACCTGCTAATCGCAGGAACACCACATCGGGTGCCACCACAGGTTCGATTTAGACAACTATGTCACTGCCATAACATGGCTAGCAATGTAAGAAACAAAAGATCAACATCCCCCATAGAAGCCTAGTATAGGAAAAAAATTCAAGAGGCATATAATTAGAAAGAGAGAAATTAGGTCTCTGTTTCACCTAGTCTACCACAGAAACACCGTAAAGCAGAGTTGGCTTGGGCACCGAAAAGATGGGTGCCATCAAAGGGCACGTTGACCATAGCAGCTTGGACAGCCTCTGAAAAGCCTGGGGTATGTAACCAGGCACGACGACGTAGTGCCACAGAGGGCACCATGGCCCGATCCACTGAATCATTAGTATCAATGCCACATTTAATAATCAGTTCAGCTGCCTGTTGACCATCCCAAATCAACTGATCAAGATTGGATCGGAGGTCATCTGGAAGTGACAGCAACATCATTTATAATGAATCCCACAATGCGTGAGAAACCCCCCCAAGCACACATGTGTTAATGGACCTTAAAGCAAAACTACCAGAGGAAAAAATATGTTTGCCACACTACCACTCCTAGAATTTCTGTCAGCTGAGACAATAGGTAGATAATCCATAATCCGTGAGGCTGAAGCAGCCTGAACCACCAAACTACGAGAAGTAGGATGCCTGAGGAGACAAGGAGCAGGCTGGTGCCTGCAAGATATATCACGATCCACAGAGACCCCCGTATTAGGCTTAGCCCACGCACCCAACAAAATGTCGGACAGGGCCTCACTATATGGGGAATCAGGCCCCCCAGTCTGACCTTGACAGAGGATATCAATCAAGGGATCAGTAGACTTTCCCACAGAAGGAAGAGATAACTCTAAAACCATAGCCACTCTCTTCAACATGTCAGCAGAAGAGGAACTTGCCTCAGTAGCAAGGCTAGGAAGGGAAAAAAGTCCCGAAGCTGAGGAAAACTCCAACCCAGTAGCCTCCCCTAGTGCAGAGATGATTCTCCTCCATAAGGGCTGCAATAGCCTAAGAAATAGGCTGCAATAGCCCCAACTCCTTTATATCATCTCCCAAAAGGTGATCCTCGGAAGTACCACCATGGAGGGAAAGCGGAAGGACAACCTGCCTCACAGAAGGCTTCACCGACTCCGCACTCGACGTCGACTGATGCCGAAAAGGCAACACCTCGACATCGAGAGGAGGAGAAATGGCTTAAATCGGCGCTGTCTACACCGTTGTCAGAGCCAGCTGATCGTAGATAGACGCCGAAGGTAGAAATCCTGAAGGGTTGTGCACCGGCGATGACCCAATGACGGCACAACTGATACCAAGGCTGAACCCACAGGTGTGGCTCCTCTCACCTCAATGGGGTCCGACGGCTCTCCAGGTAAAGGTGAAGACCCAAAAATAAGATGTAGAGAATTACAGTACTCTAATCAGGGTCATCGATGCCCCAGCTGCCGGAAAGACGGGGAGGCGCGGGCGGAGTTGTGTATGGCCTCCTCAACCGGTGAAAGGGAGGAGCTCTGAGAGACTGTCTCCATGCGGTGAAATCTGGGGAGGTACAGCAACTTCAACCACCTGCGCTTATCTTGGAACGTTGATGGTTCCGAGTGATGTCTGCAGGACCGGCTCCTGGAACGGCCTTGTGAATGGCCCACCGAACGAGTAGAAGATCACGGCCGCCGCAAAGTAATCGAGGACTGCGTCAACCGCGATGCAAGAAGTTCCATCTGGCTTTCTTTAAACACCTTTGGCTTCAGCTACTGACAGGAGCCGCAATCTTCGGAGTAGTGGTGCTCTCCCACACACCACATACTAACGGAATGAGGCTTAGTGGCCGACATCTTGTATGCACAAGACCCAAAATGTTTAAAGCCTGAAGAAATGAGGAAAAAAGGGCACACTGTTCCAACCAACAAAAAATGTTCAAGTAGGTCTGAAAACCGCCTGAGGAACTGCTTCTACGGATCCGCATGGCAGAGATAAAAAGAAGAAACTGACATCCGCGTGCCGGAGGTGACTTGTATGCCTCCGCTGAGGTCGCAACCAGAGTTGTCGTCATTACGGGGTCATACGACGCCGTCCAGCGGTGCACAGAGGTAGTGCTGAACAATTTCTGGATCCAGACTGGCACCTGGAGAGAATTCAAAAGCGAAGAAATCTACCGCTAGATGTCTCTATCAGATAGAGTCTTTCACTTTCTCTCTTGCATTGGTGAAAATTAGACTATGTCTTTAATATGGAAGGAATATGCTCCCAAGCCAGGCACTAGGCACAGATACTCTGGCAAAGTCTCTGGCAGAAGCACATAAGGTTTCCCGTGCACCAAAGCAGCTATGCCGCTGTTCTGTAGAAGGTTGATCAGCATCAAAGCAGGAGTCACTAAAAGATCTTTTGTAGGATCTGAAGAATCCATGGGCTTAGAATGCACATAAAAAAGTATGGAGCAGATCAGATTTAGAGCATGGCCTGAGTATAGTCTGTTACCTACTCTAGTTCAGCAGACAGCATTGGAAACTAAAAAGTGCAATTCAAGGGTGCTGTAGCCTTTAGCACGCTTGGTGACATCCCTGATCCAAGTGTTGTTACTCTAAATAGATGAGCGGACATTATTACTGGGGCCAGTATGAATGCAGAAGTAAAAATTGTTACTTTGGAAACATTAGAATGCAATCTTATCTTTTGGAGCCTCAATGAGTGCTAATGAAAGATGCATTAAAGTAGTGAAAAACGCATACTATGGACACAAAAATAAACGTATGTACACATTTGGTAATAGTTGCTGCTGGTGAAGGTGCAGTGCAAGTGAAATGGTGCAAAAGCTGAAATAGTGCAAAAAGTGCACAAAGAATCCAATAGAACAGTCACATAGACAAATTAATCATGAGCCCAGACGTATACGAGTTCAGGGGTATAGTGTTCACAATCAATGAGTGACCAAGAAATAATCTGTTGATGTTTCAAACCACAGTATGACTTTGAATAGGCCAACCTCAGGAAAAAAGAACAAATAGCATGCAACTTGCTTGATATATGACAATGGATTTGTCTTTGCATGTCTAATGACCTCTGCTTTGTCTTCATAGTAAGAGATGTGCTTAGAAGTCAAAAAGATGACATTTTTGATAAAGGCCCTCAAGTAATATTGGCCAAACTGATCTTAGATGAGTGCCAATACTTACACTGTTTTGCCTAGTCTCTTATTCAATCAGTCCTCTATCTCCTCAAGCCACAGCAACAAGTTAATGAAACCTGCACACCTCAGTGATCCTCTACGAGCCTCTCTGGGCTGAAATTCGTTTGGGCAGCAAATTCCCTCATGGCATTAACAACTTACCAAGTGTCTTCAGAGACAGTACATGCAGCTGAGTGACTCCAGATTAGTTCAGCTTTCCTGACTCTCAAGGGCATTTACTTGAGCAGGTGCAGCAGTTATCTAACACCCCATTTCCAGTTGCTAGTTTTAGTTTTAGATGCTTTTGGTTCCTGCTGCTCAGGTTGCACCTTCTGCAATCCACAATATGAGATAATTCCATCTGTCTTCACCACCTGCGGGGCGGTGGGTGATGAAGCTAATGTCCTTGTACTGTGTCACTGGAGTGGTACACACCAACCGTTCTCCCTTTCTGGCTGAGATTTCCCTGGCCCATTAGTATCTCACTGCACCTATTGATAAAGCACACTGGGGGCTGCCATAGAGCACAGCCACCTCTCAACTATTCCACCTGGGTGCCTGCTTATCTCCTGTATCTCCAGTTTGTGGGCCACATTTTGTTCAGAATCCAACCTCAACTCTCAAACTGCCAGTGCCCCAACTCAATCAGTTGGGGGGGAACTTCCACTCCTTCTCCTCACCTCTGCTCCAGATTTCAGTTTCTGACCAGACCCTAGATTTATAATCTTTTCTCTGGCGTACTAGGAGGCTGCTGAGCACAACTTTTGTTACAGACTGAAGGTGCAAGTACCACTGCCATAGTCAGCCTGGCAAACTGACTGCTACTCATACTCATGTTGAGCGTCCAGATGGCCTCTACTAGGGATCGAGCCACAGACTTCTTGGCAGCTCAATGCAGTTCTAAGCGGAGTAGCTGCACACAATCTCCCCAACTCAGGTGAAAGGAGCAGCACTGAGATTTTCCTCAGGCAGGTAAAATGGCACCGCACTGCTACCTTACTATTTTCCTACACAAATTACAGCTGCAATTGGGCTCTGGAAAGCTTAGCCTTATGCTTGGATAGCCTCTCCAAGTTTTCCAACATCTACTATGGCAAGTTGTGTGGCCACAGGGTTATTCCAGGCTGAAGAGTGATAGTATAATGCCATGTGTGAGCGGAAAACAATCTTCACATGTTTCACTCCATGCTCCTCCCCATGCTTGATCCCTAAATTTCAATATTAGCCTTTAAAATACAAGGGTCTACAGCAATAAACATAATCTAGCATACTTAACTTTGTTTGACCCTTGCATCGAAACATAATCAACCAATGTTCTTGAGTAAAAAAGACATCCACTCAAATACGGCAGTGCTGATATTAAGGGAAGCATTATGACATTAGAAAGGCAGTCCACTGGTACAGTTGTAGACTTGCACATCTGGCAGATATCATTGAAATGTAATAGTACTCGCTTCCCCATAAGTACAACAGCTAAAAACATTTATAGCATTACAAAGAGTGATGTAAAAACATAACAAACAGGCTATAAAAAAAAATGTATCTGTAAAACGTACAAAAATACTTTGGGTCACACAAGCAGCGTGGTGTAATTTGGGCACATGAAATTGAAAAAAGGCAAAAATATTAATTGAATTTTCAAGAGGCTGCAACAGAAGTAGACTAGTTTTAAAGGCCATCAATAAGCATTCAATGAACACAGATATGCGTATTTCTACCAAAAGAAGTTCTTATTTATATCAATGTGCTGCGCTTCAGGCATTTCCTTAGTAAACAGAGGAAAAAGCTATGGAGTGAGTGTCTGTGTGTCCACACAACTTCCAATGCAACTTCTAAGCCCCCACTGCCTTGAAACCAGCCCACCTGAGAAATGCCTCCTCTCCCTGACTTTACCCCACCTCCCAACATATCAGTTCCTTGTTTTATTTGCAACTAGGACTCAGATGAATGACATTTACCTGGACGACAAGCCCATTGCAGTCATCAGGGTACCAAACTACAAGGCAAATCAGCTATTAAAAGATCAGCAGACATGTCTCAATTTCACCCAATCTCTCCATAAATTTAGGGCAGCAAACTGAATTCACACAAAAGTAGGTCACAACTTTCCATATTCACTAAATATTCATGAACTATCTAGATCAGTGGTTCTTAACGCTTTGACTTCTGTGGACACACACTTAATCTCAGGGTCCTCAACTGAACCATTATTGGAGTCTGAGGATCTACACTGAGTCGTTATTGGAAGCCGGGAATCCCGGGCTTAGCATTTTCGATGATTTATATGTCTAAATTCATAGGAAAGTTTGAGCTTTGGATTCACTAGCAATGCTCCCACAAATCAGTCTGAGGATACTACTTTAATTTATAACCTCCAATTTTAAATTCCTTCACATTTACAGAATAAAAAAAAAAATCAATTGTACATTTTGGTTCTTTATTTATATACACTTTATTAATCTGTTATTTAAATTTTTGAAGAGTTGCAGACCCCCTAAGTAGGTTTTGTGGGTCTCCAGCAGGTCCTTGGACCATAGGTTAAGAACCACTGGTCTAGAGCAAAGACAGCGTGGTACAAACATATACATGCATAGGATGGAAATCTGGGAAGAAGCCTTTTTGCTCAAGTATGAACCTAATCCAATATGCTTTCACAACAAACTGTACGCTTTCAGACAAAAAAGAAAATCTAGAGGAACTCTAACCTGAATTCATAAGATTCCAAAGTTGGTCGACTAAAGCTTCATTGCACAATGGGGTATCAGAGTTCTTCGTAAACGGTGGGTTCTTGGTTAACTTGCTCAAGATTTTATGCCTGAAAAAATGATCGGATTCCAAAATTCCAAAATAAAAGTCATTATACATTATTTTCTCACTGCTGTTGCCCAGTTATTTATACTCAAATATGTTATTGATTAGTTTAAACAACAGAAGTTTCTAAATTTATAGGGCAAACTAAAATAGTTGCTTACATTACAAATACTAGTGATTGAAAAGAATATACAACCCTCCCAAAAAACTGAGACACAGGAATTATTTCTCATTCATTACACACATTTACAAAGACAGAATATGAAGTTCATATTTTTTTAGGTTTCCTTATTAACACCTATTTCTGATGAATATTTATTCACACAAATTGCTCACCTCATGATTATCCTTAAACATCAGACTGAATGCAGAATCCGTTCTTCGAGCAGTAGCTCTTAGAAGTAACTTTCCAGTGCTTCCAAGTGGCACTACATAACTCCACTCAACCCACAAGTGAGGACACCCACCTATGTATTGTGCCGCCTGGCACGCTGGCTTCAGTTCCTATTTGTCTGCACATTACCAACAAGGGTCCAGAGCTCTCCTTCGGTTTTTTATTATTTCATTTTTCCATGACGCATGCTCATCAGACTAGGTCAAATGTCACCCTTGAAGATGTCAGGATTTAAACACTGTAGATGCTGTTATAAGGAAATCTCTGTCCAATTCGCACTAAATTGGTTTGATGTAACTGGGGCTGGATACAGATCCTTCAACATTTTGGTCTTGCATCTACATGCATCCAAAGGCCAGATTGTGCACCTGGGACTGGATACAGATCCTTCAAAATTTGGTTACTGCATCTACATGTATCCAAAGGCCAGCAGAGATCATGCTGATCTGGGACCATATCCGTAAGCAGAGACCCAATCAGTCCCTTTCACCTCCTTTAGCAAGTCTACTGAAACAGAATGATCCTCAAGCAAAAAAAGAAAAAAAACACCCATAGGAAGTCCTCTTTTACCTCATCTAGGAAACAGTTGACTACACACCATTACGGTCTCAGAGCTCTGTCTGGGGAACTCACCTCAGTAAAGATAACAGTTCGTCAGGCACAGGGGTCACTTTCAACATCGTCCTTTCTGCATTTTTGAGAGCTACATTCAGTGCCTTGTCAATCCTTGAAATTGACAGATTCATCCAGTAGCTAGAGAAAAGATGTAAGTGTAGTTTAATGATCAACATCAAACTGACCCTCTGCCCAGGCTGAGAGACTGGCATGCAATAGCACTTTGGCTCAGATGCCCAACCTGGAGTTCCAGTGCCCTTAGGATGATGATTAGGAAGCTCTTTCTCCCTTATCATATCTACTTTGGAATTTGCCCAGAGCTTCCAAAGGCAAGTGGCTGTCGTACTTTTGTGAATGGATAAATACCATAGCTTTTGCTGGCTAAGGCGGTATGTTCCCTCCATGCGAGAAATGGCAAAATTGGTTTCCATGCAAGGAGCCCAGTCTTGGACTTTTAAGGGATGGCTCTGATGCTTTCAAACAGATTCTGAAATATTATCGGTATTCTGCTAACTCTATGGCAGGTTCTTTGGAGACCCCAGTGACCTTGACCAGGCATGACTGGATGCGGGTAGTACGATTATTTGGAGACATCCAGATTGTATTGATGGATATGCTATTGCAAAACAAAACACAAAGATGAAAAGAAAAGAGGACTCCTCTTTGGAGGAGTTTAAGAATGGCCTCACTAAAATGGGCTCCATGTTGTGGGCCTCCCTGACCATATAAATTCACTATTGATACCAATACTGAATACCTGGGTGGACGAGCTCAGCTGTCGATGCCTAGTGGGTCACGAGTGGCAGTTGCATCTGGAGGTGCTGCAAGGTCTCTTAGAGGAATGGGGAGAACCTTGGCTCGATCTTTTTGCACCTGTCAAGAATGTGCAACGTTAGTATTTGAGTGTTGGAGCTTCCAAGGCATCTCTCACTAAGAGAAGCATTCTGCCTAGGGTGGAATTCAACTCTATATGCCTTCCTGCTCATACCCCTGCTGCTCTGAGATCTAAAGAGGATCAGGGATGAATGGGCAAAAGTCATCTTGGTAGCCCTGGTTTGCGCATGGAGAGTATGGTATCCAGAGCTCTTGAACATGAGCCTCTGTCCTCCAACCAGGCTGCCCCTCCGGGATGATCTGCTGCAGCAACAGAGCAGGGTTCTGCATCAGACCTTTGCAAACCGCACCTTCATGCTTGGAGATTAAGCAGTGACAGCTGGTGGTGGAGGTGGTTAATGCCTCCTTTGTTGCAAGGGGTGCCTCAACAAAAATTGTACATGGCCGTTATTGAGATACATGTGTGATTTAGTGAGGCACATAGCAGATAGATTCCCTCCAGGCAAAGTTATCCTATGTTGTGCTTCTTTTTTTGTCTCTCGCCTAGCAAAGCTGTGCTCTGGGCACAGTAAAAGGGTATTCTTTTGGCTCCTTCTGCCTTTTACAGTTGCCAGACCAGAACTCATTATTCAAACTACCTGCAGTAATACATTTTTAAAAGTTTGCAACATCAGTTTTTTCTTTCTCCCTTTCTCATGCCACAGTGGGACCTTAACTTGGTCCTCCCATATTTGATGTGCATTACCTTAGTGCCACTACACAGCTGTTCCTTGTGGCTTTTCAAACTCAAGACAGTATTCCTCATCACCATAACATTGGCACAGCAGGTGAGTGAGAATCAGACTCTGTGTTAACCCGCCGTATACCACCATCTTCCAAGAGAAATTGGTTCTGCTGGACACAGGCATCCTTCCTGCGAAATGCTGTGGTGCAGTTCCATGTCGGTTAAAATATCACCTTACATGTGTTCTTTGCTCCGCCTCATCCCTCTTGGGAGGAGAGACTCCATTGTTTGGACCACAAAAGAGCATTGAGGTTTCACATTTAGCATACCAGAGACCACCGGGTTGGATAATCAGCTCTTTTTCGCTAGAACAAAAAAAGGCAAGGCCATGCAGAAGAAGACAATCAGCGGCTGGATTTTGCTCTGCATTAAGATCTGCTACACATTGGCCAAAACTCAGCCTCTGGAAGGTGAAACAAAGCTGCTTCCACTGCATTGGCACACAGAGCTCCTATCCTGGAGATTTGCCAGGTGGCTACGTGGATGTGCCTCCATACATTTACAAAGCACTAATATATAGACACCCAGGTTCGCTGAAAGGGGTATTTCGGCTAACAGTTTTGCCTGCAATGGGGTCCAGACAGTCACCGCTCCAAACCATAAACTAGTCCCAGCGTCCAGCATACACCAATTTTGTTGAAGGATGCCTGGCTTCCGGGATGACCAACTTCCTCGAAGGAAAGTCAAGTACTGGTTTGCTGAGGCTCCGGTGCTGTACTCTTGCTGGTGGGGCAGCGAGAGGGCTCTGCTGCAGGTTCAACTGCAACCTAGCAGCCACCACTGCAGATCTTTTGCAGCCTCCTCCGACACCTGGATGGAATCCAACAGGTTCCCATGTGCTCACTGACACTTCAGATCCCACTGCAGGGTCTACATATGGCATTGTGCACGGTATGCAAGCAGGCCAAGAAGCCTCAGAGCTAGACTAACTGAGACCTTGCATGGAGGGCGAGACAACAGGGTAATAACTAAATGTCTTGGACTCGCTGGTCTGGATGAAAGCTGTGTAAGTGCACAGTATCCAGGACGGGTCTGATGAAGGCAAGCCTCAAGGAGTCAGGTGTGACTTTTACAGATTGACTGAGCATCCCAAACATGTAAGAAGGTTTGTCATAGCCTGGAGGTGGTACGCAACTAACTGTGGCAAGCTCGCCTTCAACAGTAGGTCGTTAAGTTAGGGAAGGACTGGTACGCCCAACCTCTTAAAATGAGCAGCGACCACTGTCATCACCTTTGTGAACACCTGAGGGCACTGATGAGGATGAAAAGGAGCAGGGCAACCCGAGAATGCTTGTGGCTCACTGTGAATCACAGGTAACGTCTGTAGACCTGCAGGAAGGGGATGTGAAAATTGCATCTTGCAGGTCCAACACCACCACTCAGTCTCAGGGATCCAAGGCATAGACAACCTGGGCCAAGGTCAGCATTTAAAGTTTGTTTTTGAGCAGAAAGGCATTGTGAGGGCAAAGATACAGGATAGGAAGGAGGCCTCTGTCCTTCTTCAGCACAAGGAAGTAGTGGGAGTAACACCCAGTACCTGCTTCCAAGGCCAGTACCCTCTCTAGTTCCTTCATCCAAAAGTGACTTTTTGGCATAAGACGGACCTGTGGTCGTCCGAGAAGTGGTCTAAAGCAGGTGCAGTGGGTCAAAAAGAAATGGCAATTCCCAGTGGAACTATTTGTATGGCCCATTTATCAGAAGTGATTTTCTGCCACCCCTGCAGGAGGTGGCTGATCTTTCCTCCTAACTAGTAGCTGTGTGCTGGTAAGGGTGCAATAGAAGAGCTTTGAGTTTGTGCCTTCAAAGGCAGAGCATTGGGATGATCACCCCTAGTAGCCTGGTCTTTGTATGTTGGGCCTGTGGCACGGACCTTGAAAGGCCTGTTGTGCAGGCAGAGGACCCTAATGCTGCCAATGTGCTAGGCTCCTGGATTATCCCTGAAAAGGATTACATTGTTGGGTGGGATTGCCTGACTGGAGCTGAAAGGCCCAAGGAGTATAACACGGCCCGGCTCTCCTAAAAGCACGTTCGGGCCGAATTTAACTTCCCACTAAACAGGCATTGAAAGGCACATTCATCAAAGACGCATGGACATATCGCAAGAAACCAGTGTGCCCATTCAGGAGAGTGGTCGAAGTACCACTCTAGTTTCCATAGCCTTACCTATACATTCTTTGCTGTCAAGGCCTGAGTGGATGACAAATTTGGCCATATCCCAACTATCCTGAATAATTTGCCATAAAGTAAGTCTTTGGGGACCCTGGGCAAGAGCTCACCAACTATGCCCTCCAGTTCATGGGTGTAGCGGCCTAACAAACAGTTTGTGTTGACCGATTTCAAGCGAGACGGGCTGAGGAGAATATACGTTTGCCCATTGTGTCCACACGTTTTTACTCCTTGTCAGGGGGTGTGGTCCGAAACGAGTCAGGGTTGACTACTGGTAGATGCCTTTACCACCAGACATTCATGGGTTGTATGCTGTGTTAAGAAGTATGGATCTTCCGGAGCAGATCTATGGTGGCAGGCAAACTGTCTGCTGACTCGAGGATCATAACATGTCTGAACCCAGGTGCCAGGCACTGAGTCAGTGAGTGTTTCATTGAAGGGAAAAAGAGGTTGGTTGGTGCTTGGCTAGGCTGTGGGAGCACTGTCAATGCATTTGTCTTTGCCTTGATAGTGGGGAGGTGGACCTCAGCAGCCCTCCTGATCATTGTAGCAAATAATGTGCTTTCCTCAGGTGGTGGCGTGGGGAAGGAAGAGGCAATGCTGGCTTGAGTCAAAAACCACAATAGGTTACGGTTCTTCTTCCGGCACTTATGGCGGATTTCTGCGCATCTCACCATTGACACAGAACCCGAAACAGGTTCAAGGGGCCCAGATGACGCAGAGGATGAACCCACTGGCGGTAACCCAACTGGGAGACCCTGCGGATCATCGGGGCCCAAAGGTTCAACAATGGAAGCCAGAAGTGTGTAAAAAATAAGCAACATGGCCTCACGAAAGGACTCTACCTGCTGCAAAGTCGCTGATGGACCTAGGAACGTGGGGTGCATCAGGCCAGAGATGGAATCGACTCCTCTGTGAAACAGGAGCGAGACCTGGAGGTACAGTGATGCCCTCATGCCTTCTCTGGAGATCGAGAGTAGGGGGAAGTGTCCCACTTAGACTGTTGCACAAGCCAGACTTACGACTTGGATAACAGTATTTTGGTCTATTATGTCTTTTATCTGTACAGGTGTGTTATGGTAAAGTTAACATTTTAATGATCTTTTATTTGTTTCTTCTCCTTTCACAGATGCCTGAGAGCCTGGTCCACCAGTTCAGGGATCAGCACTCGGAGGAAGGGAAAAGACCACAGGTAAATGGACAGGTTGAGGTGTACTCACCTTTACCCAGGTTAGGGGCTCGTGAAGGATTGTTTTCCCAAAGCGCGTCATCATGCCATAAACACCATTACCCAGTGTATAAAAAAAAAGCCCCATGGGGGCGTGGCTACGGCGCCAACCGTAATGGGCGCACATTAGAGTTGCTCCGCACCTGCTCGGGATTGTTTAGGAACCAAGGAGGCGATCCATCGTAGCGGTGAAGAAGGCTTGCGGCCCATCTCTCCCCTACACCAAACCGCTGAGAGCCCGGGGGTGCGGCCACGGACTACGGACACCCGAGAGGAAGTCCCTGAGAAGGAGGCGCGGGTCTGTTAACTAGAGGACCCGTCAGAAACGACCCGGGGATAAGGAGCTGCAACTGAGCGATCGACGGCAAACTCCCCCCCAAGCCCCCAGCTCCGACCCAAAAAGGACTGCGCCTTTGGGGAACAATGATAAGGGTACTGCGGCCGGAGGTGAGGAGCCAGGATACGGGCGGGGGTGTCGCATGTACAGAGGCATGTACAGAGGCCTTGAAGCGAATGCTTGGGGATTACTCGGGGAAGATACCTGGGGGCCAGAACTACCACCGAGGACCAGACAGCGAGGGCTGCTGGATGGAGAAGGAAGAAAAAAAGGATTGAGGAAGAGCAGCTGCACAGAAGGTTAACTAAAAAAGATCTGGACTGCCCAGACTGCTTGGCACAACAACTCGGCGAGAGTGGCAACTGAAGACGGTCTGGGGACCCGGCGGAGCAGACTGGAAGAAATGAGCAGAAAGAGCCTGGGGGGCAGAAGATAATTTGGCTACGGCAATACACTTATCGCACTAAACTGTGCAGGAGGTGATCCATGAAAAGCGTGAGCTGCGGAGCCAACAGTGTGAAGCAGGGGAGAAGACAGGGTAGCCTGGCGGGGACGACTCCACTTAAGACAGAGAAGCAGACATGGGCAATCCCAAACAAGTCCCGGTCCAAGCCAACAAAATGGACAACTATGCTGTGATCAGGACCCCGGCGGTGAAGGGGGGGGGGGGGGGGGTGGGAGGAGGAGAGGAGGGATCAGTCGGAACATAAGGGACCAGTGGAACCCACTCTAGGAGCCATAATGGTGGCTATAGCAGATCTAAAGGGAACACTTGAGCCTAAATTGGATGCAGTGATATGAGACGTTAATCTCCTAAGGGCAGACTTTCATAAGATCTCGGATAAGGTCTCAACAGCAGATGTCAATATAACACAGTTACAATCATCGGCCAAGAGCCTGGAAGAGAGAGTAGATCATCTAACTAAACAACTAGCGGTCTTGGCAGCGAAGCTGGAAGATCAAGAAGGAAGGGCCTGACGGAATAACATACGAGTTGTGTGAGTGCCGTAAGGGAGCGGAAGGCCCAATTGTCTACCTCTTCTTGTAAGATCTTATCCGTAAAAATCTGCAACCCACCCGCTTGTCTAATTTTTTCTCCGTTGAGCAGGCCCACAGGGTGCCAGTCCATATGCCACGATAGGGAGCGCCCCCACGTAGAATCATAGCCCGGATCCCGAAGGGATCTTCAGGCCAAAGACCTTAAAGATATGATGTTGTTTCCTGCCAGGCTCCGAGTTGCAATTTGCCTTGAATAACTAGGTACCTCATATGAGCATGCTTGCTCAGTTCCTTACAATTATGTTAGTGTAGTACAGCACACAGCACACAATTCATGACTAATTTGCTATTTAGATATACAGCATGATTTAGTATATTACCATCTTATCTGGTTTTCATCATCATTTATTTTCTTCTCTGAGAACACTGAATCTTTTCTGCCATGTTGGCATCAGGATATTGTTCATACAGCAATATCACTATTGACATGCGCATACGTATCGTATCGCCACGTTGATATCTTAATTGCATATACATCTTACTTTCGTTTCTTGATTATGGTTACATAATTATATCTGGACTACGATCCACTCTCATTAGGTGTTCACAGACATTATCCTTCATTTTAATTTTTTTTCGTGTTCTCCAGGTTTTTATTTTTCTGATAGCCCCGTGTTTATTATTGTCATTTGTCAACAATTACTGTTTACATTAGTTACTTGTGTTCGTATATATAATGGTTATTGTAATTATTTGCCTTGTCAATAACCACCTCGTATTGATTAGATATCTAGTGTTAGTGAATACTGACACGGTTTACAATTTTACATCAGGTGAATTATATACCGACTAAAATTATTCAATTTTCAGTGTATACACAGAGGCTATTTTAATGTTCCAATATGGCGCCTACGGATTTCAAACTAGGCTACAATTTGATTGGTTTAGTCTCTTTTTTGTGTTATTTTTGGATCAGTTACTTCTTAACGCGAGAGTCGCGGCGTTCCGTTTTCAAATCTCTTTGGCGGTACACATGGATATATCTTCGTGACTTTCGTTATAGGTAAGGCGGTATTAGTGTTTTCAGAATTGGTTCTCGGTACTTTACACATTGGAGCGTAAAGTTTATTCTTATCACTCTTTGTTTTACAGTATACACGAACCTCACATCATTGAGGTAAGAACTCCGTAGCCGTATATCTTCTAGCTAGGCTTCTTGCCCGGCCTTAGCATTTTTGACATCATAATGTAATGTTGACATTTTGTGTGTACTTTTCCTTATCTCCATACAGAGTGCATTTCATTCACATAAAGGTAAGCTTAGTTATTCACGTTTCATCGCATTGCACAGACCTTAACCCCAGCAAAGTAATGCCTAAATTCATTATCTATTTATGGTTTCCCTTAGTGTGTACCGAATAGAAAATCATCACAAATAAAACAAATACACCTTTAAGGAACATCGATATATCATGATTTTGAGCCACCAAACATACATCTGTTTATACACATGTTTGTTTTTGTTTCAGATTTTCCCCTGACGAAGGAACCGGCAGGTTCCGAAATGCATTGGGCATGCGCATAGATAATGATGTAAATCTGTGAAAGTCAAATGTATTGTTTCAAAATGAATGTTCATGAAAAACATATGAACACTGTTTTTGTTATTATTCAAAATGTAAAAACTTTATTCAGAAGTATTGCCTGATATTATCGTTTTGTATGCATTCTGTATAAGTCATACAAATTGTGTTGAAACTCTAAGGAATAAAAGTATAACTTGAAACACAGGTACTTATTCAGTGTCATTCTAGACACTAGGTGAACAGTGCGCAGTTAAACACAAGTCCTTTTCTTGTTATTAACTACAGTTTTTCTAGTAGAAGTGGACAAACTTCTACATAGCTGCAGCACCACAGTTTAAGCTAATTAACATTGAAAAATAGAGATTACTACAGGAGTGCTCTCCCAACCCATAACTACAGGCTCCGAGTTGTGGCAGAGGGGAAAATGTGGCATTTTAACACGCTAGAAGAAATGTGGGTATGGTTGGAGGACTGGCGAACAGTTGGGCGATGCACACCCGAAGGGCAAACAAAGGAGTGGCCGCCGGGCACTGTGCCGCATTGAACCGAACCGATGAGGACCACAGAGAGACAGAGGATCTACACGGCGAAGGGCGGAATCCACTAGAGAAGAAACACTGATGGTGACAAAATCTAACAAGAGGACAGCAGGCCGAACATTGTGATGAAACCCAAGCGACATCCTTTGGTTTGGTGTTTTTTTTTGGGGGGGGGGGGGGGGGGGGGGAGGCAGGGAGAGGGATTGAGAGAAGGAAACGTTGCAGCAGGTACTCCCGGGTCAGGACTATAATGACCTTGCCGCAGTCTTAAGCAAGCCAGGCAGCGTAGGTAAACAGGGGTCAGACCTAGACCACCCTGAAATAGTTGATGCTAGTTATTGGGCGACAGGCACTCTGCACGTTGGTGGGGTGGGTGGTTCTAAACCTACTAGGCAGGGTAGCAGGAAGGGGGGAGTTAAGCAATGGGAAACATTATAGACAAGTTGTTTTATTTGTTTGTTAGATTTGCTCTGAACCTGCTAATGATAGAAAACGGGGACCGATAAATGGAACAAGTGGGGACGGGTGGGAAGGGTGCTTACTCACAGCGGACCACCAGGAGACACTGGGATCCGATATGATTAACCCATTGATGGAGATACAGACAAATGGGGATAGGTAAGCCCATACTCCCCTGGATATCCAAGGGCGAGAGGGATTGAGAGTTATGTCTTGAAATCTAAAGGGGTTGGGGAGTAAGATAAAATGCACAGTAGTCCTACAAAGCATCAAGAGACACGCTCAGGACGTAGTCCTCCTGCAAGAAACTCACGTGAGGGGGAACTACTACAAAGCACTTGATCGATATGGCTACGCCCTGCGGGCACATGTGGGTTACACATCTGGCTCGAGGGGTGCAGGCATCCTAGTGAAGGTCTCAACTCCGTAAGTATTAGAGCTTAAATGGTACAATACATTGGGCCGATCTGCTGCAATCACAGGAACATGGGAGGGAGTAACAGTTACCCATCTAGCAAGAGGGATCTCTGACCACTCACCGGTGGAGGTACAAATACAGGGGCAGCAGTGGGACAACACTCTTCCCCTGACATTAGACGCATGGAAATTCAAGGACAAAAAGTTCTGGCATAAGGTACAGGAGCAGTCGGAGCTATATTTAAAAAAATGAAGGGTCAGTAACATATGCAGATATGCTGTGGGTGGCATACAAGGCAGTCATATGGGGGCAGGAAATGATAGCAGAGAAACGAAAGGAGAGGCAGTTGAAATATGAAGAGCTTGAGAAAGAAATTACAGAACTAGAGGCCGGGCATTGGCTGAAGGCGCGGAAGCAGCGACAACTGCCTATCCGGTCCGGGTTAAGCAGAAAGAACTGAGAGACTTGGCTGAGAATATTGCCAGGGCTTATGCCCTGGCAACACAGAGAAAGCTCTACGATGTAGGGGATAAGGCCAGCAAAATGTTGGCGTGGCTTGAGCGGCGGTACCAGGGTAGGAAGTGGATGCAGGAAGTGAAAGTGTCAGATGGGACACAGGACTGTGAGGGAAATAGTGGGAGCCTTTGCAGACTACGATAAACAACTGTATGCTCTGGTCTCGACACACACCGCAGAGGACTGCGTAGAGCTCTTACAAGATATAATACTCCCAGGGTTGTCCGTGGAGGACAAGCAGATCCTGAAGCACGACCTATCTGAGTAGGGGCTATCCAGGACCTACAATCGGGTAAGGCCCCAGGCCTGAATGGCCTACCATTCGAACTCTATAAAGGAGTGGAAAGCTTAGTGGCAAAACATATGCTCAATATGTTCCAGACGGCTTAATACAAGGGGCACTTGCCAGATGATCAGGGTAAGCTTTAATAATAACTATTCCAAAGCAGGAGGAAACCGTGGAGCTATGTAGCTCTTATCGGCCTACATCCCTACTTAACTTGGAGGTCAAGGTCCTTGCGTCTAGGCCTTCCACAGTGATATCTTCGGTGGAGCATCCAGACCAGTCAGGTTTTATACCACAAAGAAGCACTACATAAAACCTCAGGCATTTATAAGAGGTTCTACATATGACCCAAGATAGACCAGGGAAAAAAGCTGTCCTGATAGCGCTAGAGGCCCTAATGTCGTTTGAGAGCATTGAGTGGCCATACCTATTTGCAGTATTCGAGAAGCTGGGTCAGGCTATTGTATAGAGACCGGAAGGCGAGAGGCTATGTAAAAGGGGTACTATCCAGAGCCTTTACATTAAGACAGGGGACAGGACAGGGATGCCCACTGTCCCCGATTCTGTTCGCACTAGCGCTAGAACCGTTGGTAGCATGGTTGAGGGCTGATTGTATGGTGAGAGGCATTGGAGACATAGAGGGGTGGTAAGAACGAATCTCGCTGTATGCAGATGATATTCTCCTATTTGTCACCAGACCATACAGCACAGTGGCCAGACTGCTCCATATCTTCTGGCTTTTTGACAGCTACTCCAGCTACCAGATCAACTGGGACAATTCCCTCCTGCTTCCCTTATCAGGAGATAACCCACCTAGACTGGCGAGAGACACGCTCCTAGTAGCGCGGATGAGTTTTAAATACTTGAGTACACAGATCACCAGGGACCAACATGATTTTCTAAGAGATAATCTTCTTCCACTGATTGAGAGGCTTGGGACAGACGTGGCACATTGGATGGGCCTCCCCTATTTAAAGTGAAGGCCCTACCCCGCTTTCTTCATGGTCTACAATCCGAGCGCGTAATCGAGACAACCACACTCATCCAGGAGCGTGGCGGGTCGCTGCGTTCGATCAGGGGGCCTCCTGGCTTCTCAGTCGCTCCCTCGTCTCGTGTTGCGCTGCCTGTCTCGATTGTCATCGTGTCCAACTTTGAAAGGGACGTCTCTCACACCAGGGCTTCCTTGTGAAGGTTGCATTCTTTCTTCTTAGGCTCCGCTGGTTCCAAGCACCATGATGAATCTGTTTCACCACATAGAACTTTGCCTTATGCTCACGGACAGCCTTAGAGTTCATCTGGGTGCAGTTGTTGTAGGGCATGGAGTTGTGAGAAGAACCTAGACCCCAGAGGTACACCCCATGGGGAACAGTCACAAATATCTATGTACGACAGTCTGTGCAAGCTTTGAATTCTTTAGCAGTACCCCATGTGCACTGGTAGATAGCATTGTTTGGCTCTGCGTCTGCCGCACCAGAAGAGATGTGTGCTGTGCCTATATAGGCGCCACCCCATTGTGCTGACATCAGTTTCTTTTTGCGACCTTTCCACACCAGAAATGCAGAGCCACGAAGGAAGCTGATGTACTGGTGTGCAGCAATAACAGCAGCTGAAGGGTGACTCTATGCTGATATCATTTCGCAGAGTGGGAAGGATATGTAAGGAATTTGCAGCTAGATAGATTTTCTACCAGATAAGGCATTACTGAAGGTAAGTAACTTGTTAATCTGATAGAGACTTCTAGCTGCAGATGTTTTATCTTGGAATAGATACGCAAGCAATATCTTTCAGAGTTGGGTCTGTGAACAGACTAGACCAAAAACTTCTGAAGGGCATAAGTGCCCGTCATGATAGACCTGACTGTCCAGGAAATAATGCTTAGTAAATGTGTGCAGAGATGCCCACATAGCTGCCTGACAGATATCCTGGAAAGGGACTCCTCGAGCTAACGCAGTGGTCGCAGCCTTAGCTCTATTGGATTGAGCAGGCAAGCTTCTTGGCCAGTGTCTAGCAGATGTATATGCAGAGAACAATCCATCATGAGATGGTCCTTTTCTGCACAGCCTTCCATTTTTTGACCCGGACGTAGCCAACAAAGAGATGATTGTCCACTCTGAACTCTTTAGTACAATCAACTCAGAAAGCTAACTGTCCTTTTGGGTCCAGGGGCTGGAGTCTCTCCTCTTCTTTAAAAGCATGAGGAGGAGCAAAGAAGGTAGGTAGGGTGATATTTTGACCCACATGAAATGGTGCCGCTACTTTTAGGAGAAATGAGGCCGAGTTCTCAGAGCCAGTTTGTCTCGGTTGAACGTCGTGAAGGGAGGGTGCACAAAGAGTGCTTGCAGTTCACGGATCCTCCTGGCCAATGTTATGGCCACCAGTTGTTTTAATAGTGAGTAAATGGAGTGGACAGTTGTGTGGAGGGAATAGATGTTGGAGTCCCTATAGGAAACGAGTCACAACGGGTCACTTGAACAAAAAAGGTTGGTCCGTCTATGGCAAGAATGACAAAATGGTTGACAGATCACATTTACCAGTGCCCAGAGCCCTGTTGGGTCAGAGAAAGAAGAAACAATACAATTTGGGATAAGAATGAAGAAAGAGGGTCAAGATTCTTGGAAGCACACCACTTCACAAATTTGTCTCAAAAGCAGGCATATACCATCTTCGGTGGTGGGACTTCTGGCTGCCAGAAGAACAAGTTACTTACCTTCGGTAATGATATATCTGTAAGAAACATTAGTAGTGATAGATTCCTTACCTTAGCATTACCCCCAGGCGTCAAACTGGATCCGGAAGGTTTCCGTCAGCAGTACCCCTGCGCGTCGGTAGGTGGCGATGTGCGGCCTTGCGTCCGTCATCGTCGCCGTGATGATGTCGCGGGCGCTATTAAGACGCCGCTCACGCGCGCTGTCGTTACTTCTGTACACGACTTTCCGCCCCAGGAACGCAGAGCCATGCAAGATACTGACCACTGGTGCCTTGAAACCAAGGCCCTGAAAGGGATGACCTTAACCCTAGAAATCAGTTAGCAGAACGGGGAGGATGGGTGGGGCGGTAAGGAATCTATTACTACTAATGTTTCTTACAGATATATCGTTACCGAAGGTAAGTAACTTGTTCATTTGAAAGAAACACGTAGTAATAGATTCCTTACCTTAGAAAGGATACCCACCAATACCAACCCCGGTGGTTGGTCTGTGAACCAAGATCACACCAGAAAGTCCTGGAGAAGAGAACGGCCAAAGAAGCCTCTCTCCGGACTTGGCTGTCTAGGCAGTAATGCTTAGTAAAAGTGTGCGGCGAGGCCTATGTAGCTGCCTGCCAGAAGACTTGCAGGGGGACACCACGTCCCAAAGCAGTGGTGCTGCAGTTGCCCGAGTGGAATGAGCACGCAGCCCCACCGGAGGCTCTTTTTTAGCCAAGGAGTAACAGGCTTTGATGCACAAAATGACCCAGCGGGAGATAGTCCTCTTGTGTAGCGCCCGACCTTTCTTGGTGCCAACGTATCCAACATAGAGTTGGTCATCCACCCGGAACTGTTGTGTGCGGTGAAGATAAAATGAGAGCGCATGTTTTGGGTCCAGACAGTGGACCCTCTCTTCCTCTCTGGAAGGATGTGTAGGCGGAAAGAAGGTAGGCAAGGTAACAGTCTGCCCAATGTGAAAGGCCGTGACAACTTTTGGCAAAAAGAAAGGACGGGGCCTCAGAACAACCTTGTCCGGATGGACCGACAAACAGAGGTTTACAGGAAAGAGCCTGGAGCTCACTCACTCGCCTAGCGGAGGTGATGGCAACCAGGAAAGCAGTCTTCAGAGTCAAGAGATGAAGAGGACAGAAGGGGCTTAAAAGGAGCACACATGAGCACACATGATATGTTAGAATCAGATTCAAGTCCCACTGTGGCATCACAAACAGAATAGGAGGGAAAAGGTGTGTAATGCCTTTGAGAAATCTATTTACAACAGGGGACTTGAAAACAGAGGGCTGATCAGGAAGCCTGAGAAAGGACGAAATGGCCAAGAGATAGACTTTGATGGTGCCCAGAGCAGAACCCAGCTGGGCCAAAGAAAGAAGGAACAAAAGGACCTAGGAAAGAGGGGCAGAAAGGAGATCCACAGCCTGTGCTGTGTACCATGCCACAAATTTGTTCCACCTTCAGGCGTATACCACCTTAGTGGAGGGACGCCTGGCTGCAAGAATGACATTACAAACTTCGGTAGGCAAGTCGAAAGGAATCAACTGCCGCCGCTCAATCTCCACGCAAAGAGGTGGAGGCTGGAAAGGTTTGGGTGGAGGACCGTCCCCCCTGCTGCTGCGACAGAAGATCCTCCCGAAGGGGCAGTTTGATCGGAGGATCGATGCTCATACTGAGTAGCTCGGGATACCATACTCTTCGAGCCCAGTCTGGGGCCACAAGGATGTCTTGGGCCCGGTCGCGCATGATCTTCTTCAGCACTCTGGGCAGAAATGGTATAGGCGGAAAAGCGTACAACAGACCGCAACTCCACTCGCAACAAAAAGCGTCGCCGAGCGAGTGCCGCCTTGGAAATTCCAACGCACAGAACTGATGACATTGCGCTTTCTCTTTGGTGGCGAATAGATCTAACCAAGGCTCTCCCCACTGCTGAAAGAGACCTTCCGCCACCTCCGAGTGAAGACACCATTCGTGATCCATCATGCACCTGCGGCTGAGTTTGTCTGCCCTGGCGTTCAGGGAACGTGCCAGGTGTTGAACCACCAGGAAAATGCCCTGATGTTCCAGCCATGTCCAGAGGCGCAGATCCTCCTGACATAGGGTCCACGACCCCACCCCGTGTTGCAGTACCACATGGCGGTGGTGTTGTCCGTAAACACCTGCACTACTCTTCCCTTGACAGAGGGAAGGAATGCTTTGAGTGCAAGTCGGATTGCCCGAAGCTCCAGAAGGTTGATATGGAGCTTGGACTCCGCCGGAGACCAGAGGCCTCTGATCTCCGCCTCTCCCATGTGGCCGCCCCATCCCAGGAGGGACGCATCCATCACCACTGTAAACTCTGGTTGGGGAAGGGAGAGGGATCTGCTGTTGACCCAATGCCGGTCTGTGAGCCACTACTGCAACTGTCTTGCAGTGCCCTCTGAGATCTGGACGTGATTGGACAGGTTCCCCAGATGCTGCGCCCACTGGAACTCTGGAACTTCAAGTCCCATCTGGCATGATCGATCAGCAGGATGCAGGAGGCCATGAGGCCCAGCAGCCTCAGGATCATCCAGACCGAAACCTGGGACAAGAGCTGAAAAATCAGAATCATAGCCTGAATGTCCCGGACTTGCTGTTCGGGAGGATAGACCCGAAACTGCGCTGTGTCCAGAACCGCCCCGATGAAGAGGAGCTTCCGAGAGGGAATCGGGTGCGCCTTCGGCACGTTGATGGAGAACCCTAGCAAATGCAGGAGGTCGGCCGTTGTCTGGAGGTGGGAGAAGACTGTCTGGGGCGAGCCCGCCTTCAACAACCAGTCATCAAGATAGGGGAAGACTGAAACCCCCGATCTGCGCAGATGAGATGCGACCACCACCATCACTTTCGTGAACACCCGAGGGGCGCTGGTAACGGCAAAAGGGAGCACGGTGAACTGAGCGTGCTGGTGGCCTACCTTGAACAGCAGGTAACGCCAGTGGGCCCGCAGGACGGGGATGTGTAAATAAGCATCCTGCAAGTCCGACGCTACCATCCAGTCTTGTGGGTCGAGGGCAGGCAAGACCTGAGCCAAGGCGAGCATCTTGACCTTCTCTTTGCGGAGGAAGCGATGGACGTTTCGGAGATCTAAGATAGGACGCAGGCCCTTGTCCTTCTTGGGCACCAGAAAGTAGTGAGAATAGCAACCACGACCTACTTCTGGCACCGGAACGCGCTCGATGGCCCCCTTGGCCAAGAGGGCTGCAACTTCTTCTTGAAGAAGCGCCAAATGGTCCCCCAACATGCGGTGGTACTGAGGTGGCATGGCTGGAGGAGTAGTTTCGAAGGGGAGGGAGCCCCTACAGACAATTTGCAGCACCCACTGGTCCGATGTGAAAGTTGCGCCAGTGGGGGAGATGATGGCAAATCCTGCCGCCCACTGGCATTTGATGGGCCTGAAAGGTCGGACAAGGAAGGCTTTGCAGTGGATGCTGCGGGGGTGGAGGTGGACTGACCCGCCCCGCTGGCCCCCTGAACCGCCTCGACGGTTCCCGCGGCCGCGCTGAGGATGTTGCTGCACAGGCCTGTGGCTCTGGAACAAACGTGTTAGGGCACCCCTTCCGTGGCCACTAAAGGAGCGGAAGGCGGAGGAGGGCGGGTGGCCAACAGGCCCAAGGACTTGGCCGTAGTCCGGGAGTCCTTAAACCGCTGCAACGCACTATCCGCTTTATTGCCAAAAAGGCGAATGCCATCAAAGGGCAAGTCCATCAAAGTGTTCTGGACATCCCCTGAGAAGCTAGGCGTGGCGCCGAAGCGCCACCGTCGTGGAAATCACCCTGCCCAGCGAGTCGGCAGTATCAAACCCACAATGGATAGTGAAATTTGCTGCGTCTCTCCAAGCTGCTATAGCTTGGGAGAGTACTGTCTGTGACTCCTTCGGACAGTTGGGCAGCACCTGTGCAACCGTATCCCACAAGGAGTGGGATTAACGGCCCAAGAGGCATGTATTGTTCACCGACCGTAGCCTTAAGCTGGCAGAGGAAAACAGCTTCTTGCCAAGCTCCTCCAGCTTCCGCGCTCTGGGAAGCAGAGGCTTGGACAAGCAAGCTCTCGGGAGTGGGGTGTTGAGAGAGAAAGAGGGGGTCACCCGGGGCCGTGCGATGGCGTCGGGCCACGTTCCTGTCCACAGGAGCCCCTGTCCACAGGAGCCCCTGTGTTGGGCCAGGACCAAGTGCCCAAAAGAACGTCAGAAAGTGTGTCACAAGGGCTCCGAAGAGGTTGCTGTCTGCTGAAGCACTTCTGTCAGGAGGTTAGTCCGGACGGCCACTATAGGGAGTTCAAGGTGGAGAGCCTCGGCTGCCCTACGCAACACCACTGCGTAACTGGCTCCCTCCCTCCATACCCACGGTCGGAGGAGACAGCATGCGAAGGTCAGGGGAGGTGTCAAGACCACTGGCCTCCCCCAAATCCTCTGCCCAGTCCAGATCATAATCACACTGTTGTGAGAGGGTCCTCAGACCCCTGCCAGTCCTTCCCTTCCTCCGAAGTCTGTGAAACAGGCTGAAAATAAGGAGGGCGGACATGGGGGAAAAAAGGCCCCATCGGGATCGGCGTCAAGTGACGCCGATCCGGCGCCGTGTCTGATTCAGGGCTGAAACCGGGGACGATGTAGGCGGTTGCACCGGACGATGTCGGAGGTGGTGCCGGAGGAGGGGTCGACACCGGTGGAGGTGTTACGAGGTCAACCGGTGTCGCTCGGGATTTGAGCCCGGATCCAGGGGGGTTCTGCGGCACTGGGACCGGAGCCGATGGAAGGGTAGGTCCCCAGTCGGGCCCGCAGGGCCTGAAGGTGCACCGGCGGGGCCAGACGGCCCAAAGAGTCGGGCCATGGCAGCAAGAAATCCTTGCACCTGAGCAGGCGTCGCCGACGGACCCGGAAAGGGCTGGTAGCCCGGCGGCGACGTTGCAGGTTCCACCGGAACCGCGTGGGGTGGCACCACCCGCACCCTCAGCCGCATCGCGCGATGGGAAATCGAGGAGCGACAACACTTCTTCGACTTCTTGGAATGCTTTGACTTACCTGACCCTGAGTGCGAAGACTTCGATCCAGAAGAACGATGGTGACGACTCCGAAACTGGTCCCTCGACCTGCCATGAGACCGGGACCTTGAGCGGCGCGGAACAGACTGCCGGACTTCCAGCAACTTTTGGGACCGCTCCTGCAAAGTCTTCTGTGCCATGGCCCGGCTGTCGGGGCACGACTTGAAGTCGTGGTTGTGCCCCAGGCAGTAGAGACACACGCGGTGTGGGTCCGTCACCAACATCATGCGGTGACAGTCCCCACAGTTCTTAAAGCCGGGCATCCCTATGACACCAGGAGTCGATCGACTCATAAAAAGTGAGACAAACTCAGTCAAAAAGTGACTGGGGGTACTTGCTCTTCCCGGATCTGCGCTTGCTGGTGCGGAAAAAGAAAGAACGGACGTCAGTGCGCGTGGGCGGTGTCTAAGTAGCGCCTGCGATGTCATCCCGGCGACCACGACGCCGACGACGGACGCGGAGCCGCACGAAGCCACCTACCGACGTGAAGGGGTACTGCTGATGAAAACTTTCCTGTTCCAGTCTGACACCTGGGGGTAATTCTAGGGTAAGGAATCTATCACTACGTGGTTCTTTCAGATTAATATTACAGACTACGGCAGGAAGGTCAAAGGCTGTCAACTGTCTCCACTCATTCTGCAAGCATGAAGGCAGAGCCCTCTGCCCTGCTGCTATAACAGAAGATCCTCCTGAATGTGCAGCTTGAGTGTAGGACCGATGCTTATGCGCAGGAGTTAAAGATACCAAACTCTCTGTGCCCAATCTGGAGCTACAAGAATGATTACGTGGGAGCTGCCTTGGAAACTCCAGTGTGCAGAGCTGCTGACATTGTGCTTTCTAGGCAGTGGATAACAGATCTGACAAACGTTCTCCCCAATCTCAGAAGAAACCTTGCACCACCTTCGGATGGAGGCGCAATCTGTGATCTGCTAGGTATAGACGGCTGAGTTTGTCTGCTCTGGCATTCAGAAAGCCCGCCAGGTGTTGAACCACTAGGGAAATGCGATGCCGTCCCAGTCATGTTCAGAGACGCAGGGCCTCTTGACACAGGGTCCACCAACCTACCCCGCCCTGTTTGTTAAAGTACCACATGGTGGAGGTGTTGTCTGTGAACACCTGCACCAGTCTTCCCTTGATCGAAGAAAGAAAGGCTTTCAATGCAGCCAGATCACCCATAGCCCAAGCAAGTTGATGTGTACCCCAGAGTACTCTGATCTCTAACTCTCCCAGATGGCACCTCAGCCCATGAGTGACGCAACTGTCACTATAGTCAGCTCTGGTTGAGAAAGGGAAGAGGGGTCTGCAGCTGACCCAATCGTGGTTTGTTAGCCAGCACTGCAGGTCTTTTGCAGTTCCCTGAAAGATCTGAACTAGGTCGAAGAGATTCCCCTGATTCTGCACCCACTGGAACTTCCTGCCCAACTGCAGAGCACAATTATGCCAATGGGCAATTGTCACAAGCAGGATGCAGGAGACCATGAGGCCCAATGGCCTCAGAGTCTGTCTCACCGAAATCCAGGATAGAGGTTGAAAAATCGGAATCATAGCTTGAATATCCTGGACTCATCATTCGGAAGGATAGGTCCGAAACTGTATTGTGTACAGAAGAGCTCCGGTGAAAGGGAGAGTCAGGTATGAGTTTGGCACATTGATAGTGAACCCCAGCGAGTGCAGGAGGTTCACCGTGGGCTCTACCCAGGTGCAGGACCACCTGGAGAGAGTCCACCTTCAATAGCTAGTCGGTGAGAAGGTGGCATTGGTGGCGGGGTTTCCAGAAAGAGGGTTTGCAGAAAGGGGATGGAGCAACCCCGCTGGACGATTTGGAGTACCCACTTGTCTGATGTTATGGACTGGCAGTGGGACAGGTGATGGCGAAACCTTTCTCCCATTGGGTGACAGTGCTGGTATGAGCGCAAAGTAAAGGGTTTGGAGGCTGAGGTTGCCGAGGGAGTGGTGACTGGGCCGACCTCTGCCTGGTGGTCTCACAGATCTGTAGTAACCACATTTGTGGCCTCAAAAAGGCTGGGAAGCCTCTTATCTTGCCAGCTGGGTTAGAAAGGATTTGGTTGGTAGCCCCTACCGTAGATCTGGAAGGAGTAAAAGGCAGGCTAAGGTTGGCAGGGGGCCTTGAATAGGCCCAAAGATCTGGCCATAGCCTAATTGTCTTTGAAGCGCATCAGCGCTGAGTCTATCCTTTTGCCAAAATTTTGAGAGTCATCAAAGGGCATGCTCACGAGGGAAGTCTGGACATCAGCTGAACAGCCAGTAATTCTCAACCAGGTGTGACATTTAAGTGCCACTGACGATGCAATCGCTCTGTCTAGCAAGTTGGTCATGTCCAACGCATATCGAAAGGTGAACTTTGCTGCATCTCACCTATTAGCAATTGCTTGGGTGAGTATGGCTCAGGCCTCCTCAGAGACCATGGGCAGCACAACCGAATCCCACACAGGGAGGCTGTATCGGCCCAAAAGGCATGTGGTGCTTACAGACTGCAGTGCTAGGCTCGTGGAAGAGAACATCCTCTTGCAAAAGTTGTCCAGCCTTTTGGATTCCTTATCCAGGGGAGTGGTAGAGAATGCATCAGGGTTAATTCGGGAGGTGGAGGCAAGGACCAGCAAGCTATTCCAGGTGGGATGCTAGGTGAGGAAACTGGAGTCTCTAGGAGCAGGGCGATGGCAGCAGGCAATTGTCCTGTGCACAGGAACCCCTGTGAAGGGCTTGGGTAAGACCGCAAGCAGGAAGTCTGAAAGGGCTTCATTAAATGGTAGTAAAGGTTTGGTGGGGGGCAACTCCCAGCTGAAGCGCCTCCATGAAGACTACCACGAGGGCAGCTGAAGGTTCAGCTGCCTTTCGCACCACCATTGCAAAAGAATCTCCCTCCTCTACAGCCATGTGGGAGGACAGACCGAGCCAGTGCTTCCTCCAGTTCCTCGTACCGGTTGTCCTCTGGTTCGTCAAGGGGGTTGAGATATCCAAAAGGGTCCTCAGACCCCTCCCAATCAACCCCCTCTCCTATAAAAAAAAAGGGCACTGGCATGGTACTGGCCAGAGTCTGGTGACGCCGATCTGTTTCCGTATCAGAGACAGGGATGAAGATGGGGATCGGTGATCCTGCGGGGCGTCGACAGCACAAATAACAATGGAAGTGAAACAGGCTCCTTGGAAGGTCACAGCCTTGTAGGCAGAGCCGCTCAAGATCCAGCACGGATCCGCAGGGTCTTATTGGCACTGAGAAAACACACCAGTGGGAATTCAGTAGGGGTGCCTTCCAAACCCATGGCGTTCCAGAGGGGTATGCCACCCAAATATGAGGTGCATAGCCTCATAAAACTACTTGAGTAGGGTGGAGTCGCTCCAGTTTCATGAAACTCTGGGCCACAGGAAGCGGAGCATACCCAGATACAGGTGTCGTTCCTGCGCCTCTTCCCAGGACTTGGAGTGGCGCAGTGAAATTGAAGGGAACTTTGACTTCTTGGACTTCTTCCATTTGTGGGACTTACTTGATGACTTGCAATAGAAAAACGAATGTCGGTACCAGTTTCGCAAGCGGTCCCGAGTCCTACAGTGCAACAGGGGTTTTGAAAGTCACTGGGTCCAACTTCAGGCAGCGAGGAAATTCAGAGAGTGTTACTGCAGCACCTTGGGATTCAGGGTGCAGCAGTCCACGCAGGTCTTGGAGTTGTGGTCCCGCTCCAAGCACCACAAACAAACTAAGTATGGGTCTGTCACAGACATCTGCCTGCAGACATCTGCCTGCAACAGCTACCATAGTCTTTCAAACCTGCTGGTTTCTTTGGGGATATCCCTAGCACAACAGGAGAAAAGTTTCTTCAAAAAAAAGTTTGACAAAAGCTCGATTAAAAGTCAGTCAAAAGCTGAGTGGGAGTACCCCTTTCTGGATCTGCGCTGACTGGTGCGGAAAGAAAGAACTGATGAGCAAGTTACTTCCCTTCGGTAACAATATATCTGTAACAGACAGATTAGTTATAGATTCCTTACCTTTAGAATTAACCCGAGGCGTCAGACTGTATCCGTAGAATTTTTCGCCAGCAGTACCCCTGCACGTCGAAAGGTGACGTCGGTCCACTCCGCGATTGTCGTTGGAGTCGTGGTCGCCAGAATGACGTTGCAGCAGCTACTTAGACGCCGCCCTTGCGCGCTGACGTCAGTTCTTTTACACGACATATCAAACACCAGAAGCGCAGAGCCATGCAAAACACTGACCAGAGGTGCACAAAACTAGGCCACTGAAAGGAAGTCCTTAACCCTAGAAGTCAGATCGCAGAATAGGGAGTGTTAGAAATGGGGGTCTCTAGTTGCCAGTGGCTGGTGCCGATGTCAAATAGTGACCCTTCTTCCCAAGTCAGAGTAAGGGGCCTACACCCTTTTATAACCCCTGCTCAACCCTATGGTAACGTAGCACGAGCAGACAGGCCTATCTCAGAGGCAGTGTGTGAAGCATTTAGGACCATACACAATAACGCAGGAAAGACGCTACAAAATAGACACCACGAGCAATTATAAAAAATAGTTATCTTTATATAGATTAAACACGAAATTGAGAAATGCTCAAAGGACCACAATGCATGTAATTACAGATTCGTCTCAGGAGCGATGAAAGCAGTTGTGCGTGCGGTTGGAACGTACTTGGTTCGGGGCCGGGGCCTATGCGACCCGGTGATGCACAATGTACAAGGTACCTAGGATATAAAGGGGCACGGTGCACAGCTCCTCAGAGAGGGTGCGGAATGGCCGGCGGACCCACAGCGGCCACAGTTCCTGGGCGGTGGCGATTCGCAGCGTGTACTCACGATAATACTGGGACGGGCGTGAAAGCGGCACCCAGCGGCGCACACGGAAGTTGACAAGGCTCATGATGTGGGGCTAGCGTGGGCACTTAGCGGCGCAGCTCTTCAGCTGCAGCGGCCCACGATAGCGATGATTCTTATGGCATAGTAAGGATGGGCACTCAGTGGCACAGCCTTTTAGTGGCAACGAGCCAAAACAGTGATAGTAAGGACTCTCGTAGCAAAGCCAATGCGGGCCTGCAGCGACACAGCTCCTCGGCTGCAGCGGCCCACAGTGGCAGTTGTACTGATTCCCATAGTAGGGCAAATGCTGGCACTCAGCGGCACAGCTTCTCAACGGCAGCGGCCCACAACAAGGTTTTTCATAGCAAGGCCAAGGTAGGCACTCAGCGGCACAGCTCTTCATCTGCAGCGGCCCACAATGGCGATGGCAATAGTTTCCGTAGACAAAGAAGAAAAGCGGCGTTCCCTACAGTAGATCCAGAGGCCCAGGATTTCTCGACAAGCTCAATTCAGGCCCTTGGGTAGTTGCTTCAGTGGATGGATGAAAGTTTCAAAGTCCTTTCCCTCTCGTTTACACGGCCAGAGGTTCGTCTTGGCATCCCGAAGTTACACACCACGAAGGGGTTTCAGCTCAGATCTTTCTACCCCAAAAGCCTTTGTTCTTGAGAAAGTCACAACTCACTCGACCCGGCCAGAACCAGTTTGGTGTCGACTTGGGTCACTTTATTTACGAGGTTGCATCCTCCCTTTCAGGGAGAGGGGGCCCACCACCAGACACCCAGCGGGAGATGGAGCCATCATTAACCTTGCCAGGCACAGCCCTGCTCAGATCAAAGGGGTCACCCCTCCTCATACTTCAATGGCAGATTTCTCCATTCGATCCAGGTCGGACCCAGCCTGCCCTGGCTCTTTAGACCAGACAACCAATACACATACCAGTGAAACGCACAGAAAGACTTCGACAAAAAGATACCTACTTTCCAAAAGCGGCAGTTGCACACGCAGAATATAAAGACAATCACTACTACCAGATGCACGTTAATATTTGGAGCGGAAGCATACCAAATTCGACTTCCCTAACATGTTCCTTGGTACTACTAGGACTACACCTGTTCATCAGTTATTTTGTAATAAGGAGCATTCTCGCTGTGTCACTGAATGGCAGTGGCAGAGCACCCAGAACATCTAACGCCAGCAACCATGAAGGAGACAAACGCCAAAAATGGAAGGGAGACCTACGCCAATGGTGCCAGGTCTAACACGCGTCCCCCTCCAGGTGATATGTGGGGAGAACTTCCCACTCCCTGGGAGTTCTCATCACTGAGGTGGAAATGTCTGGACAGACCGTCGGCGGGTTCTGTATCAGGGCGGTGCTCCACCGTAAAGTCCATACCCTGTAGAGAAATGGACCACCTCAACAAATTTGGATTCTCCCCCTCATCTGCATCAACCATCTGAGGGGCCTGGGGTCTGTCTGAACCTGGAAGTGAGTCCCAAACAGGTATGGTCTCAGCTTATTCAATGCCCAGACCACAGCAAATGCCTCACGTTCAATTGCACTCCACCTCTGTTCCCGGGGGAGCAACCTTCTACTAATGAAAGCCACAGGTTGGTCTAGGCCCTCCTCATTGATCTGTGACAGAACAGCCCCCACACCACGCTCGGAAGCGTCTGTCTGGACAACACATTCCTTTGAAAAGTTGGGCGCCTGGAGTACAGGTGCGGAGCACATGGCAGTCTTCAGGGCATCGAAAGCTTTCTGACAGGTGTCAGTCCAGTTCACAATCTTTGAATGCTTTTTTACAAGTCAGCTCAGTCAAGGGTGTAACAATGTTGCCATACCCCTTGACAAACCTCCTGTAATAACCTGTGAGTCCTAAAAAGGCTCTCACCTGTGTCTGGGTCCCTGGGGGCTCCCAAGACAGGATGGTTTCAATATTGGGTTGGAGGGGTGCCACCTGGCCGCTCCCCACCTGATGCCCTAAGTACACCACAGAACCCTGCCCAATCTGGCACTTGCTTGCCTTGATTGTGAGGCCTGCCTTTCGCAGTGCCATCAACACTTCTCAGAGGTGGCGCAGGTGGTCCTCCCATGAGGAACTAAACTCTGCAATGTCATCCAGGTAGGCGGCGCTGAAATCTTCCAGCCCAACCGACACACTGTTGATCAACCTCTGAAAGGTGGCAGGGGCATTCTTCATTCCAAAGGGAATCACCCGGAACTGGTAGTGCCCGTCAGGTGTGGAGAATGCCGACCTCTCCTTTGCCCCTTCGGTCAAGGCGATTTGCCAGAACCCAGACGTCAAATCAAATGTGCTGAGGTACCGTGCAGCCCCTAGCCGATCTATGAGCTCATCAGCTCTGGGGATGGGGTGCGCGTCAGTCTTGGGGATGGGGTGCGCGTCAGTCTTGGTGACTGAATGGAGACCTTGGTAGTCCACGCAGAACCGAAGTTCCGGGGTGGCACCAGGCACCGCAGCCTTGGGTACCAGGACCACTGGGCTGGACCGAGGGCTGCTAGAGGACTCAATCACCTCTAAAGCAAACATTTTGGAGACCTCCTCCTTAATGTACGCTCTGACCCGGTCAGTCACTCGGTAAGCCTTATGCTTCGCAGGAGGACTATCCCCAGTGTCCACGTCATGGACATACCAATCAGTGACACTAGGCACCAAGGAGAACAGATCACTGAATTGCCTCAACAGTTGGCGACAATCACTCTGCTGCTCAAGGGTCAGTGTGGTGGAGAGGACCACGCCCTCCACTGACCCATCTTTCTCCTGTGCCCACAGGAGGTCAGGAAGAGACTCACTCTCCTCTTCCGTTCCAGCATCTGTAGCTAGAAGCATGCCCACTTCAGACCTCTCAAAGTGGGGCTTCAGGCGGTTGACATGCAGGACCGGCAGAGGGTTCCTGGGAGACTGCAAGTCCACCAAGTAGGTAACAGGACTCTTGCGCTCCACCACCTCAATGGTGGCGGTCCACTTATCCTGGAGTGCACAGGGCTCCACTGGGGCCATGAACCAAACCTTTTGACCAGGCTGAAACTCGGTCAGAGTGGCATTCTGATCGTGCCAGCGTTTCATCTCTTTCTGGCTGGCTTCCAGATTTGCCTCAGCAAGTTTTCTGAAATGCCGAGTTTGGTTCCTAGCATGTAGCTAAACACATCCTGGGGAGGCTTCCTGGGAGATTCGTGACCAAACTCAGAGGCCCTCTTACCGGGTGACCATAGAGCAGTTCAAAGGGACTGAACCCTAGAGACTTCTGTGGCACCTCGCGGTAAGCAAACAACAGGCATGGCAAGAGAACGTCCCACTTATGCCTCATGGGCTCCTCTATGTACATAATCATGCCCTTAAGGGTCCAGTTGAATCTCTCAACCAGCCTGTTACCTTGGGGGTGGTAAGGAGTCGTGAACTTGTACGTTACTCCGCACTCCTCCCACAGAGACTTCATATATTTGGAAATGAAGTTAGTAACCCTATCAAACACCACCTCTCTGGGGAATCCCACACGGGTGAAAATCCCCATCAGTGCACCTCCCACCACGGGGGCTGTCACTGTCCTGAGGGGGATGGCTTCAGGGTACTGGGTGGCATGGTCTACCAAGACCAGGACGAATCTGTTGCCCATGGCTGTCTTGGGGTCCAGAGGCCCCACAATGTCAATGCCCACTCGCTCGAATGAAGTACTGACAACCGGGAAGGGCTGGAGCGGGGCCTTGATCTTCCCCCTGCTCTTTCCACTTGCCTGGCAAGTCTCATATGTCCTGCAGTGAGCATCTGAGCTCTTGCGCATCTGGGGCCAATAAAAGTGGGTGACCAGCGTCTAAAAGGTCTTGGTCTGCCCCAGATGTCCGGCCAACAGCACATCGTGAACCAACCCCAGTAGGAAGGCTCTGAAGCGCTGGGGTACCACCAGCACACGGGCTGACCCAGGCTCAGCAGCCTTAGGCTCGCTGTAAAGGAGGTCATTCTCCCAATAGATCAGATGTGATCCTCACTGATCACCTGCTGCCTGGGCTGTGGCCTGCCGCCGCAGTCCCTCAAGAGAAGGGCACGTTCTCTGCTGTTCACAAAATGTCTCCCTGGTGGGCCCTCCTACCTGCTGCCAATGCGTCAGCTCCGGTAGGTCCCCCAGTTCGGCTACTTGTTCTCCTGTAGGTTCCAGGGCATCCCCCTTAAGGTCCGCTCCTTCCTGGACCGTGGGAACCATGGGGGCCGGTTTCCCGCGCCCCCTACCCCTTCTCTTTAAGGCAGGGGCCTGGGCCTTACTTTCAGGCACCAGGTCCTTCTGAACATCCTTACTGGCTGCCATGGACCGAGTGGTCGCACACGCCCACTCAGGCAGACCCAACAGTTCAAAATGAGACTTCCTCTCCACCGTAGCCCACGGGGAGTTCTCTAAATCGTTGCCCAACAGACAGTCTACCGGCATGGCTGGCCTAACAGCTACTTGGAGAGTTCCTGAGACCTCCCCCCCACTCAAAGGGAACTTGAGCCACTTCACACGGGCTCTCAGAGTTGTCTGCTGACACTACTGGACAGAATGCATGGGGGACAATCTGCTCCTTGGACACCAACCAGGAGCTGACAGCAGTCACACTAGCTCTTGTGTCCCTCAGAGCCTCCACCCTATGGCCATTGATGGTTACCCACTGCCTGTATTTCTTAGTGTTAGCAGGCAGTGCGGGGTTAGGGACCTTCTCAAAGTCTCCTAGCGAGACAAGGGTCAATTCTACAGGATCCCACCCACTTTGGACACCCATCTCTTCCCCTCCCGGGGCTACACTGGCAATCTGGCGGGTGGTGCATTGGTGTCCCGCAGGGTACACTGAGGATCATAATACCTGTGGCCCACTTGACCACACATAAAGCAAGTAAGGGGCCCCCTCTGAACAGGCCTACCTGTCGGGGGCACTGGCTTCTTTTCAGGGGGAAGCTGGGACACCACTCCTTGGTTCCCTGGGGAATTATTTTGGGGCCCTCTCTGGTACTCCCTCTGTTTACCCCTGTCCCCCCCACTTCTCTGCTGGGGACCCTGCCCACCCTTGGCGAAGTCTCCCACAGGACCCTTGCAAACCCGGGTGCTCACCCAGCGGTCTGCCTCCTCAGCAAGCTTCCTAGGGTTAGTAAGCTTGCTATCAACAAGGTACTGGCATAGCTCCGGAAAACAGTTACCAGATAAATGCTCCCATGCGAACAAATCATACAATTGCTCAAAGGTTTCCACTTTGCTACCTTTTACCCAGCGATCCATTGCTCTGCAAAAAAAAAAGACACATATTCAACCCAAGTGGTACCCTCCAACTTCTTGTAGGTCCTAAATCTCTGCCTGTACATTTCTAGGGTCAAACCATAACGTGTCATCAAGGCCTCTTTCATATGGGCATACACCATCCTGCTCTGCTCAGGCAGGTCCAACAGGATATCCCTCCCATCACTCACAAAGCGTCCCCACAACCCCTCTCCCCAATCCTTCTCAGGGACCTGGTGGGACACCATGGCTATCTCATATGCGGCAAACCATTGCCCAATATCCTCACTCTTATTGAAATCCTTGATGACATCCTTGGGTATGTACACTCTACTCTTGGTAGGTACTAAAGGTGTGCTGCCACCAGAGGGGGAGATCTCCAAACTCTTAGCCTTCATCTCCAACTCCCTCAATACTCTTGGATGCTCAAGTTTCATTTTCTCAAGTTCAAATGCCAACCTATTATTCTCAATATCCAATTTTTTGCTTTCTATGTCCTTCTGACCTTCCATTTTAGCCATCTCCAAACTATGCCTCCTATCTCTCTCTCTGTCCTCCATCTCTTCTGGAGACAGACCCTTTGAGGACACACTAGTACCTGGGTTGGAAAGTGCCTTACCTCCCACTAAACCAACTTCCTCATCCTGCTGCCTCCAGCGTCCTCTTCCGCATTCCTGGCGGACTCTCTCACCTCCATCCAGGCCCTAAGGGCCTACTGATATTCCTCCTTCCTAGAGAGGCCCGCAACAGGGACGGTGAATCGCTTGCAAAAAGACTTTAGCTGTTTGGCAGTGTATGTTTCTAACCTATCTTCTTCAAAGAGGAGATCCTCTGAACCATTGGAGGTTGGCCTACCCAGTGAAGACATGACTGGTAACTACAGTCAACAATAGAACAGAACCAAAAAATACCTGGCTGACAATCACAGTCCGCACTAGAACAGCAAAAGAAAATACTTGGCTGGCAATCACAGTCAGCAATAGAACCAAAATCACCTGGCTGGCAATCACAGTCAGCATAGAACAACAAAAATACTTGGCTGACAATCACAGTCAGCAATAGAACCAAAATCATCTGGCTGGCAATCACAGTCAGCACAGAACAACAAAAATACTCGGCTGGCAATCACAGTCAGCAATAGAACCAAAATCACCTGGATGGCAATCACAGTCAGCACAGAACAACAAAAATACTTGGCTGGCAATCACAGTCAGCAATAGAACCAAAAGAACAAGTTACTTACCTTCGGTAACGATATATCTGTAAGAAACATTAGTTAGTTAGATTCCTCACCTTAGAATATCCCCAGGTGTCAGGCTGGATCCGGAAAGATTTTTCGTCAGCAGTACCCTTGCGTGTCGCTAGGCATCGTCTACGGCTCCGCGTGCGCCGGGATGACGTCGGAGTACTTAGACGCCGCCCTCGCACGCTGACGTCAGTTCTTGTACATAGCTTTCCGCGCCAGGAACACAGAGCCTTGCAAGAGACCGACACTGGTGCCAAAAAATTCTAGGGCCCTGAAATGGATAACCTCAACCCTAGATATCGATTCGCAGAATGGGGAGGATGGGTGGGTCGGTGAGGAATCTAACTAACTAATGTTTCTTACAGATATATTGTTACCGAAGGTAAGTAACTTGCTCATCTGAAAGAAACACGTTAGTTAGATTCCTCACCTTAGAATAGATACCCCAGCAATACCAACCCCGGTGGTGGGTCTGTGAACCAAGATCACACCAGAAAGTCCTGGAGAACAAACGGCCAAAGAAGCCGTCTCTCCGGACTTGGCTGTCCAGGCAATAATGTTTAGCAAACGTGTGCAGCGAGGCCCACGTTGCTGCCTGACAGATGTCCTGCAAGGGGACTCCCCGGCCCAGGGCAGTTGTCGCCGCTGTGGCCCGAGTGGAGTGGGCCCTCACCCCCTACAGGAGGTTCCTTTTTAGCCAAGGAGTAACAAGCTTTGATACACAAAACAACCAACCGAGAGATGGTCCGCTTGTGTACCGCCCGTCCCTTCTTAGCGCCCATGTAGCCAACAAAGAGTTGGTCGTCCACCCGGAACTGCTTGGTGCGGTCCAAATAAAAGGACACCGCCCGATTTGGGTCCAGACGGTGGAGCCTCTCTTCCTCTTTCGAAGGATGCGGAGGCGGAAAGAAGGTGGGCAACGTAACAGACTGCCCGATGTGAAAGGCAGTTACCACCTTAAGGAGGAAGGAAGGACGAGTCCTGAGAACAACTTTGTCCGGATGGACAGAAAGAAAAGGAGGCTCAGAAGAGAGAGCCTGGAGCTCACTCACCCTTCTAGCAGAGGTGATGGCAACCAGGAAAGCAGTCTTAAGCGTCAAGAGACGAAGGGGACAATTATGAAGTGTCTCAAAGGGAGCGCACATCAGAAACGTCAAGACCAGATTCAAATCCCACTGAGGCATTACGAAAGGGACAAGAGGAAACATGTGAGTAATGCCGTTAAGGAAGCGAGAAACAACAGGGGATTTGAAAAGAGAAGGCTGATCAGGGAGCCGCAAGAAAGCAGAAATAGCAGAGAGATAACCTTTTAGGGTGCCCAGAGCAGAGCCCTGCTGGGCCAGGGAAAGAAGAAAGAGGAGAACCTCAGAAAGAGGGGCGGAAAGGGGATCCACAGCCTTTGCTGTGCACCATGCCACAAATTTGTTCCACCTGCAGGCGTATACCGATTTTGTGGAGGGATGCCTGGCTACCAGAATAACATTGCAGACTTCAGGAGGCAAGTCAAATGGCATCAACTGTCGCCGCTCAATGTCCACGCATGGAAGTGGAGACTGGACAGGTTCGGGTGGAGGACCGTCCCCTGCTGCTGCGACAGAAGGTCCTACTGAAGAGGCAGTCGTATCGGGGGATCGATTGACAGACTGAGTAGCTCGGGATACCACTACCTTCGTGACCAATCCGGAGCCACTAAGATGACTTGGGCCCGGTTGCGCCTGATCTTCTTCAGCACTCTGGGCAGAAGTGGTATAGGCGGAAAGGCGTACAACAGACCGCACCTCCACTCGCGACGAAAGACGTCCCCGAGCGAATGCCGCCTTGGAAACTCCAACGCGCAGAACGGCTGACACTGCGTGTTCTCTTCGGTGGCGAATAGATCTAACCAAGTCTCTCCCCACTGCCGAAAGAGGCCTTGCGCCATGTCCGACTTTAGACGCCATTCGTGATCCATCATGCACAGGTGGCTGAGTTCGTCTGCTCTGGGGTTCAGAGAGCCCGTCAGATGTTGAACCACCAGGGTGATGCCCTGATGTTCCAAGCCATGTCCAGAGGCGCAGAGCCTCCTGACAAAGGGTCCACGACCCCACCTCGCACTGTTTGTTGCAATACCACATGGCGGTGGTATTGTCCGTGAACACCTGCACCACACTTCCCCCGGACAGAGGGAAGGAATGCCTTCAGTGCAAGTCGGATCGCCCTCAGCTCCAGAAGGTTGATATCGAGCCGGGACTCTGCCGGAGACCAGAGGCCTCTGATCTCCGCCTCTCCCATGTGGCCCCCCATCCCAGGAGGGACGCATCAGTCACCACTACGTGCTCCGGTTGGGGTAGGGAGAGGGATCTGCCGCTGACACAATCGCGGTCCGTAAGCCACCACTGCAACTGTCTTGCAGTGCCCTCCGAGATCAGGACATGGTCGGACATGTTGCCTCGATGCTGGGCCCACTGAAACTTCAGGTCCCACTGCAGAGCCCGCAACCGCCATCTGGCATGATGCACCAACAGGATGCAGGAGGCCATCAGACCCAGAAGCTGCAGCACCAACCTGACCGAAACCCAGGATAGAGGCCGAAAGATGGGAATCAGAGCCTGAATATCCCAGACCCGCTGTTCCGGAGGATAAGCCCGGAACTGCGCCCGGTCCAGAACCACTCCGATAAAGAGGAGCTTCTGGGAGGGACTCAGGTGCGACTTCGGCACATTGATGGAGAACCCCAGCAAATGCAGGAGTTCGGCCGTAGTCTGGTGGTGGGAGACGACTGCCTGGGGCGAGCCCGCCTTCAATAGCCAGTCGTTGAGATAGGGGAAGACTGGAACCCCCAATCTGCGCAGATGAGCTGCGACCACCGCCATCACTTTCGTGAACACCCGAGGGGCACTGGTGAGGGCGAAGGGGAGCACGGTAAACTGAAAATGCTCCTGGCCCACCGTGAACTGCAGGTAACGCAAGTGGGCTGGCAGGACGGGGATGTGGAAATAAGCGTCCTGCAAGTCCAATGCTACCATCCAGTCTCCAGGGTCTAGGGCAGCCAGAACCTGAGCTAAGGTGAGCATCTTGAACTTCTCCTTGCGGAGGAAGGCGTTGACGCTCCTGAGGTCCAAGATAGGGCGTAGGCCCCCTTTGCCCTTCTTGGGAACCAGAAAGTAGTGGGTACAACCACGACCCACTTCTGGACCAGGAACGCGCTCGATGGCCCCCTTGGCCAAGAGCGCGGTATCTTCCTCCTGTAGAAGTTTCAAGTGATCCCCGACATGCGGTGGTACTGCGGTGGCATGGCTGGAGGGGTCGCCTCGAAGGGGAGGGAGTAGCCCCTTCGGGCGATTTGCAGCACCCACCTGTCCAATGTGATGGAACGCCAGTGGAGCAGGTGATGGCGAACTCTGCCTCCCACTGGTGTGGAATTGGCCTGAAAGCACAGACTAGGAGGGCTTTGAGGCGGATGCTGCCTGGGTAGATGTCGACTGACCGGCACATTGTCACCGTGTACCGCCTCGGCGGAATCCACGTCCGTGACCGCGTGGAGGTTGGGTCTGCAGCCTGTGACTAGGAGGGCGTGAGGGGGCGCCCCTTCCTTGGCCACGAAAGGGGCGAAAAATGGAAGTTTGCGGGCGCGGGCCGAGAGGCCCAAGGACTTGGCCGTAGCCCGGGAGTCCTTAAAACGCTCCAGCGCACTATCCGCCTTGTCGCCAAAAAGGGGACTGCCATCGAAGGGCATGTCCATGAGGGTGCTCGGGAAATCCCCTGAAAAACTCGTGGCCCGTTGCCAGGCGTGGCGGCGGAGCGCCACTGTTGTCGACATCGCCCTACCCAGCGACTCCATAGTGTCCAGTCCACATCTGATAGCATGCAGCGCTGCATCCCGCCCCTCGGCAAGAGCCTGGGTGAGCTGTGTCCGGGCCTCCTACGGACACTGGGGCAGCATGTCCTCCACCGTATCCCACAGGGAGTGGGTGTAACGGTCCAAGAGACAAGCGGTGTTAACAGACCGCAGTCCCAAACTAAGGGAGCTTTTTACCAAACTGCTCAAGTCTCTTGGATTCCCGATCCGGGGGAGCAGACGCGAAGGAGGTCTGGGAAGTCGAGGCCTGGATAACCAGGCTCTCGGGCGTAGGGTGCAGGGACAGAAAACTGGGATCGCCCGGTGCAGGGCGGTGGCACCGGGCTACGTTCCGGTCCACAGGAGGTACTGTGGAGGGCTTGGACCAGGTGCCCTTCAGAACGTCCAGTAGTGCTTCATTAAACTGCAGCAGAGGCTCCGAGGAGCTTGCTGATGGTTGGAGTACCTCGGTGAGGAGGTTAGTCCTCACAGCCACAACAGGCAGCTCTAGCCCAAGGGCTTCGGCCGCCTTGCGCAGCACCACAGAAAAAGCAGCACCTTCCTCCGAAGCCACGGTCGGAGGAGAGATGAAGCCAGTGTCAGGGGAGGTATCAAGACCACTGGCATCCCCCAGCTCATCGGCCCAGTCCTGTGATAACCGGCCCTGCTGGGCCAGAGGGTCCTCAGACCCCTCCCAGTCGTCACCGTCATCCGATTCCTGGTAGACAGGTGGAATGATTGGAGCCGGGCGGAAGATGAAATTGCCACCCATCGGCGTCGGACGCGGCGCCAGGCAGAGCCGCTCCGACACCGGGCCCGGACCGGGACTGAACCGGGGAACGGCGTCGCCGGAGGTGGTACCGGAGTCGGCGCCGGCGGAGGGGTCGTGAGGTCGACCAGCGCCGACTGGGATCCAGGACTGGATCCCACGGGGACCTGCGGCGTCGGGACCGAAGTCGGCGACAGCGCCGGGGAACGAGACGCCGGCTCGCTAGGCCTCTCAGTCGAGCCCGCGGGCCCGAAGGCGCACCGACAGGCGTTGACAGTGGAGCCAGGCCCGAGAGGAAGGCACTGACCTCTGCCGGAGTCGCGTCGGTCCCAGGGACCGGCGGGTATGGGGACGGACGCGACTCCTGCGGCTCTGACGGAGCCACGCGGGTGGTACCACCCGAACCCTCAGCCGAGTCGCGCATCCGGCGAGGGGAGCCCGAAGAGCGATGTCGCCTCTTGGACTTCTTACTATGCTTCGACTTACCGGAAGACTTGGAACCAGACGAGTGGTGGTGGTGACTGCCGGAACTCCAGTAGCTTGCGGGACTGCTCCCGCCTAGCCTTCGAAGTCAGGGCCCGGCAGTTGAGGCACGACTCGGAATCGTGGTCGGCCCCAAGGCAGTAGAGGCACCGGTGGTCCGTAACCGACATCAGTCGGTGACAGGAGTCATAGGGTTTGAAACCAGGCATCCTACCGGCACCAGAGTCGAGTCGACAGGATAGACCAAAGGAGTCCAAAAGTTTAGTCAAAAAATGACTAAAAGGGTATGCTCTTCCCGGATCGGTGCTGTCTGGCACGGAAAAAAGAAGAACTGACGTCAGCACGCGAGGGCGGCGTCTAAGTACTCCGACTACGTCATCCCAGCGCACGACGCCGACAACGGACGCGGCGCCGCAGACGACGCCTAGCGACGAGCAAGGGTATTGCTGATGAAAAATCTTTCCGGATTCAGCCTGACGTCTGGGGATATTCTAAGGTGAGGAATCTAACTAACGTGTTTCTTTCACATTCAAACCATACGTGGTTTGCCCTCACTAGTAGCGTACACTGGGTATATTATGTGGATCATAAATGCAAGCCCTGATCCTCACCGCTGACCACCAATGTTAGAAATGGGGGTCTCTAGTTGACAGTGGCTGGCACCGATGTCAAATAGTGACCCTTCTTCCCAAGTCAGAGTAAGGGGGCTGCACCCTTTGATAACCCCTGCTCAACCCTGTGGTAACGTAGCACGAGCAGACAGGCCTATCTCAGAGGCAGTGTGTGAAGCATTTAGGACCATACACAATAACGCAGGAAAGACGCTACAAAATAGACACCACGAGCAATTATAAAAAATAGTTATCTTTATATAGATTAAACACGAAATTGAGAAATGCTCAAAGGACCACAATGCACGTAATTACAGATTTGTCTCAGGAGCGATGAAAGCACTTGTGCGTGCGGGTGGAACGAACTTGGTTCGGGTCCGGGGCCTATGCGACACGGTGATGCACAATGTACAAGGAACCTAGGTTATAAAGGGGCACGGTGCACAGCTCCTCAGAGAGGGTGCGGGATGGCTGGCGGACCCACAGCGGCCACAGTTCCTGGGCGGTGCGTTCCGCAGCGCGCACTCACGATAATCCTGGGACGGGCGTGAAAGTGGCAACTAGCGGTGCACGCAGAAGTTGACAAGGCACTCGATGTGGGGCTAGTGTGGGCTGCAGCGGCCCACGATAGCAATATCGATGATTCTTGTGGCAAAGTAAGGATGGGCACTCAGCGGCACAGCTCTTCAGTGGCCGCGGCCCAAAACGGTGATAGTAAGGTCTCTCATAGCAAAGCCAATGCGGGCCTACAGCGACACAGCTCCTCGGCTGCAGCGGCCCGCAGTGGCGGTTGTACTGATTCTCGTAGTAGGGCAAATGCGGGCACTGCGGCACAGCTTCTCAGCAGCAGCGGCCCACAATAGCGACAACAAGGTTTTTCGTAGCAAGGCCAAGGTAGGCACTCAGCGGCACAGCTCTTCAGCTGCAGCGGCCCACAATGGCGATGGCAATAGTTTCCGGAGACAAAGAAGAAAAGCGGCGTTCCCCACAGTAGAAGCGGCGTTCCCCACAGTAGATCCAGAAGCCCTGGATTTCTGGACAGAGACCTCACCTGTGAGTAGGATTTCTCTCAATAGGAATCCGGCCAGCTGATGAATGAAGTCTAATGTCCCTGAGACTTCAGCAGGAGGCAAGCTCAATTCAGGCCCTTAGGTAGTTGCTTCAGTGGATGGATGAAAGTTTCAAAGTCCTTTCCCTCTCGTTTACACGGCCAGAGGTTCGTCTTGGCATCCCGAAGTTACACACCACAAAGGGGTTTCAGCTCAGATCTTTATACCTCAAAAGCCTTTGTTCTTGAGAAAGTCACAAATCACTCGACCCGGCCAGAACCAGTTTGGTGTCGTCTTGGGTCACTTTATTTACGAGGCTGCAACCTCCCTTTCAGGGAGAGGGGGCCCACCATCAGACACCCAGCGGGAGGTGGAGCCATCATTCACCTTGCCAGGCACAGCCCTGCTCAGATCAAAGGGGTCACCCCTCCCCATACTTCAACGGCAGATTGCTCCATTCGACCCAGGTTAGCCCCAGCCTGCCCTGGCCCTCTAGACCAGACAACCAATACACATACCAGTGAAACACACAGAAAGACTTAGACAAAAAGATAGCTACTTTCCAAAAGCGGCAGTTGCACACGCAGAATATAAAGACAATCACTACTACCAGATGCACGTTAATAAATGGAGCGGAAGCATACCAAATTCGACTTCCCTAACATGTTCCCTGGTATTACTAGGACTACACCGGTTCATCAGTTATTTTATAATAAAGAGCATTCGCGCTGTGTCACTGAATGGCAGTGGCACAGCACCCAGAACATCTAACGCCAGCAACCATGAAGGAGACAAACGATAAAAATGGAAGGGAGTCCTACGCCAATGGTGCCAGGTCTAACAGGGAGGATGGGTGGGCGGTAAGAAATCTATAACGTATCTATGTCTCTTACAGATTGAATATGCTACTTACCAGTATGCATCTGTTCTTGGCATGTAGGGCTGCTGACATTCATATCTGTGCATAGATCGCCGCCTAGTGTTGGGTCCGGATGTTTGCACGTTGTTGTCCTGGAAGAGTCTTCGAAGTATCCTTGGATAGGTGACTCCTCCCCTGGACTACAGTGCGCATGGGCATCCTCTCCATCCTCAGATTGTTTTTCGCCATTGTGGCAGTGATGGAGTAGATACAGAAAGTGATGACCATGCTTGCAGTAATTCTGAGAGCTGCAGCTGCGACAGGCGCCGGGGAGGAGGGAGGGCGATATGAATGTCAGCAGCCCTACATGCCAAGAACAGATGCATACTGGTAAGTAGCATATTCAGTTCGAGGCATGTGGGCTGCTGAATTCATATCTGTGCATAGAATACATAGCAGTGCCCTCTATTAGCGGCGGCTACCCGTGCCAGCTGCAGCGGTCTGAAAAAGTGTTTTGAGAACAGCCTGTCCTACAGCTGCCTGCTGTTTTGACTGCACATCTACGCAATAGTGTTTTGTAAATGTGTGTGTAGTGGACCATGTGGCTGCTCTGCATATATCATGCAGGGGAATATTTCCTAGGAAGGCCATGGAAGCCCCCAACTTACGTGTTGAGTGGGCTCGTGGTGGAATAGTTAATGTGCGTTTTGCCTTTTGATAACAGATTTGAATACACTTAACTATCCATCTGGCTATCCCTGCTTTGGAGATGGCGTTACCTTTGTGGTGTGGGGCAAAGGCAACGAACAGTTGTTTTGTCTTCCTGAATGGTTTAGTCCTGTCGATGTAGTACATGAGGGCCCTCCGTACATCTAGTGTATGTAGTGCCCTTTCTGCAACAGTTTGTGGGTTTTGGAAGAAAACGGGCAGTTCAATAGTCTGGTTCATGTGGAACTGCGATATTACCTTGGGCATGAACTTGGGGTTGGTACGTAGTACGACCCTGTTAGCGTGAACCTGAATGAATGGCTCTTGAACGGTTAGTGCCTGGAGTTCACTAACTCTTCTGAGGGAAGTGATCGCCACTAGGAAGGCCACTTTCCAGGTAAGGAATTGAATCTCGCATGAGTGTAGAGGTTCAAAGGGTGGACCCATCAGGCGTGTGAGGACCAAGTTGAGGTTCCACATTGGAGCCGGTGGGTGACTAGGTGGAATGACTCGTTTGAGCCCTTCCAAGAATGCTTTGATGGCAGGCACTCTGAATAGAGAGAGGTGCTGCCTGGTTTGCAGATAGGCTGATATTGCGGTCAAATGGACACGTATAGAGGTGTACGCCAGATTGCATCTATATAGGTGTAAGAGATAACAGATGATGTTTTGGATGGATGCGTCCAGCGGGTTGATGTCATTATTACCGCAATAAATGACGAACCTTTTCCATTTGGCTGCATAGCAAGCTCTGGTAGTGGGTCTCCTGGCCTCCTTGATGATGTCCATACAGTCAGGTGGCAGGTTGAGATAGCCAAACTCTAGGACTTCAGGAGCCAGATCGCCAGATTCAGCTGTTGCGGATCTGGGTGCTGAACCCCTCCATGGTTCTGCGTCAAATGCGCGGGTTTGATCCGCAGCCTTTGATGCGGCACCACGGAAAGTTCGAGGAAGGTGGTGTACCACGGCTGGCGTGCCCACGTGGGAGCAACTAGGACGAGTGTCAGGGAGTGTTGTCGGAGTTTGCGGGCCACTAGCGGTATCAATGGCGCTGGGGGAAAAGCGTACGCAAATCTGCCGGACCAGTTCATCCATATCGCATTGCCCTGCGACTGCGGATGTGGGAATCTGGCGGCGAAGCTTGGGCATTTTGCGTTTTCGCTTGTCGCGAATAGGTCTATCTCCGGATGACCCCACTGCTGAAAGTACGGTTGGAGTACTGATGGGTGTAACTCCCACTCGTGCATTTGGTGGCTGTGTCTGCTGAGCAGATCCGCCATCTGGTTGTCCTTGCCAGGGAGGTGTTCCGCCATGAGGAACATGTTCCTTTGAATGGCCCACTTCCACATGCTCTGAGCCAGATGAGACAACTGTGGAGAGTGTGTGCCTCCCTGTTTCTGTATGTAGTACATTGCGGTCATGTTGTCCGTCCGGATCAACACGACCTTGTTGCATAGATGTACTTTGAATGCCTTCATGGCTAGGAAGATTGCCATCAATTCCAGAAGGTTGATGTGCAACTTCTTTTGTTGTGTTGTCCATAGTCCTTGCACTGTGTAGTGGAGTACATGAGCTCCCCATCCCTGGAGAGACGCGTCCGCTGTCAGTACTATTTGTGGGACAGGCTCTTGGAACGGTCGGCCCTTGCAAAGGTTTTGTGGATTCCACCAATGCAGAGAGTTGTATGCCCGACCGCTCACCAACACTAGGTCCTTTAACTGTCCTTGAGCCTGATTCCACTGACGTGCTAGGCACTCCTGAAGTGGGCGCATATGTAATCTCGCGTGCGGGACTATGAAGATGCAGGAGGCCATCATGCCTATCAACTGCATGAACACTCGCGCTGGAAGTGAGTGATTGGGTTTGAATTTGGAGATCAGCAGTTGTATGCTGTCGATCCTCACTAAATTTGGCTGAGCTGTGGCCGCCAGAGTGTCTATAGTCGCACCTAGGTACTGTTGTACGTGTGCGGGCTGGAGATGGGACTTTGGATAATTCAGTGAGAATCCCAGACTGTGAAGAAGGTGAATGGTGCGGGACATGTGGCTTGCACATTGCTGGGCTGACTTCGCTTGAACGAGCCAGTCGTCTAGGTAGGGGTAGACGTGTATATGCTGCCTCCGTAGATGTGCTGCCACCGTAGCTAGGCACTTCGTGAAAACCCTGGGCGCTGTTGTCACGCCGAAGGGAAGGACTTTGAACTGATAGTGCTGCCCCTGAACAGTGAACCTGAGGTATTTTTTGTGTGAGGGGTGGATGGGTATGTGAAAGTACGCATCCTTGAGGTCCAGTGTGGCTAGGAAGTCTCCCTGCTTGAGAAGCGGAAGGACTTGCTGTAGAGTGAGCATATGAAAGTGCTCTGAAAGAATGTACTGGTTCAGGGGTCTCAGGTCCAATATAGGTCTGAGCGACCCGTCCTTTTTTGGAATTAAGAAGTAGAGGGAGTACACTCCCGCACCCTGCTCGTGGATGGGTACGACCTCTATAGCGCCTTTTAGAAGCATACTTTGCACTTCTTGCTGTAAGAGCGTTAAGTGCTCTGAGGACATAGGACGGCTTCTTGGTGGTATTGTGGGTGGAGTGGAGGTTAACTCCAGACAGTAACCGTATTTTATAATATCTTTGACCCACCTGTCCGTGGTGATGGAATTCCACGTGGACAGGAACCTTTGTAGCCTTCCCCCGACAGGTGTTATGTGGTCGGGAGGAAGGGAGAGGGCGTCACTGCTTGTTCTTGGGGGAGGACCTGGTGTTGCCGTAGCCGCGTCCTCTGCCCTTTGTGCTGGAGCCACGATATCCACCTCTGGTGTTTTTATCATAGGTGGTCTGTGTATTGCCTTTGTTATATGTTTGTTGTGACCCCTGTCCTCTACCTGCTCCCTTGTTTCCGGGGCGACGAAAGGAGCCGCTCCGAAAGGACTGAGTTTGTAGTGCGCCCATGGACTTTGCAGTGTCCGTATCCTTTTTTATCTTTTCGAGGGTGGTGTCAACCTCTGGCCCGAATAAATAGTCGGGGTTGACGGGCTGGTTCAGTATATTGTTTTGTACCTCGGGCTTGAATCCTGAGATCCGTAGCCAGGCATGTCGTCGCAACATGACGCTTGTGTTTATGGCTCTGGCAGCCGTGTCTGCAACATCTAGTGCGCATTTGATGGAAGCGTTCGTTAGTAGCTGTCCTTCTCTGATGAGCATTTCTGCGCCTTCCTTGAACTGGTCAGGGAGATGTTGGAATATTTGCTCAAGTGTGTCATAGTGCGCTCTATCATAGCGAGCAAGGAGCGCCTGAGTGTTGGCTATGCGCCATATGTTGGCAGCTTGGGCGGCAACTCGCTTGCCAGAGGTTTCTAACACCTTGGACTCTTTGTCCGGGGGAGGAGCGTCACCTGTTGTTTGCGAGTGTGCCCTCTTGCGTGCATTCGCTACGACGATGGAGTCGAGTGGTAATTGTCCTCTGATGTAAGTAGGATCCCCAGGTGCTGATCTGTATTTTTTATCAATCCTGGGGTTTATCACTCGTGCCCTGGTGGGTTCTTTGAAAATGTCCTTGGCTGGTTTGAGGACCCCCTTCAACATTGGCAGAGTCTTTACATGTCTTTCTGAGGATGCAAAGGTGTCCATTAGAAAGTCATCTTCGATGGTATCAGAGTGAAGCTGCACCCCATGGTTATTGGCAGCACGTTCGATAAGAGCATTGAACGCTGCAGTATCCTCCGTAGGAGATGTCTTTGCCCCATAGAGTTGTGGATCCTGTGCATCGAGAGGTGCACTGGGGTCTGCAGGGTCGCCCCAAGTTTGATCAGGGTCCTGCTGGTCATCAGGGTCCGTGTCTACATGGTAGGGGACTTGGTCAGCCATGTAGTCCTCCAATGCGTCTGTATCGGAGCGTGTGGGGGAGAACCGGTGTGGATCCTGGTAGGATGAATGGAAGGGTTCATAAAGGAGAGGTTCCGATTCTGCAGGCAACTTCCTTTTTAGTGGGATCCTGAAAGGGTCCAATGGCGGCTCCGAAGTTATCCTTCGGTCCTGGAGAATCATTCTGCCAGTGCCGGCGTCGATGATACGTGCTGGAGACGTCTCAGCAGGTGTGACCGTAGGTTGGGTGACCCGTGTCCTGAGTTGGAACATTTTTGGGATTGTTGACGGAGGCAAGCCGAAGGTAATGTTGGTCGGCACCGAAGAGGCTGCGGGAGCTCCGACCGAACCGGAGCCCGATGTGTCCTGGAGGACAGGTGTGGTTTTGCTGCCTTGCGTCACACCAGGTCGTACTTGGGGCGCCTTCGAGGCTTTGGCACCGGCCAAGCTCGTAGAGGCGGCCGTAGATTTTTTCGGTGCCGGCGGGTCATCGAGTCGGGGTGAAGAGATCACCGTCGAAGTCTTCGATGCCTGAGGCTTAGGTGTCGTCGAGGGAGCGATGTGAGACACAGCAGGCGGTACGGCCCTTGGTGTCGTCGGTGCCGGTAGCCGAGCAGGTTTGTCGGTGCCGATGGCTTTTTTCCGTTTGTCGACTCCAACGTCGCCCGCCTCAAGTTCGGCACCGAAGTCCCTCTTGGTGCGGTCGGTGCCGACGCGGTGCGCTGGCGTCGAAGGCCTCGATCCGACCAGCGCTACTTTCAGTTTCGGTTTCGGTGGAACCTGAGCAGCTTTCGGTTTCGGTTTTGTGATAGGGAAACCAGCCTGTTTATGTAGTAATGGCTGCCGCTGAACGTCCGAGGCCGGGCCCGAGGGCGGGGCCGAAGAACTGCGGGATGGGTCTCGGGTAAGGCCCGAAGGCGATCCCTCGACCGGAGCCATAGGCTGTGGCACTGGTGTTTGAACGGTTTGAACAGGTAGGCCTTGTTCATCATTGGAGCTACTTTCTTCGGCCCCGAAGGCCTCCTCGTCGTCTCCTACCTCGGTGTCGTCTTCACCTCTGTGGAAGAGTGACTCGTCTTCCTCGTCCGATCCGGGTTCGTGTTCGGAAACGGGACTGGAGGGCAAGACTTCCAATTCCTCGACGTCCTCGGCCTCGCCGAAGATGTCTGTCGGGGCCGGTGCCGCGTGCTGCGCCTCGAGTCTCGCCGCTCGTCGATTCCGCAGAGTCTTCTTCGAGCGGAACCGGGCACAGGCCATGCATGTTGATTCGTCGTGGTCCGGCGAAAGGCATTTGTTGCACACCGGATGGACGTCGATGTGTGGGTACTTCGCATTGCATACCGGACACCTTTTGAATGGCGTCCTGGATTCCATCGTCGAAGTAGTCGATGGACAGGTAAATGCGAAAGCAGTCGGTGCTGAAAGTTAGTAAACTAACAAATTCTATCGAAACCCGATCGATAAACAGTACCGACGCGAACTAAAGGCCTTTTGGCCTTGAAAAAATATTTTCCTAACTTGAGCTAAGATAGCACATCCGAACCCAATGGCGGAAAAAAACAATCTGAGGATGGAGAGGATGCCCATGCGCACTGTAGTCCAGGGGAGGAGTCACCTATCCAAGGATACTTCGAAGACTCTTCCAGGACAACAACGTGCAAACATCCGGACCCAACACTAGGCGGCGATCTATGCACAGATATGAATTCAGCAGCCCACATGCCTCGAACATAACGTTACCGAAGGTAAGTAACTTGTTCATCTGAAAGAGACAATTAGTTATAGATTCCTTACCTTTCGAATAGATACCCCAGCAATACCAACCCCGGAGGTGGGTCTGCAAACCAAGTTCACACCAAACAGTCCTGGAGAACAGAACGGCCAAAGAAGCCATCTCTTTGGACTTGGCTGTCCAGGCAGTAATGTTTAGTGAACGTGTGCAGAGATGCCCACCTAGCTGCCTGACAGATATCGTTGAGGGGAACTCTCCGTCCCAAAGCAGTGCTAGCTGCCTTCGCCCTGGTGGAATGGAAGCACAGTCCCACTGGAGGCTCCTTCTATGCCAAAGAATAACAAGCTTTTATGCACAAAACAACCCACCTAGAGATGATCCGTTTGTGCACAGCCCGACCTTTTTTGGGGCTCACGTAGCCGACAAAGAGCTGGTCATCCAACCGGAATTGCTTGGTGCGAGCCAAATAAAATGCAAGCACACTTTTGGATCCAGACGGTGGAGCATCTCTTCCTCCTTAGAAGGATGCGGAGGCAGAAAGAAGGTGGGCAAAGTGATGGTTTGACCAATTTAAAAAGAAGTAACCACCTTGGGAAGAAAGGAAGGTCTGGTTCTTAGGACGACCTTGTCCGGATGAACAGCCAGAAAAGAAGGTTTTGAAGAAAGTGCTTGGAGCTCACTCACCCTGCGAGCAGTGGTGATGGCAACCAGAAAGGCAGTCTTTAAAGTAAGAAGCCTGAGAGGACAGTTATGAAGTGGCTCAACGGGAGCGCACATAAGATAAGTAAGAACCAAGTTCAAGTCCCACTGAGGAATTACGAAGAGAACAGGAGGAAAAAGATGAGTAATGCACTTAAGAAAGTGATTTACAACAGGGGACTTGAAAAGAGAAGGTTGATCAGGAAGCCTAAGAAAGGCTGAAATGGCTGAGAGGTAGCTCTTAAGAGTGCCCAGAATGGGCGCACAGTACCCACTGGAGGCTCCTTCTTAGCCAAAGAATAGCAAACTTTAATACACAAAATGACCCATCTAGGAATGGTCCGTTCGTGTACGGTCCGACCTTTCTTGGCGCCTATGTAGCCAACGAAGAGTTGGTCATCCACCAGGAAATGTTTTGTGCGATCCAAGTAAAAGGAAAGCGCACCTTTTGGATCCAGGCGGTGGAGCCTTTCTTCCTCTTTAGAAGGATGTGGAGACGGAAAGAAGGTGGGCAAAGTGATGGTCTGACCAATGTGGAAGGAAGTAACCACTTTGGGAAGAAAGGACAGACTAGTTCGAAGGACAACCTTGTCCAGATGAACAGCCAGAAAAGGAGGTTTAGGCCTCTCCGAAAGAGGTGGCCATCCCGGCTCGCCTTCGTTTCGTCCAGCTCAAGATCCTTCACCGGGTCTACGTGACGGGGCCAAGGCTTTTACGTATGGGTTTTGCTGGTGATGGAATGTGTAAGCGTGGCTGTGGTGCGTTGGCGACTTTCATGCATATACTGTGGGAGTGCCCGAAGGTGGAGAGATTCTGGCGTGGTGTGCATGAGGTTCTACGAATGGTTACGAGTGTCGCGCTGCTGCCTGAAGCGAGGAGATGCTTGCTGAACGTCTGGGAACCAAATGACTACTCGGTCCCGCAGGCGCGGTGGGTGACTCTGGGATACATGATAGCCAAGCGTGATATTGCCCAATTGTGGGGATCCCAGAGGCCCCCTGCGGTGTCGGCCTGGAAAGAGCATATGGATTGGTGTATGTTTCGTGAAAAGGTGGTGTATGTGGCGAGGGGTAAGCCTGGGGCGTGGATGAAACTCTGGGGCCCCTGGAACGCCTACCGCGGGGGTATTTGTGAGCCGCCGCTGCTACCGGCGGCCTCGCCGGCTCCGTCTCCCTAGATGGCGCCCCTCCCTTGGCCGCGGGCGCGCGGTCCCCCAGTCCCTGATCTTCTCCCGTCCCCCTCTTCAGAATTTTGCTGCTGGTTTGGGTCCCCCACTTATGGAGCACGTGTTGTCACTTTGGATTGAGGGTTGCCTTGCGGTTGTGGTTTGTTTACGTTGTTTTGCGTTAAGAAAATGGAACCGTACTGTGGGCATGGAGCTGTGAGGCCTGCACCATTGATCACTCCTGTCTTCCTACTGTGCACCGCTGAGAAAGTTTTTTGCTGTATGTATGTAATATGCTTTTGATGCTCTAGCGGCCGGCCGTGTGGTTGTAGGCCCATACCTGTAACTTCTATAAACTGCAATAAACGGTTTCAAAAAAAAAAAAAAAAAAAAAAAAGAAAAGGAGGTTTAGAAGAAAGAGCTTGGAGCTTACTTACCCTGCGCGCAGAGGTGATGGCAACCAGAAAAGCAGTCTTCAAGGTCAGAAGCCTAAGAGGACAGTTATGTAGTGGCTAAAAGGGTGCGCACATAAGATAGGTGAGAACTAGGTTCAAGTCCTACCGGGGCATTATGAAGGAAACAGGAGGAAAAAGATGAGTAATGCCTCTAAGAAAGCGATTTACAACAGGGGACTTGAAAAGAGAAGGCTAATCAGGAAGCCTAAGGAAGGCCGAAATGGCCAAGAGGGAGCCCTTAAGAGTGCCCAGAGTAGAGACCTACTGGGCCAGAGAAAGGAGGAACAAGAGAACCTCAGAAAGAGGGGCAGAAAAGGGATCCACAGCCTTTGCTGTGCACTATGCCACAAATTTGTTTCATCTGTAGGCGTATACAGTCTTAGTGTAGGGACGCCTGGCTGGCAAGATAACATCACAGACTTCGGAAGGAGGGTCGAACTGTCGCCGCTCAATCTCCACGCAAGGAGTTGGAGGCTGGACAGGTTCGGGTGGAGGACTGTCTCCTGCTGCTGCGATAGAAGATCCTCCCGAAGAGGCAGTCTGATAGGAGGATCGGTGGCCATGTGTAACAGCTTGGGATACCAGGCTCTTTGTGCCCAATCCGGAGCTACAAGGATGACTTGTGCCTGGTCGCGCTTGATCTTCAGCACTCTGGGCAGAAGTGGTATAGGTGGAAAGGCGGATAGAAGACCACAACTCCACTTGCGACGAAAAGCGTTGCCTAGCGAGTGCCGCCTTGGAAATTCGAACGTGCAGAATTGCTGACATTGCACGTTCTCTTCGGTGGCGAATAGATCTAGCCAAGGCTCTCCCCACTGCTGGAAGAGACCTAGCGCCACCTCCGAGTGAAGACGCCATTCATGATCCATCATGCACCTGGGGGGGAGTTTGTCCGCCCTGACATTCAGAGAACCTGCCAGGTGTTAAACCACCATGGATATGCCCTGATGTTCCAGCCATGTCCAGAGACTGAGAGCCTCTTGACAAAGGGTCCACAACCCCACCCCACCCTGTTTGTTGCAGTACCACATGGTGGTGGTGTTGTCCGTGAACACCTGCACTACTCTTCCCCAGACAGAGGGAAGGAATACCTTTAGTGGAAGACGGATCGCCCGGAGCTCCAGAAGGTTGATTTGGAGCCTGGACTCCGCCGAAGACCGGAGGCCACTGATCTCAGCCTCTCCCATGTGGCAGTCCCACCCCAGAAGTAATGCGTCCGTCACCACTGTGTATTCTGGTTGGGAAAGGGAGAGGTATCTGCCGTTGACCCAATCCCAGTTCGTTAGCCACCACTGCAATTGTCGTGCAGTGCCCTCCGAGATCTGAACGCAATCTGACAGGTTCCCCTGAAGCTGTGCCCCCTGGAACTTCAGATCCCACTGCAGAGCCTGCATATGCCACCTGGCATGATCTACCAGCAGGATGCAGGAGGCCATGAGGCCCAGCAGCCTCAGGGTCATTCTGACCGAAACTGAAAGATCGGAATCATAGCCCGAATATCCCGGACTCGCTGCTCGGGAGGATAAACTCGAAACTGAGCCGTGTCCAGAACCTCTCCAATGAAGAGGAGCTTCTGAGAGGGAATCAGGTGTGACTTCGGCACGTTTATAGTGAACCCCAGCAAGTGCAGGAGGTCCGTCGTAGTCTGGAGGTGGGAGACGACTGCCTGGGGCGAGCCAGCTTTCAACAGCCAGTCATCGAGATAGGCGAAGAATGGAACCCCTAATCTGCGCAGATGAGCTGTGACCACCGCCATAACTTTCGTGAACACCCGATGGGCGCTTGTAAGGCCAAAGGGGGGCATGGTAAACTGAAAATGCTCGTGGCCTACCGTGAACCACAGGTTGCGCCGGTGGGCCGGCAGGACAGGGATGTGAAAGTAAGAGTCCTGCAAGTCCAACGCTACAATCCAGTTGCCAGGGTCGAGAGCAGACAGAACCTGAGCTAGCATCAACATTTTGAACTTCTCCTTCTGGAGGAAGCAGTTGACGTTCCTGAGATCCAAGATAGAATGCAGGCCTTTGTCCTTCTTGGGCACCAGAAAGTAGTGGGAATAGCAACACGACCTACTTCTGGGGTAGGAGCTCGCTCAATGGCTCCCTTGGCCAAGAGAGCCATACCTTCCTGTTGGAGAAGGGCCAGATCATCCTCCGACATTCGATGGTACTGAGGTGGCATGGCTGGGGGGAGGTAGTAGCCCCTTCGGACTATCTGCAAAACCCACCTGTCCGACGTGATGGTGTACACAGAGGGGGAGGTGATGGAGAATCTTGCCGCCCACTGGCGAATGGTGGCCCTGAAAGGTCGGACTAGGAGGGGTTGGAGGCTGCTGCAGAGGGGGTAGTGGTGGACTGGCCCGCTCGTTGGCGGTGGGTCCCACGTCCCTGGCCGTGCGGGGGCTGAACAGCTGGCGCCGGCCTGTGGCTCTGGGTGGAATATGGCGGGGCACCCCTTCCGTAGCCACAAAAGGGGCAAAAAGCAGACTGCGCAGGGCGGGTGGTGGAGAGGCCCAAGGACTTGGCCGCAGCCCTAGAGTCCTTGAAGTGCTCTAGCGCGCCGTCTGCTTTGTCGGTGAACAGGCGACGGCCATCAAAGGGCATGCCCATTAGGGTAGCTTGGACATCCCCGGAAAAAACAGTGAACTTCAGCCAGGCGTAGCGTCGAAGGGCTACCGACGTTGAAATTGTCCTGCCAAGCGAGTGGGCATTGTCCAGCCCACATCGTATAATATCCCCAGGCGTCAGACTGGATCCGGAAGATTTTTCGTCAGCAATACCCCTTGCGCGTCGCTAGGCGTCGTCTGCGGCTCCGCGTCCGTCGTCGGCGTCGTGCGCCGGGATGACGTCGGAGTACTTAGACGCCGCCCTCGCGCGCTGACGTCAGTTCTTGTACATAGCCTTCCGCGCCAGGAACGCAGAGCCATGCAAAGACCGACACTGGTGCCAAAAATAAAATCTAGGGGCCTGAAAGGACAACCTTAACCCTAGATGTCAGTTCGCAGAACGGGGAGGATGGGTGGGTCGGTGAGGAATCTAACTAACTAATGTTTCTTACAGATACATCGTTACCGAAGGTAAGTAACTTGTTCATCTGAAAGAAACACGTTAGTTAGATTCCTCACCTTAGAATAGATACCCAAGCAATACCATCCCCGGTGGTGGGTCTGCGAACCAAGATCACACCAGAAAGTCCTGGAGGACAGAACGGCCAAAGAAGCCATCCCTCCGGACTTGGCTGTCAAGGCAATAATGCCTGGCAAACGTGTGTAGCGAAGCCCACGTCGCCGCCTGACAGATGTCCTGCAAAGGGACTCCCCGTCCCAAGGCAGTAGTAGCCGCCGTGGCCCGAGTAGAATGGGCGCGCAGCCCAGCAGGAGGGTCCTTTTTAGCCAAGGAATAGCAAATTTTTATACACAAAACGACCCACCGAGAGATGGTCCGTTTGTGCACAGCTTTCCCCTTCTTAGCGCCCACGTACCCAACAAAAAGCTGGTCGTCCACCCGGAACTGTTTTGAGCGGTCCAGATAAAAGGAGAGCGCACGTTTTGGGTCCAGACGGTGGAGACTCTCTTCATCTTTGGAAGGATGCGGAGGCGGAAAGAAGGTGGGCAAGGTGACAGACTACCCAAGGTGAAATGGAGTCACCACTTTAGGAAGAAAGGAGGGACGAGGCCGAAGGACAACCTTGTCTGGATGAACAGACAGAAAAGGAGGCTTTGAAGATAAAGCCTGGAGCTCACTCACCCGTCTAGCCGAGGTGATGGCTACCAGAAAAGCAGTCTTAAGAGTCAGAAGACGAAGAGGGCAATTGTGAAGAGGCTCGAAGGGAGCGCACATCAAGAATGTCAAGACCAGATTCAAGTCCCACTGAGGCATTACAAAAGGGACCGGAGGGAACGTGTGTGTAATGCCTTTGAGAAAGCGTGTAACCACAGGGGACTTGAAAAGAGAAGGCTGATCAAGAAGCCGCAAGAAGGCGGAGATGGCAGCAAGATAACCTGTCAGGGTGCCCAGGGCAGAGCCCTGCCGGGCCAGAGAAAGAAGAAAGAGGAGAACCTCAGAAAGAGGGGCGGAAAGGGGATCCACAGCCTTTGCTGTGCACCATGCCACAAATTTGTTCCACCGGCAGGCGTATACCGACTTTGTGGAGGGACGCCTGGCTGCCAGAATGATATCACAGACTTCAGGAGGCAAGTCAAATGGCATCAACTGCCGCCGCTCAATCTCCACGCATGGAGGTGGAGGCTGGACAGGTTCGGGTGGAGGACCGTCCCCTGCTGCTGCGACAGGAGATCCTCCCGAAGGGGCAGACGAATCGGGGGATCGGTCAACATACTGAGTAGCTCGGGATACCAGTATCTTCGTGCCCAATCCGGAGCCACCAAGATGACTTTGGCCCGGTCGCGCCTGATCTTCTTCAGCACTCTGGGCAGAAGTGGTATAGGCGGAAAGGCGTACAACAGACCGCAACTCCACTCGTGACGAAAAGCGTCGCCGAGCGAGTGCCGCCTTGGAAATTCCAACGCGCAGAACTGCTGACATTGCGCGTTCTCTTCGGTGGCGAATAGATCTAACCAAGGCTCTCCCCACTGCTGAAAGAGACCTTGCGCCACTTCGGAGTTCAGACGCCATTCGTGATCCATCATGCACCGGCGGCTGAGTTCGTCTGCTCTGGCGTTCAGAGAGCCCGCCAGATGTTGAACCACCAGGGTGACGCCCTGGTGTTCCAGCCATGTCCAGAGGCGCAGAGCCTCCTGACAAAGGGTCCACGACCCAACCCCGCCCTGTTTGTTGCAATACCACATGGCGGTGGTGTTGTCCGTGAACACCTGCACGACACTTCCCCTGACAGAGGGAAGGAAGGCTTTCAGTGCAAGCCGGATCGCTCTCAACTCCAACAGGTTGATGTGGAGACGAGACTCCGCCGGAGACCAGAGGCCTCTGATCTCCGCCTCTCCCATATGGCCACCCCATCCCAGGAGGGACGCATCCGTCACTACGACATGCTCCGGTTGGGGAAGGGAGAGGCTCTTGCCCTTGACCCACTCGCGGTCCGTGAGCCACCACTGCAACTGTTGTGCAGTGCCCTCCGAGATCAAGACATGGTCGGACAGGTTGCCGTGATGCTGGGCCCACTGAAACTTCAGGTCCCACTGCAGAGCCCGCATGCGCCGCCTGGCGTGATGCACTAGTAGGATGCAGGAGGCCATCAGCCCCAGAAGCCGCAACACTAGCCTGACCGAAACCCGGGATAGAGGCCGAAAGATGGGAATCAGGGCCTGTATATCCCGGACCCGCTGTTCCGGTGGATGGACCCGGAACTGCGCCGAATCGAGAACCGCTCCGATGAAGAGGAGCTTCTGAGAGGGACTCAGGTGTGACTTCGGCACGTTGATGGAAAACCCCAGCAAATGCAGGAGATCCGCCGTAGTCTGGAGGTGGGAGACGACTGCCTGGGGCGAGCCCGCCTTCAACAACCAGTCGTCGAGATAGGGGAAGACTGGAACCCCTGATCTGCGCAGATGAGCTGCGACCACCGCCATCACTTTCGTGAACACCCGAGGGGCACTGGTGAGGCCGAAGGGGAGCACGGTAAACTGAAAGTGCTCTTGGCCCACCGTGAACCGCAGGTAACGCCGGTGGGCCGGCAGGACGGGGATATGGAAATATGCGTCCTGCAAGTCCAACGCTACCATCCAGTCTCCAGGGTCTAGGGCAGCTAAAACCTGAGCCAACGTTAGCATCTTGAACCTTTCCTTTCGGAGGAAGGCATTGACATTCCGGAGGTCCAAGATAGGGCGTAGGCCCCCCTTGCCCTTCTTGGGAACCAGAAAGTAGTGGGAATAACAACCACGACCTACTTCTGGACTCGGAACGCGCTCGACGGCCCCCTTGGCCAAGAGAGCCGAAACTTCCTCGCGGAGAAGATTCAAATGATCCCCCGAGATACGGTGGTGCTGCGGTGGCATGGCTGGAGGGGTCGTCTCGAAGGGGAGGGAGTAGCCCCTTCGGACGATTTGCAGCACCCACCTGTCCGATGTTATGGACCGCCAGTGGAGCAGGTGATGGCGAACTCTGCCGCCCACTGGCGTGGTATGGGCCTGAAAGCTCGGACTAGGAGGGCTTTGAGGCGGATGCTGCCGGGGTGGAGGTGGGCTGACCACGTCGTCCTCCATTTCCGCCACGTCCGCGACCGCGCGCAGGTTGGTTCTGCGGCTGGTGGCTTGGCGGACGCAAGGAGGCGCCCCTTCCTTGGCCACGAAAGGGGCGAAAAGCGGAGGTGTGCGCCCGCGGAGCCGAGAGGCCCAAGGACTTGGCCGTAGCCCGGGAGTCCTTGAAGCGGTTCAGCGCACTGTCCGTCTTCTCACCAAACAGGCGAGTGCCATCAAAGGGCATGTCCATGAGGGTGGACTGGACATCCCCGGAAAATGACGTGGACCGCATCCAGGCGTGGCGGCGGAGCGCCACCGTGGTGGAAATCGCCCGACCCAGCGAGTCCGTGGTGTCAAGCCCACAGCGTATGGCGTGCCGTGCTGCATCCCTCCCATCGGCCAAAGCCTGGGTAAGGCGTGTCCGGGCCTCCTCCGGACACAGGGGCAGCACGTCCTCCACCGTATCCCACAGAGAATGGGAATAACGGTCCAAGAGACAGGCGGTGTTCAAAGACCGCAGGCCCAAACTAAGGGACGAGAACAGTTTCTTGCCAAACTGCTCGAGTCTCTTGGAATCCCGATCCGGCGGAGCGGTCGGGAAGGAGGATTGGGAGGTAGAGGCCTGGATAACCAGACTCTCGGGGGTGGGGTGTTGGGACAGGAAACTGGGGTCGCCCGGAGCAGGGCGGTGGCGCCTGGCGACGTTCCTATCCACAGGAGGAACTGTGGAGGGCTTGGACCAGGTGCCCTGCAGAACGTCAGTGAGGGCCTCATTGAACGGCAGCAGAGGCTCAGTGGAGCTTGCTGCGGATTGAAGCACCTCAGTGAGGATGTTAGTCCTCACAGCCACGGCAGGCAGCTCGAGCCCAAGGGCTGTGGCTGCCTTGCGCAGCACCACAGAAAATGCTGCACCCTCCTCCGAAGCCACAGTCGGAGGAGAAGTGAATCCAGTGTCTGGCGAGGTGTCCAGCCCACTGGCCTCCCCCAGTTCATCTGCCCAGTCCTGTGAAAGCTGTGACTGAACAGCCAGAGGGTCCTCGAACCCCTCCCAGTCGCCCCCGTCTTCCGATTCCTGATAGACAGGAGGAATGATCGGAGCCGGACTGTAGAGATGATAGGTCTCAAGCGGCGCCGGCCGCGGCGTCGGTCGACGCCGTTGCGGCGTCGGGTCCGGAATAGGGCTAAACTGGGGTTGGACGCCGTCCGGAGTCGGCGCCGAAGGCGTCGGCGGCGCCGGAGGCGAAGGCGTCGGCGTCGGTGGTTCATTCGTCGGCGCCGGTGGAGGAGTGATTAGGTTAACCGGCGTCGACGGGGGCCCAGGCATGGGCCCCGCGGGGACCTGCGGCGTCGAGACCGGAGTCGTCGACGGCGCCGGGGCCGGAGCCGCCGGCAGGCAAGGTCGCCCAGTCAAGCCCGCGGGGCCCGAAGGCGCGCCAGCGGGCGTCGACGGCGGGGCCAGTCTCCTCAGGATCCAGTCTGACGCCTGGGGATATTCTAAGGTGAGGAATCTAACTAACGTGTTTCTTTCAGATCTTGGCTGCGTCTCTCCACTCAGCGACTGCATGGGAGCGCACAGCCCAGGCCTCCTCCGGGCACAGGTATAGCACCTGTGCCCCCGTATCCCACACAGAGTGGGTGTAACGGCCCAACAGACATGCAGTGTTTACCGATCGCAGTCCCAAGCTGGAGGAAGAAAACGTCTTCTTCCCAAGATGATTTAGCATTTTGGATTCCCCATCAGGTGGTGCGGTAAGGAATGCGCCTTTGGACATTGAGGCTTGGACCACCAAGCTCTCAGGAGTGGGGTGTTGATAGAGGAAAGTGGGGCCGCCCGCAAACGGGCAGTGGCGTCAGGCAATCATCCTATCCACAGGAGCCCCTGTGTTGGGCCTGGACCAGATGCTCAAAGGATGTCAGTTAGGGCTTCATTAAACGGTAGCAGGGGCCCTGAAGAGCTTGCTGCCGGTTGAAGCACCTCTGTCAGGAGGTTACTCCTGCCTGTCACCGTAGGTAGCTCGAGGTTGAGAGCCTCGGCCGCGCTACGCAACACCACTGCCTAAGAAGCTCCCTCCTCCATAGCTACAGTAGGAGAAGACAACATGCCAAGGTCGAGGGAGGTATCCAGACTACTGACTTCCCCCAACTTCTCTCTCCAGTCCGGATCATACTACAACTGGTCAGTTAAAGGGTCTCCAGACCCCTTCCAGTCCTCCTCTGGGTGCCAATCTGGCCTGAAAGGAACACCAGGGTAGAACAGGGGGGGAAAAAAAGTACCCGTCGGCGCCGGCTCCATGTCCTAATCAGGATGGAGGCCGTAGTCGACGCCGGCTGGGGACACATTCAGCATCGGCTGTGGACGTGGTGTCGGTGGAATCGGCGCCGGGGGAGGTGTTATGAGTTCGAGCGGCGCCAACCCGGATCCAGGCCTGGATCCAAGGGGTCCCTGCGGTGCCGGAGCAGCCGAGTCCGCGGGGCCTGAAGGCGTGCCAGCAGAGGCGGGCTGCCCAAAGATGGCATGCATCGCTGCGTAAAAGCTTCAAAGCTGTGCAGGGGTCGCTCCAGGCCCCGGAAAAGGAGGGAAACTCAGAGCCAACCCTTCGGGCTCTGCATGCGGAGCCGCGGGAGGGACACCACCCGCATCCCTCATCGCGTCAGCCGACGGACGGGGAGAAGTCGAAGAGCGACGATGCTTCTTCGACTTCTTCTTGTGCTTTGACTTACCTGAGGAGTGTGAAGACTTCGAAGTCAATTGATGGCGGCGGCTCTGCGACCGGTCCCCTGACCTCCAGCGTGATGTGATGCGGAGCGGACTGCCGGCTCCCGAAAAGCTTTCGGGACTGCTCCCGCAAATACTTCAGATTCATGGTCCGGCAGTCAGAACACGGCTTGGGATCATGGTCGTGTTCCAGGCACCTCAGGCACATGTGGTGCTGATACGTCACCGACATCAACCGTCGGCAGGAGCCGCAAGCCTTGAAACCTGGCATTCCTAACGTGCACCAGGAGTCGAGAGACTAAAAAACGGTGTCGACAAAAGTCGCAAAAAGTCAAAGAGTGACTGGAGGTACCGCTCTCTCCGAATCTGCACTGGCGGGCACGGAAAAAGAAAGAACTGACAGCGCGCGAGGGCAGCCTCTAAGTAGCTGCTGCAACGTCGTCCCGGTGACCACGACGCCAGTGACGAATGCCGAGCCGACCGACGCCACCTTTCGACACGGAGGGGTACTGGTGATGAAAAATTCTCCGGATCCAGTCTGATGCCTCGGAGTAATTCTAAAGGTAAGGAATCTATAACCAATTGTCTCTTTCATATGTCATCTCATTGGGGTGGCACATATATAGGCACCGCGCACATCACGTCCGGTGCGGACGATGCCAATTATGAACCTACCAGCACACAAGGATACTGTTCAAGAATTTCAGGATCCATTTTGAGGCATGGGGATAATTCTAAGGTAAGGAATCTGTGACTAGATGTCTCTATCAGATGTCAGTGCGTATGGGTGGCACTTACATGTTACTCTGTTTGTCACTTCCGGAGCGAAAATGTGGCAACGTTGAGTCGCATGGTTCACAGGACCTCTGCTTCTGATGTTCCCAGATCCAATCCGGAGTCTCAGGGAAATTCATATGTTGAGGAATCTGTGTTTAGAAGTATCAATTATAAGATTGCTGAGTGTGTCACAGCAGCGGTGATAAGAGCGGATTAATGTAGTGGATGCTCTCCTGGCCACGTTGTGGTATGTTGTGATAAATCCATACAGCGTAACATGTATCTTGTCTCTCTGTGCTCACAGAGGCAGAGCTTCCCTGAATTTAATATATCCCTCTTAGCTGACCAGCAGAAGGGTGGTGCTCAATACACTGTAGCGTATGGCTCTAAAACAGTGATTGAATTGGATCATGCATGCATTGAGAGAAACTAAAAAAGAAGTAAAGAGAGGTGTATTTGTCTCAAGAGAGTAAAAGTGAGCAGGTTGGTGGTGGGGATGTACATATGTGTGCTTTTTTGTGTGTTTTTTTCTCTGGGACTAAAGTGAGGGAGGGTATTTTGAGGTTTGGTCAGTTTCAGAGGGTGACCGAAGTTAGTGGTCAAGCCAATGCTGGGAAATTGGCCAACGGTAAGGGGTAAAATTGTGAGAGTGGAGTCAAGGTTGGCAGGTATGATGTGTTGGATGCTGGTGAAATTCAATCTGGGGGATTTTGCTCCTCAAGGCCTATGTTTGGTGCTGAACATTATGGGCGATATGATGGGAGAGGTCTGGATACTGCTTTGAATTAGCATTCTCACAGTAGGTTAAGGACAAGCTGTCAGGAAAGGAGGAAGTTGCCTTTCAAGTTCAAGGTTTGTGTACTTTTGTGAAGTGCTTTTAAGGTTTAATGGCGTTTTAAATTCGTATTGTGTGTTTGGCCTTTTGTCTTTTTGTGTTCCATTTAGTTTGGTTGCGTTCAAAGTATTGTTGCTTATGTTTAGTGTCCGTGGATCTTGTTTTTTATTTTTCCTGAGCGTGTTGTCCAGTGAGGTACTATGACCCGTGCTTGCATTGGTTAAAAGGGAGGTCGGATGTGTCTTCAGAGCTCTGCTTTTGTATGTGGAGTTCTGGAATGTGTGTGTGCTTGGTTGGGTTGGGAGGTTCTCTCAGCAGCTGGGAGGAGAGGTGGACAGCAGAAGACGCTCTTTGCTGCCATGGCTGTTTCTGTTGTACCTCATTCTTGGAACAGATTTGTCTGACTCTGGCTGATCTGAATCTGTGTGGTCGGCTCTTCAATTTAACAGTGAAGTCTCTTGTCCTTGACGCTATTCTATCCTAGGTGTATAGAATATGGTCCATCAAAACAGTGGTCCTGCCTTAAATGATTTATTTCTTCTAGGCATTAACACTACCAATGCAGCAAAATAAACTGAAAACACCTCCAGAGTCTGTGCAATATATATACGAGGAGGAACACCACTCACATATAATTGCATTTGTGAAGAGGTGGGCTGGTAGTCCAAATTTGATATCCTATTACTATGTGTATAGGACTCGTACCCCCCAGGATGGCTCCCAGCCCCTGCCCCCAACCAAACCCACAAATCAATGCTTGACAACCAGAGCTGTGGGATAAAAATGCCATGTTTATTACAAATCATCACACAAACATGACAATATATAAATCATACAATTTGATACGATATGGAGTTTTCAAATTCAATAATTCAATTGTTAAACCATATTTATATTCGAGTTGCCCCTAGCTTCGTGCCAGTCGGGTAGAACTCAATTTATTCACCAGAAAACATTGTCTATTGCTCCAGCACTAAGGGGCCTTCTGGCTCGCTTCGCCCAACCAACTGAGAACCACGCAAGGCGCAACCCACCTGCGTCCTTGAGGGGTGAGCCCCTGTCATCTGGTCTAGGCCCGCCACCTGAGGGGCCCACCCCTCCACCACCAGGCTGCTCGACGGGGCTTGTAGGGAATAACCAGGGGCGGAAGCCCCATGCCCTATTTTTAAACTGGCGCCCTTGCCCCCAGCCGGTGTCCCATTCTCTCTGGGGTGAGCTTACCGTCTCTCCACCTCAGTGATGGCCTACGGAATATGCCGGAAGACTCCCCTTATCAATGTAAAGGCAATTTATGTGGCCTCTTTACCGCCACAAGGGGGACCAGGGCAGACCGCCCTTCACCCTCCCCACCCCAAGCGACCTGTGACGCCAAAGCACCCGCCGCCTGCCCAGGGGAAAAACAGGGGGGGGGGGCTGATGGAAATGCAGGATCCCCCCCAAGATCGCACCGAGGTAAACGCGACGAATACGCCCCTCTGGGCCCCAATGCGGCGATGTCTGACACATCTTGCGCGTATACCTTCCCCAAAACAGACCGACCTCGAAGACGTATCTTCTGCAGGCAATGAGGAAGTGGCAGCTCCAATGTTGGGGTAAAGCCCGGCACTGCCCGGCCCTACGAGGACCCAGCGTTAATCAAAGGTCAGTTGACAAGACGACCGGAAGCGCATGACGCGAGAAAGTCGCCATGTATCCATAAACTGTTTCCATCAACAGCATCGGCGAGAGAAAGACCCTCCCCGAATACAACAGTCTACTCCCTTTCTCGAGAATACCCAGCTCTCAACCCCCGCCCATTCCAGCCAGCACCGAAAGACATAACTTCCGTACTGCCTCCGGCCACCATTGGTGACCAACAGAATTTTTATTTCCAAATACCTTAAGAACCAAGGCTACTGCTGCGGCTGATTTAGCTGTGACCGCCCATTCTAGGGCTACTAACTAACCCACTGGCCCGGGAGGAATGCTCCTACTGACAATCTAGGTGGGTGATCTCCTGTTACATACCCCACATTTCAGAGAATATTTCACGTGACTGCTGCCATTTTCCGAATGAAAATGCCCGATCAAACGTCTACCCCATGCAACCACACTCATCCGGGTAATAAGTAACTAGCGGACTGCGGATTACTTCACTCAGTCCTGGCCCCACCCCATGACAGAATATATTTAATCTGTATCTTTCTGTGGTTTTAGATTGGGCTGTACGACCACAAAATATTGGGCGTTTAAGCAGTGTACGTGCGCACCAGATACGTTACCCAAGGCCCCACCCATTTCTTTTCCAACACGAGGAGATTAAGTGCTTCGCCCAGAAACCCTTGCACTTAAAAAAGGCGCTGTGACTCAAACCTGGTTCCCCAGAATAGTTTAGTGGGCAATGCCCTAGCTCGGTTATGCATGGCAACCTAGATTCAGTCCACATCCCTTTCATTCCTACCAAACTTGCGAAAGGCCACATCCCCGAAGCCAGGTATTTACAGATGAAGAAAAAAGGAATCCACCATGCTCGTGCCCTGTATGTGTGCCAGTCCATCCTATAACCCCAGAGTAGGCACAATGCGCCGTGAAGCCGCCAGGCGTATCGCCAGGCACAGGCACATAACCAACATTGTTCTCCTTCTGGCCCCCCACTAATCAGCATGTGCTCACTACCCAGTGCTGAACCCTTTATACTACGCCATGACTGCTAGTGTAACCCATACCACCTCGAACGGACTTCAATCGGAAGCCCGAAAAACCACAATCTTGCGCACACCACGCCGACTCACACGCTCCCGCGGAAAACCATGTCGCCATCCACTCAACCACGTCGAAGTTATCTTCTACGATAAGCTCATTAACCGTTGGGGGGGGGGGGGCAGGGGGGGAATATTGGTGCTGCCTAATCCTAAGCCAGCAATAACCTGTGCTGATCTGAAGTCACCACCAGGTTCCATTTCCCAGTTACTTTCCCTCGCGACGTGCACCGCCACCCTACCTCCGACCGCCCCTACACCATGGTGTTCCTTCCAATTGAAGAGAAGATGCCTAAAGTCGTTTTTAGTACCACGTTCATATTACCTAATACGCTTTCGGCCACCAACCGCACACAGCATTCACCACCAGAGGTTCGGAACAGGTAGCCGGAGCGCACGAATGAGGTTCCAACACCTAGGCACGACCGGGTTAAAATAACAACCCAGCACGCTACTGACATCGGAAGTTCTATCAGAGCATGGTTTATTTGCGTTCTGCTTGTGCCCTCGGTGTTCTACCCGGTGCAAGGTGCAACCGCTCTCACTTCCCTTTGGCAAATACAACTCATCGAAGTGCTGTTTGCCTATATGTAATGTACTACCCTGTCCCCACTGCTTCTCTTACCGAGTTGCTCTAATTTCCGGGTCCGCGCCTGTTAGGCGCCTTCCCTGCACCGTAAATCAGGGAGCCCCCCAACCAGTGACTGCTTGCCAGCGTGCTGTTATCCGCACAGCCCGTTCTAACCCTCAGCCACCGCCGAGATTCGAACCCGGGCCCCTCGCCCTCGCACTAACGGGCTGGCCCCCCAATCATAACGGAACAAAGGGGATGTCGAACCGACAAACGAAAGGAAATTAACCTGCTATCCTGGGATTCAGCGTCTCCAACCTTAAAACCTCTTTGCCACACTAGTTCCGGATCCCGGTCCCCCATCGTAACAGAAAAAAGGGGGGGGGGGACGTCGAACCTTGCAAATGTAAGGACATTACACATGACCCCCCGAAAAACAGCGCCACCTTAGCTCCGGATCCCGGTATCCCTCAGCCCCGCCTAGGCCCAGCCCTGGGCCCCTTGGCATTTAACACTTGGGCTGACCCCCCCAACACCGGATTTGCACCAGCGACCGAAGAAATTCGATACTCTCCTACGGTCTCCCGCTCTACCCACTGAGCTACCAGAGACTCAACAGGATATAAAGACGGACAAAATCAAAATGAACTAAACATGATACTTCGTGCAACAACGTCCCCTATTTTTTCCTTAGGCTACTGTAACAACGGATCCCGGTACCTCTCAGCCCGTCGAGGCCCGAACATGGGCCCCTCACCATCGCACACCTGGGCTGCCCCTCACCATCCTATTATAATTCGCGCTTATCAGAGATACCTCTGCGACACTCGAATAAAGACAAGGTCACCTTTCTTCAAATATTCATAAAACGTTCCCAACCCCAATTCATAAAACGTTTCCAACTTGTGAATATTTTTTAACAGCCTGCGCACACCGATGCGAAGAGCTGCGACGGCTAACACGTGGGCGGCGATGGAAAAAACAGAGTGTCCCATCTGCTGGGAAAACCCGTAACCCATTCCCTGTTCCAAGAGAGCCGCCTCTGCGGCGGTTACCAGGCAACGGCACCGACGCCTCTCTGACGATTCCGTGCAAAACTTTTCCAACCCTTTATCAAGGATACTCGTATGATACAAATCTAAGCCCCCATAGCTCCCGCGGCCCTGCGAGTGTAAATATATGTGATCCCATAAAACGGCCGATGCCCCCATCAGTTCCCCCGCCGAGTTATTAGAGACACACGACCAAAACCAACGCCACTGCTAACGCAAGACAATCAACAAAGGCTCCCTTCCCTTTACCTCAAAAATCCAACACCACTTATGGCTCAATCACCTCATCTTAAGCCGCGCCGCACTTCCGGCCATACGGGCACTCCACTGCTATCCTGCGTCCGGACCTGCAGCCATGCTCTCCCACAGCTGCTGTCCTGTAAAACTCCACCAAGCGCCAGTCCTCTGCCACGCACAATCCGACGAGATTAGAAAGGAAACCCCTGTGTACCGGCGCAGTAAGCAAAGAGAGGGCGAGGACACGGGCAAGACGCCCTAAATAGGCCCCGCCCTCTCCCCCCCTCGGGGCGCCGGCCGGAAGTGACGTCACGACGTTGACCCGTAAGTTATTCGTGTTGCCGACCTGCTACTCCACCTATGACGATCACCAAGGGGGTGGGGGGGGCGTGCCCGGGTGCCTGGGGGGGCCGAGTCCTAAGTGCGCGCTTCATTATATTTCGCGCTTGTCATAGTATGTGATGCGTGATACAAAGGTCCACACTGCAGACGAAGCAGGCACTGTTGTTTATTACCACACCCTTCCTGTGAGGGTGCAGGCAGGGGTGTTAATCTGGCGCCTCAGACACCTTTTTAGGGGAGAATGACCAAGTAGAGACGTGTCAGAATGCAAACAAGTCAGGCTCAGCGGCATTCAGCAAGATGAACACATAACTTTTTATGTAACGGTTCATTTGAAAACTCGAACAAGCCCTGTAAATCAAACCAAATCAGACCACTGAAACAACTCAGCAATACTGTCAGTAGTGAACTTCCTCTCTATCTGGACTAATGGCAGTGTGCATTTTACAGTGCATGCCTCAAGATAACGCTGCACACAAGGCACTGGCAGCAGCATGTGCAGGGGTGCTGAGATACTGCTGTAATCTCACCAGAGTACATTTGCATGCAGTTAAAATGTGACATTGTTTGGATCTGAATGTGGAGTGGAGGCCGCCGGGAAGTAAACAACTGCTTCTATTGGATTCTGATATCTGCTGGCAGGCGTGAGAATTACTTATGAGGACAGACACTGGAGGGAGAGAGAGGAACAGGAACTATGCACCGGCCAGAAAGTGGAGACCGTGGAGTGGCAGTGTGGAGGAGGAGAGAGGGTGCAGATGGCATCAGCAATCTGATTCCATCCTCCCCACTGCCCTCCTGCGAGCTGACCCTCCTGCGTCCCCCCAGCAGCAGTTTGCTACTCTACACAGACACAGAACTTCTATCTTTTAAGCTGTCATCTTCAACAAATGTCTTTTCTGATTCACAGAAGAAAAATACACACATGAGAATTGAAATTTGTTATCTATAAACCATCTTTTAAGTCTGTAGTAATGTTACTGATTTATTTCAAAAGCAACACATTTCATTATATCGTACATCACCGAGCAGTACAAGGTTTGCGAAGCTCGCTTTCAGTGGCAGCTGAGTGCCGCCACAGCCAGGGGCTCATTTTCCTGAGCATCTTCCCTCGGTAAAGTCCCTCAGAGGAGCTTAAACTCTGAGAAATGCAATGCAGGCCTCGGCTGTGCAAGCTGGGGTGGTGGGATCTCAGATGCTGGGCAGACAGAAATGCCTGTCGCAGACAGCAAGCTGCGCGCAGGGCAGACAGGAAGCAAGCACTACTGAGGCATAGTGAAAACGCAGACCTCCCCAATAAAGCAACACAAGCCACATGCAATCAGACACATATTTAATCACCTCACTAAAGGTCATTACCGACACGGTCTCCAGTCCTGAACGTTTTGCTTACATACCCTTGTTTTCAGGTGTGAATTCGTTCATTCGATGTAACAAGACTGCAACACCCAGAATGCATTAGGTTATTTACTTGGAAATTCAGGTCACCCTAAATATAGATTAGGTGTTTTAATAAAGCATTTCTTGCACGAACAATAAAAATATAAAATAGGTTTTTGGAAAATATATTCTGACAAATATTATATAGGGCATTCAAACACTTAACTACATCGAACTTCAATTAGTTAATGAGCACGTTGAATGTGCTTCTGTTAATGGCGGAAACCGTTTTCTCAAGTTTGCTTCCACATTTAAGCAAACACTCTGACAATTTAAACAATTCACCTCAGGAATTGCAACGGAAGTTCTGCCAGGAGGCAGAGTAACGCATCTAACCGCCAATAGCATGACGGTGAGGGAAGTATACTCCTCTGGGCTGATCCAAGGGGGGACAGATACAGTCTTAAAGCAAGGGCTGAAAAGAGCCGAGTCGAACAAGCAACGTTCAAAGTGGGCTGGAACAAAAAACACTCACTTTATACCTGCAGAAGAAGATGGTTTTCCCATATCTAAAATGAGTTTCTTTTACTAAGAAACGAATATGTGAAATGTGCACTCCTTGCAATAAATATTTTAGTATGATTTATGAAGCCAGTGTTCATGGCACTTCCTGTTATCACAGTCCGTCCGAGAGGGCTTGTGAAATGTGCTACTAATAACAATATATATTATTTATGCATTGCAAGTCTGTACATACTCTTGAAAAAAGTGAATACATTATACAAGACCCTAATGCATAGTGCTGGGGGGAAACCAACAGTTCACATTTCTTTTCTCCCACTGTTCTATGAAGCTAAATAAAATACGCTGATCTGTTCAACTGGTGAACGTACTTGGTCAATTGACCCCTACAAACCAGAGCCTTCTGCTTCACAGGCTGTGAAATACACTTGTGTACTCCAGCCTGAACTCACTAAAGCTAGCACTCGCTCTGGCACTCACCCCTCCGTAGTCCTCTGCCTTCTTACACCACCACCCCCTTACTTGACATAGCCATTGCTACAAGAATCCCTCAATGTACCCTCTTGCCATTGGATACCCGTGCTTTAAGAACCAGTGAGAAAAAAAGATCGCCAAAGTGCTCTGCTTTCCGAGTACAGATGATCCAGGTGTAAAGTCTCTGCAGGATGGTTCACATTTTTATCCCCAAGGCTTTTAAAAAAATATTTTGTTAAACATCATGTGTGTGATTTCATACCAAGGCTCTCGCACTTGTGCATACTCCTATCTGACTCCAGTCTTTACCTTATAAACAGCGCTTCGCTTTACATTTTAGAAAACAAAAAATAAATAAAACCTAATATTGAGGCTTCGAGGGACTTTTGCGCTATTAATCAAAGTTATTGTTGCATGAAATCCATAACTCACTGAAAGTTACCAAGAGGTGTTCAAGTGCACAGCAATAGGTTTTGAGGCTGCATGCCTTTAGATTTTTTAAGCCAATTAAAGAGGCGACTATGAAAATAATGAATATGAAGTTAACTTTCACAGCATTTAGAAAACAGTGTGAGAGAGGCATCCTAAAATATTACAAAACGAATCTAATAGGTTGCAGACACAATGCTTGACCCACTGACCTTATGTAGGGAACAGGGTCATTTTGAGCCATGTCCAGCAGCCACTGGAACTCCTCATAGCTTCTGTCAACTACAAACCAACATGTAATGAAATATATATATATTACTTAACAGCGAAAACAAACCTAAAGAACAAAGTCTGTAATTGGCAAATAACACATACATTTATTTACATCAAAATACCTACAGGCACTCTTTCATACCTTGATCATATGCTACAAACAAGTACACCATTACGTTTAGGTTCAACATTTTCAAGACGAAAATCGGCAATATAGAAAAAAATGCACTTACAAATTAACAATGTGATATATGGAGCCACTTTCGGGTACCAGTTATCTGCTTCATGGGACTGTGGAATATGGGTACCAACTAATGAAAACAATGCTATCTTTTTGGAATAAACTTCGCATGCATGAATTGAAGTAAGCACAGGAACACAATTTACTGCGCAAGAAACTTTTATTTATCTCAGAGTCAGACACTTTTGCATGTCGTCCATATACAATTGCAAATGCCGCTCCAAATAACACTTATATGGGCCCCCCTCTGCATCAGCCCTACTGTCGGTGATACCCAAATGATTTCCGTTTTCTTCCTTGCTGTGTGGTGGTGGTAGCATGTTTCAAACTTCTGAATATGAGAAGTATCATATTCAGCAGTGTGAAACAAGCTACCACTATAACACGGGAATTGGTCACTGAATTAAAGCTCCATCAAGTTGATATTTACTGAACGTGAAATCATCTGCTTCACCTCTCCACTGATAATGGCATCATCATATATCGTTTCGACATCCTCCAGTCCCCTCTGACCTTATGTTTGCACCTTACATATCTACTACAAAAGCAATATGTGACTTCCTAGGATTATAGCTTCGACTGTCACGACTGTCAGTAAAAACTTCTCTGCACCTTTCTGCTGCTTCATAATTTTAGTAATATTCCCCATGCGAATGGGGATCCAGAAAAAAACTTGACATAGTATAGATATTGAACCAAACTCTTTAGTACACAGCCTTTCTGATGACTACTTCCACACAGCAGCGGCTCCTCCGCAATGGCGGAGGAGTGTTGCCCCGCTGCCTGGCTCAAAGCCTTCAAATGGAAAAAAGAAAAACAATGTTCTAGCATCGTTTTAGTTTTAATTTGCCAGCTCTGAGCCAGCTTGTGCAGGGAGGGGCTGGGCGGGGCATGGGGAGGAGGAGTGCTATGTGCACTCCCTGAGTGCACATATGTGTTTGGCCAGCCGTCTCAGGGCAAACAAAACACACATACACACTTAGATTTCTCCAGCCTCGCTGCACTGAGCAGCCGGGCTGGAGAAACCCCCACAGACTCCCAGGTCTATTATGAGAGCAGCGCATGAATTGCACAGAGAGCTTGTGATGTTGCCCCAGTGCTTACTGGGACCAGGAAGGACGAGGAACGACGCGGGTGGCACCTCCAGGTAAGGGTTTATTATTTTTTTATTATTAAACCCCCACACGTGTTCCCCCGACCACGCTCCCCTGCATCCCTTCACCCGCCGCACCACCTCTTCATCATGGCAGCCGCCACTGCTTCCACAACAAGACAGGAGACATCTACAGCAACTTCGCAAATGACTTCGGCCACCTCCTGTCACACTCCGACGATCCCAACCCCACCTGCTCACCGACTCTCCATGCTGAACACCACAGCCAATAGGACCTCGATTCACTCCGGAGCGCCGACCGACCCCTGCTACCACTATGCCTTCAACCTAGGACAGAAGGAAATCAGCAGCGCACTGACCAAGATCCGCAACTCATCCATCACCACTGCCACCATCCCAGACGCATGGAAATCTGCAGAGGTTAAACCCCTCCTGAAGAAGTCCTCCGCGGACTCCAGCGAGATCAAGAATTACCACCCCAACTCGCTGCTCCCCTTTCCTGCACAGGTCCTGGCGAAAGCCATCAATCACCAGCTCACAGATTACCTGGAAGGAAAGAACCTGCTCTTAACATCCTAGTCTGGCTTCCGCAACAACCGCATCACTGAGACCGCATTGATAGCCGTAACTGACGACATCAGAACTATCCTCTACCAAGGTGACCAAGCAGCCCTGATACTCCTCGACCACTCAGCAGACTTCTACACCTTATCCCACCACACCCTCATCACCAGACTCCACCACATCGGCATCAGAGGAATTGTCCTAAAGTGGATCACCTCCTTTCAGACAGGACGCACACAGAGAATTCGCCGACGGCCCTTCACCTATGAAACCAAAAGCATCATCTGCGGTGTCCCCCAAGGCTCTTCCCTCAGCCCCACCCTCTTCAACGCCTACTTGACTCCACTGGCCGACATCATCCACACCCAAAGATTCAACATTTTCTCATACACCGAGGACACCCAGCTCATCCTCTCACTCACGGAATACACCACCACCAGCAGATCCAACTTCTGGAATGCCATGCCCAACGTCGCCAACTGGATGAGGTCCAACTGCCTGAAGCTGAACACTGACAAGACCGAAGTGCTCATCTTCGGAAGAAACACCTCCCCATGGGATGACACACGGTGGCCCAAAGCACTCAGACCCTCACCGACCCCCACTGACCAAGCCCGAAACTTTAGCATTATCCTGGACAGCGATCTCTCTATTAAGCGTTAGATCAAAGCAGTAGCCTTCACCTCCTTCCACATCCTCTGCATGCTTCATAAGTTCTTCAGATGGATTCCCGTCAACACCACTGACTCAAGCACTTGTCATCAGTCGACTAGACTACGGAAATGAACTCTACACCGAAACCACCACCCATCTCCTCAAACGACTCCAGATCATACAGAATGCCACAGCCAGACTCATTCTCAACCTCACCAAATGGACCAACATCACTCCACACCTCAGAAGCATCCACTGGCTCCCTGTCCAGAAGAGATGCCAATTCAAGCTGCTGCCCTACGCCTACAAGGCCCTCCAAAAAACGGACCTTCCTACATCAACCACCGCCTGACCTTCCACTAACCAACGAGACAGCTCTGATCCTCCTCCCACACCCTCACACATGTCCCCCGCATCCGTTGGAGCCACAGTGGATTTCGTTCTTTCTCCTACCTCGCCGCCACGTCTCGGTCCCGCTCCACCTCCAAACCTCTCCTTCACTTGCAGACTTCAGGAAGGGACTCGAGACCTGGCTCTTCGACTAAGGCTCACTAGACCTCAGTGCCTGAATGCCCCCAGGGTGAGAAGCCGTGCTATGCAAACCGACTCGACTCCATCTTTGCCTCCAGCGACAGGGTCAAATTCACCCACGTCACTGATCCCACCGGAACCAACCACACCATCATCCAATTCACCATCTCCGACTCGCAGGACATCATCGGCAAACACCACTGCCCCCCACCGAAGCTGGAGAAAGGTAACCGAGATTCAGTGGACTCAGGCCCTCAGCACCACAAAACCCGAAACAGCAGTAGACTTCGACCAGGCCACCCAGAACTTCTCTGACTGGATCACCAAATGTGCCGAAAGTCGCCATGTGGAAACCAGAAAAAGCTAACAAAACCTCAAAACAAGCGAGATGGTACACCCCAGAGCTCAAAACCACCAAACACAACTGCAACCGACTAGAGAAGATATGGTATCCCACTAAGAATCCCTCTGACAAAGCACCACACAAAGAAACCCTCAGAAACTACCACCTACACCTCAAGGAAGCCAAGAGGGCAGCCATCACTGTCCGCATCGATACCGTGGCCAACCACACAAAGAAGCTCTTCAAAATGGTCAAGGAATTCTCCAACCCGACAGCCACACAGAACACCATTCACCCCTCCCAAAACCTCTGCAACACCCTCTTAGAATACCTCTACAGTACAATCGGCACCATCTACAACAACCTCGACCCCCAACCCACCTCTTCGAGTCTGTGCAACCTCAACCTCCCAGCAGATACCAGCGGAATGACAATAACCTGTCCACTCACTACTCAGTCCACCATAGCCATCATGTCGCCCAACCACTCCAGGGCACTCACGAGCCCTGCGCCCACCATCTCTTCAACCTCAGAACTAACCTGATCAGCACAGAGCTCATCAGCATCATCAACACCTTCATCACGACAGAAACCTTCCCGGAAAGATGGAAACATGCAGATGTCAGACCCCTCCTAAAGGAAACTGTTAGACCTGGCATCATTGGCGTGGATTTCCCCTGTATTTTTGCCTTTGCCTCCTGTTATTTTGCTGTGTGTTGGACTTCGTTTTTGCTGGTAGAGATGCTTTGGGCACTTTGCTACTGCTGTTCAGTGCCAAAGTGTAAGTGCTTCCTTTGTCAATTATTGTTATGGATTGGTTTTTCCATGTTTGGCTTATTTGGTTTACTGTTAAGTTCCTAGTACAGTGCACTGTGTGTGCCCAGGGCCTGTAAACCAAAGGCTGCTAGCAGGCTTGCAGCACTGATTGTGCCACCTACACAAGCAGCCTTGCAACAAGGGTCAGGCCTGCTATTGCGGCGCCTGTGTGCAGTCTAGCACTGCCATGTCGACTTGGCAAGTGCACCCACTTGCCAGGCCATAACCTTCCTTTTTCTTACATATAAGTTACCCCTATGGTAGGCTCAAGGTACCCCTGCGGGCAGGGTGCAGTGTATGTGAAAGGTAGGACATGCCCTGATATATGTGGCATGTCCTGATAGTGAAATACTGCCAATTTTGCTTTTCACTATTGTAAGGCCATCTGTTCCATAGGATAGAATGGGAAGTTTGCCCATAGCATCTTATGAGCATTACTGCCCATGGTAACAAGATAGGAAAATATAGTTTGATATACCTGAACTCAGAATGTTAAGGTGACTCTTTTAGCGAGGGTGATTTTTAAATTCTGGGTTTGAAAATACCACTTTTAGAAAGTAAGTATTTTCTTGCCTAACCATCCAGTGTACCTCTGCTAGGTTGTGTATTGACTGGTTCTAGAGTGATAGGGGATGGGTATGTGCATTCTGTTCAGACAGCCACTTGGGGGGTTGAGGTGTGTCCTGCCTTTTCAGGGTGAGTCAGGGCTGAGCTGAATAGACCTGGGCTGCATGCAGAGTAGGAGAGGCAATTTCTTTCACACCTGAATGGGCCTGGTCTGCCTAAGACAATGCTGTCTCCACTTACTGCCAGGAATCTGCACTAGAGAGGACAGAACTGATTTTGGCTGGGCAAAGAGCTTCTCTGCCACAGAGAACAAAGGATTTTGTATTATAAAAAGAGGGGTCCAGACCCCAGACTCTTAGATCCCTTCTGGGAATCAAGAGGAACCTTTGCCAAGGAGAAGAGCTGGAGAAACTGAGGAGGAATACTGCCCCTGTGCTGTTTGTTGTCTGGGGTTGGCCTACAGTGGCTGCTTTCTGCCAAGGAAATGGAAAAAGACTTTGCTGTTTGCTGTGTCCCCTGCTTGAAGATCTCCAAGGGCTTGAAGAAGAGCTTCAGTTCTGAAGTCTCAGGGACACAAACCCAGCTCCCCTGAACTTCCTTGCTGGGAGTTCTGACCTGCCAAGAGGTGCCTGCAGCTGTTCTGGTCCTCTGGAGGTTGTTCTGGCTGTTGGGAGCTGGAAAAGCAACGCAACGACGACGAGCAGGGTGATGCATCCGTACCAGTTTCTGACGCATCGCCTAAGAAACTGTTGCATCGTGAAATCGCCGCACGCCGCATCGAGTGCTTCGGTCTCCTAAGTCCAAAATCTTCGCATTGATTCAGACGCAAGCCCTGCTGTGCGGCTGCAAGAACCCACTCATCGTCCCGAATCGTCGCATCGCGGCGCCAGGACTGTCGCATCGTTGGGGGACGCAGTAAGAAACCAACGCATCACCTCCCCACGCAGTAAGCAACCGATGCATCACCTCCTCTCCGGTAAGGAACTCACATATAACCTCCCCTGCACAGCAGTAAGGAACCGACGCATCATCTCCCCGGAGCAAGAAACTGACGCATCACCTTCCCGGAGTGTAAGGAACCGATGCATCACCTTCCCTGCGACCCTTTTTGTTAGTGTGCGCGACGCATCCAAGGTACTTTGTGTGAAAAGTGTTGCATCTGCAATTTGCTTTGAACAGAACTATATCTACCATTTGAAAGTCATATTTCAATTATTGTATTGTGGATTTTTGTCGTTTTGGACTTGTTTGGTTTACATAAAGATTACTTAATTTTCTAAATTGGTGTGGTGTCCCTTTGCAGTGTTTTTACTGTATTACTGTATGTGTGCACAAATGCTTTACACACTGCCTCGGATATAAGCATGTCTGCTCATGCCAAAGTACCAAGGGGGTGAGCCGGGGTTATTTTACAAGTGTATCTTCCTTACCCTGACTAGGAAGAAGGGTCCCTACTTGGACAAAGGTACCTACCTCTGCCAAGAAAAGGACCCTATTACTAACAGAAACCCTCTGTCGAACCCAGCATACTTCAAAAACTACCAACAGATCTCTCTGCGCCCCTACCCAGTCAAAGTACTCGAGAAATGAATCAATCAACAGCTCATCAAATACTTGGAACACAATCACCTCCTCAATGCCTCACAATCAGGATTCCTTGCCAACCACAGATATGAGACCATGCTGCTCGCTGTCACAAATGACATCAGACCTCTCCTAGACAGTGGAGAACCCGAGGCCCTGATCCTCCTCGACCTCTCTGCTGTCTTTAACACAGTATCCCACCACACCCTCGTTGACAGACTCTACAACATCAGCATACAGCAAAATGCCCTCCAGTGGATTGCCTCCTTCCTTACAGGTCTCAACATAATCTCCTACGCAGACAACACTCAGCTAATACTCTGACTTACCGAGGACCCTTCCACCGCCAAAACCAACTTCTGCAATGCCATGTCCAACGCAGCCAATTGGATGAGAGACAACGGCCTCAAACTCAACTCTGACAAAACAGAAGTACTGATCTTCAGGAAGAATACCTGCGTATGGGACCACAGCTGGTGGCCAGCAGAACTCAGACCCATACAGACCAACCATGAATGCAACCTCAGCATCATCCTCTACAGCCAGCGGACCATGAAACGACAAGTCAACCCAGTCGCCACCTCCTGCTTCCACACCCTCCTCAGAATTTTCAGATGGATCCCAATCAAAACCAAAATAAACGTCACAAGGTCCTCGTCATCAGCTGCCTCGGCTATGGCAACGCTCTCTATGCCAGAATCCCCACCCAGCTCCTCACAAGACTCCAGACCATACAGAACGCCGCAGCCAGACTCATCCTGGACCCCTCCAAACAGACCCACATCACTCCATACCTCAGACACCTCCACTGGCTCCCCATCCAGAAGAAATGCTAGTTCAAGACTCTCACATATGTTTACAAAGCTCTTCACAACCAAGGATCATCCTACATCAACCATCGCTGCACTTCCATCAGCCCTCAAAGATCCTGCGCTCTGCCTCACTCTCCCTCGCACTCAACCCTGCATCCGACACAGCTGCAGCGGTAGCTACTCCTTCTCCTACATCGCTGCCAAGACCTGGAACAACCTACCCCTCCACTTCCAGACAGCACCCTTGCAGCAGACTTCAGGAAGAAACTCAAGACCTGGCTTTTCCGACAGAGACAAGGCACCCTCAGTGCCCAGATACCCTTAAGGGTGACAGTGCTGTGCTTTACAAATTACTGACTGATTGATTCAAATAATGATTTATTGATGCACGTGGCCCATTAAATCACGTCTTATCAATTCCACTATTTCTTTGTCCCACGGAGACCAAGAGTATAGAAGAAAGCAGGCTAACACAATAGAAATCAACAGGATGTCGGAGCAGAGTGAGGATGATGATGTTTTTGCTGAAAGATTAATATTGACCAGAAATGTAATTGAAGCGCAATCTGATATTCAAATGCATGATTCTCCCTGTTGAATCCTTAGCTTAGTAAAAACTTCCAAATAACTGTTCAACGAAAGAGAAATGCTATGCATGGCTATAACAAATCCTCAAAATGAGCACTTTTGCAAGAACACCCCGCCAAACTGTGCATCATTTCAGGACAATAGGGTAGATATTAATCCCTGGCCTTTGTGAGAACGGCAGCCCAATTGGCAAATTGAGAGGCTGGAGGTTTTTGTGGATTAGTGAGGGAAAGTGATCTTGTCTTAATGAAACACGCCTAGAGGCTCCTAGCAGAGGGTATCACAAAGAAACAGCACACTCTTGAGAAAAGTAACTAAATGGAACAATAATGATGAGGCTCAAAGGATGACCCAGCCTCAATTTAAATGTTTTAAGGCAAGCAGGAATTTGTGTGCTGGCACATACGGCTTTAGTGGGCATTGTTAAGGATATCCAAGATGAAAAAGACAAATTAAATCTTACTGGAAAAATCCGCTAGTGATGTGTGCAAGCCATGGTATCCACCATCCCAATTAAAATACAGCAACATTTTTTAATTGTTACTTTAATCTCAGCGCAGCAAGAGTTCCAATATTAAACTAATCACTGGTCAAATCATCCAGACTACACTTAATTCCTGGATTAATTGGTGAACTATAAACGTATTTGTACAATTAATGGTCCTTTTTTAAGATGTCTAAAAACGTATGTACTCTTCGTATGCACTGCTTAACTGCTTGAATGGTTTAGCCAATCATTTGGAAGTAAAGGGTACTTTTTAGGCCTCGCCTACACCTGACCATTAGCAACAAACCTATTCTTTCCACTACAGACCTAGAGTGGACCTTGTGTATCCTCATTGCTCCTGACTGAATGGCTTTCCAACCAACGTATGTTTGTGCTGGCCAAGGATCATTTCAGTCTCACCCTGTTTCAATCAGATGAGCAGTATCCAGTGCTGGAAAGAGAAACAATTTACTCTTAGAACCCATTCATTGGGAATAAAGTGGGTGGAAATAGACAGGTAGCAGAGTCACAAGGGGGTGGAGTCACATGGAACGGAGTTCTACAGTCAACTTGTAAATTATTTTTTTAAACTATCCCCTCCACTGAAATAGGCACCAAGCACTTTTGTGATAGTATATCTGTTCTGATTTATTTAATAGGTTACAAATGCATTTAAAATAGCTAACCATATTGAGCCACGTGCTACAGAGATAGTTGAAGTCCCAGCAAGGCAAACCGTATAATAGCAGTAAGATGACTCTGGCGGTTAATACACTTGCTTGAGAGCTCTGTGTGAATCTAATCTGGGTTTGAAACTGTATAGAGTGTTACTGTTCAGGGGCATGACGCAGGGCCTTGTGCAAGGACTGGGCAGCCTTTAGGGACAGCCCAGCCAGCCTCTGCCTATACATATCTGCACTATACAGGTGCATGCTCCCTCACCGTATTCCACAGGGGACACTATCATTTTGCCTTACCAGTGTTAATTTGCCTGATGTAAAGCAAAGGCTGTAACATGCAGGTCACAGAGTAATAGTTTATGTAGCTGGCTAAATGGGAAGGTGCTTGTGTTGCAGATAACCTGGTGTTACCTGCAGGTCACAAGTTCCAATTCCTTGTAATGTAGCTTAGTGAGAATAATCAATTATGAACTGGCACCAAGGAGTTGAATGCAAATTGCACAGCTTGAGCTTTGTTATTCAAAGGTTACTAAACACAATTCCTATGGGTAATACATGCTTTTGTAATTGCTATGAAAATGGTTATTGGTATAATTACACTGAAATTCAGTCACATCTGACATTCTTGCAGTTCATGAGTATCACTTTCCTAAAACTTTGAAAAGTAAATTACCTGGCTCAAAATCACACTTTATATCTTAAGCACTTGTGAAGTGATGACAACCTGAGAGCCTTGGTCTCCTTGACACCAATCATACATGGGGTGACCCATTAACCCTGGGAGCCGAGACTATTTTGCAATAGAAAGAAAAGTGGCTACCTTCAGGAAGTGCCCTTACAGAAGTCTGGTAATTAAGAAATATTGAAATTATTTAATGTCATACAATCATTGGTATTCAGTTGATATTTGCAGAAGTATAGAGGACACTTAAATTAAGAAAAACAGCAAGTATATGGTTATAGGCGTATCTTCGTTAATTTAATCATACATTAAATATATTGTTAACAAGACATCTCTGAAGAAATAAGGTGCTACAGTGCAAGGTAAAGTAAATGGTGAAGTGAATAGTGAGCAAAAGACTTCAAAAACAAAATGTAATAAAAATGTCTGGCCGGCACACTGTAATGAGCTTAGGTGCATATGTATCAAACGATTTTGTATTCGCAAACGCTGCGATTCGCAAAAAAACAGCGTTTGCGAATACAAAATCGCAAAACGCGATGTATCAGCCATTTTCGCATCGCATTATTAAGAAATAGCTAATTTTGCGATTCCTTAATTTTGCGTAAGCATTTAAGGAATCGCATTTTGCGATTCCTTAAATGCTATGTAACAAGCACCCAAGTTGTGCGATTTCTCCTTAAGAAATCGCAAATCACCACCAACTTCAAGTTGGTGGTAATTTGCGATTTCTTTGAAAAATGCACTATTTGGCATTTTTCAAAGTGCCATGTGGCGCACATTGCGCCAAATGTGCACACATGCTCATTTCAGGGGTGTATCAGGGTGTCCTTATGACACCCTTGAAATTATTCTTAATTTGCGATTCTCTAATTGCGAATCGCAAATTGAGAATTACTTCCCATTAATTCCTATTGGCCTCCTGGACCATAGGAATGAATGGGAAGGTATTCCTTTATTGCGATTTCGCAATTTGCGAATCGAAATTAAGGAATAACAAGAAATCGAAAATATTTGCGAATTTTAAAATACATCCTGTTTTGCGATTCACAAATAGCGATTCTCAAAAAATCGCTATTTGAGAATCGCAATAACGGATTTTGATACATATGCCCCTTAGATCTTATTATGCTCTGATACATGTGTATAACCATCCGGTCAGTGGGAGAAGGTAGTCTAATTTTAGAAATGAGCATCAACGTTTCTACCCCAGCGGCAAACTAGGCAGAGGCCTTCCTCAGGATGGTGTCAGGGATGCTTATAAGGTAGCAACCTAGTAAATGATGGGGGGGGGGGGAAACAAAATAAAAGCACTACCATGTGTCATAACATGGTGTGAGAAAACTTTATTTCTTTATTTTTGTTTATATGCACCTTACATAAACATGTAACATACTTTTGTCACTCGTTAATCTAATTAACCACAGCCTTCGGAGTGGTGAAAGAATCACTATCATGTAGGAGACAGAGCGAAAAGAGATGCCAATGGCATCAAGGGTTTAAGCTCCAGACTGTTCCCAGCCAGGCTAAGACTCAAACAAAAAGAGTGTTGATGGCTCTTCAGGACAGGCATTTGTGTAGGGCCTAGCTACAGCATTAAACAATAGACCTCCCTCCACCCGGTGCAGGTTGCTTCTCAGTGTGAGCTGCTGAATATGATCCAGTATCGGAAGTTTGCATCAGGACAGGTAACGCATTTCAGTGGGGCTGGCTAAATAGTTGCCAACGGATCTCAGATTTGAGTGGATCTTCCGCATTTCTAGTACTTATTGTATCCTTCACTACCAATGTCATGATCTTTCATAGCAGTGCATGAGAGACTATCTTCAGTCTCTGTTTCTTCCTTCATGCTCTCCTTTCCCATCTCTTATCCACTTTATTAATAAAAAATCATCCCCCAGCTCAAGCTATTCCTGCCCTTCATACTGCAATCACAGCTCACCCTTATCTCAGCAAGAGGCCATCTTTTGAATGGTTTTCAAACCACTCCAAGATGGCTGCCCTTGTCTGTGCATGTGAACACACAGGGCAGCTATCCTGGAATGGTTTATCTTATGCTCGAGGATGGTAACATGCATTTGCACACCATCAATAATTTTACCTAAGGCTAAAGAAAAAACATTTGAAGACTTCTGCAGCGCATGCATATACACAGAGGCAATTTGGGGGTGATTTTCTTAATGCAAGCATGCATGTCCATTTTAGAATACATTTCTTTCAAGAAAAAACATTCTATGATGGTCGCCTCTCACAATCGACTGATCTAGCAGTCCTTTTAGTTTGGTTTAAGGAAAGCCATTACAATATGGCCACCATAAGGGAAGCCATTACAATTTGGCCACCATGTGCAAGGCAGCCATCTGGATCAAGGATTGGTAATGCCAATATGCCTTCTTCTTTATCGCAAAAACACTATTTTTTATTTTCTTTCAACAGAGCATTAAACGTTTTGTTTTTAAAACATCTTCTGCTCTCACTGTGTTAAGTGCCTCAGTCTTACTTTTTCATTAAGCGCATCTTCAATCCCTTAACTACTGAAGACTCCGTATGCACCCTTCTCAGTACTGAGCCCTTTTTAGGACTCGGCTAGCGAAGGCTGCGCTTGCGCAGTCTCGCTCGCGAGATTTAACGTTTTCTAGTACGGGGCTTGAACCCGCCCCTCTTCTCCATTGGCTGGCTTCCTAAACGGAGGCCAGCCATTGGAGGAGAGGGGCGTCTGTCCATTTAAGCCCCGTCTTTTTTGGTTTTGGGGCCGTGTTTTTTACTTTCTTTCTCTCCTCTGGAATGTAAACATTCCAGTCATTGGGAAGAGAAGAGAAAGAAAAACACGCCCCCGAATCCGAACATGACGCTGCGTTTCTCCGAGGCATTTCTGCTTGGCCTCGGAGAAAGAGGTCACCATCTCCCTTTCCTCCCCGCCATTGCTCCTTCAAAGCGATGCCTGTCTCTCTGCTCTGACACATCCCGCTGCAAAGGATTACAGCCCAAGAGCGCGGCTCTAATGGGCCTGAGTGCCTGCACGCGATGTTCCACAGCGATTTAATTAGCACCGTGGAAAGATCTCTGGTGCGGAGGCGGCCGCGCGCCATCTGTCGGACAGGTATCAATTTGAGCACGTGAATGTGTCCTTTGTAATGTAACTGGTCCTCACGTGAAGCGCTCCAACACCTTTGTGGCGGGTTCGCTCAATATTAAAAAAACAAGTAAGCTGTCACGGAGGTGTGTTATGTTGTTTAAAGTTTAACTCCACACCGAAATGCACTGGACTCGATGAATATTGGAGCCTACACAGTAGCAAAGCTGTAATTGTTTTTTTTACTGAAAGTTGGGGGTTGAGTGCTGGTCGCGGGGAAGCAGTGGTTTACAGCTGTTTTATCTGTTCTTCATGCAGATGCCGGAGGAGGCGGCACATGCGCGGTGCTCCCTGGGCCTAGCCACACTCCGGAGCATGGAATTGGCTGCGTCGCCTATTCGCTCAACTTTAGGCTGGAAGCCAAACTTCTCCCCAGAGCCAGCAACAAGCGGATGCGTCCAGGGTATCCAAGGCTACAGCGCGGCGTACGGGAGGCTCCCTGCCCATCCCTGCCCGGGTCGGGGTGAGTACCGCTGGGGACCGCACGCACTGTGGGCAGGTTGCGAACAATGGACGGAGGGGCATCGTTCCAGCAGCAGGAAGGCAGGACCGCGGGGGGAGAAAGGGTTTATGTACACCGTGTGTCGGGAAGAAGTTTCCTCTCAGCCTCACCCACGCGTGGGTCAGCCTGGAGAAAACATTGGGACACCCCTTACACCGCTAGACCTTAGTAAACATTGCGACACCCCTTACACCGCTAGACCTTAGAAAACATTGAGACACCCCTTACACCGCTAAACCTTCAGGGAAGAGCTTTCCTGTCAAAGTTGTGTGTTCCACCCAGAAATCGCTTGATATTCAGAGAGACCCGCAGGGCACTCTGCTGGCGGCGTTTGATGGCCGCTCTCTCTGGTGATTGCAAATATATCCTTATGTGACTAAATTCTACTCCTCAGAGCTTTATGATATTAACATGTCGAGGTTACTTTCATGTTCTTTTGAAATGCATGGCCCTGAATGAGACGTGTATGTTTGCACCGTGAACCAAACCTGACTGAGTAAAGCCTTTACCAGACTTCGTTAACGTAGCTGGCTTTATTACTACCCCAGTAGCTTCATTTTATAATTGCCCATTACAGTGGCACTTATGTTTCTCACCTCAGAAGGAGGAAAGGCTGTGCCTGGATACCAGGGTTCAAAGCTGTGTCTTATGCATCGCAAACATATTTCTGCAGGGCCCAAAGTAACCACTACGCTATCTTTATGTTGCACAACTTCAATGATTTAGCTAATTTTTTTGTTGGAGACTATATAGAAAACTGTTTTGGTTGGAATGCTTGTATGAATTTCAGTGGTCCGCCTTCTAGTCAGGATTTTTTGTGCCTGCTAAGCCACTCGGGGCAGAGGCCAACCATATACAAATCAAACTTGGTCGTGCTCTAACAGGAACTGTCTGATCCGAACTGCCAGGACAGGTTCCCTCTAGATGTTAACACAAACAGCTCCAGACCAGTTTTGGCCTTTTTCAGCCTTAGCAAAGTGCAGCTTCAGAGCGACTGCTGTGCACGGATATGCAGGGCTTTAAGTGGGATTAATAAACTGGGAGAGAAGTTAATGAAAGGGGCGTGGCCGATGTAGTTAAGGGCGTGGCTCACAACACTCTAGGTAAAAATCTGTGCTTAGCATAGCGTGACGTCCGACTGGTATTTTGCTGCGTCTGCCAGGGCATCCAGATATTATATACAAGTAACATTACACCTATAACAAGCCAGGACTATTGGCTTTTGTCAATGGTTCGTAGTTGCATAAGATAAAAAAAGCTAACTATGGCTCCGTTGTAAATAACATTGATAATGCTTCAGTTCTGAGTTGATGAGAGTGTGAAAGACCTATAATGATTCTCTTTGAAGTTACATCAAAGGCAATGAAGGGTGGCACTGCTGCAGAGTTAAGATGTGTTTGTCCACCCTGAGGGTGAGGGTAAAAATGGAGAGCCCGACAGGGACCCATCTCAGCATCTGCTTTGTAGAACTGCTGGTGCTGAACACTGGCAGGACCCGGACCACTTAAAGCACTGCTTATATGGGTCCCTTGCTCTCACTGTGCCACACGGCTTAACCAGCGCCTCACTTATGTCTAGATACACTCTCAGGTGATTAGTGCTATACAAATCAATATAACTAGTGTGGGGTTGCTTGTGTTCTCGTCTAGAGCAGGCCCGGCTCTAGGATTTTTGATCTAGGAGAGCCATTAGGTCCGGCTCTAAATGGGATTGACTGGGACAGCGCCCCGGGTGGAGAGGACATTTGGTGTTTGTTGTCGGGGTGAGGGTCATTTCTGTGTGAGGGCAAGAGGTGGGAGGAAGATGGGAAAAGGGCAGGGGATTGATGGGGTGCTAATAATTACCCCACGGCAGATTAAGGGCTGATTACAAAGACTTCAATGACACCTGATTGAGACCAATTGGGATGGATGAGCTGCTGTTTGCATGACATTAAGTCAGGCGGCTCCCTGCTGCGCCCCTTGGAATGGAGTGTACCATTGAGTGTTCGAATTTTAAAGTGTAGCGATTTAGATCGATTACAGAAGAAAATGTTTTTTACTCATTTGTTAGTTCAGTCTATGTCCGCCTCCCAATAAGTTATAGCGACAGAGTAAGAAGGATATTCTCGACTTGGCTATTTCTCTTGTTTCTTTCTTTCTTTGTTGTTGTTTTTTGTTTGTTTTAGGAATGACGCTGTGCACCTACTATCTGCTGTCATAGCCTGTTTGGGGGGGGAAATACTTTCTTGTGAAAGATTCATAAACATGGTTATATAGATTGAACTGCATGTTTCAATTTGAAGTATAGCAGGAAAGGTCCACACTATGTTACCACCTCTGCCCTTAATCAAAGCTGCCACTTTGGGAACATATCTCCAAGCACTGACATTTTAGAGGAGAGAGCAGTAGGCCAATGTCATGAGCAATACCAATAGCTCTAACTTTGACAATGCCGAGACCATTGCATTGTAAATGCTTGTTTGCAGTTTGGGGTCAGTTTGTGCTTAAGCCTTCAAATGATTTTACACAAAAGGTATCCAGGCCATATTTGAGTCTCTTTTTCGTAATTAGGGGGATTGTAAAGTTACCCAGTATTTGTGATTCATCTTGAAGGAACTAAAGAAAATAGACAAAATGGAGCAAAATTATTATTACTTTTTTTTTCATTCAAAAAATGTTAAAAAGTGAAGCATCTGGTTGCATAACAAAGATAATTATAAAGGGCCTGCACCGTGGACTAGTTGCAGCTACGCTGAGGGAACTCCTGCTCCTTTTAACTAGTACGACCAGACAGCTTTTTGCAGACAGCTTTTTTGGATTTAGGAAATGCTATGGTGTTGGTTGCCAGTGTATGGGGCATTAAAGGACTAGCCAACAGAGCACGGATACAGAAGTTAACTTATGATGTTATGCATTAAGGACATTGATTTAATAAGCCAAGTGTGTCACGTCTGCTGCCTAGTTTGCTCTGCTAAGAACACCATTCTCCCAAATTTCAGACATCAGCAGTTTTTGCAGCTTACTAAGTGATGGTCAAAATGTACTACTTTTGCAGTTTCTACATATTTGCAGTTTGTGCAGGAAAGGTTGTAAAAACCCTCGGTTGAACCCGGAAATTAAGACATTTGTGCAAACTAGACAAGATTCCTAATTAAACACAGAGTTACATATGTAGCTCACGTAAGGTTTTCCCAAAGATACTAACTGTTGAAATAAAAAAAAGACGTGAAAGTAGGAAAAAAGAGTGGTAAGTGACAATGTTTTCATCTGTAAGTTTTTGCACTGAAGGCTAATCTAAAAATAATATTTAGGAATAGAGGTTATGCATAACCACTCTGAATTTGGGATTACCCACAATATCTGGAGATTCTGAAGGGGTTTTTCGAAAAGTGTTTTTTGAGGAAAATAACAATTAGAGACCAAAATATAGAAAAATTCAATATAGAACAATAAATGTTACCATTCTATATTTTCAAACTTCTCTCAATAAAAATGGGACCCCACATATGTGAGGTGGTCTATTGCACAAGACAGGTAAGGCCCAAAAATCTATCATATGAAGAGAGGAAATGATTTTGGATAACTAAAGATGACATCAATTCTGGACCAATATTGAAAGCTTGTATTATATTGCTGAGAACCTTTAAAGCCTGGAATTATTTAAAATAGCCCTGCCAAAAACAATATTTTTAAAGAACTTTTAATTACTGGTTAAAAGTCAGCAGATGGACCCCCGACTTATTGCGCAACCATCTCCTAAAACTTGCTTTAAGATTAGTGTAATACAAATATGTACAGGTCACACTGTAAATATTGAATCAAATACATGTGCTTGTTTTGATTTTAAAATCGATTACCTTTTTTGTAATGATTTTATTTAATCTTATACAATAAAGTCTTACCTTACCTAAAATAGACCACTGAGGTGGTTGTTGTCTCCTTTTTGGCCCATGTTCAGCTGACACCCAAGGAAACCTACCAACCCTAGATATTTCTGAGAACTAGAGATTCAAGGGAGTTCATGATTTTTGTTAGGCAGAAGGCCCTTTTAACATCAAACTTTGGGTGAAATCACATAAATTCCTCATATTTTTGTGTGGGGAGTCTTGAAACTGTGTGGACTTAATACCTAGGAGAGGAAAGGCCCAAAATCATGACAAGATTTTTGCTTTGAATAACATACATTTTTGGGATTGGGGGCCTGGTTTTGACTGCCACCCAATGTACTTAGAGCCTGCTCGGTCGGCTGCGCAACAAGCAGGAGTTACTGGGCCACAAGTATAGTGGTTGAGGCATTTTCCCAAGCATACACTTTCAGCACCTGACACACATGTTAAACAAAAACACACATTACATTTGTTTGTTGGAAGGGGTTAGCTTCACCCAAGTCCTCTTTGGCAGAGTCCTGCCAACAACATGGGCAAGGGTTTTATAGCAGGTACTACAGAAAAAATAGGTAAAAAAGAACCAGGCTAAGACTAATCTCATTGGTGAAGGCGTGGGTCGGTAATCTGTAGGCCAGTCCTTCAATGCCCAAGTCACTGCAACCCACACCATAGATCCCTAAAGGCAAAATAGCTCAAATCTCTGGTGAGCACAAGTTTAAGCATAAATTCCCTGAGCGTAGCTGCAGCTAGGTTACTACCCATAGGCTCTTACTCTGGAGTACGTCTCTGCAAGACTCAGTAGTTCCCTGTGTTGTTTGGGGGCTCAGGGACGACTGTGACAGGTAAGCGGGTACAGCTGCAGGATCCAACAGGAGAAAAGGCCCAAAGCAATCATTTCCTTCCTAAAACACAAGGTTGGGTATCAAGCGCTGTCTTTAGGGGCCAAAGGTGCAGCCATGCTCTCTCATCCTCTCCTTATTCTTGCTTGGCACCGTGCTCTGATTATAGCTTGCACAGCGATTAGACAGGCAGACAGACCCACTCCAGCACATGGGTTGGCACCCGAGTCTCTTCTTCTCCTCCTCCTACTTCTTGGGGTCAATTTAACAATGACCCGGGCGGTAGGAAGAAACACTCCAGTACTTGAGGCGCTTCCTGTGTAGCTACCACGTTAATCTGCACTCCTGTGCTGTCCTTCTCACTTGGGCAGAGAGGCTAAGCTCTTATGGGAAGTATGATCCTGTAAAGATATCTTCCTCTCTCAGCAGGCCAGGCAGGATCCGTTTTCGAGGCTATCCTACAGCTTCTCCAGCAGATCCATGCACAAATTCAAACTAATGTCCCTAGAGTCTGGAAACATGGTAGTAGAAAATTATCCAAGTGAAGAAGGTAGGTATCTCACTCTTCAGGAACATGAAAAAGAGCTGTGCGGTACTGTACTACAGATCAGGAAGCTGCCACCACTGCTCCAAAAATATTTCCCAGGACATGGACAGCAGTCTTATGTCGTAGGTAGGCATGCTCAGGACACCCCTCCAGACCAAATAGCATGCTTTGGGTCTGAAATACTTTCACACAGCCTAGGCCTCAGTCAGAGACGCAACTAGAGTGACATTTCGGGGGAGGGGGCCTATATAAAGTTCGGGGGGGGGGGAGAAATTTTTCCAGCAATCGGCTGAGTAAAGATGCAGGGGCTCTAAGAAGGGGTGAAAGAACAACAAAGCCTGATTAACAAGTATATGGAGTTTTTAAGACCTGTGAAGTACTCGGGTGCGGCTGTGTGTGTGACTGGGAAGCTGTCTCAGCCCGGGCTGACACAAACGAAGGGGGGGGGGGGCTAAAGCCCTTTGAGCCCAATGGGCATTGCACACCTGGCCTCAGTGCACGCATATGACTGGTGTGCGTGGTGGGCACACAAATAAATCAGAATACTAGTGAAAACTACTGTTAAGTTTTATCAGGCAAGGCTGTACCTCTGTAAACTACGAAGAACCTACCAACCCCAGAAATATCTGAAAACTAGACACCCTGGGGAGTCCAGCGTGACGTGGTGTGAGTGACCACTACTACTTTTGCTTACACAGAATGCCATTGCTGGTATAACCTATCCATCTGACATACCATTTTGATCTTCACTATATGTAGCAGGCTTCCTTTTATTCACCTTTTCTTTGAAAGTCTTGTTGTTCTGTTCAAGCTCGGAACCGTGCAAAGAGTTTACCCAGGACAATGTAGACTTATGCTCTTCTTAGCAGCTCATTGTTGCACGTCATGTCTTGTCTGAGGCAAAGGTTCCTTACTGCTGGCCGACACCAGTGTTGCCACGCCAGCAGGGTCCTTGAGAGATTTATCGCAGGATGCAAGTAACACAGGCGGCAACAGCAAAGTTCCAAAACACTGCACTGTGCACAGAGGGTCAGACTTGGGCTTCTTCTTCAAGGAAGAGCGGATGTCCTAAGTTTCCAAATGAGGGCAGACCTTGGCCTTATAGAATGCCATTTCTAAGACGGTGAACAGTCCATTGGGAGTTTTTTTATCCCAATCCAAGATGGGCCAGAGTTTCTTCCAGTCATGCCATTTCTTATTTCAAGCAAACAGAAAGACAGTGTTTGGAAATGCATGATGCGTCACTGCACATCTTGTTCTCTGACTTTTCATTGTGCTCAAAACCTACTTGTTATTCTTTTTTGTCCTTTATTTTCATTGACAGATTCAATTTTTTCCCTTCAGAAATTATCCTTTTTTCAGACTTTTTCCGATTGGCTTTTCTTCACTCTGGTTATCTTTTTCTCAACCAGCTGGAATTTCGTGTTGATCTACTTTCTTGGAACTGTTGATCTGAATGATTCTCTTCTTCCCTTCCCTATGGCAACCTAGATGGGGTTCTCACCACAGTTTGCAATTCTTACATATGTGTGGATGGAACAGTTCAGTATTTTCTGGAAAGGTTTAAGGTCATACAGTAACAGATGGATTAAAAGGACAGAGAAGCTCTTCACCTAAAAAAAAACACCTTCGTTAAGAGATGATATTTTTCAGTCAACAAGCAATTTTTATTCCCACAAAAAGGATATAAGTGTGTAGTGCCACGTTCTCTTGCCTGGCGTAAGACTACATCTTTGTCACTGTAATTTAATATTTGTGCAATAATGGGACGAGGGGTGGACCCAACCGGGGGATTGGGGCCCAGAGAGCGATGGGCTCTCTCCACTATAAACACAGTGGATCGAGCTGTGCCAAACAAGTCTCTGAGCAATGATTCCATGTATTTCTCCATTGATGACATAGCGGTGGTTTCAGTTACACCCGTGATGTGCAGGTTATTGCGCCAGGAGCGGTCTTCGAGGTCTTTGTTCTTGGCTCTTAGAACTGAGAGGACTTTCGCCATCTGTAGCATCTGTTCCTTGGCATCAGCTGCTCTGTTCTCTAGCGTATCCAGCCTGGTTTGTTGTATATCCACTCTTTTCTTTACTTGATCCAAGCGGGTGGTCAAAGTGTCCAGTTTTCCGTCTATAATCTTGAGGCTAGACTGTACCTTCAATAGTATAGTACGAAGGTCTATATCTGATTGCACAGGTCGCGACGGTATCCTGCAGCACCTCCATGTCTGTGTGTCGAGTCTGCCTTTTATTGTCAAAGCGGAGTTGTGAATGCTTAGCGTCTGTTTTCCCCATCTTATGTTCGCTACAGCAGAATGCACGGCGACCACGACCCGTAATATGTGTTGGCCCCAATGTGGCCCGATATCAGCAGTCCCCCAACACTGGGCAGCAGAAGCCCCTCCCCGTACCGATATCCACGGGGATCTGGTAAGGGCACTCGGTGCGTATCATCCGCTTCTCATTCCTCGCAGGACATAGGACACATTCTCCCCGTGGTTAGGAGCTGTATCACACAAATTGTTTCTGTTCAATCCAACTAAATCCACTCTTTAGGGTGTACCAGCTCCCACAGCCGAGCCCCTTCAGGTGGTCGGTGCAGAGATTTCTATGTTTTGTGTAGGGTCGGGATGTTGAGCTCGTGCGCTACTAGGGCAAGTATATATCTGCTGTCCTCAGCTTCTCCGGCATCTTAGGCTCCTCATCACTCAGGCGTCTTCTTTGCAGGCCTCCTCCATCTGTTGCATTACCATGGGGGCCGGCTATCCCATTGCACCCGACGTGCTCCCCGCAGTCTACTCGTGGCCCACCCTAGTGCAGCTCTCCTCCTCACACTATTGTGCTCCTCAGATCTCGCGGTCTAGGCCAGTTCAGCAATAGCTATGTTTATCGGCCTCGACGCCCAGCACAACAGCTGCAGCACCAGTCCCGAGTCGGGGAGGGTATGAGAGGACGCCACTCACCTCTCCTACTTGGATGTATGGCCGGCTCTCCCCCTGCAATCACCGAGTGTCAGGTATGCAGCACAAGCGATCTTCCCCGCAGGCAGACAGAGTCTCAGGCCGCACCCAGTTCAACAATCGGTATCAGGCAGGGCATGCAGCGATCCTCCAGCGTCCCGCACCGAGGTCCCACGGCCTATCTTCTGCGTCTAAGGCCTGGCCCAGCAGCAGCTCTCCCAGCAACGCTGTTCATGCTCTAGCACCAGGGATCACAGCTACGGGGTCTGCAAATCCCATTCCAGCATTGCGATTATCTGAGTTCTACCGGGCAGTGCTAATAAGTGAAGGATTTTTCCTTGACCTCAATGAGCAGGCATTTTGCTGCTCGACTAAGCAACGCCCCCACTGATGCATTTCTTTTTTACAGATTACCTCATACAATCATCTCAGACAAAGGTACTTCAATATCTACTACATTTTCATCTGAGAGTTTTGCCATCTTCTACTTGAATGGATCTTTTGACTCCTGCAGCTACGTAATACTTAATTCAGTTGGAGACACAGTTTGTTTCTGACACTTTACATCATTCCAAGATTCTTCTGGAAAAAAACGTGCTAAGTAAATATCAGGGTTTATTCTTTTTTGTAGAGGAAAGGAGGTTTGGTAGTCTGCTTGTTTTCTCCTAGTTAGTACTATAAAAGTTACATTTAAATCAAAATTCCATGGTCCATTCGTCATATCCTGTCAAATGAAACCTGTTGCCTTTTGCTTAATTTTACACTGCATTTGGGAGATTCTTTGTTTTTTATTTTTCTCAACTGAAGCCATATATGCAAGGCTCTTTTTCAACTTCCATCAGAACCTCCACTAGTATTGGTACAGGGACAACCTGAATAGGACCTGAATGCGATGTTTAAGAGATGAGTGACTCTCAGAAGTTTTATGAAGAATTTAGTTCTTGACCTAGCAGAAGGGCTGCCCTCTAAGTAAGCCTTTCTTAGAAGATCTTCTTCAGGTCATATGCATTTGTTGGCCAGTTGTCTTTTCTCCAAAGGGACATGTATAAACCCAGAGCTTCTGATGTGGGCACACCATCACGTCTGCTCAGAAATATACAGAGAGCTTGCCCAGGCACATGCACTCAAAAGGGGAATAAATTCCCTATATGTGTGCTTCTGCACATTGTACCTTGTCTAACATGGGGCTTCTTTATCACCAGACCTTCTCCATTGTTGCTGCACAAATGAGGTCCCAGAGAAGTTGCTCACAGCAAAAGTGAAGTTCCAAAATAGCATATGGCACCAAAATGTCAAACTTGGGTTTCTCCAAGATAGAGCAGACACTATCAGTTCCCAAATAAAAGGAGGAGCTTTTCTTTATAAAATGCTGTGTTTCCAAGGTGGTGAGTTAATTGGTACTTAATAGAATTTACCAATCCAAGATGTGCCAGTTTCTTCATGTATGGTCAGTTCCTGTTTCAAGCATATGAAAGGCAGAACTTGAAAAGGCATGATGTGCCACAGCGCATCTTGTTCCATTATTTTTTGCCACTCTCAACAAACACTTGTTATTCTTATTTGAGTTTCCTCGACACTTTTTCTTTTTTTCAGTTTGGATTTTCTACACTCGTTACCTTTTTCTCAAGAAGTACCGATTGCTTCTTTGGATCTGCTGTTCTGCCTGGCTCTTTTGTCCAGAGTTTGGTGCCTTACTAAAACAAACACTATTCTACATCTTGACTCAAGAATCACGAGATTGCCAAAGGAGGATTTTCCAAATGTGAGTTTTTCCTCCTAGCTGTAACCCTCTAAAAAAAAGATCAGTCATCTTTTAATGTACATTATTTTGTGCAGGGTGGCACCACAGCTAATGTGAGGAGCCATCTTTTTCCTCTTGAAATCTAGAAGGGATCGACAGACTGTCATCACTTCTGGACATGCTGCTCATATGAAATTCAGACAGCCCTCATATACACCAATCCAGTCTGCTTCGTGTGAAGGAATCCGTATTATGCCCTTTCACACTTATTTTAGTATTTGTATTTAAACAAATTCAAATTTTTTGACCGTTTTAGTTCTTACTGCATTCAAGCACTAATATAAATATGGGAATCAAGAGGTAATAATTTGCCTTTTGGACCACAGCAGGTATCTTAGCTAAAACACAGGTTTTTAGTAGTCTAGAAACCAATGTTTATTTTTTCAAAACCACAAAATGCATTATTGTTCATTTGTTTGGCTTTAGGAATTGTTTCCCAAAACTTCAATTAATTAATACATTTTTTAAACTAATTTAGATATCAGAGGTATTTACATCAATGTTTCAGAAACACTCTTCATCACAATGACAGTCCCAAATGCATAAAAATTCATACTTTGTCCACATGATTGTAGTCACCTCAGACAAGAAAGTATATTCTGCCCGATGTACTTTCCCCATCGCAAACCATGGATGTCTAAATTACACACCAACTGGATCTGTAAACAGGATTTAATTTGAGCAATGTGACTTATGTGCTAATGGATTGCATTGCAAAATGCATGCTTGCAGGGGGTCAACAAAACCAACTGCCTAATGAATGTTAATTATACAGTTGCAATGTTGACCCCCTGCAAATGGCTGTGAAAGCAGGGATGGTGACCTGCAAGGGACAGCACGCCACCATCCTTGTATTTGCTTTCTAAAAAGGGCAACATTTTTTTTAAAGTAACTCAAGCAATTAAAAGGACGATTCCTGTTTTAAAAAACGTTTCCTACTTGGAAACAATTCAGTGAGTAATAATGGACTACTTCCCTTTCCTCCCCAAGGCAGTCTGACATGACTGTCATGATAGCGAATCAGGATGGGTCCCCTTTCTGAATCAGTTACTACCCCTTTTGTGGTGTTGGTAACTTTTTAATAGTTTGCACCTGCAGTAGCATTGATACATTGTGACTTCTAAATAGGAGGAACGTCCCTTTCACACACCCTACCCTCATTTGCAATGGTGCGCAAGGAACAAGCTACTTACCTTCGGTAACGCTTTTTTTGGGTGGATACAGCATCTGCCTGTGGATTCCTCACCTTTTGAATTTACCCCCTTCGCCAGAATTCCATGGAAACTTTTTTATAGCTCACCCACGTCAACGAGGACGTCACAATAGCACAGCTCTGCACGCGACTCCGTAAGACGTCACCGGAGCCATAAGACGACCTCGTTGGCGTGCTGACGTCAGTTCCACCCATTTTTTCCATGGCTTCGAGGCAAATGGGTGAACGGACAACATATCGCAAGTATACACAGTATACAATATATACACATTATATGAATGAGAGAAGAATGAAAACAGGAAAAGCTAAAGCCAAGACATTTCCTAGCGACCAGCACTATAACAATGCAAATGACAATGAAATACGATAATGTCATGCCCAAAAATCTTTTCGCTATATGTAGGTAGACAACGGGGAGGAGGGTGGGACAGTGAGGAATCCACAGGTAGATACTGTATCCACCAGAAAAAGCATTTACCGAAGGTAAGTAACTTGTTCTACTGAAGGATACATCTGCCTGTGGATTCCTCACCTTTTGAATTGAATCCCCAAGCTGTCCCTCTCCCGAAGGAGGGTGTCCACCTACTTATACCAAAAAATCCTGCAGCACAGAATGTGCAAAATGGCAGCCCCTCTTCACCTCAGAGTCTAAGCAATAATGCTTCACGAAAGTGTTGAGGGAGTCCCAAGTTGCTGCCTTACAGATGTCAATCACAGGGACACCTCTAGCCAAGACTTCGCTCTAGTAGAATGAGCTCTAATACCTTCAGGCAGCTCCTTCTTGGCCAAGGCATAGCAGATCTTGATGCACAAGATGATCCACCTGGAGAGCGTTCTCTTGTGAACAGCTTTGCCCTTAATTTTTTCCACGTAACTAACGAAGAGCTGATCGTCCAGCCTCAAGTCCTTGGTTCTCTCTCAGTAGAAGCTGACCGCCCTTCTAGGGTCTAGGAGGTGAAATCTCTCCTCCTCCTTGGAAGGGTGAGGGGGAGAGAATAGAAAGTAGACAAAGTGAGAGACTACCCCAGATGAAAAGGTGTAACCACCTTAGGCAGGAAAGCAGCTCTGGTCCTAAGAACTATCTTATCTGCATGGATGGTTGTAAAAGGAGGCTTACAACTAAGAACCTGAAGCTCACTTACCCTCCTGGCAGAGGTAATAGCAATTAAAAAAACTGTTTTGAATGTAAGAAGCCTCAATGGACAACTATGAAGAGGCTCGAAAGGAGATCCCATTAAAAAAGTAAGAACCAGAATTAAGTTCCACTGAGGCATAGTAAAGGGAGTGGGAGGAAATGTATTAGTGAGGCCCTTAATAAACCTCATACCTATGGGAGATTTAAACAACAAAGGCTGGTCTGGAAAATAAAGGAAGGCTGATAATCCAGAGAAGTAACCCTTAACAGTTGCGACAGCACAACACAGCTTGTTCAAAGAAAGTGAAAAACTAAGAACATCAGATAAATAGGCCTTCAAGTGATCAATCGAACTGTCTCCACACCACCTAACAAATATAGCCCATCTACAGGAATAAACAGATTTGGTGGAGTGTCTTCTGGCCGATAAAATAACATCCGCCACATCCGGTGGGACAGAGAAAGAACTCAGGTTGCCCCATTCAATGTCCAGGCATGAAGGTGCAGGCTCTGGAGCTGGGAGTGTAGAACCTGCCCCTGCGAATGCGAGAGGAGGTCTGCCCTGAGAGAGAGACGGAGCGGAGGGTGCGAAGAGAGGTTAAGTAGGTCTGTGTACCACAGAATAATCAAATAAACCTCGGCACTCAAATCAATTCAAAACAGTCTGATAGCTTTACAACTCTATACAGTTGATTCATAAAAAAACAGCAAACAAAGAATTTTATTGAATTTTGCTGTAAAATTCATTAAACATATGGGATATAAAACTTGAACCATATATTTGCAAGTGATGGCACTGTATTCCAGTATTGTGAAACTTGACAAAACAGTCTTCCCATCAGATGTCAAACCAACAGCCAACACGTGTTTCGTTAACAAAACTTTTTCAAGGCTTCGATGTATAGTAGATGGGTCCCAAAAGTTAATCCATAAGAGTTTGGGTCCTCTTGAGACAAGGGTAAAATTCTATCAAAATCTAATTGGATTTGTAACCTGATCTGAAACAGACTTGTGTCCCAGCGATTTCAAATCGATCCAATAATGGTCCTATTTTCTTGAGGTGATGTAGGCCAAAATCCTAGGGCTATGATATGCCCAAGGCATTTAACAGCATTGAGGCACAGATTCAGTCTTGGTTATCTAACTTCGCTCTTGCGTAGGAGAGGCTGGTAAACTTGCGTTTCCATCAAGCGTGCAGTCTAAGTGGTAGGTAAACTGGAAATAGGAACATTTTGCGTCACATACCCTTCTTGGCCAATACGGAGCGATCAATAGGACTTGGGCCCCATCTTGGCGAATCTTCCCCAGAACCCGAGGAATTAAGGGTATGGAAGGAAACGCATAAAGGCGTTGCGAGCCCCAATCCAACTGAAAAGTGTCCCCCAACGCTCCCCGCATCGGATACAGGAGACTGCAGAACAACAGGCAGTGCACGTTCTTGAGAGTGACAAAACGGTCCAACCGAGGAAACCCCCACATCCTGATGACGTGATGGACCATCCCTGGATGAAGCAGCCCGTGATTGGCAGAGAATTGCCGACTGAGACTGTCCGCACGTACATTCAGCACCCCGGCCAGATGATTCGCAATCACACAAATCTGATGGTCCTGAGCCTAGGACGAGAGCCACATGGCCTCTCTGCAGAGAGGAAACAACCCTACTCCTCCCAGTTTGTTGATGTACCACATCGCGCTAGTGTCCGTCAGGACCAGAACCAACTGACCACGAAGGGAGGGAAGAAAGGCCTTGAGAGCCAAATGTATCGTTCGCAATTCTAGAAAACTGATATGAAGCAATCTTTCCTCTGGAGACCAAGGGCTTTTGACCTCCAGGTCCCCCAGATGAGCACCTCACCCCAGAGTGAAGGCATCTGTTATCCCCGGAGAAGGAGGTTGAAACAGCTTCCCCTTGAGACAGGTTGCCTGAAACACTCCATCATAACAGATCCGCCGCAGTGTCTCTGGAAATTCTGACCAACTTCTGAGTTCTCCGTTGTGTTGAAACCACTGCCCGCTGAGGCACCACTGGGGCGCCCTCATATGCCAGTGTGCATGGTTGAACAACAGTATGCAGGAAGAGAACAGACCGAGCAGGCGTAAGACCTTCAGGAATGGAACTTACGCCCATTCTTGAAACAACTTAATCATAGCCTGGATGTCTAGAATCCTCTGAGGAGGTGGGAAGGCACGATTCACAGTAGTGTCCAGTACTGCCCCTGTGAACAGATTGCGCCGAGAGGGCACCAGGTGAGATTTGGGTACATTTATAGAAAAACCCAATTTGAACAACAGCCAAGCCGTTATTTGCAGATGATGCTGCACCAACTCTGGAGACTTCGCTTTGAGCAGCCAGTTGTCCAGATAGGGGGAATACCGGAATCCCCGACCTTCTGAGATGAGCTGCAACCACCGCCATCACCTTTGTGAATACCCGAGGTGCGGAAGTAAGGCCGAACAGAAGGACAAAAACTGGTAGTGTTCAGATCCCACCGTATAACTGAGATACTTCCGATGCGACTTCAGGACGGGGATTTGGAAATACGCATCCTGCAAATCGATCGACACCATCCAGTCTTCCTGCTGCAGCACCAGAAGAACCTGAGCTAGACTCAACATCTTGAACTTCTCCTGCTTGAGGTAAAAATTCAAGACCCTGAGGTCCAGGATCAACACTTTTTGGGGGTCAGGAAATATCGGGAGTAACACCCTTGACCCCTTTCCTATCCGGAATCACCTCTATCGCACCTTTCTATAGCAATGACAGGACCTCTTGCTGCAGAAGCAACAGATGGTCCTCTGAACATCGGCCCTGGCCATGAGGGTTTAAGGAGGTGAAAACTCCTGGAAAGATAGGGCATAACCATTTTCTACAAGATTCAAAACCCAAAGACCTGATGCAACAGATTTTCAATTTTGTAGAAAACGGGACACCCGACCTCCTACGGGACCAACATGGAGGATCTAGAGCGGATTCCCTGCGGAACCAGTGGGGGGGAGGGGGACAGAAGAGGAGGAGGAGGGCTGTTGCCGGGTGGTCCCCCGCAGACGGCCTCTTCCCTTCCCTTTGTACAGCTTGTATAGGGGGTTCTGCTGCTGCTGTTGCTGCTCCCGACAGCCTCGAAATGAAGCCGCCATCGCAAATCCGCGAAATCTCCTGCAACCATAGCCCCTAGGCTAGGACTTCAGGCCTAAGGATATTGCAGTAGCCCTGCTATCTTTGAAACGTTGCAGAGCAAAATCCACTTTTGTCCCAAAGAGCCTGAAACCATTAAAAGGGAGATCAAGCAGAGTGGCTTGCACATCCAGAGAAAACCCCAAACCTTTTAACCAGGCGTGCCTCCTGATAGCCACCGAAGAGCCCAACACCCTGGCAACTGAGTCAACTGTATCCAGACACTGACTGGATCACCTAATGGGCTGCAGCCGGCGTATCAGTGAACACCTCCAAAAAGTGTCCTTGAACATCCTCCAGCAGCTTAGGAGCCAACTCTTGGTCTGTGTCCCTCAAAGCGTGGATGTATCTTCCCAACAAGCATGTGGCATTTGTAGATTTTAAGGCCATGTTTGCCGAAGCATGGCCTTTGTGCTGACTGCTCCAGCTTTTTGGAATACCTATCCCCTAGGGTGGAGGAAAGGAACCTGCCGACTGCTTGGACAAACATGAAGCCAGAACCATCAAGCTCTCTGGTGAAGAAAGAGAGTCAAATCCCCAGGAGCAGCCTCATCACATCTTGCTACTGCTCTGGAAACTGCCGGGACAGACATAAGTTTCTGCCACACTTCCAAAATTGGCTCCGTTAACGCTTCATTGAATGATAGCAAAGGGTCTAGAACTGAGGAAGGAGAGCGCAAAACCTCAGTCAGAATGTTAGATCTGACCTCTGCTGCAGGCAACTGCAGATCCAACAGGTCAGCAGCCTTCCTGATAACAGTGTGATATGGAGCCACGTCCTGAGAAGGGATTGTCTTAGGGGAAGAAAGTTCCCACTCCAGGGAAGTGTCCAAACCACTGACCTCCTGAAGACCCTCGAAGTCATCCACAGAGTCAAGGATTTGCCCCTCCTCAGCTTGCTCCTGCTGTACTTTGAACGCCTCTTCTTCCAGCAGCCTCTGGGCTGCCCTCCAGGAACGCATCTTGGAAATCGGCATCGAAGAGGGACCCTCAGTAGCAGCAAGCAGCGCCGCATGAAGCCTGGAAGGCATCTGCCCAAAATCAGACGACGCCGGAGATTGAGGTATCGCGTTGAGTATGTCAGAGCCGGGAGATGCCATGACAGAGTCATCAGCATAAAAGGCACGAATGGTGCCTGGGAATAATTTTGGGGGATGTCCAAATTATAAGAGAGCGGACCCACTGGGCCAGCCGGCACGCCGGATGGGTTAGCCGCTTTGGCGAACATGCAAAACATCTCATTTAGAAAATGCGACAGATCCACACCTGGACCTGGAAAAGGTGGGCATGGATCCGGAGCCGCCTGATCTGGATCCGACCGAGGACGTGAAGCGGGTTGTGGCTGCAACGTCGGGGACACCGGAGCCGGAGGTGCTGGAGAAGTCTCCCTGGGCGCCGGCGAATCCCTTGGCGCACGAGAATGGACCGGAGTCGCCTGCGGAGAAGGAGAAGGCGAGATGTCATCTTTACCATGACGTCACTGGACCGGAGAAGCCAACCTCGAAGACTTGCCTTTCGAAAAACGACGCCGGGACCCGTGACAACACTTCTTTTTGTGCTTCTTCAATGACCTCGAGGTGTGCGCCGTCGTTGACTTCGACTTGGATCTCTTGCAGCCTCTCTTCGCTGTCCCGGGCCATGAATAATTTCGCCTCCCTCTCCTTGAGAGCCTTCGAATTCATCTTTCGACAAGACAAACATCCTTCAACTTCGTGATCTGACGACAGGCACCAAAGGTAATCTTGGGGGTCCATGATGGACATATGACCCCCACATTCCCTACACTTATTTTGTGTAGCCCTCGCACTGCTACAACACAGATAGGAACAAATAATGTAATCTACAAGAAATGGAGAATCCCAGAAAATCCGTTATGAGTCGATGGCGCGGAAAAAAGGGAACTGACGTCAGCACGCTGACTAGGTCTTCTTATGGCTTCGGTGACGTCATAAGGAGTTGCGAGCGGAGCTGTGCTATTGTGACGTCCTCATCGACGTGGGAGAGCTATGAAAAAGTTTCCGTGGAATGCTGGTGCAGGGGGTAAATTCAAAAGGTGAGGAATCCGCAGGCAGATGTATTCATCAGAAACCCCTTTTGCAAGTTTAAAAAACTTTTTGGACGGATGAAAGGGATTTTGCATACATCTAAATAATCTTCATCAGTCACAAAGCCTCCTTTGTATATGAGGCCAGTAATTAAGTATATAAACTTAAAGAATTACCTATTATCTCTGAACTTCAAATGACAAATTTACCCAAAAACTTTCTAAGAAATCTGCCATAATAACAGACTAGAATTTTCTTAGAGATAACGGCTCTATACTTCAGTTCATGCAAGGTTACCTTTAGGAAGCAACAAGTTCATGCATGTCTCCTTGATGACAAGAACTATGTTTATCGCCATTACCTGTTTAATAAAACGTGTTCCGTTTACACTGTTGCTGCTTCACCATTACATATTTCTACCAGGAAGAGGATATGCTTAAAGTGGTCATGTTTCATGGGAAACTTTCTTGTATATGTTGTTAGATGTCAAGTTTATAACTTTAGAAACTATATGGCCAACCATAGTAGTTATTAGAAGTAGTTTAACACAATTTTTGCTATTAACAACTAGCAAGGTACCGTTATTGCTTGATTATCTCCACCTGCTCTAATATGTACAAAAGGCACATTAGATTTTTCAATTAATTTAGGTCTCTGGGTGCCAGAGGGGTCAAAACATTAATTTACAATTCCAGACTGAGCCATTCACATCAACAACATTCACATCTTGAAATCATAGTCGAGATAAGGGTTAACGTATTTCAATAAAATAATGTACTACTGGTGTTCATTTTTAGGTCTCACCTGAGACAGCGCCTGTGCTATCGCTTGAAAGATATTTTGTTTACTTACAAGGGGCTTAGAGCCTGCCCATTACTTACCATTGGATCTCTTCTTCATCACTCACATTTCCTTGTTTCTTTTTGGTCAACACATGCCGGCTTCACTTCCTCTTCGTGTGTTTGTTTCTGCCCTAAAGCATGGCAGAAATACTGCTTCCTTTCTGCGCCTAGTCCCCCTCCACTGCTAGGGTACTATCAGATATACTCTTTGTGTTGTAGTTGCAGCACTCCATAAGAGTGCATGTGTTTGCAGGCCATCGCCCCTACTCCTGTCCCTATATACGTTGTTGCATGCGCGTTCCATCCCTCCAATTCCTGTCTCTCTCCATGTTGTATGAGAAAAGGTGCAGAAAAAAGCTACAGAGTTGACCCTACTGAGGGTAAGCCTATTGCACAAGTTACTACTTGTGTAACGATATATCTGTAAGAGACATTAGTTAGTGATAGATTCCTTACCTTAGAATAATCCCCAGGCGTCAGACTGGATCCGAAAACTTTTCTGCTTAGCAGTACCCCTGCGCACCAGTAGGTGGCGTTGTGCGGCTCCGCCACCGTCAGTGGCGTCATACGCGCCGGAATAACGCCACGGAGACTACTTAGGCGCCACCCATGCGCGCTGACGTCAGTTCTGTACTCGACTTTCCGCGCCGAAACGCAGAGCCATGCAAGACACTGACCATAGGTGCATAAAACTAGGGCCCTAAAGGGATGACCTTAAGCCTAGCAATCAGTTCGCTGAACGGGGAGGATGGGTGGGGCGGTGTTGGAAATCCTCCACTCCCACACCGGAAAGGGTTGGTGGTAACGGGGTCTCTCCAGACATACACAGTGGTAGCTTGGCTCGAGTGGTCAGGAATCAGGCACCGTGCTAAGCATACGTCATACCCATACAATAACCATGCGTGCATCCGTTCCAAAAACGACTCTACAACGTAAAAATTATGAAAATACCTCTGTTTATCTTCTTTTTCTCTTAGTTGCTGATTAGATAAATAATACACAATCACAATATACAAAGCTTTTTAAATAGTGCAGATCAAATAAATACTGTCTTAATGATTCAATAAATAGGGGTGATCATAAATAAGGAAGGTATAAATATAAGTGCAATACATACAGGCAATTAAATATTCTGAGGCAATAAATACTGTAAACCAATAAATATTGTGCAACAATAAATACTGTGGAACAATAAATACAGTGAAGCAATAAATAGGTTAAATACAATAAATACAGTGCCCTCAATAAATAATTAAAAGCTGACAGTGACACTCATATAATCAGATCACATTTGAGATTACTATGGGCTGATTTGGCCCAGGCACAGCTTGTGGGGATGTGGAAGGCTTGAGGGTGTCTACTCCCTGGCTTGGACAAGGCTGAGGCCTAAACTGAGGTAGATCAAGGGGGGACTACTAGAGACCTGGCTCTCTCACCCTACACAACCCCTCTGAATTAGTCTCAGCTCACCCCTGGCACAGTCCAGCTGGTTCCAGCACCTCTCTAACCCCTAGAGTAGTCTCTTAGGATTCCACAGGGCCTTTGGCGCCCTCTATTCCACTTACTGCCCTTTTTCTGAAGCTCCGACGCCGCTGGAGTCGTGTCGATGCCGTGAGGCGGTTCCGGTTCGATGTCGGCGGCCTCGGCACAATGTCAGTTCTTGACGACGCCGGTAGGCGGTTCCGGTTCGATGTCGGCGGCCTCGGCTCGATCTCGACCTCCGATTCGATGGCGTCGGGCAGTCTTGGCTCGATGTCGACTTCGGGCGGCTCCGGTCCGATGGCGACCTCTGGTTCGATGACGTCGGCCGGCCTTGGCTCGATGTCGACTTCCGGCGGCTCCGGAGTGCGATCCCCACTCCCGACCTCCGATGCTCCTCTCCTCAGGTTCCGGCGACTCCGGAGTGCGACCTCACTCCCGACCTCCGGTGCTCCTCTCCTCAGGTTCCGGCGACTCCGGAGTGCGATCTCACTCCCGACCTCCGGTGCTCCTCTCCTCAGGTTCCGGCGACTCCGGAGTGCGATCTCCACTCCCGACCTCCGGCACGCTTCACCTCGGTCTCCGGCGACTCCGGAGGGCGGACTTCACTCCCCCGTCGACGCCGCTCACTCGACCTCGGGTGACTTCCTCCTCGACCTCTGGTACTCTCTACGACCTCCGTCGGCGCCCTCTCTCGACCTCTGGCGGCTCCGGGTACGACGTCTGCTTTTCCAGTCCGCGCCGCTTCTCCACCTCGGGCTCCGGGTCTCAGGCTTCTCGACGTCGGACTCCAGGGAAACCAGTATCCAGGTCAGGATCTTGCTGTTCTTGGGTTCTAAGGCCTGTTCCTGCTGTCCAGGTCCTTAAGATGGTTTTTCTTGCTTCTTCCCACACAGGGCTCCAGGCTGGGCTCAGTCAGTAGGGACTAGTATCAAGGGTGGGTTTATGGACCCCACTCCAGGCACAAGTTTCCACCCCTGCTGCCTCACTCCTTCCTCCTTCAGGTTTCTGCTGCTCTCTCTTCACCAGTCAGGTGCCAACTGCCAGCTCCAACTGCCAACTCTCTGTCTTAGCTTCCCAACATTCTAAACCGCCTCCAACTGTCACAGGGTTCTGGAATGTTCTGGAAGGTGCTAGTAGGTTCCAGTGGATGCTGGTGATGTCACAGGTGGCCACCATTTTGTGCTCCAGGCCCTCAGACAGAAGTTTCAGGGGTAGATAAAATGGCTCCCTGAATCTGCAGCAACACTAAAAAGTCTGGTGGTTCCCAAAAAGGAAAAATTCAAACAGGGTTTGAGGCAAAAGTGGGACAAAATAAATAATGATGAGGAGGGACCACCCAAAGGGCTGACAGGTCTAACACGCGTCCCCCCCAGCTGAAAGTGGGGAGAGCTACCCAACCCCTTGGGAGTTCTCATCACTAAGGCGGAAATACCTTGAGAGACCGTCTGCATTGGCGTGGTCCACTCCAGGCCGATGTTCCACCTGAAAGTCCATTCCCTGTAGGGAAATAGACCACCTCAACAACTTGGGATTCTCCCCCTTCATCTGCATCAGCCAACGAAGGGGTCGGTGGTCGGTCTGAACTAGGAAGTGCGAGCCAAACAGATATGGCCGCAACTTCTTCAGAGCCCATACCACTGCAAAGGCTTCACGCTCTATTGCACTCCACTTCTGTTCCCTGGGAAGTAGTCTCCGGGATAGGAAGACCACGGGTTGATCCAGACCCTCTTCATTGAGTTGCGATAACACTGCCCCAATGCCATGTTCTGATGCATCTGTCTGGACAATGAACTCCTTGGAAAAGTCTGGGGCCCTTAAGACCGGGGCCTCGCACATGGCTTTCTTCAGTCTCACAAAGGCCTGCTGACAAGCCTTCGTCCAGACTACCCGTCGAGGTTGTTTCTTGGACGTAAGCTCCGTGAGGGGGGCCACGATGGTACCGTACCCCTTCACGAAGCGGCGGTAGTATCCCGTGAGGCCCAGAAAAGCTCGGACCTCAGTCTGTGTCTTGGGGGGTTCCCAGGCCATGATAGCCTCGATCTTCGCCTGGAGGGGTTGCACCGCTCCCCTACCCACCAAGTGTCCAAGGTACACTACCGACCCCTGCCCGATCTGGCACTTGCTGGCCTTGATCGTCTCAGGGCCTGGAGAACAGCTTGCAGGTGACGCAAGTGATCCTCCCAGCTGTTACTGAAGACGGCTATGTCATCCAGATAAGCAGCAGAGAAACTCTCCATTCCGGCGAGGATCTGGTTTACCAGGCGCTGAAACGTGGCAGGTGCGTTCTTGAGCCCAAAGGGCATCACACAGAACTGGTAGTGGCCATTGGGCGTGGGGAAGGCTGACCTTTCCCTTGCTCCATCAGTCAAAGAGATCTGCCAGTACCCAGAAGTAAGGTCAAAGGTACTTAGATATTGGGCAGCTCCCAGCCGGTCAATCAATTCATCCGCCCTAGGGATCGGATGAGCATCAGTTTTGGTCACTGAATTCAGTCCCCGGTAGTCCACACAGAACCTCAGTTCCGGTTGGGCACCCGGTGGTGCAGCTTTTGGTACTAACACCACCGGACTGGACCAGGGGCTGCTAGAAGGTTCGACCACTCCTAGCTCCAGCATCTTAGTGACTTCACTATGAATGCTGGCCTTCACCTTGTCTGACATCCGGTAGATCTTGGACTTCACAGGTGGGCTGTCTCCTGTGTCCACGTCATGGACGCACAGGTGAGTCCTACCCGGGACAAGGGAGAACAACGAAGAGTACTGCCCCAGGACCTGGCGACAGTCCTCCTGCTGTTCAGGAGTTAGAGATGGGGAGAGAATCACTCCCTCCACCGACCCATCCTTCTCTTGAGACGCAAACAAATCAGGGAGAGGCTCGCTTTCCACGTCCTCTCCCCCGTCAGTCACCATCATCAAGATGACTTCGGGCCTCTCGTGGTGGGGTTTGAGGCGGTTGGCATGCAGCACCCGCAGGGGCTGACGAGGGGTCTTCAGGTCCACCAAGTAGGTAGCCTTACCCTTCTTCTCCAACACCTCAAAGGGTCCTGACCAGCGATCCTGGAGGGCGCTAAGCTCTCCCGGTTCGATCACCCACACCTTCTGGCCAGGCTCCAACTCCACCGGGTGAGCGTTGTGGTCATACCACGCCTTCATCACTGCTTGGCTGGCTTCCAAGTTGTCAGAAGCTTGCTTCCACAACTTAGCCATTTGGCTCCGGAAGGCCAGCATGTAGCTCACCACGTCCTGGGGAAGCTTCCTGGGAGTTCTTTCCCATCTGTCTCTCACCAGGTTGAGAGGTCCACGTACAGGGTGCCCATACAAAAGCTCGAAGGGGCTGAAGCCCACTCCCTTCTGTGGCACTTCCCTGTAGGAAAAGAGTAAGCAGGGTAGGAGGACGTCCCATTTCCTCCGCAGGCTTTCAGGCAGACTTCTGATCATGCCTTTCAAGGTTTTGTTAAACATCTCCACCAGACCATTGGTCTGGGGGTGGTAAGGAGTGGTGAACCGGTATGTCACTCCACACTCCTTCCACATCGCCCGCATGTACGCTGACATGAAGTTGGTCCCCCTGTCGGACACAACTTCCTTGGGAAAACCCACTCGGGTAAAGATTCCCATCAGGGCCCTAGCCACAACAGGTGCTGTTATGGTCCTCAGAGGTATTGCCTCTGGGTACCGTGTGGCATGATCCACCAGGACCAGGATAAACCTGTGACCAGCTGACGTTGGCGGATCTAACGGACCCACAATGTCGATGCCCACCCTTTCAAAGGGGGTGCTAACGACAGGAAGTGGTTCCAGGGGAGCTTTCAGCTTCACCCCTGTTTTCCCACTGGCTTGGCAAGACACACATGTCCGGCAGTAGGTATCGGACGACACTTTCATCTGAGGCCAATAAAAGTGTGGGACAAGACGGGCGAAGGTCTTGTCTTGCCCCAGGTGTCCTGCCAATGGTATCTCGTGAGCCAACTCCAGTAGGAAGGCTCGATAACGTTGAGGGACTACCAAGGCTCGTGACGATCCATGTAGGGGTGCCTTGGGTTCACTGTAGAGGAGGCCATCCTCCCAGTAAACACTGTAGTTCCCTTCAATGTTCCCTGCTGCCTGGGCTTCGGCCTGTCGCCTCAGCCCCTCAAGGGTAGGGCACTCCCTCTGGCCCCGGCAGAATTCCTCCCTGGACGGGCCTCCCTCCACGTGCCACTCGGCCGGGATGGGTAGGTCCTCCAGTTTGGTAACATCCCCCACCGCAGACTCCTGGTCCACCACCTCCGGTGGCCTATCCGTCCTACGGGGTGCGGACGCCGAGGCAGGCTCCTCCTGTCCTCGGTTCTTCCCTTAACTGGCAGCTGGCTGGGCCTTTGTTCCAGGCTCCAGCCGAAACGAACTCCCTCTCCGGGTAGTCGCGGACCTTGTGCTCACACAGGCCCAGTCAGGTGTACCCAGCATCTCAGTGTGAGTCCGGTATTCCACCTCCTTCCAAGCGTTGTGCTCCATGTCATTCCCCAGTAGACAATCGACTGGCACGGCAGGGCTTACGGCAACTCGAAGTGAACCTGCAACCCCCCCCCATTCAAAGGGAACCTCGGCCACCGGATAGTGGCCTGTTCTGCCGTCAGCCATCGCGGCTGGGTGGAGTACATCGGGAATTACCTGCTCTGGAGACACCAGTTGGCTACGTACCATAGTCATACTGGCTCCTGTGTCTCTCAGAGCCTCCCCTCTTTGGCCGTTGATGGTGACCCACTGCCCATACTTTACGGTATTTGCGGGCACCTGGATCTTAGGAACCATCTCCCGTTCTCCCAGGGACACTAAAGTGACACCCGCCCACTCCCTTCCCTTAATTAAAGGCATCTCCTCCCCGAGCACTACACTAGCTACTCCGGGGGTCTTTCCTCCAATGGGAGGGGGTGGTCGTTTCGGGCACTTCGCATCTCCCTTGTAGTGTCCAACGCCACCGCACTCGTAGCAATGGACAACCCTTGGCTGCTGACTCTGGCCAGGATTAGGGTTTCTGGGTGGGTTGGCCCTAGGGGTGAATCCTGTTCCCTTCCCTTGGAAGTTATTTTGGGGGCCTTTGGAGAACTCCTTTTTCTTTTCCCCTCCCTCTTTCTTCTGGGGGGTGCCCTGTCCGGCCTTTTGAGTATCCCCTCCAGTCCCCCTTGTGGACACCCGGGTACTAGCCCAAATGTCCGCCTCCTCAGCAAGCTTCCGGGGACTGGTCAGCTTGCTATCCACCAGGTGTTGACGCAGTTCAGGGAAACATTTCTCGAGCAGGTGTTCCTTCAGTACTAGATCAAACAACCCCTCGTAGTTCCTCACTTCACTGCCCTGAATCCAACCCTCTAGTGCCTTCTTTGCATAGTCCAGGAAGTCCACCCAATTCTGTGTGCCCAGTTTGTGACTACCCCTGAACTTCTGTCTGTACTTTTCGGGTGTTAGTCCAAACTTTCTTATGAGCGCCAGTTTCATGGTGGGGTAGTGGGTCTGCTCATCCTCCTCGAGGGCCAATAATGCATCCCTACCAGCTGGAGGCATGTACTTGTACAATCCCCCTCCCCAGTACTTCTCTGGAACCCCATGGGCCCTTAACGAGACCTCATAGGCCGCTAGCCACTTGGCGATATCGTCACCCACCCCATAGCTAGCTACTATGTCCTTTGGCAGGTAGGGTTTGGGTTCCCTGGTGTACTCTCGTTCTTCGCTGCCACCGTTAGGTACAGGGTGTGCCCCGATTCTCAGGATCTGAAGATCTATCTCTTTCAGCCTTATCTCATGAGCCATCCTCTGTTCCTCCTTCTCTTTCTCCAGCCTTGCTAAGTCCCATGTGAGCTGTCTTTTCTCCCTCCGGTCTGTTAACTCCACTTCAGACAAGCCACCGCTAGAGGCACTGCTGCCCTACCTGGAAAGTGTCCTGGGCCCCGCTAACAGGTTCCCCACCTCAGGTTGGTACAAACCAGCTCCCTCACTGTCGGGCTCTCTATCCCTGTCCTCCTCCTCAGCCTTGCTTTCTCGGCGTGCCTCCCCCCAAGCCCTTAAGCTGGTTTGGAGTGCACCCTTCTTTGCTCCTGAGGGACAATACACCCCCTCCCGCTGACAAAACTCCCTGAGTTGGGCCACAGTGTACGTTTCTAAATTCTCCAGTACAAACTCCATCTTGCCCACTCAGGTCAGAGGACAGTTATTTGCAGTAACTATGCAGGGGGGTACCTTATATAATACCTCCTCCCACCACTAGAGTAAATTTGGAAAAAACAAAAACCCACAATTAGGAAGGCCGCTTTGAGAAAACTCCCGGTGTAGGCCTATGGACTACCCACAGTTATTGTTGAGTATACGTAGGCACAGCTCTATCCCACCACTGAACACCAATTAATGTTGGAAATCCTCCACTCCCACACCGGAAAGGGTTGGTGGTAACGGGGTCTCTCCAGACATACACAGTGGTAGCTTGGCTCGAGTGGTCAGGAATCAGGCACCGTGCTAAGCATACGTCATACCCATACAATAACCATGCGTGCATCCGTTCCAAAAACGACTCTATACCGTAAAAATTATGAAAATACCTCTGTTTATCTTCTTTTTCTCTTAGTTGCTGATTAGATAAATAATACACAATCACAATATACAAAGCTTTTTAAATAGTGCAGATCAAATAAATACTGTCTTAATGATTCAATAAATAGGGGTGATCATAAATAAGGAAGGTATAAATATAAGTGCAATACATACAGGCAATTAAATATTCTGAGGCAATAAATACTGTAAACCAATAAATATTGTGCAACAATAAATACTGTGGAACAATAAATACAGTGAAGCAATAAATAGGTTAAATACAATAAATACAGTGCCCTCAATAAATAATTAAAAGCTGACAGTGACACTCATATAATCAGATCACATTTGAGATTACTATGGGCTGATTTGGCCCAGGCACAGCTTGTGGGGATGTGGAAGGCTTGAGGGTGTCTACTCCCTGGCTTGGACAAGGCTGAGGCCTAAACTGAGGTAGATCAAGGGGGGACTACTAGAGACCTGGCTCTCTCACCCTACACAACCCCTCTGAATTAGTCTCAGCTCACCCCTTGCACAGTCCAGCTGGTTCCAGCACCTCTCTAACCCCTAGAGTAGTCTCTTAGGATTCCACAGGGCCTTTGGCGCCCTCTATTCCACTTACTGCCCTTTTTCTGAAGCTCCGACGCCGCTGGAGTCGTGTCGACGCCGTGAGGCGGTTCCGGTTCGATGTCGGCGGCCTCGGCACAATGTCAGTTCTTGACGACGCCGGTAGGCGGTTCCGGTTCGATGTCGGCGGCCTCGGCTCGATCTCGACCTCCGATTCGATGGCGTCGGGCAGTCTTGGCTCGATGTCGACTTCGGGCGGCTCCGGTCCGATGGCGACCTCTGGTTCGATGACGTCGGCCGGCCTTGGCTCGATGTCGACTTCCGGCGGCTCCGGAGTGCGATCCCCACTCCCGACCTCCGGCACGCTTCACCTCGGTCTCCGGCGACTCCGGAGGGCAGACTTCACTCCCCCGTCGACGCCGCTCACTCGACCTCGGGTGACTTCCTCCTCGACCTCTGGTACTCTCTACGACCTCCTTCGGCGACCTCTCTCGACCTCTGGCGGCTCCGGGTACGACGTCTGCTTTTCCAGTCAGCGCTGCTTCTCCACCTCGGGCTCCGGGTCTCAGGCTTCTCGACGTCGGACTCCAGGGAAACCAGTATCCAGGTCAGGATCTTGCTGTTCTTGGGTTCTAAGGCCTGTTCCTGCTGTCCAGGTCCTTAAGATGGTTTTTCTTGCTTCTTCCCACACAGGGCTCCAGGCTGGGCTCAGTCAGTAGGGACTAGTATCAAGGGTGGGTTTATGGACCCCACTCCAGGCACAAGTTTCCACCCCTGCTGCCTCACTCCTTCCTCCTTCAGGTTTCTGCTGCTCTCTCTTCACCAGTCAGGTGCCAACTGCCAGCTCCAACTGCCAACTCTCTGTCTTAGCTTCCCAACATTCTAAACCGCCTCCAACTGTCACAGGGTTCTGGAATGTTCTGGAAGGTGCTAGTAGGTTCCAGTGGATGCTGGTGATGTCACAGGTGGCCACCATTTTGTGCTCCAGGCCCTCAGACAGAAGTTTCAGGGGTAGATAAAATGGCTCCCTGAATCTGCAGCAACACTAAAAAGTCTGGTGGTTCCCAAAAAGGAAAAATTCAAACAGGGTTTGAGGCAAAAGTGGGACAAAATAAATAATGATGAGGAGGGACCACCCAAAGGGCTGACAGGTCTAACAGGCGGTAAGGAATCTATCACTAACTAATGTCTCTTACAGATATATCGTTACACAAGTAGTAACTTGTGCATCTGAAAGAGACACGTTAATGATAGATTCCTTACCTTAGAATAGATACCCCAGCAATACCAACCCCGGTGGTGGTTCTGCGAACAAGATTACACCAAAAAGTCACAGAGCACAGAAAGGCCAAAGAAGCAGTCTCTCCGGACCGGACTGTCAAGGCAGTAGTGCTTGGTAAACGTGTGCAGCTAGGCCCACGTAGCTGCCTGACAAATGTCCTGCAAGGAAACACTGCGTCCCAAGGTAGTAGTGGCTGCAGTTGCCCTGGTTGAATGGGCACGCAGCCACACAGAAGGCTCCTACTTGGCCAAGGAGTAACATGCTTTGATGCACAAAACAACCCACCGGGAAATGGTTCGTTTGTGCACAGCCCGACCTTTCTTGGCACCCACGTAGAGTTGATCATCCACCCGGAACTGTTGTCTACGCTGCAGATAGAAAGCAACCGCACGTTTTGGGTCGAGACGGTGGAGCCGCTAAGAAGGTGGGCAAAATGATGGTCTGCCCGATGTGAAAGGGCGTAACAACCTTTGGCAAGAAAGGACGGGTCCTTAAAACCACCTTGTCCGGATGAACAGAAAGGAAAGGAGGTTTGGAAGAAAGAGCCTGGAGCTCACTCACTCGTCTGGCAGAGGTGATAGCAACCAGGAAAGCAGTCTTGAGAGTAAGAAGACGCAAAGGACAGTTATGAAGAGGCTCAAAGGGAGCACACATTAGAAAAGTCAAGACAAGATTCAAGTCCCACTGAGGCATTATGAAAAGCATGGGAGGAAACGTGTGTGTAATGCCTTTGAGGAAACGGCTAACAACTGGGGACTTAAAAAGAGAAGGCTGATCAGGAAGCCTCAGGTAGGCGGAAACGGCAGAAAGATAACCTTTGATAGTGCCCAGAGCAGAGCCCTGCTGGGCCAAAGACAGAAGAACCTCAGAAAGAGGAGCCGAAAGGGGGTCTACAACTTTCGCTGTGCACCATGCCACAAATCTGTTCTATCGGCAGGCGTCTACCGTTTTAGTGGAGGGACGCCTGGCTGCCAGAATGACATCACAGACTTCGGAAGGAAGATCGAAAGGTGTCAACTGTCGCCGCTCAATCTCCATGCATGGAGGTGGAGTCTGGACAGGCTCGGGTGGAGGACCGTCCCCTGCCGATCCTCCCGAGGAGGCAGACGGATCGGGGGATCGATGATCATACTGAGTAGCTCGGGACACCATACTCTTTGAGCCCAGTCCGGAGCCACAAGAATGATTTGGGCCCGGTCACGCCGGATCTTCTTCTGCTCAGAGTGCTGAAGTGGTATAGGCGGAAAGGCGTACAACAGACCGCAACTCCACTGGTGCCGAAAAGCGTCTCCGAGCGAGTGCCGCCTTGGAAATTCCAATGCGCAGAACTGATGACATTGCGCGTTCTCTTTGGTGGCGAATATATCTAACCCAGGCTCTCCCCACTGCTGAAAGAGACCTTGGGCCACGTCAGAGTGCAGACACCATTCGTGATCCATCATGCACCGCCGGCTGAGTTTGTCCGCCCAGGCGTTCAGAGAACCTGCCAGTTGTTGAACCACCAAGGTGATGCCGTGATGTTCTAGCCATGTCCAGAGGCGCAGAGCCTCCTGACATAGGGTCCAAGACCCCACCCTGCCCTGTTTGTTGCAATACCACATGGCGGTGGTGTTGTCCGTGAACACCTGCACTACTCTTCCCCAGACAGAGGGGGGGGGGGGAATGCCTTCAGTGCAAGCCGGATCGCCCGCAGCTCCAGGAGGTTGATATGGAGCCAGAACTCCGCCGGAGACCAGAGGCCTCTGATCTCCGCCTCTCCCATGTGGCCACCCCATACCAGGAGGGACGCATCCGTCACCATTGTGTGCTCCGGTTGGGGAAGGGAGAGGGATCTGCCACTGACCCAATGGCGGTCTGTGAGCCACCACTGCAACTGTCGTGCAGCATCCTCCGAGATCTGGACGTGACCGGACAGGTCGCCCTGATGCTGTGCCCACTGGAACTTCAGGTCCCACTGCAGAGTTCGCATATGCCACCTGGCATGGTTCACCAGCAGGATGCAGGAGGCCATCAGGCCCAGCAGCCGGAGGGTTATCCTGACCGAAACCCGGGATAGAGGCTGAAAGATCGGAATCATAGCCTGAATATCCCAGACTCGCTGCTCGGGAGGATAAAACCGAAACGTCGAATCCAGAACCGCCCCGATGAAAGGGAGCTTCTGAGAGGGGCTCAGGTGCGACTTCGGCACATTGATGGAGAACCCCAGCAAATGCAGGAGCTCAGCCGTAGTCTGGAGGTGGGAGACGACAGCTGGAGGCGAGCCCGCCCTCAACAGCCAGTCGTCGAGGTAGGGGAAGACTGACACCCCGGACCTGCGCAGATGAGCTGCGACCACCGCCATCACTTTCGTGAACACCGAGGGGCGCTGGTAAGGCCAAAAGGGAGCACGGCAAACTGAAAATGCTCCTGGCCCACCATGAACCGCAGGTAACACCGGTGGGCCAGCAGGACAGGGATGTGAAAATAAGCGTCCTGCAAGTCCAACGCTACCATCCAGTCTCCAGGGCCCAGGGCAGTCAGGACCTGAGTGAGCGTCTTGAACATCTCCTTCCGGAGGAAGCGATTGACGTCCCGGAGGTCTAAGATGGGGCGCAAGCCCCCATTGTTCTTCTTGGGGACCAGAAAGTAGTAGGAATAACAACCACATCCTACTTCTAGCCCAGGAACGCGCTCGATGGCCCCCTTGGCCAGGAGGACCGAGACTTCCTGACGGAGAAGGGCCAAATGATCCCCCGACATGCGGTGGTACTGAGGCGGCATGGCTGGAGGGGAGGACAGAAAGGGGAGCGAGTAACCTTGGCAGATTATCTGCAGCACCCACTTGTCCAACGTGATCTCGCGCCAGTGGTGGAGGTAAACCCTGCCACCCACTTGCGTGGGGTGCCCCCTGAAGCTCGGATTAGGAAGGTTTCGAGGCGGAAGCAGCGGGGTGGAAGTGGACTGACCCACACGCAGGTTACAAGACCCGTCCCTGTGGAACCCACGTCCGCGGCCTCGCTGAGGCTGGTTTCTGCACAGTCTTGCTGGAAGAGCGCGCCTGGGTACCCCTGCCCTGACCACGAACGAAACCCCATCGTGGCAGGGCTTTTCGAGGAAAGACCCAAAGACTTGGCCGTGGCACTATAGTCTTTAAAACGCTCCAGGGCATTGTCAGCCTTATCACCAAAGAGTCGGGAGCCATCGAAGGGCATGTCCATGAGCGAGCTCTGGACATCGGGTAAGAACCCAGTGGAACGCAACCAGGCATGGCGCCACAACGCCACCGTCGTGGAAATCGCCCTGCCCAACGAATCAGCGGTGTCCAAACCAAACCTGATGGCAAACTTCGCCGCATCCTTGCCCTCCACAATCGCTTGGGAAAGGACAGCCTGGACCTCCTCAGAGCACTGAGGCAGAACCTCCGCCACCGAATCCCACACTGCGTGGGAGTAACAGCCCAATAAGCAGGCGGTATTAACTGACCTTAACCCCAAACTGGCTGAGGAGAACAACCTCTTGCCATATTGGTTCAGTCTCTTAGAGTCCTTATCCGGCGGAGCCGAGGGAAAGGCACTCTGCGATGTCGAGGCCTGAATGACCAGGCTCTCAGGCGTGGGGTGAGTGGTCAAGAAGGCGGGATCACCAGGCACCGGGCGATGACGCCTAGCGACGTTCTAATCCACCGGCGCCCCCGAGGCTGGCCACAACCAAGTACCCAAGAGGACTTCGGTAAGGGCCTCATTGAAAGGGAGCAGCGGCTCCGACAACGTAGATGCCGTCTGGAGCACCTCAGTAAGGACGTTGGTCTTAAGGGTCACCGTAGGGAGGTCGAGATGGAGAGGCTCCGCGGCTCGAAGCAGCACCATAGTGTAGAAAGCGCCCTCCTCCATAGTAGGCGGAGGCGAGGCAAACCCCGAGAAGACACATCAAGGTCACCCGCATCTTGAAGGTCATCCACCCAATCCTGCTCGGTGCCACACTGGGGGTCCTCGGAGCCATCCCAGTCCTCATCCGGCTCCGGGGTAGAAGGAGCCGGCCGCGGCGGTAGGACCGGAGAGGGGGCCAGCAGCGCCAGGAGCGGCGCCGGCCGGGACCGACCCGGAACCAGATCCCAATGAGGATCCCAGGTCGGAACGAAATGGTCCGGGAACCGGGGCAGGATAAACAACACCCAGGGCGGCGCCTGTGGCGGAGCCAGGGGCGGCGCTGGGGCCGGTGCCAAGGGCAGCGTCGGGGCCGGAGCTAGCGGCGTTGCACCTTGTGGTGCCGGGCTGCAGCCGCGGGCGCTGGATCCAGTGGCACCGGGGCTGGTGCCGGAGGCAGTGGCACCGGGGCTGGTGCCGGAGGCAGTGGCACCGGGGCTGGTGCCGGAGGCAGTGCCGCCGGGTCAACAGGATCTGGACACGGGGCCGCAGGGCCCGCAGGCGCACCGGCAGGCGCCCGAGGCCTAAACAGGCGGTCCAAGGCAACAAGAAACTCTTGCCTCTGTTCGGGAGTCGCCGGCGGACCCAGGTGTAGCGGGTAGGCCGCGGGACTCCCAGGCTCCAGAGGAGCTGCAGGGGCGGAGCCCCTGTCCCCCTTGTCCGCCTCCGGAGAGCGAAGACGCTTCTTCAACTTCTTCTTATGGCGTCGCTTACCGGAATCTGAAGGTGAAGACTTAGCTTCGGTCCAGCGAGCGGTCCCGCGAACGGCCCCTAGACCCGGAGCGGCGGTGAGAGGAGTGCTGGATCTCCAGCAACTTCCGGCGCCGCTCCCGTTATGCCTTCGGGGACATGGCACGGCAGTCCCGACAATCCCGGGAGTCGTGGTCGTTCTCCAGGCAGTAGAGGCAGACATCATGGGGTCCGCCACCGACATATTATGGTGGCATGACCCACAAGACTTAAAGCCGGGCATCCATATGTGCACCAGGAGACAAAAAGTCCCCAAAAAAGTGGTAAAAAAATGACCGAGGTACGTGCTCAATCCGGATCTGCGCTTTTGGCGCGGAAAAAGAAAGAACTGACGTCAGCGCGCATGGGTGGCGCCTAAGTAGTCTCCGTGATGTCATTCCGGCGCGTACGACGCCACTGACGGACGCGGAGCCGCACGATGCCACCTACTGGCGCGCAGGGGTACTGCTAAGCAGAAAACTTTCCGGATCCAGTCTGACGCCTGGGGATTATTCTAAGGTAAGGCATCTATCACTAACGTGTCTCTTTCAGATTTTCCTACCAACATCCCCCTATAACACCTCTGACCACCACCAACCTACTACCACCACTACCATACCACTACCTTACTCATCAAGCTAACCACCACCACTCTGCCTTAACCCTCACCACCACCCTTCACTAACCACTACCACTACACTAACATCCACCCTAACCACCACCACCACCACACTACTACAGGCATACTAACATCACCCTACCAACAGCCTACCACCATCACCCCACTCTAACACCACCTTACCCATCACCCTAACCACCACCACCCTCAACTCTTAGCACCAGCACTCTACTCAAATTGCTACCTTAATCACCACCACCCCACCCTAAGCACCACCTTTACAACCAGCACCCGAACGACCTCCACTCTCATCACCACCACCACCACTCACTCACCACCACCCTAATGCCCCATCCCTAACCAACCACCACCCTTTTACTCAACCTGGCTTACAATTATTATAGAAGATCTTCATTTTTAACAATAATTTTCAACTCTTTACTTGATTGATGTGTTCATGCTATGGAAATTAATCAGTGAACGCCGAGAAAGAAATCTATGATAGGATTCTGCTGTGAACATTAGGATGAGTGCTTACTGGGCAGATTCACACTTGCATAAATTCATATCTGATTGTCGTGTACATTTTGATTGATGTGAAATGGAATTAGAAAACTCAGCATTCATCACAATACGTAGCATGCTTTTAATAAAGCAAACTATGAAAGCAGTCAATCCTGCTTCAAAGACTGGTTGTGTTATCCCTCCCCTGGAATATAGCTTTATTACTTGTGTCCTTCACCGCTTACTTTTCAGGCACTCCTTGTTTCTTGTTGGTTAAGCACTCCATGAGACTGCATGTGTCTTCCTGCTGTCTTCCTTGTGTACTTCTCTTCGCCCCTCCGCCGCACTCTATGTTTCCATAGCCAGTGTGCTTCTCCCCACACCCGTGTTGTGCTTGGCCTTGTGTGTGTCTCCCTCCTACATTGCTTTCACAACAGCGTGCCTCTTCCTGTTCCACGATGCCCGCTCTCTTGTCCATATGCTTCTGGTCCCCCCTGCTTCACTAGCTCTCGCTTGCCTGTGTTCTGTACTTATCCCGCCGCACTCCATGTTGCTTTTGATACCGCCCTCAGTGATGTTTACCCCAACTTGCCCCCTCTGTGTTGCTTCAAACCCCAACCCAAGCAAAGAGGCAGGCCAACTAAAAAAAGAGTTCTCTCGAAGTATAAATAGCCTGAATAGTAAGAACATATGTAAGAGGTGCAGTCCTCATGGGATGATACAAAATTCCAAAAGGAGGGACTACTAAGTGTATTCACCAATGAAAAGCTGGCATTTCGAAAGGACAGCAACAGGAACCAATGAAAAAGATGGGCATTTTTTCACAAGTTCATATCCTTTATGCAGTATGTCTCGAAGAGACAATGAAATCCTGATTGCCTTGCCTGTAAAATATTGAGGTATTGCTGCAGACAGCTCCAGCTGTCTGCCACAGACAACACCTTATGTAATACTCTTCAGAGCCAATTCTTGCTCCAGACTAGATGGCTTTCATGTAAATCTCAGTTGCGGTGCTCTTATTTGTTCCTTTCATCTCTTTCAGTGTTTAACCCCACCCACAGGAGCATGTTAGTGTCGCTGTCAGAAGATTCACGATTAGTCCAACTCCGAATGCATTATTGTATTTTTGAAAAGAGAGAGCCACATTTAAACAATACCAGTTTGCTGCATTTCAGTGCCACCTAGTGGTCACTAGGAAACCTCCAGCAGACAAGTGGAAGATACAACATATATTTTGGCAGACACTGAAGTCCCTTATAAACAAGCATTGGCAATGTCAATCGGTCTCGCTTGTACGTAAATGCTAGCCAGAATATCGGGCATTGCCAATGCTTCTTGTATTATTATTGCAGTGATTGCAGTCCTAGAATGCAAAAGTGACATTTCCCAGTAGTCAACTTTATCTGTACACACAGTATATTAGGTCTTTCCGCTCTATTAGGTCTTAGTACTCATTTGAGGACCATTCTATTTTTCATCCATTTCTATCACCTAGAGGGCTTCCAGATAATCTTTCAGATTTGATGTGATTTGATTGTGTATTGGCAGGCAGAAATGATTTGTTATGTTTTCCTTTATATTTTCTTCCCATTTTGTAATACCCTACTGGAAACCAAGAAAAATAGGCTCCAATAATTGGTCCTCATTAGACTATATGCACTTATTAAGTAAAATTGGACTACAGACAGGGAAGCCTCTGGGGTTGGGGATTTGAGGAAGCTGATCAAAGTTCCCTTTTCGTTATTTCACTATCAGCTGTTTAAATTATTATTTTTTTAATTATGACTTTATCCAAACAATGCACTCATGGTGTCATAGGGTTAACACTGAAATGTATCATTCTATCCATGGCATTAAAGTGCTGCACACATTATTGAAGCTCCTCTATTGTACCTTATCCACATTCGCATAATCTTCACATTGCTTCCAGTGCACCAGAATGCCTTGGAACATTTGGTTGCTCAGAATGTGTTTGCTTAAAAAACCCAGAAACAAAATATATTTGATTTAGAAGGCACTACACTGGATCGTTGCATCGGTCAACTGCAAATAATATGAACAAACTGATACACAAAGTCTGTTGTATTTTCCGCATACGTATCAAATTGTTTAAGGTTTAAGAAACTCATCAATATGTACTGCAAGTGGTTATAAAAATGAATTAACTCCAGAGATATTCGGTTTCAGAGAACCAAACTGTTACATCTCAATTAAAACAACTTCCAGTCACTGTCCTCATATTTTGACCCAAGGCCAGTTATATCTCAGCAGAGGGAAGAAAAGCAGTCCTTATCAATCCCTCCCTAGCTAATATCCTGGAACTTTAGCCGACTCAGATGCCAGTATTATTCCCAAAAAATTATCTGTTTGTAATATAAACATAGTTGTCCCAAATCAGTGTAATTATTTAAATAGCTGAGCAAAATGAATAGGACCTGAGGCATCGTGCATGTAACAACTGCCATTTTAGTGACCAAAGTCTTTTTGTCCTACAACATGTGCTGGCTTACCAATCCTTATCAAGGACAGTTGTCATAATAAGGACACGACAGGCATGCTTAATGCAAGGACGCCTGCAGGCAAGAATGCCAGTTCTCCTGTGGTCACAAATTTCACCTTTACATTAAGCAAATTGTTCGACAAATCAGGCTACCGGCCTTAGCCCCAGAAACACTAAAGTCTCATAGATAATAACACTTCCATCAACATCTCTCTCAAACTTTCTTTCACCTAAATACTCTACAGTAGACCGTGGCTTATACACAAACAACGTTAGCAAACTTCCCTGCATATTAATTAATGAGCACTCGCTCCCAAGTCACCACTGGGAGATAAGTTTCTTACCTTCGGTAACGCATTATCTGGTAGACTATCTAGCTGCAGATTCCTTACCTTTGAATTTCCCAGGCGTCAGGCTGGATCTGGAAACTTTTGCTGAGCAATACCCCTTGCACGTGACGTCGGGTGGCTCCTTTCGGCTCCGCGTGACGTCATCGGCAGCATCGGTTATGACGTTGCGGTACTTATATAGGCACCACCCAGGTGCGCAGACGTCAGTACTTTTCGTATTTTCCACACCAGAAGCGCAGAGCCACTAAGTAACTGACATAGTCGTGTGCAAAAACTAGGGCCCTGAAAAGGGGTAACAACCCTAGATATACTACATCAGTCCGCAAAGCGGGAAGGCATGGGTGGGGCTGTAAGGAATCTGCAGCTAGATAGAGCCCCTACCAGATAATGTGTTACCGAAGGTAAGTAACTTGTTCATCTGATAGAGACTTTTAGCTGCAGATTCCTTACCTTTGAATGAAAGGACAGTAGAAAGAGAAGCAGAAAGAGGGTCAGTGGACCTTTCTGTACAGTATAAAACTAATTTCTGCCAACGGCAGGCGTATACTGTCTTAATGGAGGGCTACCTGGCCACCAGAATAATATTACAGACTTTGGGGGGAAGGTAAAAAGCTATCAACTGTTGCCGCTCAATCGCCACGCATGGAGGCGCAGAGTTGACAGGTTCGGGTGGAGAACCCCCCCTGCTGCTACGACAGAAGATCCTCCCGAAGGGGCAGCCTGCTCGGAGGATCGACACTCATGCTCAAAAGCTCTGGATACCAGACTCTCCTTGCCCAGTAAAGTGCCACAAGAATGATTTGGGCCCAGTCGCTCCTAATCTTCTTCAGAACCCTGGGCAGGAGTGGTATGGGCGGAAAGGCGTACAACAGGCCTGAGCTCCACTTGCAGCGAAACGCATTGCCGAGCGGTAGCTGCCTTGGAAACTCCAGCGCGCAGTACTGCTGACATTGCACGATTTCTTCGGAGGCGAACAAATCTAACCAAGGTTCTCTCCCTGCTGAAAGAGACCATGCACCACCTCCGACTGGAGACGCCATTTGTGATCCTGAAGGCATTGACGGCAGATATTGTCCACCCTGGCGATCAGAGAACCTGCCAGGTGTTGAACCACCAGGGATATGCCCTGCGGTTCCAGCCATGTCAAGAGACGCAGGGCCTCTCGACAAAGGGTCCACGATCCCACCCTGCTCTGCTTGTTGCAGTACCACACGACGGTGGTTTTGTCCATCTTCTCCTTGAGAGAGGGAAGAAATGCTTTCAATCTCAACCAAATTGCTCGGAGCTTTAACAAATTTATGTGGAGTCCCATCTCCGCCGGAGACCAGTGACCCCTGATCTCCACCTCTCCCATGTGGCCGCCCCATCCCAGAAGTGACCCATCCGTCACAACTATGAAATCTGGTTGGGGAAGGAAGAGAGGTCTGCCGCAGACCCAATTCTTTCGCAGTTCCTTCTGCGATCTGAACTACGTCGGTGAGATTTTCCCGATGCTGTGCCCATTGGAGCTTCAAGACTCACTGCAGAGCCCGCATACGCCACATGGCGTGTCTTACCAACAGGATGCAGGAGGCCATGAGACCCAACAGCCTCAGAGTCAACCTCACTGAAATCCAGGATAGAGGCTGAAATATTGAAATCATAACCTGAATATCCTGGACTCGCTGCTCGGGAGGATAAGCCCGAAACTGCACTGTGTCCAGAACAGCTCAGATGAAAGGGAGCGTCTGAGAAGGAGTCAGGTGTGACTTCGGCACGTTTATAGAGAACCCCAGCGAATGCAGGGGGCTCGCCATAGTCTGAAGGTGGGAGATGACTGCCTGGGGCGAAGACGCCTTCAACAGCCAGTCGTCGAGGTAGGAGAAGACTGACCCCCCTAACCTGCGCAGATGAGCTGCAACCATCATCATCTACTTGGTGAACACCCGAGGAGCACTGGCAAGACTGAAGGGGAGCGCGGTAAACAAACTGCTCGAGGCCTACCTTGAACCACAGGTAATGCCTGTGGCTCGGCAGGATGGGAATGTGAAAATACGCCTACTGCAGGTCCAACGCCACCATCCAGTCTCCTTGGTCTAGAGCAGACAAGACCTGAGCCAAAGTGAGCATTTTGAATTTCTCCTTTTTGAGGAAGAGATTGACGGTACGAAGATCCAAAATGGGCCAAAGCCCCTTGTTCTTCTTTGGAATCAGAAAGTAGCTGGAATAACAGCCACTACCTACCTCTGAACCTGGGACTCTTTCTATAGCTCCTTTGGCCAAAAGAGCTGTAACTTCCTCTTGGAGCAAATTCAAATGATCCTCTGCCAGCCGTTCCTGACTTGGCGGAATAGGAGGAGGAAAAGAAAGGAATGTAAGAGAATAGCCCTCCTGAACGATCTACAAGACCCACTTGTCTGTTGTTATAGATCTCCAGCAGGGGAGATGATGACGAATTCTCCCACCCACTTTAGTAGTGTGGTCCTGCAGAATCAGCCTAGGAGTGCTTGGAGGCTGCAGGGGGCAGTGCGGTAGATGACTTCTGGCCTCCATTCAGAGGACGGAATGTACCGCGCCCACGTCCACGCACGGCTTGGGTAGTCTGAGTGGGACGTGGCTAGAATAGGGCTGACGCAGCTGGAAACCCCTTCCGTTGCCACGAAAGGAAGACTGGCCACAAGGAGTGGAGGAGAGGCCCAAGGATCTGACCAGGGCAGAGTCTTTCTTTTCCCCAAAAAGGCGGGTTCCATCAAAGGGCATGCCCATCAAATTGGCTTGAACATTCCCTGAGAAGCCAGTTGTACGAAGCAAGGTGTGGCGTCTCAAGGCCAGCGTCGTTGAAATCGACCTGCCTAGCGAATCGGTTGTAGCTAATCCACACCGTATGGCGAATTTTGCTGCATCTCTCCAGTCCTTGACAGCTTAGGAGAGCACAGCTCGGGCCTCCTCCGGGACTTATGGCAGCACCTGCACTACCGTCTGCCAAAGAGAGTGGGAGAAATGGCCCAATAAGCATGCAGTATTCACCGACCACAATGCCAGACTAGAGGAAGAAAACTTCTTCCCAAATGAGTCCAGTCTCTTGGATTCCCTATCCGGAGGGGCAGAAGGGAATGAGCCTTGGGACGTAGAGGCCTGCACCACCAAACTTTCTGGTGTGGGGTGAGGAACTTTGGGTCGCCCATAGCTGGGTGATGGCGGCGTGTAATCGTACTATTCACAGGCGACCCTGTGCTAGACTTGGACTATGTTCCTAGAAGGACATCTGTAAGTGCCTCATTAAAGGGCAATAGTGGTTCAGAAGTGGAAGCCCCAGGCTGAAGCACTTCGGTCAAGAGATTAGTCCTGACCTGCACCGAGGGAAGCTCCATTCCTAGGACCTCAGCTGCCCTCTTAACCACCATGGCATAGGACGCCCCCTCCTCCGTAGCCACTGTAGGCAGAGAGTATGCCAGTGTCTGGGGAAGTATCCAGACCACTGGCTTCCCAAAGTTCCCCATACCAGTCCATTGTCTCCTCAGAAGCATCCTGGTTCTCAAGAGGGTCTCCAAACCCCTCCCAATCCACTCCTGAGCCCAGCACGTCCACAAAGTGCTCTGGCGGCAACATAGAACCCCTGTCTGAATCTGTGTCGCTCGACGCCGTTCCGGCTCCGCGTCGTTGGGGATGAGGATTGGGCTTGCACCACCGATAGGTACCAGCGATGTCGTAGGCACCGACTTTGGATTCGACGCCAGGGAAGGTCACGTTGGGACGACCGGCGTTGATCCGGATCCAGATCCGGGATGGGATCCCTGAGGCCCCACCGGCGCCTTGGTCAGAGCCGACGGCATTGAACCCGATGGGGCACAAGGGCTCACCAATGGGATCGTTCCACTCAAATATGCGGCGCATGGTCTTGTAAAACTATTTAATTTGAGCGGGAGTAGCTCAGGCTCCTGGAAAGGGTGGAGGCGCGAAGTTGGCTCCGGCTCCGCAGAACCGTGCCTAGAACGTCGGTGCTCCTTACCTCTCTCGACGACGAAAGCCAGTTGAGGTGAAGTTGAGGTCTGCTTGGTCGCCGCCTTCTTCTTGTGCCTATTCCCCGAAGGCTCTTGAAGACCTCGAATGGGAGAAAGAGGACTTAGGGCTCCGGGAGCGGTCCAGCGACCTCCTCTTCTTCGAACGGCACAGTGACCTCCTCGCTTTACAGTGTCGACTGCCGGGCCGCAAGCAACTTCATCGCTCATTCCCTCAAGGTCTTCGGGGCCATCGCTCAACAGTCTGAACACGACTTTGAATCGTGGTCGCGTTCAAGACACCACAGACATATGCGGTGGGGAGGGACCGACATCATGCGGGAACAAGTCCCACATGGTTTGAAACCTGTCTTTCTCGAAGACAACCCTAGCACACAAAGTCGAATCCCAAAATATTGATAAAAGTCAAGAGAAAGCCTGCCAAAAAGCAGCAGAGGGGTAGCTCTTCCCGGATCGGCGCTTAACTGGCGCGGAAAGAAAAGAACTGACTCCCGCAAGCCTGGGTGGTGCCGCAACGTGTTAACAGACGCTACCGACGACATCACACTGAGCCGAATGGAGCCACCCGACGTTGCACGCAGGGTGTATTGCTCAGCAAACGTTTCCCGATCTAGCCTGACGCCTGGAAAATTCAAAGGTAAGGTATATGCAGCTAGAAGTCTCTAAATGATTGAGATGCAGCCCAAGTAATTTACAGTGGCTGAGATTAATTCAAACATTCCATCCATCACTGTTTGTTATACTTGTCTCCTACTCTACTAACTATCTGATACAAGCCTGAACTTGCTTGACCGGATTTATGCCATTGAAGGCCAAACTTTACTTCTGGCCTCCAAGACCTTTATCTTAGGTGCGTTTAACCAGCATATCGATGTACAGAAAGACACAGCGTTCAGAGATTCTGTCGATAAACTAATGGCCTTGCAAATACCCAACTAGTTAGCCAAGCCACCCACTCACAAGCACACACTATAATTCACCACAGCATATGGATAACTGGCAGATATTATTTCTCTATCCTGGACCGATCACCACCTTAATGCCTTTCAAACCCACTGGCTGCAGAACAAGGCTTCAAAAGAAAAAAAGTAAGTTGGGCTCCTTGCTTGTTTGGTCCACAATTAACTGCTCATTGTTCTTGAGGTCTGTTTTGCCAAAAGATCTTTGGAGGTATATACACGAAGCACCCTTCAGGACATTTTGAATCTCACTGACCCCATTAAACCTAGCCCGACCAAACTGCATAGTCCAAACCACTTGAGTTTTATTGCATGTCTTAAACCAGAAGAGCTTACAAATGGTCAATCGCAAGGAACATAGAATAAACCTCTTTTGGAGGAGGAAGCCATTCGCCATAAAGCTCAACTACCCCTTTATAAGAAAGCCGTTATGAAATCAAATATGACTTTCTTTGCACTTATTTATTTATCTATAGAGCGCGACATTCCACCTGAAGGATTTCACGGCGCTATGTAGCGAGAATTTGACGTAAGGGTGCCAGAGGGAGTAGTAGATCTGTCGGGTATTAGATCTTGGGAAACAGATACTTTTTAGTTTTTTCCTAAAAGCTAAATAGTCAGCCGTGAGGCGTAGGTCTTTGGGTAGTTTGTTCCACTTCTTTGCTGCCAGATATGAGAATGAACGTCCTCCTGCCCTCATTTACCTAATATGCTTAGTCCTGGCCTGCGCTTGATAAAGTAACCGTAGGCACCTCGTAGGAACCTAGAATTCAATTTTATTCTGTAAGATTCTAGGGCTACAATGGTGCAGTGCCTTATGTGCAAGACTGAGTAGCTTGAACACTGCTCTTTGTCGCATGGGTAGCCAGTGGAGATGCTTCATGCACATCAATGCTGAGCTCAGTCTGCTTTTATTACACACCAGTTTGGCTGCCGCGTTTTGCGGCACCTGCAGGCGTGTAAAGAGGTGATCTGCCATGCCCACGAATAGAGCATTTCCATAATCTAGCCTGCAGATGAGCAGGGCCTGTGTAACTGTTCTTCTACAATCCAGTGGGATCCTGGGAAAGAGTCTTCTTAGCAATTTCAGAGTTGCAAAGTCCCTTCCACACAGGGCCTGCACATGGTCCTTCATGGAAAGGGTGTTGTCAATGAGGATGCCTAAGTTTTTTGCACATTGCTCGGGTGCTGGGGCATCTCCCAGGGTTTGTGGCTACCAAGTGGCATCCCAGATTAAATTGGCTCCGCCGATGAGCAGAATTTCCGATCTCCCTGCGTTTGATTTCAAGCAGTGTTCTGATATCCAGTGTGCCATTTCTGAGAGGCAGTTGCTCAATTTTGCTCTGGTGTCATCATGCCTTTCCTCAAGAGCTACCATCAACTGTGTGTCGTCCGCATAGGAGCAGATGCTGAGACCCAATTTTTTACTATTTTTCGCCAAAGATGACACATATGCGTTAAAAAGTGTAGGGCTCAGGGATGCTCCCTGCGGGACACGACAGCCGATGGCGCTGGGTTTAGATAAGAAATGGCCCAGTCGTACCGTTTGTGTTCTATTGTTCAGAAACAAGCTAAGCCACTGTAGGGATTTGGCATGGATTCCTTTTTTCGTGCAGGATTTCCAGCAGTCGATTGTGCGAGACCGTGTCGAACGCTGTCGACAGGCCCAATAATATCAGGGCTACAGCGTCCCCCTGATCGGTCAGAGATCTGATATTATCAAGAACGACCAGAAGCATTGCCTTCGTGCTATTGGTGGCCCTGAAGCCAGTTTGTGATATCATTAGATTCTAAATAGTTGTATAGTTGTCTGTTTACCAACCTCTGCAAAACTTTGGAGAAGTATGGAAGTTGAGAGATCGGCCGATAAGTTTTCAGGGTTGTGCACTTTTGTTCCTGCTTTCTTCAACAGGGGGGTCACTACCGCCGGTTTCCAGGCTTCAGGAAAGGCAGCAGTGTTAAGAGAGCGGTTGAGTAGCTGAGTGACGTAGGGACATAATACTGCTGTGATCAGAGCAAAGATAAAGTGCAGGCAGGGGTCTAGGGCAGATCCTGATTTAACTTCCCCCATTGCTTTTAAGACCTCATCCTCTATAACAGAGGAGAAGTTGCCCATACTAGATGGGGCATCTCTGGGTAAGGAGTCCGGTGTTCCCAGTTGATTAAGTCTGCCGTGGTGTATGGGCTGAAGGAAGAATAGATTTTGATGATTTTATCAGAGAAAAATGTGCTAATATTTGTGCAGGCTTCTTCTGAGGGGGGCAGTGTTTGGGACATACTCGCAGGTTTACTAAGATCCCTTACTATTTTATACAGCTTTTTCGCTGAGTTACAGTTCTCGTTAATCCGTTGCGCAAAGTAGGTCTTCTTTGCCTTTCTAATGGCATTGTTGTAGGTCCTCAGCTCAGACTTGTACCTTGAACTGTCTATTTCTTGCTTGGACAGTCTCCATTGGTGTTCTGTCGTTTTAAGTGCCCCGAGTTCGAATGTGTACCACTTCTCGGAGTGGGATCTTTTTGTCAGCTTAGGTTTTAGCTTGGGAGTGCATAGGTCCAGCACTTTTGTGATTGTCGTTTCGAGGTTAGCTGCTCCCATGTTCACTGGGAGAGCACTCTGAGACTTCATGTTATCGGGGATGAAGTGGGACTGAAAAGAGTCCTGGGTAACTAACCTCCAGGCTCTGTTGGCCACCTGCGGGAGCTTGCTGAGTTTTATTGATTTTACCGGCAGACTGAATGAGAAGGATATGAGTGAATGGTCTGTCCAGGATAGAGGATTTATATCTTGTGTAAGTGTGGATTCAATGTTAGAAAATAGTAAATCTACTGTGTGCCCAGCGATATGTGTGGGCCCCTTGATCGACTGCTTAAGTTGGAGAATCTGCATATAATTTTCCAAGTGTGTCACTGTAGGGTTGTTTGCCTTCTCAAAGTGGATGTTGAAGTCCCCTATTACTAGGTAGTTCTTATATTTGAAACAGGCAGGGAGAAGTTGGGTGAGTAGTCTGGTACTGAGTTCTGCTTTATGTCCAGGGGGATTATAGATCACTGCTCCGGCCAGTATTGTGTGGCCATCTTTGGATAGCTGAAATGATAATATTTCATGCTCTCCCAATTGTGCCACATGGACATGCAGGCAGGTCAGATAATCTTTATTTGGATAGCTATCCCTCCTCCCTTCTGTCCATGTCTGTCTTGTTCTAGTATTTTGTAGTTTGCCGGAAGGGCATTAGAAATGTCAGGAGAGTTGTTTTCGTCTAACCAGGTTTCAGTTATGAAAGCCAGGTTCGGGTTCCTCTCATTGAGGGTGTCCCAGATATCGCGGAAATGTTTTGGTACCGACCTGGCTTTAAAGTAAATACATGTCAGTTTACACAAGTCCACTTCTTTATAAGACCAATCTGATTCTATTACGCTGCTCCATCGGCAGCCTAGACAGGAGAACGGGCCCTCAGTGTGCCCTGAGTGGGCTTTTGTACAGAGTGTATTGCCATTCCCTACATGTTGAGAGATAGCTAGGAGTGTGTTTCTTGTGTAGTGATGATCAGTGCTCGGGGCTGGTTTGCAGGAGGCAGGGGTCCTGGCCCCTGGTCCCGGCTGTGTGCAGATGGGCTTGCCTTAGGCACGTATTTCGTGCGCTAGCGGCGCGCCCACTGCGCGCACGCAGGCACATCAGCCTAACATAGGGGAGTGCGCGGGAATGTAGCTATGGCCTCTCCAAGACCGGAAATGCCCAGTGAATGGCCACGCTGCTTCCTGACACGCCATCCACTCAAACGGCACTCAGCCGCTGTGGACCAGGGCGTGGAAAGGCAGCGGAGGACCAACGACAATGTGCAGTGCAAACAGTCAAGTAAGTTTGAGGGTTTAAAGTACAAATATCGTGCAAAGTGCAAGGTTAAATATATAGTGCAAAACGCGGTATAAAAACAGTTAAGAACTATTGTTTTTAAAAGAATGCCAGTAGGATTCGTTGTGGGTTCAGCGGGTTCAGGGATTATGCCGCGCCCAGTTTAAGACTAAAAGCAGCCAGCAGCTTTGCCAGAATACCGCTGCGCGCACGCTGGCACATCAGCCTAATATAGGGGAGTGCGCTGGAATGTAGCTCCGCCCTCTCCAAGACCGGAAATGCCCCGTGAATGGCCCGCTGCTTCCTGACACGCCCTCCACTCAAACAGCACTCAGCCGCGGTGGACCACGGCGGGGAAAGGCAGCGGAGGACCAACGACAGTCTACTATTCTGGAATCTGAAAATTCCTCAACTATTGTAACGCCCTGAACGCCTCAGGATCGTTTAACAGACACGATAATGAGGACGCAACCACTTGTGAAGGGTTAGTTATTTTAATGAAGGCAAAAATAATACAAAGATAAACAAAAGTTATAGTCACTGGAATCCTCCAGGCTAAGTACGTTACCAGCCCACCGCACGGATGGTCCTAACCGTCCTCTGCATATACGCCGATCCCGGCGTATGCCAACAGAGGGCAGAAATGAAATGGCCGACAATGCCAATCGGTAGGCTGTGAGGGGCACGAAGAGAGTTGGGGAGAATCGAGGAGTCAGGGAAACACCCAGCCGGGGTCTCTACCCGAAGGGAGCAGCCGCTCAACCTCTTCCTCAGACTGCACCGGGACGCGGAGTCACCTCCTGGTGATGCGTCACCGATACCCCAATCAAATAGCAAGAAGACTGAACCGAGAGCAGCCGCTCGATCGATCCTGTGGACTTCCGAGTCTGTAACGCGGCAAACACCTCCTGGTGTGCGTTACAGCTGGCAGTCCCTGTATCTCTGGTCTGGCTGGGAGTTACGACTCCAACCAGCAAAAGCGCCACTGCTCTTTGACTCAGCCGAGTCAAAAAGCGAAGCTCAATGGTTGACCGGTAGAGCTTCCGGGTCCTTCACAGGTGACGATGGGGCAAGACACGGCCCAGGGAGTTACGACTCGACCTACCTCCGTTCTTGCCTTACTGGAGCACCACTCCGGAACACTGCTCTTCACGAAGCAGGTACGTCGGTGTAAAAACAATATCCGACAGCGTTGTACCTCCCGGTTCCTCCCTTTATAGGGCGTGTTTTCCTTGAGTTATGTAACAGCTCTCCTGTTTACATAAGGGCGTGTTTTCCTTGAGTTATGTAACAGCTCTCCTGTTTACATAAGGGCGTGTTTTCCTGGAGTTATGTAACAGCTCTCCTGTTTACATAAGGGCGTGTTTTCCTGGAGTTATGTAACAGCTCTCCTGTTTACATAAGGGCGTGTTTTCCTGGAGTTATGTAACAGCTCTCCTGTTTACATAACCTCTCAACCGCTAAGCATCCTGGGAGATGTAGTCCGTTTTCGCTGGTTACCGTTTTCTTCCCCTCGCATGACAGGAATTCTTGACAGTACATCCTCCCTCTCAGCGGCTCCCCACGGGTCCAGCGCTGGCAGAAAAACGCCGATGGAACAAGGAGACCAAGCGCGGAGCATGAACCCCTTCAGCCGGTTCCCATGATTGCTCCTCCGGGCCATAGCCTTTCCACGCAACCAGGTACCACAGCTTCCCCCTGTGCCATTTGGACGCCCGTATGCCCGATACTTCATACTCCACCTCCGACTCCACGCATACCGGCCTAGGTGTCCCAGAAGGCTTGGAGGGTGCAGGTTTGAGCAATGATACATGAAAGACAGGGTGTATCCGCAATGACTGGGGCAAGCACACCTTCACGTTCACGGGACCCATACACTTGGCAATTCGATAGGGGCCCATGTACTTGGGATGGAACACACTGTTCTTACGAAACCTCATGTTTCTTGTGGAAATCCAGACGTAGTCTCCAGTGCGGTACAGTGGCCCGGGCCTTCTCTTCCTGTCTGCCGCAGCCTTGTATTTTCTCTTGGCCTCTATTAGGACAGCCCTTGAGCGCATCAACGTGTCTTTTATGTGTGCCACCCTGTCCGCTGTGGCGGGAATCCTGTCCTCTCTGAATGGATGTAGAAATGGCAAGAACCTGGGATGTTGGCCATAGTTGCTATAGAACGGAGATGACTGTGTGGAGCTGTGAGTGGCGTTGTTATAGGCTATCTCTGCAACCCATAGCAAGTCGACCCATTCTTCCCTGCCCTGGTCCACAAAACATCGCAGATACTGTTTGAGCGTTTGGTTCAGGCGCTCGGTTTGGCCGTCCGTTTGAGGGTGGTAGCTGGTGGACAGGGCGGTCTTAACATGCAGCGCAGTGCACCAAGTCTTCCAGAATTGCGCAGTAAACTGCGACCCCCGGTCCGACACGATCACCCCAGGTAATCCATGCAGTCGTACCACATTCTTTAGAAGTAGTGACGCCAATTCCCCGGCCGTAGGGACTCTCTTGCAGGGGATGAAGTGCCCCATTTTCGTCAAGTAATCCACCACCACCAGTATTGCCGTCATCCCCTGGTCTACCGGTAGGCCCACCACGAAGTCCAGTGATATGCTATCCCATGGTCTATCCGGGGTCGGAAGTGGATGTAAGAGCCCTTGGGTTCGGCCATGGTCGGCCTTCATGGTAGCACACGTAGGACACTCCTGTCCCCACCTCCTGACATCCACTCTCATGGTTGGCCACCAGAAATGCCGTCCCATGCTAGCCACCGTTTTTTCAAAGCCCAAATGACCTGCGCATGGAGAGTCATGGCACCAGGTGAATGCTTGTTTCCTTAGCCTAGGCGTGGGTATCAATAGGCACCTGCCCTTTAGGGGTATCCCGTCCTTCAGCTGCCATTCTCTGTGACTGAGGAGCCACCTCCGCCATGCGAACGACCTGATCCCTCTCTTTATTCCCCTCAGGAAAGTATCCGGTTGGATAACCCCCAATACCATCCTCGGGGAAATGATGGAACGCTCGGTCGCAGGCAATGGTTCCTTAACTGCAGATTGACGGGACAGGGCGTCCGCCTTCCGGTTTTCCGTCCCCGGCCGATATGTGATGCGGAAGTTGAACCCCGCAAAGAAGATCATCCACCGCAGCTGCCTGGGAGAAAGGTGTCTTGCGGCCGTCATGAACTGTAGATTCCGATGGTCCGTGTACACCGATACCACATGTCTTGCCCCCATCAACCAATGCCTCCATTCGGTGAAGGCGTCCTTGATTGCAAGAAGCTCCTTCTCCGCAATATGGTAGTTGCGTTCGGCGTCGTTGAGTTTGCGGGACATGTACGCAACGGGATGAAGCACCCCTGTGTCGTGGTTGCGTTGGGACAAGATAGCCCCCAGCGCCACATCCGAAGCGTCCGCTTCCACCACGTAGGGGAGATCCGGATCGGGGTGAGCCAACACCGGCGCCTTACCAAAGGCGCTTTTCAGGGCCTCAAAGGCTGTGTTCGCTTCAGGGGACCAGACAAACTCCTTGGACTTCCTCAGTAGCTGTGTGATTGGGGCCACCAATTCTGAAAATCCATCTATAAACCGCCTGTAAAAGTTGGCGAAGCCAATGAAACTTTGGACGTCCTTCACGCTTTGGGGCACCGGCCATTCTTTCACCGCTTTGATCTTTCGTTCTGCCATCTCCTGTCCCTCTGGACTCAGCATCACTCCGAGGAATTCCACGGATGTGACGTGGAAGTCACACTTGCTGAGTTTACAAAACAGCTTGTTTTCCCTCAGCTTTTGGAGCACAGCTTTGACGTGGTGTACGTGCTCCTCCACACTGGACGAGTAGATGAGGATGTCGTCGATATATACGACCACGTAGATATCCAACTCCTCTCTGAATACCTCATTCAAAAAGTACTGAAAGGCTGCCGGGGCGTTGCACAGACCGAACGGCATGACGAGGTACTCAAAAAGGCCGAACCTGGTCTTAAAGGCGGTCTTCCACTCGTCTCCGTCCCTCATGCGCACCAGATGGTATGCCCCTTTCAAATCCAACTTGGTGTAGATACGAGCTTTCTTGACCTGTTCCAGAAGTACACTGATGAGAGGCAAGGGGTACCGATTCTTTATGGTTATCGCATTCAATGCCCTAAAGTCCACACAGGCTCTCAGCTCCCCATTAGCTTTCGGGATGAAGAAGAGTGGCGAGGCGGCCGGAGACTTTGACGGGCGGATGAATCCCAGCTTGAGGAGTTTATCCAGGTACCCCCGGAGATGCACGTTTTCAGGCTCCGTCAGGGCATACAGCCTGCCGCTGGGAACGCTGGCCCCTGGCACCAGGTCGATCTGGCAGTCAAACAGTCTATGTGGTGGTAGCACTTCCGCCTTCACCTCATCAAATACATCCTCAAAACTGTGATAAGCCTGGGGGAGAGCCACATCTTTTTCTGCCGCTGTAGCCACCGTCTGACTCCCGCTCTCATCTGCGTCAAGGGATTCCGTTCTTTTTCCACAATGCAATACGGTGACGTCATTTCGACGCGATGTGTTGGCCAATCCACAGAGGGGTTGTGTTTCTGTAGCCACGGCAATCCCAATATGACGCCATATTGGGGCGCTCGGATGATGTTAAAATCGATTTGTTCCAAATGGTTCCTCCCATATCTCATCGGAAGGACCCCCGTGTGCTGCCCGATGGGCCCCGTCACCAATCGCCTTCCGTCTACAGCATAGACGTCTTCGGGTACAGCTTTGGGAAGAAGCACTAGCCCTAGCCTGCATGCCTCGTTGTGGTCCATAAACATGCCCGTGGCCCCGGAATCCACCATGGCCACAACGGGTATCCACTGGTCATGCACTCCCACGTGCACCGTGAGAAACAGGTGTTGGTGTCCCTTAGTGACCGAGTTGGAAAGTGAAGGGATGGATGAGTGACTCCGAGATGCCCCTTCTTTGGTCTGGGAGTCCTCTAGTTTTCCACCGGTATGTCCACCACGGCTGTTACCGACCGGTTGGCCCGATAACGTGACGTCTTCGGTTTGGCAGGGCATTCCCGTACGTAGTGGCCTTTTTTGCCACAATATAGGCACAATCCTTGTTTACGGCGTGACTCTTTCTCCGTGGCTGTGAGGCTCGCTCGTATTGCGCCAATGTCCATGGGTTCTCCCTTGGATGCGGTGGAAGTTTCAGGACTTCCCACCGTCACATAGGATGGAAGGGATTTTCCTTTTCTCCCATGATCCCCTTTTCTTTCACTTAGCCTATGTTCCAGCCGTAATACCAGGTTGATAAGGCCCTCACATGTCTTGGGTTGAGGGTCAATATGAGCCACGGCGTCTTTGAGCTCATCGCACAACCCGTGATGGAAGAGCGCCGTCTGTTTAGCAACAGGCCACTTGGTTTCCGCAACCAGCCGTCGGAACGCATTGAGATACTGCACCAGGTCGTTGGATCCCTGTCTCAACTCAAGCATTTCACGGTCCGCCGTGTACGAGTCAGCCCTTCTGTCGAATACCTTCAGGAATTCCTCACGAAAAGCACCCCAATCACATAAGATGGGGTCGTCCCTGCTCACCAGAGGTACGGCCCATTGTGCCGCGTTTCCAGCCAAATAGGAAATAAGGAAAGCCACACGAGCCTGACTCGTGGGGAACGCCTTTGGTTTGCACGATAAATGTAGCGCCACTTGTGTGAGGAATACCTGCACTGTGTTAGGATCCCCACTGTACCTCTCCGGTGTTGCCAAGGGGACGGCTACCGGCATTTCCACTACTACAGCAGGGGTCTGGTCCGTGAGGGAGGTGCTGGGCGTGAGCGGGTCCAAGTGGATAGCATCCAGTCTGGCTTTTACATCGGCTGTTTCTTGCCTAGAGGCAGCCAATTCAACTTGCACGGTCGCTAAAGCAGCCAGCACATCATCAAGTGTTGCCATGTCTGTTATCGACCGGGAGACAGTTAGTGTATTAAGGTCGGATATTTTGTAACGCCCTGAACGCCTCAGGATCGTTTAACAGACACGATAATGAGGACGCAACCACTTGTGAAGGGTTAGTTATTTTAATGAAGGCAAAAATAATACAAAGATAAACAAAAGTTATAGTCACTGGAATCCTCCAGGCTAAGTACGTTACCAGCCCACCGCACGGATGGTCCTAACCGTCCTCTGCATATACGCTGATCCCGGCGTATGCCAACAGAGGGCAGAAATGAAATGGCCGACAATGCCAATCGGTAGGCTGTGAGGGGCACGAAGAGAGTTGGGGAGAATCGAGGAGTCAGGGAAACACCCAGCCGGGGTCTCTACCCGAAGGGAGCAGCCGCTCAACCTCTTCCTCAGACTGCACCGGGACGCGGAGTCACCTCCTGGTGATGCGTCACCGATACCCCAATCAAATAGCAAGAAGACTGAAGAGAGAGCAGCCGCTCGATCGATCCTGTGGACTTCCGAGTCTGTAACGCGGCAAACACCTCCTGGTGTGCGTTACAGCTGGCAGTCCCTGTATCTCTGGTCTGGCTGGGAGTTACGACTCCAACCAGCAAAAGCGCCACTGCGCTTTGACTCAGCCGAGTCAAAAAGCGAAGCTCAATGGTTGACCGGTAGAGCTTCCGGGTCCTTCACAGGTGACGATGGGGCAAGACACGGCCCAGGGAGTTACGACTCGACCTACCTCCGTTCTTGCCTTACTGGAGCACCACTCCGGAACACTGCTCTTCACGAAGCAGGTACGTCGGTGTAAACACAATATCCGACAGCGTTGTACCTCCCGGTTCCTCCCTTTATAGGGCGTGTTTTCCTTGAGTTATGTAACAGCTCTCCTGTTTACATAGGGGCGTGTTTTCCTTGAGTTATGTAACAGCTCTCCTGTTTACATAAGGGCGTGTTTTCCTGGAGTTATGTAACAGCTCTCCTGTTTACATAACCTCTCAACCGCTAAGCATCCTGGGAGATGTAGTCCGTTTTCGCTGGTTACCGTTTTCTTCCCCTCGCATGACAGGAATTCTTGACAACTATTCAAGAATATCAAAACTTTTCTGTAGCCCTTGCATGGCGACAGTCAACCAACGTCAAACCAGTAGATTCATAGGACCTTCCATCCTATTTCAATTCTGAAAATCATGCCATATATCACGGGATTATACATTTTCAATCGCCTATTACCAGAGGTCTCACACCTCCTGCCGCTTCTTGCAAGAACAATCACTGGTCAACATCCATGTTTGTCTTTTGTGAGCAATTGTTAATTTACCTAAAACAACCTTAGATTAGGGAAATCCAATAACATTTTTTGTATAGCTGTCTTGACAACCCTCACTCCATCTATTGGTGGTGAGATCATGGATATCATCAATGATTCTTTAGCATCAAGAGTGGCACTTGCAAAGTGGAAGGAAGGAGTTGTTACTCCGCTCATGTAAAAGAACAACATTGACAGCCCTCATATTGAGAACTGTCACCCCATCACGTTGTGTACTATGCTAGGAAATGGCCATGAAAGAATGGTATCACAACAAAGTTACTGTAATCCATGTTCTACTTCTCCAGTTTATAAAACAATTTCATTACATTCATCATGTACTTCACTCAATTCCTGTCTTGCTTCAACTTCCAGCAGCATGCAATGTGGCCCTTGCTTTTGCACAACTTATAATAGTGCTTTAAAGCAGGGCAATTATTACTATTTCTCCAATGACTGTATAAATCGCACCTATAACACACATACCTCTAATTCACTTTTCTAGTACCAGCTATACTCAAGTTAGAAATATTCTTTCCACATACTGTTTGTACATTAGCACTTTGTCTGCTTCTCTTTTGATTTCATTTGTACATGCAAGAGTGTGCTCAATTCTCTTCTGGCGTGCTGCCGATGTCAGAGCGTTGGTCCGTAGTGCTTGACCTTTGGCCAAGTTTCCCTTATTTATGGTTTATATATTTTTGGGGGATTCACGGATCCTAAATAGAATATGCAAATACAACTCAAGCTTTACACTCTGAATCCTGCCTTGGGATCCTGAGTCGGATTTCTGACTCACGAATCCCACATATCTAATATGGCATTTGGGGACTGCCGTACCAATACAGGTATGGCATTTACCAGTCACCATTTTAGGTTTTAGGATTTGCAAATCAGAAATCTGACTTGAGAATACCTTCACTTTTTCGCTAAAGTTAACATATGGAGGGTACTGTGAGGATCCCCCCACCCCTCTGAGACCTAGTAGTCACAGTGTGCCTATCCAGCCACATTATAGGCTATTTTTTGTTTAGCATTAGGATTAAGTCCTGTAATGACAGCAACAAGAGTAATTTTTCCCAAAGGCAACCAAAAAGAGCACTCAGATCCAATCAAAAAGCGATGATGGGGTGAGAGCGGGTGATAGAGAATTATTCATGAGTCCCAGAGGGCAGAGATGTATAAAAGCGTTAAGCCTTTAAAACCTAAACGTGCTCCACATCTTTTTTTAAATTCCCAATATCTGAAAAACTACTGCTCGGATTTAGACCCAACCAACAAAAATTACACTTTCTGCATAAAGGTCGACTTTCATGTCAATCTTAGTATAAATCCGTAGTTCAAAATGATGTGAAGAAAATTTACTATGGGTGCTAAAATGTTAAAAACACCGTAGAATGCGGAAACTTAGCTGATTAAGCTAGTACATTGCAAAAATTAAGGCAAACGTGTCCACAGGGTCAAAAGTTAAAGGCAATCAAAAAATGCCTTCTCAATGGAAAGTGCGACTAAACCATAGCCACACAATGGTGATTGCCCCTGAGATATACATACACACACATGCATAAACGAATAAACACATTACTCAGATGGCTAGAACTTCTGTGTAGTCATGGTTTGGTTGGAGATTCAATTAAAAAAGCAATTTTGATTTGCTAATAACTTTGGCATCGTTTAAAAAACCTGTAGAAACTTTCCAAAAAAAGGAGTTGTCTCCCCAGCCAACATCTTGAAAACATGGAACTTCCTCCAAACTAATGTATGCTTAATCATACACTTTACAATGTTCAAGACCAGACCAAAGAATCATCCCATCACCACCTGCTGACTAACTGAATCTCTGCCAAATGAACTATGCATGAACATCTATGTGCAGCAAAGGCAAGCCTAACATACGTTCTAAGAGTTCTCATTACCAGTTATATACTATTTACTGCGGAGGAAGTTGTTTTCCCTGATTTCTAACCAGGCTTTCTCCACTGTGTAAAGCCTCTGGCATTCTTGTTGATGGCTATGGCTGTAGGACTGCTCTGTGGACTATACTAACAAAACTGATGAATATTATTTTGTAGCAGTATTTTAGCTATTTAGCCCTATCGTTTTTTAAGTATTACTATCTCTGGTTTTCAGACTTTCTCCTTTCAACTCAATTTAGCACTGGCACCTATTTGTTTACAATATTTTCCTATAGCGCTTCTTCCCCAAGTGATATTAGAGCGCTGTACAACGTAACAAAAAGTTACATATTATGTAATATAAAATGAGTACTTGTAAGATATTAAACAGCAGGATAAACATGTAATAGAGGGATGAGGTTTGGAAGTACCGATAACAAGGCGAGTGAGTGGATAAATATAAGGCTTCACTGTTGTACATGTGAAGCAGGGATAACTGACACAGTTTGAGGAAGGGACAGATCATTTTAAGTAGTGACAGACAAATGATTTTGAATAAGAAAGTCTTCAGAAGCTTTCTGAAGGAGGATGTCATAAGTCATTCTTATTGCCTTTGAAAGAAGTTCTAGATTATGGTCGCAGAACCAGAGAATGATTCCCCTAGAGCAACTGGCCTTAGTGGAGGTCACAACTGTCCTAAATAAAGCTAAACAAAATAAATTCTTTTAGGGGGGTTAGCTCTTCAGACTGATGCTCCTTCATATATCTCTTGATTCAAGACCCCCCCCCCCCCCCCCGCTAACAAGAGTGCTAGAGGCTATCGGTGACAACAGACATTTGTACTACCTTGTCAAAAAAATGGTTAGATGTTGAAGTTCTCAATTATTTCACTTGTAGAGTACAGTCTAGTAACTAACACCACAGGCAAAGCCCATATGCTGGAACTGACCGAAAGACATCTCAATGTTAGGGAGGAAAAGAAGGAATACAATGAACTAAATGGCTCATTTGAGCAGGGTACCAGTTATGTCTCAAAATGGATACATTCAGTTCACTAATGCGGTCAAGGTGTCTGCATGTTGTAGGACTATACACACATATTTGCTCACGTCTCAAAGTCAAGCTTTGTTTTCATTCTGAACAGGATGAAGCTTCTGATTGTATATCATGCAAGTTTCTAACCGGAATTAAATATATTTTTTTACGTTTTTGCAAAGCCCTGATTCTTCAGCTTGCTGTAAAAACGCTTTTACACTAATCTTTTGATATGGAATACAGCCAACACAGTCTGTGGTTGCCCATGACAGCATATTGGTATCTGTACCCATTACTACTTGCATATTAATATAAAAGATTTTCAAAATTGTGTTAATTTAACCTAAATATGCTACTAGCTGGAGGAAAAACATCTAAGCGGATGCACACAGAGAAGTGGAAATTCAAATGGAGATGACATTTACAATTAAGAAAATCAAGGAGCCAACTGACATGATTTCCCAAAAAAAAGCTGTACAGTACTCAGTCTACGAATTGCGTCCAAGCAAATGAGTAAAGTTAACTTTTTTTGGTCATAAGCAACATTTTTGGGTGCTATCAGCTCGACATAGGTAAATTATATCAGGCTATGAATACAAATGGAAATGCATGGTGTTCAGCACAAAAAACTTTAGATTCTGGTTCTGCAGCTCTGCTCGTGAGTAGTTTCTGTACTGTGTTACGCATGCGTAGGAGTAAGATATCCATATGTATAATTGAATTTCTGCTTCACTGTTCATTTCTCAAACAAAAGCAATATGTTAATACTGGCCACCGCTTCCTGCACACATCTTGTGAATAGATAATTCATGGATGAATTTTATCACACATTTCAACCAAGGGGTCCTTTGAGGTCTAAGACAAGTGTTTCCAAATTTGATTAATTTTCAAAATGTTTGTGAATGCTCTTAAAGAACAAGTTACTTACCTTCGGTACCGATATATCTGTAAGAGACATAGATTAGTTATAGATTCCTTACCGTGTAAAATACCCCCAGGTATCAGACTGGATCCGGAGAATTATTTCATCAGCAGTACCCCTGCGCTTCGAAAGGTGGCGCCGGTCTGCTCCGCGTTCGTTGCTGGCGTCTTGGTCGCCGGGATGACGTTGTGGCAGCTACTTAGACGCACCCCTCGCACGCTGACATCAGTTCTGTACACGACTTTCCACACCAGAAGCGCAGAGCCATGCAAGACACTGACCACTGGTGCACAAAACTAGGGCCCTGAAAGGAAATCCTTAACCCTAGAAGTCAGTTTGCAGAACGGGGAGAATGGGTGGGGTAGTAGGGAATCTATAACTAATTTATGTCTCTTACAGATAGATTTATCGTTACAGAAGGTAAGTAACTTGTTCATCTGAAAGAGACAATTAGTTATAGATTCCTTACCTTGTGAATAGATAGCCCAGCAAAACCAACCACGGAGGAGGGTCTGCGAACCAAGTTAACACCAGAAAGTCCTGGAGAACGGAACGGCCAAAGACGCCGTCTCTCCGGACTTGGCTGTCCAGGCAGTAGTGTTTTGAGAACATGTGCAGAGATGCCCACGTGGCTGCCTGACAGATGTCATTGAGGGGGACTCCCCGTCCCAAAGCAGTAGTAGCTGCTGTCCCCCTGGTGGAATGGGCGCACAGTCCCTACTGGAGGCTCCATCTTAGCCAAAGAATAGCAAACTTTAATACACAAAATGACCCATCTAGGAATGGTCCGTTTGTGTACGGCCCGACCTTTCTTAGCGCCTACGTAGCCAACGAAAAGTTGGTCATCCACCAGGAAATGTTTTGTGCGATCCAAGTAAAAGGAAAGCGCACCTTGTGGATCCAGACGGTGGAGCCTTTCTTCCTCTTTAGAAGGATGTGGAGATGGACAGAAGGTGGGCAAGGTGATGGTCTGACCAATGTGGAAGGAAGTAACCACTTTGGGAAGAAAGGATGGACGAGTTCGAAGGACAACCTTGTCCGGATGAACAGCCAGAAAAGTAGGTTTAGAAGAAAGAGCTTGGAGCTTACTCACCCTGCGCGCAGAGGTGATGGCAACCAGAAAAGCAGTCTTCAAGGTCAGAAGCCTAAGAGGACAGTTATGTAGCGGCTAAAAGGGAGCGCACATAAGGTAGGTGAGAACTAGGTTCAAGTCCCACCGGGGCATTATGGAGGGAACAGGAGGAAAAAGATGAGTAATGCCTTTAAGGAAGCGATTTACAACAGGGGACCTGAAAAGAGAAGGCTGATCAGGAAGCCTAAGGAAGGCTGAAATGGCCGAGAGGTAGCCCTTAAGAGTGCCCAGAGCAGAGCCCTACTGGGCCAAAGAGAGGAAGAACAAGAAAACTTCAGAAACAGGGGCAGAAAGGGGATCCACAGCCTTTGCTGTGCACCATGCCACAAATTTGTTCCATCTGCAGCCGTATATCGTCTCAGTGGAGGGACGCCTGGCTGCCAAGATAACATCACACACCTCGGGAGGAAGGTCAAAGGCCGTCAACTGTTGCCGCTCAATCTCCACGCAAGGAAGTGGAGGCTGGACAGGTTTGGGTGGAGGACCGTCCCCTGCTGCTCCGAAGAGGCAGTCGGATCGGAGGATCGAACAGCTCGGGATACTAAACTCTTCGTGCCCAATCCGGAGCCACCAGGATGACTTGGGCCCCTTCACGCTTGATCTTCTTCAGCACTCTGGTCAGAAGTGGTATAGGCGGAAAGGGGTATAAAAGACCGCAACTCCACTCGCGAGGAAAAGCGTTGTCTAGCGAGTGCCGCCTTGGAAATTCCAATGTGCAGAATTGCTGACATTGCAGGTTCTCTTCAGTGGCGAATAGTTCTAACCAAGGCTCTCCCCACTGCTGAAAGAGACCTTGGGCCACCTCCGAGTGAAGACGCCATTCATGATCCATCATGCACCTGTGGCTGAGTTTGTCCACCCTGTCGTTCAGAGAACCTGCCAGGTGTTGAACCAACAGGGATATGCCCTGATGTTCCAGCCATGTACAGAGACGGAGAGCCTCTTGACATAGGATCCACGACCCCACCCCGCCCTGTTTGTTGCAGTACCACATGGCTGTGTTGTTGTCCGTGAACACCTGCACTACTCTTCCCCTGACAGAGGGGAGGAATGCTTTGAGTGCAAGACGAATCGCCCGAAGCTCCAGAAGGTTGATGTGGCACACGGATTCCGCCGGAGACCAGAGACCTCTGATCTCCGCCTCCCCCATGTGACCGTCCCATCGGAGAAGTGATGCATCGGTCACCACTGTGAACTCTGGTTGGGGAAGGGAGAGGGACCTGCCGTTGACCCAATCCCGGTTTATTAGCCACCACTGCAATTGGTGTGCAGTGCCCTCCGAGATCTGGACGCAATCTGACAGGTTCACCTGATGCTGTGCCCACTGGAACTTCAGGTCCCACTACAGAGCCCGCATATGCCACCTGGCATGATCCACGAGCAGGATGCAGGAGGCCATCAGACCCAGTAGCCGCAGGGTCACTCTGACCGAAACCTGGGATATAGGCTGAAAGATTGAAATCATAGCCTGAATATCCCAGACTCGCTGCTTGGGAGAATAGACCCCAAACTGCGTTGTGTCCAGAACCGCTCCAATGAAAAGGAGCTTCAGAGAGGGAGTCAGGTGTGACTTCGGCACGTTGATAGAGAACCCCAGCAAATGCAGGAGGTCTGCCGTAGTCTGTAGGTGGGAGACGACAGCCTGGGGGAGCCCGCCTTCAACAGCCAGTCGTCGAGATAGGGGAAGACTGGAACTCCTATCTGCGCAGATGAGCTGCAACCACTGCCATCACCTTTGTGAACACCAGAGGGGCGAGGGAAAGGCCAAAAGGGAGCACGGTATACTGAAAGTGCTCATGGCCTACCGTGAATCGCAAGTAGTGCCCGTGGGCCGGTAGTACAGGGATGTGAAAAAAGGCATCCTGCAAGTCCAACGCTACCATCCAGTCTCTAGGGTCGAGGGCAGGAAGGACCTGAGCTAGCATCAACATTTTGAACTTCTCCTTCCAGGGGAAGCGGTTGACGTCTCTGAGATCCAAGCTAGGACGCAGGCCTTTGTCTTTCTTGGGCACCAGAAAGTAGTGGGAATAGCAACCACGACCTACTTCTGGGGCAGGAACTCACTCGATGGCTCTCCCTTGGCCAAGAGAGCCAGAACTTCCTGTTGGAGAAGGGCCAGATGATCCTCCGACATGCGATGGTACTGAGGTGGCATGGCTGGGGGGTAGACTTGAAGGGGAGGGAGTATTTGCAAAATCCACCTGTCCGAAGTGATGGTACGCAAGTGGGGGAGGTGATGGCGAATTCTGCCGCCCACTGGCGATTTGTTGCCCTGAAAGGTAGGACTAGGAGGGCTTGGAGGCTGCTGCAGAGGGAGCGGTGGTGGACTGGCACGCTCGCTGGCTGCCAGACCCACGATGATGGGTTCCACTTCCCCAGCGGCGCAGGGGTTGAACAGCTTGCGCTGGGCCTGCGGCTCTGGGTGGAACGTGGCAGGGCACCCCTTCCATAGCCAAAAAAGGGGCAAAAAGCAAACTGCGCAGGGCGGGTGGAGAGGTCCAGGGACTTGGCCGTAGCTTGAGAGTCCTTGAAGCGCTCTAGCGCGTTGTCTGCTTTGTCGCCGAACAGGCGACGGCCATCAAAAGGCATGTCCATGAGGGTAGCTAGGACATCCCCGGAAAAGCCAGTTGACCTCAGCCAGCCATAGCGTTGAAGGGCTACCGACATTGAAATCGTCCTGCCTAGCGAGTCAGCGATGTCCAGCCCACATCTGATGGTAAACTTGGCTGCATCTCTTCCCCTCGGCGGCTGCACGAGAGAGCACGGCCCGGGCCTCCTCCGGGCACTGGGGCAGCACCTGTGCCACTGTATCCCACACAGATTAGGTGTAACAGCCCAACAGACATGCAGTGTTTACCGAAAGCCGTCCCAAGCTGGAGGAAGAAAATATTTTCTTCCCAAGGTGGCCACGCTTTTTAGATTCCCTATCAGGTGGTGCGTTAGGGAATGAGTCTTTGGACGTGGAGGCTTGGACCACCAATCTCTCAGGGGTGGGGTGTTGGGAGAGGAAAGTGGGGTCGCCCGGGACAGGTGGTGGCATTGGGCAACCATCCTATCCACAGGAGCCCCTGTGTTGAGCCTGGACCAGGTGCCCAAAAGGATGGCGGTTAGGGCCTCATTAAACGGCAGCAGGGGCTCCAAAGAGCTCGCTGACAGTTGAAGCACCTCTGTCAGGAGGTTAGTCCTGACCGCCACCGTAGGTAGCTCGAGGTTGAGAGCCTTGGCCGCCCTATGCAACACACTGCATAAGACGCTTCCTCCTCCGTAGCCACGGTAGGAGGAGACAACATGCCACGGTCCGGTGCGGTATCCAGACCACTGGATACCAGTCCGGTTCGTAACCCAACTGGTCAGTCAAAGGGTCTCCAGACCCCTCCCAGTCCTCCTCACCCTCCTCTGGTTGCCAATCTGGTCTGAAAGGACAGGGGAGAACAGGGGCACAAAAGTACCCATCAAAGTCGGATCTGGCGTTTGTCGACGCCGGTTCGGCTTTGTGTCTACATCGGGGTGGATGCCGGCTGGGGACACAACCGGTGTGGGCTGCGGACGCGGTGCCGGTGGAGTCTGCGCCGAGGGAGGTATAGTCAGGTTGACCAGTGCCGATCCTGATCCAGGCCTGGATCCAAGGCGACCCTGCGGTGCCAGGGCCGAAGCCGCCGGCGTTGAAGGACCAGGGCCCGCAGCCGAGTCCGCGGGGCCCAAAGGCGCATCGGCGGAGTCGAGCTGCACAAAGATGGCATGCATTGCTTCGTAGAAACTCAGAAGCTGGGCAGGGGTCGCATCAGGTCCCGGGAAGGGAGGGAGGGAAACCCGGAGTTGACATAGCGGGCTGCATCCCTTGTCGCAACGGCCGACGGATGGGGAGAAGCCGAAGAGCAACGATGCTTCTTCGACTTCTTCTTGTGCTTCGACTTACGGGAGGAGTGCGAAGACTTGGAAGAAGATTGGTGGTTGCACCGCGACCGGGCCCTCAACCTCCGACGCGACCGGGACCTCGAGCGGTGCGGAGCGGAATGCCGGTCCCTGAGAAGCTTTCGGAACCACTCCCGCAAAGACTTCGGATTCATGGTCCGGCAGTCGGAACACGACTTGGAGTCGTGGTCAGTTTCCAGACAGAACAGGCACATCTGGTGCGGATCCGTCACAGACATCAACCAACGGCAGGAACCGCAAGCCTTGAAACTGGGCATCCCTGACAAGCACCAGGAGTCGAAGACTCAAAAATAACATCGACAAAAGTCAGCAAAAAGTCAGTCAAAAAGTGACTGGAGGAACCGCTCTCTCCGGATCTGCACTGGCTGACGCGGAAAAAGAAGTAACTGACGTCAGCACGCAAGGGCGGCGTCTAAGTAGCTGCCGTGACCTCATCCCGGCGACCACGACGCCAATGACGAACGTGAAGCCAATCGACGCCAATGACGAAAGCGGAGCCGACCGACACCACCTTTCGTCGCGCAGGGGTATTGCTGACGAAAATATTCTCCATTTCCAGTCTGACGCCTTGGGGTAATTCACAAGTTAAGGAATCTATAACTAATTGTCTCTTTAAGATTTCTACTACCCCTTTGATATTCACAAATGTGCACCGCATGACCTCTTTCTTCTTCTGCCACTAGGCAGTTAACTTTTGAACCCTCACGTGTCAATAATTACATCTAAGTCTTGTGTAACACACACAATATTTGTATAATTGGTAAATATAAGTACATTACACACACTGGCAGAAGGCTTCTGTATATTAGCCCACTAGTTCCAGAATCCTCAATAGATTTAGACAACAAATGTGATGTTTATTTGCAATTGAGCATTTAACAGATATACCACGGATTGTAAAGTCCAAGCATAAAATGAAAACTGGTTGAAACAATGGACTATTCGATTCAACCAGTATAGTAACGTCTGCTAAATGCTACAGATATTATATGGTGCTAGTAAAACTGCATACTGGAAAGATGCAGCCTTGTCTCTGTACACTAATGATTTTTTTTTTTTAAATTAGTGAAAAAAGTTTAATTTACTTCAAAAAGTTAATGTTTTTGAACTGCGAAAATGTAAAACTAGTCCAAATGTCATCCTTTCGTATAATAATTTCTTCAAGATCGATTTCAATGTCTTTGATAATTATGTATGAAGGATTAGTGATGAAAGCAACATAGAAACTGGATACCACAATGTAGAGCAGCGGCAAATTCGCCCTTCGCTACGCAACAAATTCGAAAAGAAACCTTCCTGATCGCAACAGATGGCGCAGCTAGTAAGAAGGCTGATCTATGAAACAAGCCTCTCAGATGACAGGACTTCAAAAGCGGGAAGATTCATTTTGCATGTTATCCGGTAGAGTGGGCAGTAACAGGCTCTTTCAAGGTCTCGGTTTTAACAGCCTGCAGCAACTACTAGAAGGGAAGTAGCACTGCAGGGTCTCTTCTCTACCAAAGGACTATGCTGGGATCAATGGGTAACTCAAGTGCTGTCACCTAATCAGAACCATACATTTCAAACACCAGCACAGAACTGCAGCTTTTGCATATGAAATGAAACGGTGCTGCAACACTTCAACATATTCCATCGCAGAAGATGCTGCTGTATGACTGTGCTTGTTCCCTAGAGAGGATTCCTTTGTCTACCAAACTCTCAAAAATGCAATATGAACACTTAATTACCAGGATAAACATGGTGCAGAATGAGAGGAGGAGGCCGAGTCTAAATATTGTAAAGCATCAGACCAAAAATATATAGAAAAAAACCTTAAAGCTCACATCAGCTTGAAGCAGGCTATCAAATGTGCCTACCTTTTAGGCTTGCCTTCTAGACATCGCATGCGCAGTCTGTAGAGAGACATGTTGCTAGCTTACATTGTGCTTTGAGCCTGTCCATTGTTTACCACTGGTTAGCGAAGTTGTCATTCTCATGCAGTTGATTTTTATTTGTTACTGAGTTCAGGCTTCCCTTCATCTTCTGGTGAGTGTTCCTCCCTTGGAACATAGGCCCATTACAGGGTCCTTACACTGATCGTATTTTCGGGTGATCCTTTTTTCTTTTTGTTTAAGCACTCCATGAGAGTGCTGCTCTTTCGCCCACGTGGGTCACCCTTACCCAGTCTATAATTTGCTCACCTGCGTGTTTTACCCCATCCATTTTGCATTCATGCCTGTGTGCTTCCCCACCCCTCTGAGCTCCATGTTGCGCTCTCTCGCATGTTTACTTCCGACCCACCCTCAGTGCTCCACATTAATATCCCCTTTTCTCCCCTCCACGCCCTCCATGTTGCTTCCGGTTCGTGGTGCTCCTTCAGCCACAATAGCCCATGTGTGGTTTCCCCCTCACCTGCTTTGCCCCATGTTGCTTTTGTGCACCTCCTGCAATGCTCCTCCACCCACTTTCCCAAAACAATAAACAAACAAAAAGGTTTGTGCTTTTTTCCTTCTTTATTTGTTGATATAAGTTGGATGCACGTGAACAGAATGACACCATAAGAGTTTTTTTCCTTGTGTAGCCATGCTCCAAAGCTGCAACCTATTGGCGCTGCCAATGCTTGATGAAAAATGCAATCCCTACAGACACTGCGGACCTCCATATTGGCCCCCATATTTGTACAATCATAAATGCCGGTTAGGTGCTGTTTTAATTACGGTATCAAAGAGGCAAAATAAATTAAATCAAGTGATTTCTGGAGAATTATATAATAAGAGATGGGTATTAATTCGGGTCCATTTTCCACCGAGGGGTTACATGCAACATTAAATAGACAACAAGAGCAAAGATGCGTTAGGTTGATGACGGGAATTGGGCTTCAGAGGAACTTTGTAACCTCCAGAAGACAAGCATTTACAATGCAATGGTCTCGGCATTGGTAAAGTTAGAGCTATTGGCATTGCTCATGACATTATTTTTGTTTATGTTTTTGTTTTTAAAACATTTAAAGAAACGGCTTTGTCATGAGCAATGCCAATAGCTCTAACTTTAACAATGCCGAGACCGTTGCATTGTAAATGCTTGTATCATAGTAGGTTTGGGCTTAAACAGCCCAGTCAGCAAAGGACAGTGCGATAAAAATCCAGAGCTTGTTTATGATGCCGCACGTTTGGTAGGGGTTACATACCTGTTTACCGACGGAAATAAGACGGGGTTACTCACATTTTCCTTTTAAATAAAATGGATTAAACAATACAGAACATGTGCAGGTCACTGCAGAGAAGCATGAGATTCCACTTACTGAGGCCGGCATCGAGGACCTAGGTTGCGCACAGGTCCGTGGTGGTCACCCGGCAGAGCAGCCCCATGTCACCCCTAGATTCTGCCCGGGCCGCCCTCTGGGATAGAGTGAACCCAGAGACTCGAAGCACCATCCCGGGCGGTCGCTAAGGACTTTTTGCAGGTGTAACCAAGGGACGGCGAGCCTTAGGAGCCAAATTACACAAAACGGGTGACGTATAAGAAGGACTCAAATAAAGCATCCGACCTGACGGAGACCGCGGCCATCTTGGAATGGGAAAGCTCTCCGATGAAAGGAGGGCGAGGAGATACGAGTAAAGGCTTAGAGGCGTTGATACATTTTACGTTCCTTTGTTTAATTGACTTCATGAAATGTAGAATTACGGATAAAATGTTTCAATGATGTGGCGGAGTCAATTAAGAAGGCCATGGCCGGGGGCCCATAGCTGCAAAGTTCAGACAAGCATGTGTGCTTTTGTGTGACATTTCCGTGGTTTCAAAGCTTTTCCTTAATATCTCGTGCCGAGTTAAAATATGACTCATGAGGTCTTGGGCCATCCCACAATATCCGACACTGCGCGTATTAAGTATGCCTGTAACTTGATGGGGGAGAGGGCCAGAGGTGCGGCGTCTGTGACAGGAAAGTGATGCCTCCTTTAACAAAGAAAAACAAGGAGATCAGGTGAGGGAGCAACGCCGGGACACCACCGCCTTTCTCCGAGGCACAGCAGAAATGCCTCGGAGAAAGGGAGCGTCCTTTTCGGATTCGGGGGCGTGTTTTGCTGTTGTCTCCTCCCTGAGACTTTTCGCAAAAAACACGCCCCCCGATCCGAAAAGGACGGGGCAGGATTGGAGTGACGGGACCTCTTCTCCAATGGCTGGCCAGCATTTACTAGGCCAGCCAATGGAGAACAGGGTAGAAGAGGGGCGGGTTCAAGCCCCTCTTCTCCCAAGTCATTATCTCTCGCGAGCGAGACTGCGCAAGCGCAGCCATCGCTAGCCGAGACCTAAAAAACAACGTGTATAACCAAGGTTCGGGCATAAGATGTAACCTTTCAACCTTAAAATCTGTCGTTATTAGGGCCACAGGTTGGGGTGCAGGACCTCCACCTGCAATCGTGTACTCCCTGCAGCGGTAACTCAATTGATGGACAGCCCAAGTAGCTCGGGTGTTACAGTCTGGTCTTAGAATCAGCACTGAGTGTGGAACAGTCGAGCTCCTTGCAGCAATTCATTTCCTTATTTTTCGTTGAATTCTTTGTCCCCCTGCTTCCACAACAGTCCCAACTTTTAGCTCATTACAACGGGAATTTTATATTGGATACTACTTATGGAATTCCACCTGGCTCTTTCCTCCTTCATGCCTTCAGGAGGTGTTTTGCTATATTATTTTCAGTTCTAATCATTATCGTTAAATAAAATTCAACAGATTAGCATGGAGATTTTTTTTCCCCTCGTGGCGGTTTTCATCCTGCTTGGACCCTCTCTGGGAGACACTTGATGACTTTCACATGTACTTTTCCATGCAAAGTATCACCATGGATAATGGGAAGAGGTGTCCTTTTATAGGGGTAATGGAGAAGTCGAATAGCAAATCGACCAAGAGTCCAGTCCTAGAGATCAATAAACCAAGATCTCTTTTCAAGTGAGGAATATAAAGAGCTAATTTGCTGGTTCAGGTTAGAGTTTTCTTATCAGAGACGTAAGGAAGTATCGAAGTCTCAGAGATCATAAACTTCTGAGACTAAGCCGGCATGCACAGTAACTCACTGAGCAGAAACTCAACTAAAGCCCATCATTCGAAGTTTTTACTAATGTGGAGACAAACTGATCTTGTGTCTGATAGCACGCAATACCAACTGATTCCGCGGAGAGATGCTCCATTTTAACCGTCAGACACATTTGGGGGATGAGGCACTTGAATGTGTCACAAAGACATCAGTGTTGGAAGACCATGGAATCTCAGAGACCAGCTAAGGGGCAAAAAAGATGCAACTCTAGAGAGAGTACTTTTGTCTATCTTCAGCAGATGTTAGGCACATCACAACAACTATGAGCAACAAAAATTTACAGGCACCGAAAATAAATCAAAACCTATTTGCTGAATGTCAGAGGAAATCACGGCCATCACAAAGGCCTGTTGCATGCGAATTGCTGCATTAATGTTATCCTTTAGGTTATGACACAGTCAATGAAGCAGCGGAACACTTGTGCCTCCTTTATCAAGAACAACCTTTGCAAAGGCACTTGAAGGACCACCGTCTGGTAACACATTGTGAGGATATGAAAAAAGGTGTCAAGCCCACAGGGTATGTACTAGGCTCCTAGCTATAGAGTTTGAAGGATCAATGCTATTGTGACCATACTGGACATTTCCTTTTCGACAGATGTGTTTGCAAAAGAAGGATCAAGGACATGTTGCATGCAGCATTCCCTCCTCAGCATCAGAAGGTATCTCAAATAGCATTCCTTGCGTTCCTTTCAGCATTTGTCTTGGGGTCATCGGACAGTAAGTGGATACTGGGCAGTATCTTTCTGGGTACTATTGTTTACTAGTAGTGTATCAGAGACTGCAATAGTATTGTGCCCTAATACAATAATAACCGTACTTGGTTACTGCCTCTGAGCACTGAAGAAGTAGTTGTTTACTCTAGGAAGAGCTTAAGGTTAGAAACCACATGAAACAGAAAATATAACACATGAATTGCAATCGTCCAGCCCCTGCCCTAACGGCACGTGTATCAAGATGAATTTAAAAACATAGCTAAAACTTTGACAACACCAGAAAATCAGAAGGTGCTCTCAGATTCTGTGGCCAGGATACGGCCCCTAATGTTTCACAGTGTGGGTGACAGACTTAAATAACACCGAGCCCCTAGAGCTTGAATATAGTAGACTTTACTAAAAGGTGTTGTAAATCGGGTTGTCAGGCGGACAAATGCTAGACAAGGGAATTAAATACATCATGTTTTGATATAATACAGCTATTACTTTTTTCTTTTAACTATCTGGCTCGGATGCAAAGTGGACAACTCAGTGGGTTTGAGATCCAATCGCTAAGCTTCAAATAAAAACGGTAAAAATAATTTCACATCTCATAAACCCACTAACCAAACAACATACATTTTCTCATGTGAAAATAAAGTGAGGATTCGGGGCGCCAGGCGTCTAGGTGTCCAGTTCAACGAGGCTAATAGGGCTCCAGAAGTCAGTGTCTACTTGCAACACAGGTCAAATGTACAGCAACATTATTGTGGTGGGGCCAGATACAGCAGAGAGTCAGTGTGTATTGTTAAGTCACACAGCGAAGACAATCTTTAGAGGTCAGTATGTTGAAACAGGTCAGTCACAGTAAAAAGTTTTACAGTGACATGTTACATGTGAATGAAGGTTACAGGAGTTCATGAAATAAATTGTACGCTGTAAGAACACTCTACCTCACAGCTAAGAGGCACAACCTGAAGAACAAGTGAACAAAAGAAGAAAGCACCAAAAGCCAATAGCTCCAACCGTGTAAGAGTTGTGTTCTTAGAGAGATTATAATATCAGTAGGTCTCCACGCTGAAATGATAGCAGGAGACTGATTGATGGCATTAGAATATTCCCGGTAATCCTTCCACTGAACAAAGTATATATAAATAGGATCAACAATATAAATGAACAGAGGAAAGAAAGATGGAAGGCAGCAGGTTCAGTATCTTAACTGAGTCATAGAAACCACCTATAATAAACGCGAGAAAATACTCCTTAAACGCTTAAACAAACCTACAGTGCCTGGATACTCAGCCTCACTCGTGGTTCTCCCAAAAAGGCAAAGAAAATGGAAAGGGTATCTTCATATACAAGGAACCAAGCAGACTAGTAAGAACCTTGAGTACAGAGGCAGCCTAAGCACAGGAGAAACAAGATACCTGCATTGTAAGAGCAGGAATAGAGGATTGGAAGGATTCAGGGGAACTTCCAGCCTATACAAAGCCAGGATGGTGGTGGTGGTGGTGTCTTTTAACGGAAAAGAACCGAACGACCGGCAACTTTGTAAGGGTGGGCTTCAACCCAACGTCTACTAGGGAAGCTGTCTGAATGCACAAGGCTGTGAAAGGGGTTGGCTCATTCCTACAGAAGGGGCTGGGATGCAAAACGTTTCATATTCTGTGAGAGACTGTGCGGCACCAGGAGTGGTGTCTTTAAATATCACTGTGGTGGCATCACTTCTGACACTTCATGGGACGGCACAAGGTCACCGCAGAGCCAGTGGTACCGCCTATTGACATGCATGAAAAGTTCTAGATACAGTCTGGCACCTGGGGAAAATTCAATCTGCTGTTTAAAGTATGTCTCAGAAAATGGAGATATCAATGGGAAGTAATAAACTAGATGGACATGGCTATTACTTCTTCGGGGGAGTCAGTGTCTATATGCTCCCAGAAAATCTTATCAGTGTCTTGAGTGTCTTCCTGTTGTATCTCATGTGTATCTTCCTTATCTATATGAAATAGACGATCCTGTGTATGTACGACTGGCTCTGGAGTAAATCTATCTACATCTTTCCATTCTATTCCTGCTACTAGTAAATTTATGGCTGGTGCGTCAGCAGTATAAAAGAAGCAGTTACGGTATCAAATTACTTCGATTTTTGCAGAAGTCTGTGCATTTTTTTTCTCGAAATTGACTCCGTTTTTGTTGACACTAGTTTTTAGGGTCTTGTTTTGTATTGCAGGGAAGCAGACTTTTTGTCCTCTGGTTTGGCTTCTTTTTTAAGGCCGAGCCAGATGAGTTTCTTCAGCACATTGGTATTTGTTGTTTTCGATCTGTGTCCCAGCAACCTTACAGTCGGCCTTCAAATCAGATCTTTTCAGCTCCAGAGACTTGTGCTCATGAAAAACTCTTGACTTTAGCTTTTTGGTGTTGAAAGAATTTGTTTCAATACCATTTCAGATTCCTTCTTGTCTATTGGCGTTATGTCGTCAACGAACAAACTCATGGACTTGTTCTCTGTGTGCCTCGTCTACTCTCCAATGTGCATGAGCAATCTTTTTCGGACCGGCATTATTCAGCCAAACTCTGCTCCTTTACCGGGCAATAGCGCAGCAAGCCCACTGCTGTTTTTCTCTTATTTCTAACATCTTTTGCTTAAAGTGAGAACAGACTTTATATGTCTCAGACTTATGGCTGTTAGATAGGCACATATTACAGAGTGTGAGACCATGCATTTGGGTGAATTTCAACTTTCACTTTGGGCAAAATTTAAATGGCATATTTTGCCTATCAGAGTGAAGGCACTGAATGGACCCAAACATCACCATTAACCCTGAAAAGTAACCCTGTTTCAGTCAGGAGTATCGTATAGTTTCTTGACTGTCGGTGTAGTTTTGCAGCTTGAAGAATTTCTGGATTCACATGCTGTGCATTATTACGCCATCCAGTGGTTATGTCCGGAATTGTCTCCAAAAACCTTTTGTCCTTCTACTATTTTTGTGTTAGCTGTTGGTGGGCGTGGACGTAGCTCCATTTGGTGCACCTAGTGACGTTGTGTGCTTCCTCCGGAAGCTCCCACCTTTGGTTGGCATCTTCAGATTCTTTTTTTTTCTTCTTCTCCCTCTCTCTCATCTTCTTGGTGGAGGAAGGGGGTTCGCAAGTGAATCCAGAACTTCTTCAAGCTGCAAAACTACACCGAAAGGTAAGAAAATATACTTTTTGCAGAATTCATCTTTTCTGGATTCACAAGCTGTGCATTGATTTTGTAGCAGTTTTTATTACAGTGGTGGTTGGGTTGAAGATGAGCGTCGATTTGCAAATAGACGATGAAGGGCCCATTGCCCTTGTCGTATAGTTCCTACAATTCTAAATAGGATCTGCGCGTTTAGACAACATAAACTAAGGAATTGGTGTTAGGACTGATTCCAGACACCCCAAAAGGATATGTTAGTCTGTAGACCAGCTAGCTCAAGGTGCCACCATAAGCCCCACAACATTAACAAGGAGCGAATAGTTTCTGGCAACTATCGAACAATGCAACACTGACCCCTCAGGGATCGTGGAAACAGTACAGTACTTTTCGCTCAGTCACTCGTGCCCACAGAGATATACAGAATAAACAGTGGGGGCGTTTTGCAATAAGCATTTATTGAACCAGCATCATTCTAGTATAAAATACGTGTGCTGCAACAACTATGAGACAGCAACAGACATATACGGTTATAAGCACCAACAGAGTAAATAAAAGGTAGAATTCTACCATGGTGCTAGAACAATGCATATATGCAGGCATAGAGATACATGGCAGTAATTATGAGTACTCCTGAGATACAAACCCTAACTAGCTGTATCTAGCATGTATGTAGGTGTAGAAGCCAAGAATCCTACTAGGAAAAAGCCAACCCCATTACCTGATGGGAGAGAACAAAGGACCCTGTCTTGGTCTCGAGTTGGACACCCCGCAAGGGATGTCAGACCCCTGCGTGCTGGAGTCTCTGCGGGCAGGGCTTCAGCGTCTCGTGTCAGCATGGAAGTTATTTTTCTCCTCTGGTTTGCCCAGCAAAGATGTGGGACTTAAATACCCGAAAGGTACTCTTAAGGGTTCTACCTAGATGTGTCAGGGTACTGTGGGTCTGTCGGCCAAGGATGACGATAGTGGTGACTCTTGTACAGAGTTATTATGCAGAAGATGGTAATCCTGCTGTGATACTAAGAATCCTCATGCATAATACATGAGGCTAGTTTTCGAAGAAAACCACACAACATTTATTTGGCACCTAACTAGGTAAAAGGTCAGCACCTGAGCTGTTATGTAGAGCAAGGTCGGACAAATGTAGGTAAAAGGTTGTGCTACTACCCAGGCCTATATTGGGGTACATTGGGGCTCATAACACCCTACTTGTGCTTCTTTGTTCATCTGGAAGTCCACACAGTTGCGTTTTGTGAATGTGTGCATTGATGACCATATCGCTGCCATACAAATGTCTTTCAGCAGAGTATTAACTAGGAAAGCAATAGTAGCTCCTTTCCTTCTTGCTGAGTGTGCCCAAGGACTGTTTTGTAGTGTCACACCCGTCTGTTTGTGGTATAATTGTATTGTTTGTGCAATCCATCTTGCAATTGAGTTTTTTGTTACTGGTCTTCCCAGGAAGCTGTTCGCAAATGACACGAAGAGTTGCTTTGTCTTCCTATGAGGCTTTGTTCTCGCTAAGTAATACATTACTGCTTGTCTAGGGTGTGTAATGTCCTTTCCATGTGTTCTTGGTTTCTGAAAGAAACTTGGTATGTGAACAGGTTACGGATGTGAAACTGTGAGACGTCTTTTGGCAAGAACTGGGGGTCTGTCCCCATGACAATCCTATCCTTGTGTACCTGAAAGTATGGTTCCTGTAACGTGAGTGCCTGCAACTCACTAACTCTGCATAGTGACGTGATGGCCATTAAAACACAGTCAGTATTTGTAAAGAGGTTTTATGTTATCACTCAAGGGGTGCCTTCATTAATTGTGTGAGCACTATATTAAGATTCCATGCTGGGGCAGGGACCCTATTTGGTGGTGCAATTCTCTTTGCTCCTTCCAAGGACTGTCTGATGACTGACAGGTGTGTTAAGTAACTTAAAACAGTTTTTTCCTTATATATTCTTAGGAATCACTCTTTTCTGCACCACAGGAAGTATCTTTTACATTTTGCTGAATAACAATTCCTAGTTGTTGGCTTTCTTGCCTCCTTCAGGACTGTCATTATTTGTTCCGGCAGTTTTAGGTTTCCAAAATCGAAGTCTTCAGGAGCCATGCTGTGAGACTCAAGGACTCTGGTTCTGGATGGAAAACCTTTCCTCTTTATATTGACAACAGGTCCTGTCTGACTGGTAGTCTGTAAAACCTCCCCTGTGTCAGGTTTATGAGTTCTGATAACCCCCATCTCTCTTCCCCACTGTGGAGCAATGAGTATAAGTGTCATGCTGCTAATTTGCTGATCAGCTTGTGGAGTAGTGGTATCGGAGGGAAAAGCGTATTCAAACTTTCTTGACCAGTTTATCGACAGTGCATTCCTCTGTGATTGGTGGCACTGTTGCATGGAGGCAAAGTATTGGCATTTTGCGTTCTGGGTAGTTGAGGCGAGATCTATTTCTGGAGTTCCCCATTTGAGAAAAATCTTTGAGAGTACTGTTCGGTTCAGTTCCCATTCATGAGGCCATGAAGCTTGTCTGCTTAGTCTGTCTGCCGCTATATTGCCCTTCCCCGGCAGGTGGATTGCTACCATTTGCATCTTCTTTTGGATGGCCCAGATCCATATTTCTTGCGCTAGTGTTGACAGTGGTATTGACTGTGTCCCTCCTTGTTTGTTTATATAAAACATTGTGGTTGTATTGTCTGTTTGGATCAGTATGGATTACCCCAGAGCTCTCTCTGAAAGGCTTTTAAGGCTAAGATAACTGTCTTTAGTTCTAGGACGTTGATGTGTTGTACTGCCTCCTGGTCCCTCCAGACCCCCCTGACCTTGAGGTGGCTTGTGTGGGCCACCCATCTCTTCTGGGAGGCGTCAGTTGTTATGGTCACTGTAAATGTCCTTCCTTGTAGCATAAGTGCTCTGTTCCACCACCCTATTTCTTCCTCTATTTTCTGCGTGACAACCACTAGATCTTCCCAACTCCCTGTTGACTGTGACCATTGATTCTACAACCATTCTTGAAGTGGTCTCATGTGTTGCCTTGAGTGGGGTATTAATGGAATGGCCATCATTCCCATAAGCTTTCCCACCGTCCTCACTGACAGAGCTTGCCCCTTCTGGTACAGTTCTGTCTCTTTCAGAAGTGCTGTTACTCTCTTCTCGCTTTGGGAAAGCATTTTTGTTTATAGTATCTAGTCTTACACCTAGGAAGATTGTCCCTGTTCCGGTGAACATTTTTCCATGTGAATGGAGAATCCTAGTTGAATTAGTGTTATCACTTTTGCATATGCTGTTTGCATCTTTGGTATGAATTTGCTCTTACCAGCCAGTCGTCTAGGTAGGGATCGACATGCATTCCCTGTATCCCTAAGTGTGCTGCGACTGTTGCTAGGCACTTAGTGAATACTCTTGGGGCTGATTTTATCCCAAAGGCCAATACCTTGAACTGGTAGATTTCCTTGTTCATGATTAATTTGAGGAATCTTTTGTTGCTTGTATTCATGGAAACGTATAGATAGGCATCTCTTATACCTACCCTACTGTGGCCATAAAATACCCTATTTGTATTTGTGGTATTACCTCCTGTAGTGTTGTCATTTTGAACTTTTTAGATTTTATGAATTTGTTTAGAAATCTGAGGTCTAGGAATAGTCTGAGCAACCCACCTACCTTTGGAATTAAGAAGTATGTTGAGTAGTGTCCTTTGTTTCTTTCTTCTCATGGCACTAGTATTCTATAACCCATTTTGTTTTTAACTCCTTCATTTCCTTGAGTAGGAGGGCTGTCTCTTGTCTTGAATGTGCTCTTTTCTTTAGGGTCTTGCTTGGAGGTACCTTCATTAAAGCTATGCAACATCAAAATGTTATTAGTTTTAACACCCACTTGTCTGTGGTGATTTTCTTCCATTCTCCTAAGACATTTTAGTACTCTGCCTCTTACCGGTATTGAGTGTAGAGGTTCTTCTGTTTGCACCCTTATTGTTCAAATCTTTGGGTTTTTCTGGGTGCTTTTCAGGACCTGTGTGGAGCCCCTTGTTAGCTGGATGACCCCCCCCCAACCCCTTGTGGTTGTCCTCATCTGTGTGGACATCCACAAAATGACTGCTTGCCCTGTTGTCATTGCCAACTGTGGGTTTGCTGCTGTTGTCCTGGCTGATTACCTCCCTGAAATGACTGCTGATATGATTGATGGGATGTTGCTGACTGGAAGGATCCTTTTTCTGTTGGTCTTCTTGATGGAATTAAACTCTTCACATGTTTCCCCTAAACTGCAAGGTTCCCATTCATTTTGCTGTCTCATTATCTTTTTTCAGTTGGTCAAGGGTGTTCTCCACTGCACTCCCAAATATTTGTTCTCCATTGAAGAGTGCATTCAGTATATTGGCTTGTACTTCTGGCTTGAACCCTGAGATTCTTAGCCAGGCATGTTGCCTCTCAGTGATCCCGATCATCATTTATCTACCTGATGTTTCGGCCACATCCAATGAAGATTATAGACAGGTATTGCCGATGTTTTTACCATCTTCCACTGGGTGAACTTCCTTCCTTTGATACTGCTCCGGCAGATGTTTCATTAGCTCGCATATCTCCTCCCAATCCCAATGTTGGTAGGCATAGCGATTTAGCAGCGCATTGGAGTTAGCTATTTACCACTGGATAGCCGCACTCCTTTCCACTTTACGTCCCATGAGATCTATCCTCTTGGTTTCCTTCTCTGGAGGAGGTCCTGAGGTGCTTGGGACGTTGGCTCTCTTCCTGGCAGTAGAAGTTATCATGGAGTCTGCTGGGACAGATCCCTTTATGTAGTTAGGGTCTTTGGAAGAATGCTTGTATTTTTTCTCAACCCTGGATGCCACTGCCTTACATGTGACTGGTTCGCTGAAGACAGCTTTTTCATGTTCCAAAACACTTGGGAGCCTAGGCAGGAATTGACTTCTTGACTTAGTTGGCAGAAGGCTTTCCAACAGAATACATGAATGTGACTTTTCTTCTTCTAGTTGTACTCCGTATTTATCTGCTGCCTTCTTTATGAGTTGGTTATAGATACCAATGTCATTTGGTGGTGACGGTCTTGAAGGGTATGCGTCTACCCCTTCCTCTGGTGAGTCTGTTTCTAGGTCTTGACATTCACATTCCTGGTACCCTGAGCCTCAGAGTACTACTGCGCTTGTTCCTCAACCTTCTTTCTCGAAGGTTTCCTCCTCCTGTTCCTCTTGAGGCTCAGGGGTTTGAGAAGGCTCTAGTTCTTCAAAATCTTCGTCTGTCTGTTCTTTTGACATCAAGGACTTACTTGGTATGATATTTCTTCAGGCTTTTGTCGATTCTTTTTTTCCTTTGCAGGATATTAGCCATTTCGGCCTTGAGTCTTTTCCTCTCCCTCCCAATCTCCACCTCTTGGGGTTGGATTTCAAGCTGTTCGTGGGTCCGTTTCGCCAATGACTCCTTAACCAACAACGTGTTCACCGATCCATGTCTATCTGACTTGGACCTTTCTTGTCTCGACAACGAAGCGTCCTGCCCTCGTCCATCATTGGAAGCTTTAGATCGGTCAGAGGTCTGTACCACTGCAGTGGCCTTCTCGAAGGATTCGAGGGTGCCCTTCTGTTTGGACTTGCTTGCGGTCGCCGAATGTTTTGACGCCAAAGCAGCCTTCGAGGTCTTAGCCTCCGATTTATGGGTTTCGGCCACCGGCTTTAAGGACGCTGTGTCCCTTACCTCTGTTTTCGACATCTTCTTGGTCCTTTTATCGGCGTCTACGATCTGGACCTCGGTCTTGGAATCCCATTCTGGACCTCTGGCGACGTTCTCCTCCCTGTCGCTGGACAGGCCAAAATCTCGAAGGGATGGTGTCGAATGTTGGCCCTGCATGGTATGGTGGACTATTCTCTGCTGCTGTCCCACCCTCAGAGTCTTTGGCGCAAATACTGTGGAGGCGTTACAATCCTCGCAACAATGGTCCACCGGCAGGCAGAGGTTGCAGACCAGGTGTTGGACCTTCTTTGCCAATTTATGGTGGCAGTTTTTGCAAAACAGGAATGGTGTCTTCTCCATCACCGAGCACAGGGTGCCCCCTGCATGCGCATTTTCAGTCTTCGTCAATGAAAATGCCTTGTTCTGCCCCCAGGACTTCCCTCTGTATCTTCCCTCGATGACTCCTCTCTGGTGTACATTTCCGTGCTTCTTCTCAGAATTTTTTGTCACTTTCTTCTTCCAGATATTGGAGATTTTCCTGTATACATCCAGCCCCACCGGCGGAAAAAAGGAATCTGAAGATGGTGACCAAAGCTGGGAGCTTCCGGAGAAAGCACGACAATGTCACAAGGTGCACCAAATGGAAGTACGTCGAAGCCCACCAACAGCTAACACAAAAAGAGTAGAAGGACAAAAAGAATTTCAAGACCATTCCGGACCCAACTACTAAATGGCAGAATAACACACAGCATGTGAATCCAGAAAAGATTCACACTGCAAAACTTCTGTTTCGTCTCCTCTTTCGAAGCATGTCTTTGTCCTTAGTTCCTTCCACCATTCCTCATTATCCTTTGTAGATATTCAACTGCATCAGGGCAGCTATTGTTTTTGCTTCTGAACCTAATGGCTATAAAAAAGTATCTCAAGGTATCTGAAATGCAAACGGGAATTGTGGACTTACGCTCTATGTCACAGAGTCCAACTATGTTTAATGCCCTAAGAAAAAACTTAGCTCACTTAGGATATTTCCAGACCTAACCACTTGATGGCGTAATAACGTAGAGCATGTGAATCTAGTTGAGGTTCTCGCTTCCTAGCATGATTTACTCTTAACATTGCTAGTCTACTACATACTACAAAGAGTATGGGAGTTTTGGAATTCAGGTTTGGCTTGTTGACATTCTGAACAAATACTGGTAAAATGCTTTTGAGCATCGTTTGTGCACTGCATAGAGACCCTGTTGCACTTTTACTAATTTATGTAATCATTAAAAAAACACTGTACTTCGCAATAACACCGAACTTTAATTTGTAGATCTATAAATACCTGCTAATGAAACACTATCTTTTTCGGTGGCTGGGGGAAGGAAAACATATCAACCCAAACCTACCAAACTTACTAAAATACTAAACCGTCCACTCAAAGGTCCCTAGATAAGGTTCATAGATAATTTTTAATGGTTTTTCATACGACCCAAGTGATGATGTGAGACAGTAATATGTACGTTGCATACAACAACCTGCTTGCATAACTGATGTTATTACAAATTAGTGGATGAGAAAGCAGTCCATGTGGTTTTTCTGTTGCCCAAATACTAGTAATCCTAAAGATAGGTAGCAGTTGCAGTTAGTGATATAGTATTTTCCCTGGGTGAAAAGTATGTTTGTTGTCCTTTTTTGTAGGGTCCAGGAGCCAGAGTTTGGTGTTGCTTTATTTCATTTGCAAAGTTGCTTCATAGTAGTTTGACATTAGATGTTCAGTAACATTGCCTTTCTTGGCCTATCTCCATAGTATATTCTGTGTTTTCCTTTCCCGAGCCACAGCAAAAGATAGTGTTTCATTAGCAGGTATTTATAGATCTACATATAATCTCTCATTTTCTTGCTATAGTTTTCAATGCTCCTTCTCATAGACTTAAAAAAAAATTGGAGACATTAACCTAAATGTTTTAGAGCCAGGAATGAGAGACAGTTGATTATACTTTGCAATTCAAACCATCAACAGCAAACAATCAAAGATAATTACCTCTTGTATAATCTACAACTGCATCCAAGGCAGCCACACGAACATCTACAAAGTGTCCAAACTCTGCATACGATTTGAAGAGAGTAGGGTCACTGGGCACATGGCCATTTTTCTGTAAAATACGAATGGCTCTCAGGCAGCTGCAAAGAGGGAAAGATCACACCCTTTATTGCACAGTTCACAATGGTCACATTAACAAGTTCATTTTAACTTTTGAGCAATAACTTTTAATACATTTCTGTAGCTATTACTTTACAGCTTTGTTACTTAAAACCAAACAGACCTGAATCCAATTAGAGGCTTCAATGAAAAAATGCTATGTTCTTCTTTCATTTTTATATCTACTATCTTTAGAGCAGAGGTAGCAAGTGTTTAGATTGTAGCATTGTTGACAATGATAAGTCAAGTCCTGGGATCATCTAAAGACTCGAGACACTCAGATTTAAAGACAGTGATATTGGACCTTATGTGCACCACTACTCCTCCTGCAGTGACCAGCAAGGAACTGATGACCAGGAATTCTGTTGAATAATAGTAATTGTATTTATACAGCACTTATGACCCCTGAGGAGACGTTGAGGCGCTTTTCAGCGAGTAGAATGCTACTCTGGAACCCAAAATGGATTACTGGTGGGTTAGTTTACGGATATATAAATTGTTCATTCGAACTGTGGATATTCAATTCTGTTAGTTGGATTGAAAAGGAAAAAGAATGGATAGAGGAGGGATGAAGCTAGATTAGTAAAATGAAGTTTGGGATGAGTCAAAGAAGGGATAGAAGAGGGAAGAGTCTAGAGAGGATTCTTAGGGAGGTCACAGTAGTACAATGAGGTTTGGGATGAGTCAGAGAGTGTGGGTAGAGGATATATTGAGAGAGGTATAGGATGAGACAGTTGTGCACTGGAGAGAATTGAAGGTTATTTTCTACAGTAGGAGTAAAGTAATAAATATATAGATACATACCTACATAGAAAGGTACATATATATTAAAAATAATAAAGAGACATCAAGCGGTATTATATAAAGTCCCATATGTGCATGTATGGATAAATAGTTAGAAACTCAAACTTTCAGTGCTGCTGTACATAAGAATAATATGTGTATTTTTATTAATTTATTTATGACATTTTATATATTTTTATTGGTTTATTTATTTGTATTTATTTCGTTTTGCTTTATATTTTCCCCACTATTTCAATAGTCAAACTCTTATAGATACAATTATGATTATATTTACACACTGTGAAAGATAAAATAAAACAGAGACCCATAAGCATATAATCAAATAGCATATGCAAACTATGGTGTGACCTAAAAACATAATAAGCATAAAATAAATATAATTTTTTTTAACTATAAATAATATCTACATTTGTTATGGAGACCTATAAGAATATCAATATACTGTTAAACAGTAAGTGGTGTGTATATATATATATATATATATATATATATATATATATATATATATATATACATCTCCGAAGAAGAAACGGAATTCCGTTCGTGCACTCAGATCAGGAAATAAATCCACCAATTCCCAATGTCATTCAAAAGGGTTTATTATTTTCATAAATACGTCGGATTTATGAAAATAATAAACCCTTTTGAATGACCTTGGGAATTGGTGGATTTATTTCCTGATCTGAGTGCACAAACGGGATTCTGTTTCTTCTTTGGATATTAATATTACCGGTACACTCCACCGGCATCGTGCCACCCCTCAACGGGCTACAATCTCCAACGGGAGTTCTTTTCTGTGGATATATATATATATACACATATACACACACACACACACAAACACACATATATATATTCACCGAAAAAAACAAAGGTTTCAGGTACGTTATAGTTTGGCTCAGATTACTCTCGTACAAAACCAGTGAAATTCATCAGTTATTGAGCTAACTAGAACTTACGCCCCGCAATTCACTGCTTATGACCTCACTCATGATATGGTCAGTGACATCACTGATGACATCTCAAATGATATCACTGATGACTATCAAGTGAGTAAGGGTTTTTAAGAGTTTATGGGAGCTAAAGAAATATACTAACCTTAACTAAAGTTAGATTAGTATACTAGTTGTACTACAAATGAGTGATACCATCTCTAACATGTGATCTGAGTGGGTGTGTAACTATCAGTGTGTGAGTGGCTGTATGGTTGTGTGAGTGTATGCATTTTTGACTGCTTGGGTGAGTGAGTAGATTTCTGACTAGGTGTGTCGGTGTATCAGTGGTTGTATGGGTGTGTGAATGGTTCTGTGGGTGTGTGAATGGCTATGTGAGTTGCTGTAGAAGTAGGTATGCGAGTAACTGAGTGGGTGTGTGAGTGACTAATTTACTGAGTGAGTGGGTGTGTCAGTGGCTGTATGGGTGTGTCACTGGCTGTTTCAGTGAGTGTTTGGTTGTGAGTTGGTGTGTGAATGACTGTATGGGCGAGTGAGCAGAAAGGAGAGTGCTTGTATGGATGTGTGAATGGGTATGTGAGTGGTTGTGTGGGTGCTTATATGGGTGAGTGAGTGGCTATGTTGAATGGCTGTATGGATATGGGTGTGTGAGGGCTGTATAGGTGAATAAGTCTGTGTGAGTAGCTGTATGGATGAGTGTATTGCTGTGTGAGTGTCTGTGAGGGAGAGTGACTGGTTGTATGAGTGGCTGCAAGGGTGAGTGAACGGTTGTGTGAGTGGCTGTGTGAATGAGTGGCTGTGTGAGTGGCTCTATGGAGGAGTGAGTGTGTTTGTGAGTACGTATATGGGTCTGTTATTGGTTGTGTGGATGTGTGAGTGAGCACACGAGAGGTTGTATGGGGTGTGAGTGGGTGTATGAGTAGTTCTAAGGATGATGTCATCAGTGATGTCAATTGAGATGCCATCAGTGATGTCATCAGTGATATCACTGAGCATGCCGTGAGTGATGTAATATGCGAGGTCATAAGCAGTGCAATGCGGGGGTGTAAGTTATAGTTAGCTCACGTAACTATAACTGCGGAATTTCACTGGTTTAATACAAGTGAAATCTGAGTCTAACTTTAACATCCCTGAAACCTTTTGCTTTTTTCAGTGTACTGCTATGTTTTTTTAAATTCTATTTCCTAGCCAAAACGTCCCTGTAACCTTTGCTTTTTTAAGTGAATTTCTATGTTTTTTTAAAATCTAATAATCATGTTTGCAAAGTGGTGAAGAAAGGTAGGGGGCCTCCGACCGGCTCACAGCAATCCCCCTGCGTGGGTCTTTCTGGAGGTAATAGGAGGGGTTGTTGGCCCCCAAGGACCCTCAGGAGCAAAGGGAACTTCCTCCCCCAATATGTTGTGCGGCAGGGGGCCCCTTTGCAGAATAGTTAAGAAAGGCAGCTGGACATCCGGAGACTTCCCACGGGGCGGCCTTGCCCCTCTGCCTGGGCTGAATTCGGGCCCGGGAACCCCATTCCCTGAGGCCTGGCCATCTTTCTATGGGTGCCCCAGGGTTACCCACTCTCAACTGGAACCACAAGGGGAGCCTGAAGCGCCTGCGGTCCCTGCCACCTCTCCACCTCCTGTGGGAGCCGGCATTGCTTTCAGACAAAGGGAGATGCTAAACATGCAGCTCCCTGTGTCTGAAAGCAATTCTACTCTGCTTCCAGCAAGCAAGAGCATTTTGTCTGCTCTTGCTTGCGATAAGCAGAGTGTTTGCTGTGGCTTGGCGGGAGCAGTTAAGCTCCCGCCAAACCACAGCCAACAGTTATGTCCCAGGGGTGGGCACCCCGGGACATAGCAGGAGCCAGCCCTGGGGGGTGGCAGTGCCCAGGGCCATCTATGGCTCACCCATTACAAATATAAAAAGCCACGGGAGGTGGTAGTCCCCGGGTCACTGGGGGCGGATCCATGAGGCTTCTCCCCGATTTACATTTTGAATGCGACCCTGGGGAGGTGGTGGTTCAAGGCCCGGGGGGCCGAGAAGACCCCCCCCATTTAACAATGAATAAGCCCCAGGGAGGTGGTGGGCCCCGGGGCATTAATAAGCACCAGGAGGTGGGGGCCATGCGCCCCCTCCTTTATTTATTAAAACCCCCCGGGACCTGGTCCACCTGGGGGCCGATTATGAAACTTTGTTTAATTTTTGGTGGGAGCTGTGGATCCAACACAGCCCCAGCCGGAATTAAACAAAATATATGCTTTTTTGGGCCCTGTGGGACCCCAGCCCCCCCCACCCAAGAGGCCTAAGAGGTCAGGGTATTCACATCTGCCACCTTTTCTTTATGTTTTTTCTGGGACTCAGCTCAAGTCAAGTCACAAGATGGCTGCCAACACTTCCTCCTTTTAAGTGTTGTCAACCAACCACATCTCAGCACGAGGTCGCTGATCCTCCCTTCCCTATAAAAACAACTGAAATTTCTTTTAATAATCTACAACTACGGAACGGATTTACACCAAATCACAAAAAGGCACTTACCTGGACCAATATCTACCTTTCTGCCACATTTGTGTGTAAATCTAATCAGCAGTTCTGGCTGTAGCTATGTTTAAAGTTCCTATTGAAATGAACATGGTGAATACACATTTCGGGACAGCCTCTTGATGGGTCAACCCGAAACTTTCAAGACAGCAGCTGAAGTAAGTGGCAAATTAGTTTTGAAAATTTTGCGAGGATTCATCAAACTATGCCAGTTATTGCCAACTGAAAAAATTATTTTCCTATGGAAACTAGGTCCTAGCTATAATTACCTACTTGAGACTGCCAGTAGGTAATATACAAAAGTGTACAAAGAAATGCACATATCTAAATACACACAGATTCAAATTATAAATGTTTACATATACAGGCATATGCTGCACATTTGTGTTTTGAGTATGGTGGTCATGTAGGAAAGCGCCAACTCTTGAGTAGTCTTCTGAAGATAAGATAGTTTTCCGTGAATCTTATTTTAGGGGGTAATAAATTTCATAGTTTGGCAGCTTGAAAAGAGAAGAAAGATGTACCACCCATGGTTTGTTTCTTGTATGTTGGGGTTTTGAGGTGAGGTGCCAATCTGGAGTGGAGGTTGCTTTGTAGTATGTATTTAGGGATTCTTTTCTTGATGAAAAGTGTGGATGACTTTGGGGCCTTCCAGTTTTAGAAGCAGTTTGTGTCTCATCTGCATCTTTATAGCATGTGAGCTGAAATTCATTGATCATTGCCGGTAATGACTACATGTAGATGTTAAAAAGCATGTGTGAGATGATAGAGCCTGTAGTGACCCTTGCAGTTGTGAAGTATGGTTTGGATGATTGTTCTGACTGGTTTGGCAGCAGAGGTAGTTAAAAAAACGTTCTCTAAGATCTGAGGTGGATAAGGGTCAGATTGTGGCCCGTATACTTGCTCGGTCTATGCTTATGTGATTAGTTATATTTATTAGCTTCATATTTACAGTAAGGCCTTTTATCTTCATGTGATATTATTGAGAGTAAAATGGCTTGCAGCTTGACATGAGAACTTAGTGGGAAGATGGCGGCCGCGTAGCAGTGGCCGGCAGCAGTAGGTCGCAATGAGGATGCGGTTTTAAGCCCTAGAACGGCGCACACAGGGATCAAGGCAGCCCGTAACCGCTGTTTTCCGAGTAATAAATTACCGGCAATGAAGCTATGATCCTTCTGCTCACCTGCTGCGGCTCGGGAAGACCTTTTCTCCGGGCTCTGGTGCTGGCTGCTACGGCTGTTACGGCTCTCGCTCCCTGCTGCCGGCGATTATTGAATGTCGGTGGGCGGGGCATGCGTGTGAGGCAGCGTAGCAGAGCGGAGCTCCGTGTGGAGCTGAAGCACAGGAGCGGAGTGAGAAGCCGCGACCAGGATCCGGGTCTTGGCAATCTTTGGAGCTCTATGACAAGGAGAAGAGGCTGCCTGCAGAGTTCAGCTGCAATGGCCCCAAAAACAATTAACTCCAAGACGGCAGCTTCTAAGAAGAAAGGAGGGGCTGAGGGGCAACGGCGATGTTGGAGGAAGCAGACCCACGGCTGAAACAACAATCGTTCTCTGCAAGGAAACAACAGCAGCTGGCCGTTAAGACACGTCAGGCAACTGCTTCAATTGCAGACATGTTTTCAAAGAGCAGTAAGGAGAAAGGGGCGAAGGAGAACTCACTGCAAGCGGCAGTTGGGGCAACACAGGAAGGTGGGGACCAATTTGCATTACCCACTAGTCTAGCTGGCATAGAAGAGAGTGCAGAAGTGGTAGCTGCCCAGCAAGTTTCTGAAGTAGTTTTGGAAGAAGTTCCTCAGACCGGTAGCGGGCAAGTGGCTATTTCTACCCTGGCAACTGACATTTGTGGGGACCCTGCAGCAGGAAGAGCACCAAAGAGCCAAGAAACTCTGGACAACAAGGTAGGCACCTCTTCTAAGGTAGGCCAATATACCAGCAGTGGCCCTCCCCATGGGAAGGGGGGTGAGCAGCCTGAGTCGGGTGTAGCCCAGGGGACTGGCAGTTATGACCCAGCTTTTAGCGGGGCTATCCCAGGAGGAGTGGTTGGGGGTTTGGCGGAAAAGGTCCCTAGTGAATGTTTCTTCTCGGTGTCCGAGAACGCAGAGTGGTCAGACGAGGATGAACATAGCTCCTTTCTGGAAGGCAGCATGCAGGACACAGAAAGTGATCTGGAGCAAGAACCCCCTACCACAGCGGTCAGGCCTGCGGCAGGTCCGAAGGGGCAAGAACACTAGGAGCTAAGCTGGGATCATTCATCGGCCATGCCATTGCAAGGGAGTCCTAGCACGGAGGCATCTCAGATGTCGCTCCTGGAATTGATACACCAGGAAATTATCGCTCATCGAGAGGAGACTCGCCAAGACAGCAGGAAGTCACAAGCCGCTATGAGGAAAATGCAGGGGGTCGTGAGGAAGCTGTCTAAGGCTTGTACGACTCTGGGTGACAGAGTTTCGAACCTGGAGGAGAGGGTCGTTTCAACTGAGGCCGTGGCAGCAGCTGCAGTAACCAAAGTGGATGCCCACTGCTCACAAGTGGTAGATATTCAATGGAAACTCGAGGACATGGAGAATAGACTGAGAAGGAACAATCTCAGGGTCCTTGGGATTCCGGAGGAGGTCGAAGGTTCAGACATCAGAGCATACACCATCAAGCTATTCGACCAGGCATTCCCAGAGCTCTCTAGCTGGAACTGGCCCTGCGAAATTCAGAGGGTACATCGCACTCCTTTTAAAGTTCGCAAAAACGCGAGGGAAGGGGACAAGCCAAGGGCTATTCTAATCTTTCTTGGCAATTTCGTACTGAGGCAATTAATCGCAGAGAAGGCAAGACCGGATGCGAGGAGGACCAGTGAGGGGGTTTCATTCTTCGTTCGGCCAGATTTCTGCCATGTTACGGTAGAAAGGAGATGGAGACTTCGGCAGCTCATTAAACCCTTCCAGGAAAAAAAACTACAGGCCTACCTGATAAATCCCGCTCAGCTAAAGGTTATCAATGAAGGGAGGACCCATTATTTTGCATCTGAGATAAAGGCAAAGGAGTACCTTGACTCTTTGGGCAATTAGGCTTTTGCGGAAAAGAGTACTAGCCGGATATCATGTTTGTTTAGGGTATTTCCACAGGGTCACAGTATTTCTTTTTTTTTTTTTTACTTTTTTCTTTCTTCAGGTTTTCAGGTTGTTTAGTGGGCCTTATGGTGCTGCTATTGTGTTGCATATGTGTGACTATTCCTAGGGCGGGATGTTAGGTTAGGTTACATTTGACAGGTTTTTCTTCTATTTTCTTCTATTCCTCATTGCGACCATTGCTTTACATCACACGCACAGACAAGGTCTGAGCACCTCGACTGAAGGGGTGCAGGGGAGTGTGTGGGGGGGGTCGGGGAGTAGGGGGGCGAGGGGGGAGTGGGGAGGGGAAATTGGGTGTGGGGGGAAAAAAGAAAAAATGAGATAATCTGGTGATGTAAGGAGATTGGCAGTTATGAATCCGGTTGGTTCAGTGTTGCAACCGCGTTAGTTAGGATAATGTTACAGAATATTCTGAGACAAACAGGGCATACAGCGGCAAGGATGATCAGAAATCTATATAATGCCGAACATTAGAATATGTACAGTCAACGTTAGCGGACTGAATGACTGTAAGAAACGCCAAAAGTTGGATTATTTTGTTAAATATAACGGGATAGATGTACTTTGTTTGCAAGAGACCCACCTGCCGTAGGCCAAACGGAACTTACTATGTATTAGGGGTTTTGACCTGATAGCCTGCACATCACAGACATCTACAACTAGGGGGGTCGCAATCCTAGGTAGATCATCTTTAGGGGGGGCGAAGCGGGTTAAAAGCGATAGTTTGGGCAGGTGGGTCATTGCAGAGTTGAGTTTAGGATATACAATTTGTTCGATTTACGGGTCAAATTGTGATGATCCAGATGTTTTTGACTTCCTGGAAGAAGAGCTAGCGGGCTGGCCAACCCCCATGATAGTTTGTGGTGATCTAAACATATCCACCGGCTGGCATAATGCATTTGAGTACACAGGACGAAAACCCAGGGTGTTTCGGGCTATGTCCTCCCTAATGAGCTCACATGGGCTAAAGGATGTTTGGGGTGAAAAGGAGCCACAGAACCCTGGGTATACGTATTTCTCGCACCCGTTCCAAAAATACTCTAAACTAGATTACTTCTTTATCTCGACGTCAGAACTGAATGGAGTTAGTATAAGGAAAATCCCAAGAATATTCTCTGACCACAATCCGCTGATCTTATCTTGTAGAATAGATTTAGCAGAGAAAAGTCATACCAGATGGACCTTTGAAAGAAGGTTATTATCGGATCAAAGATTTTTAGAACATATTAAAAAATGGACAGGGGGGTTCTTTGACGCAAACCGCTATAGTACATCCAGGAACGGCGTTTGGGAAGCTTTTAAGGCGGCTCTTAGGGGGGAAACCATTAGCTGCTCAGCGAGACTAAGGAAGGCGGACAGGGGAGAGATAGATAGGCTTATGGGTGATCTAGCGAAGGCGGAGGAACTGCACACTAGGGACATTGGTAGCGGTGTAGATGGGACGGAGAGCCAAAGAAGTTTGGCGATTATTAAAGCCGAACTTCAAAAATTAGTTACACAGAAGGCAGTAGGGGATTATCAGGCTTCAAGGGCTAAGCGGTATGAGACAGGGGAGCTGGCAGGTAGGGTTCTGGCACTTCGTATCAGACAGGATAGAACGAGGAACATCATATCGAGCATACAAGAGGACGGTAAGAACTACTCGGAGTCAAGGGAAATTTTAAAGGTCTTCAAAAACTGTACGATGAAGAGAGCCGTCAAGGACAACAAATGGCAGAGAATGGCAATAGGGGCCCAATGCTGGATGAACTATCTAGAGAAGAGCTAGATAGGGACATGACTGGAAGCGAGATTCAGGCTGCCCTACGGGAACTTGCTGCTGGTAAGGCAGCAGGCCCCGACGGAATCCCCCTGGAAGTCTACAAAAGCATCGAATCTGAGATAGTCCCCATCTTGCTGGATCTCTTCAATGGCATACTGTGCACAGGGGACATTCCAGATTCTTGGAAAGAGACCAATATAATTATCTTTCACAAGAAGGGCAAACCCAAGGAGAACCCAGGTTCTTACCGGCCTATCTCGCTCATTAATGCGGATACTAAACTGTACTCCAAAGTCTGGGCCAAAAGGCTGGGGAGGGTCATTGGCGGTCTCGTATCTCCTTGGCAGCATGGGATTGTGCCTGGGCGAGGCACGACGGACCACACTCGCCGAGTTATCGCGTTGTTTGATGCCCATGCTGCCGGGGGGGGGGGGGGAGGGATGGCCATGATCCTCCTCGACGCGGAGAAAGCGTTTGACCGCGTGGTCTGGGAGTATTTGTGGGGTATCCTTGTAGTCAGGGGATTTGGTCCCAAGGCTATCAGAGCTCTTAGAGCTATGTATAAAGATCCGGTGGCCAGGGTGTCAGTAATGGGAGAGAGTTCGGAGAAAATTGTGATCAAGAGAGGAACGCGTCAGGGCTGTCCCTGTTCCCCGATCCTCTTCTCACTATATATAGACCCCCTCATTCAAAGAATCTTGGGCTGCCCTCAGATTAGTCCAGTGACGTTGAATGGGTATACAAGTAAACTACTAGCATACGCTGACGATCTGGCGGTTCTTACTACCGATCCGCAGCAGGCGATGCCTGTACTTGCAGAGCTGGCGAAGGACTTTGGTAGTAGGTCTGGGTATCTGCTAAATGAGGGGAAGACCCAGATTATCTGCACTAAGAACATTATTAAGTCGGACAGTAGATATGTAGACTCAGCGGTCTATTTAGGGGTAAGAATTAACGCCTCAGTGGATAAGGTCATCACAGAAAACTATTGCCCCCTTATGGGATCGATTGAAACAGAATTAAAAAGGCTGGATGTATTACACCTCTCTCTGGTAGGGAGGGTAAATGTCCTTAAATTGTCAATATTCCCGAAGGTCCTTTACTTGTTTCGTGCCATCCCATTATTGCTGGAGGAAAAACTATTAAAAAATCTGGAATCAATATTTAACAGGTTTATCTGGCAATATGGGAAGACTAGGCGCTCCATGAAGCTTATGTCGCTCCCGTATGAAAGGGGGGGCATGGCCTTACCAAATCTTCGCTTATATCATCTATCTTGCCTTCTGGCTCAAATGTCAATACTTTTTCAATCGGTCCCTAGCCCGGAAGCGGCCCAGGGAGAGAGCCAGGATCCCCCATATATTTTTGAGCTTTTATTGGGGAAGAAGGCTGTTGGGCTACTTTTGAGTGAGGTGGATCGGAGATATTATAAGAAGGCCCGGTTTAAGATCGTGGGTGGGGTTTGGGGGACATGGAAAGCCATTCAAAAGCTGCTGGAAATTCCTAAGATTAATGCGCCTCTCCTCCTCTGGAACTCTAACCTGTTCCCTCAAATGGGTATGGACAGGAATTGCCCGTTTTGGAAAGAACATGGAATTAGATCTATAGGGGACATTATGGAGGGGGGGGGGGGGGGGGGGGAGGTCCTCAGGTTTGAAGTGATTCAGCACAAGTTTGGGATTCCGTCTAACCATTGGTTTCTGTACGGACAGCTAGTCCAAACGCTGATGGCCTTTAGACCGAGGATCTCTGTAACAAGACGCTTCCCCTTGATTGATTATTTATGGAACGGGGGTAATAAAATAAAATTTGTCTATAACAATCTATTGGTGGGTATTCAGGACGATTTGGAGAAAACAGAATCTGCAATTGCAGGGAAATTAGGCGATCCTGATGTGGATGTAGATCTAGCACTTGCATTAAATAAGAGACTATTTCGATCTTCTAACCTACGGGCTCAGCATTACAAAACGCTGTTTAATTTGTATCTTACTCCGGCGAAGTTGTATGCCTGGGGCTTGGTGGAGAATGATAAGTGTCCTAGATGCGATAATGGTCCTGCGGATCTAATCCACATGTTCCACCAGTGTGATAAGCTATCTACGATATTAAGGGAAATTTCAAATTTTCTGGAGGGGCTGCTAGAATGTAGGATTGTTCTATCCCCTACCCTGATGCTGCTAGGCGTAGATAGGAAATTGGAGCTGGGTAGTGCTGCTGAAGCCTTGGTTTTTATATCTATTGCTGTGCTGCGTATCCTCATTTCAGCAGGCTGGAAAGATTCCTCCCCTCCCACCTTTCAAATGTGGATTGCAAGGCTGCTTGGAGTGCACAATATTGAGTCTTGCCTATACGAGTTAAAAGGTAAAAAATTAAGGGAATTAGGAAGAAATATCTGGGCACCACTTGCCATTTGGAGGAGTTCGAGCGCCTAATTATTGCTTTATTTATTTCCCGATTATGTATGGTTTAGAACTATTGCCTTATTATTTTAATAGTTTGGCTTTGTATTATATGTATTTATTATGGTTATTAACTTGTAACGTGCTTCTTTTATGGTTTAATAGGAATAACTATATAATGAATTTGTATAAACTTTTTGTATGACACCAGTAAATCTCAATAAAAATTATTAAAATAAAAAAGAGTAAAATGGCATGCAGCACCTTTGGCTAGTCTTGGGACACAGTCAAAAAATAAGAGCATGCTGTGCTACACACATCTTCTAACTAATGTGCTTACTTCGCTATCAAGGCTCCAATATTGCACTACAATGCTGTTTAACTGAACATGTCTAATATTCATCGATGACCTTTCAGGAAGGTATCACTTAACAATAAAATTACAAACTGAAAACATGTCGATGTATCTGTGAAAGGAGCCTGCGGAAGGTGTTTAAGGTAATGTGGCATTTGAACAATCAACACTGAGGAAGATTAACACTTAGTTTATACATGAACATAATCCATGTAACTTCAATGACAACTAATTCTGTTTCTAAAAACAAGATATGGAATGTTGGGGAGACAGCAGACGCATTGACTGCCACAGTTAACATCTCCATTTAGTTGCCAACTGGTCACAACCACATTATTTTTTAACAATTGGCAACACATAGGAAGAGCCGAGTTTCCTCATATTAAATGTCCTACTAATATTTATTTATTTATTTATTCATTTTTTGAAACCGTTTATTACAGAATCCAAAAAATATACAAAGATGGGCCTACAACCTTCAGGCCGGCCGCTAGCAAACAGAAGGAGCGTGTAATACAGACAATAGAACGCACGCTGCAGCAAAAGGGAATTCACAGGAGTTGAAAGAGACGTTGGCAGCCACACCATCCGGACCCCACACGACAGTTTCATTTTTATATAAATAACAACAAAAAAGCAAGTCCACAAGGCAACCCACAGTCGGAAACAACAGCATGTGCTCCCCTGGGGGGGGACCCCACTGGTTCATAGGAATATCGAGGGGGGGAATAGGTCAGGACGGGGACTAAGTAAACTCATTGCCCAGAACCGGGAAGACAAACAGGCTAAGGAGACGGGGCCGGTGACAGATCAGGCAGTAGCGGCGGGGTACAGATTCCCCCACGGTAAGCGTTCCAGGGGCCCCATACTTTCACCCATGTCCCAGGCTTACCTCTCGCAACATACACCACCTTTTCCCGAAACATACACCAATCCATTTTGTCCTTCCACGCCGAGACAGTCGGCGACCTCTGGGAGCCCCACAGTTGCGCAATGTCACGTTTGGCCACCATATATCCCAGAGTCGCCCACCACGTCTGCGGCACTGAGTAGTCGGTTGGCTCCCATACATTCAAAAGACATCTCCTCGCCTCAGGCAACAGCGGCACATTCGTAACTACCTGCAAAACCTCATGCACACCACGCCAGAATCGCACCACCTCCGGGCATTCCCACAGAATATGGAGAAAGGTCCCCAAAGAACCACACCCACGCTTACACAACCCGTCCACAGCATAGCCCATACGCATCAGCCTCGGCCCCGTAACATAGACCCTATGGAGTATCTTGAGCTGGACGAAGCGAAGGCGGGCCGGTATGGCCACCTCTTTTGGGGAGGCCACCGCAGACACCCAGTCCTCGTCATCCAGCTCCAATCCATCAGCCCCCCACGCCTCACGAAGGCCGGTCAGCAGACCCGAACGGTCATTGATGAGCTTTTTGTAAATTAATGAAATCGTGCCGTCCGGGACATGCCCATCTAGCACTCTATCCTCCAGAGGGGAGTACTCCGGGATGGAGGCAACGTCCGGAAATACGGAGCACAACGCATGACAGATCTGCATATAACGAAAGTACTCCCTGTCCTGCAGCTGGAATTCTGTCTGCAGCACATCGAACGTTTTGAATCCCCCCCTCGTCCAGAGATCGCCCACCCTGCCGATGCCTATCATGTCCCACTTCTCAAAGCCCTTCGAGGTCCACAGGGAGCCCAGCCGCTCAGATGCGTATAGTGGCGTCGCCCGGGTCAAGCGATCCTTCCACCCCATCGCCACGTTAGCCGTGTGCCACACCCGTACCATGACCCTCGTGGGGCCAGTCAGCCGCGCGTCATGCGAGCTAGAATAAAGCACCAGATTATAGTCACCGCCCGGCAGTAACATTTTATCCATCTCAAAGGCCGGGTTTAGGGCGGGCCCGTAAAGGCCGTGATTGATCGCAGCCAGCTGGGAGGCCCAGTAATATCGCTTGATATCTGGGAGGGCAACCCCCCCGTCGTACCACGGGAGCGTCAGCTTCGCCAGGGCGATACGCGGCCTACCCTCCCAGAACAGTCGGTGCTGCAAACTCTCCACCTCGCGAAAGTAGCGCGCCGGGACAACGTCCATTGTATTCTGCAAAGCATACAGGAAACGTGGCAGCGACATCATCTTAAACAATGCCTCCCGGCCGAGCGGCGAGAGCGGCAAGCGCTTCCAACGTGCGACGTCCTCCTTCAGGCGCTGGAGGGGGGGAAGCAAGTTCTGGCTATATCGGGCCCCCGCGATTTAGCCCAGTTGATGACCAGGCCGGAGTTGAGGCCAAATGAGTGCAATACATCAACCAGTACTATCAGTGATTTACGTGGGGAAGCCAGGTACAGAAGAATATCATCAGCGTAAAGAGATACGCGGTCCTCATACTCGGGGGTCCATCGGAGACCACGAATAGAAGGTTCCCACCGCAGCCACTCCGCCAGGGGCTCCAGGGCAAGCGCGAAGAGGAGCGGTGATAATGGGCAGCCCTGCCGCGTGCCCCTGCCCAGCTCAAACGGAGCCGACACTCTACCGTTCACAACCACCTGCGCCAGCGGTCCCGAGTACAACAATTTCACCCAACCGATGAATCCCGGGCCAAACCCAAACTTCGCCAGTGTCGCCCAAATATATGGCCACTCAAGTGTGTCAAACGCCATAGTGGCGTCCAGGGATGCCAAAATGGCCGGTTCCCGTATAAACGGGACACGCGCGAGCACCCCATGCAAGCGCCGCAGGTTAAGCGCAGTGTTGCGATGGGGGATAAAGCCGGACTGATCCTGGTGAATCAAATCGCACACCACGCCAACCAGCCGATTGGCCAACACCTTGGCGAGAATTTTGGGCTCCGCATTCAGCAGCGAAATAGGCCGGTAGGACGTGACCCGGTCCCGCGGCCTCCCCTCCTTGTGAATGACCACGATAGTAGCCAGACGCTGGTCTAGCGGGAGGGAACCCGCCGAACGGGCCGCGAGGAACATCGCACGGAGATGCGGCGCCAGCGTATCCGGTCGCAGCTTGTACAATTCGATGGGAAGACCATTAGGACCCATGGCCTTGCCGGAAGCGACCGAGCGTATGGCGAGAGCAATTTCTTCAGAGGTTGGGGCGGCGTCCAACGACACTCTGTCCTCCTCCGAAAGGGAAGGCAGCGCGATATCCCTAAGCATGGCATGGGAATCCTCTTCCGAGCGGGAGGACACCGGGGAATACACCCCACGGAAATATTCTGCAAAGCAATCGACTATTTCTTCCGGTTCCGTGACACACACACCATCCAGTTTCTCAATCGACGGGACAACTCGACTCGCTCTCTCCTTTTTATCCAGCCACGCAATCAATTTCCCAGCCTTATCACCCACATCATACAGTCTCCCCTGTTGCTCTCTACTGAGGCCCCTGGCCGCCTCCGTGACGAGGGCCTTATAGGCCGCCTGCTTGAGTCGGAGAACATGTAATTTGTCATCCGTCACCCCACATTCGAAGTCGCCCTCCAACTCAGTTATTTCAACACGGGTCACCTCCTCCCGCTCGCGCCTCCGGGAATGGGAAATAAGGGACAGGGCATCCCCCCGAATCACCGTCTTAAATGCCTCCCATAACGAGACCGCAGATGACACCGACCCCACATTATCATCAAAATATCGCTTAAGGGACTTAACCAACTCTGCGCGAATGGTGGGGTCACGCAGGTACCAGGGATTAATCGGGGCCACCCTACCCTCTCCCCTCGGGAGAATATCGAAGTGCAATAAGAGCGGGGAGTGGTCTGAAATACCCCGCACCAAATGGCACACCTCCCCGATCCTCCCCGCATGCGCCGCCGGCACCAGGACATAGTCTAGTCTTGATAGACTGCCATGGGCCCCGGAATGAAAAGTGTACTGTTTCTGCGTAGGATGTTTCAAACGCCAACAATCCACCAGCCCCAAGGCATCCAATAGGCCAGACAACCACGCTTGGGCACGGGGGAGATCCCTAGGGGGGTGACGGTCCTCAATTCCAGAAACCACAGCGTTAAAATCCCCCCCAACCACCAGAATCCCCTCCGGAAGGCCAAGGAGGAGGCGCCCCAGATCCGCAAAGGTGGTCGTCTGCAACCCTGGCGGGACATAGACAGAAACAAAAATAATCACTCTGCCCTCCAGTCTACCCACCAGAACCGTGTAACGTCCCCTGTCATCATGGAGTACCTCATCAACTTCCAACGGGAGCGAGGTCTTGGCCATGATGCCCACACCCCTTGAACCCGACGTGAAGCCCGAATGGGCCAGAAGGCGGTAGCCCCGCCGGTTCATAGCACGAAAGGAGTTGCCAATGAGGTGCGTCTCCTGCAGAAAAACTATGTCAGGTGAAATTCGTTTCAGGAACTGCAGGACCACACCTCGTTTTATCCTGTCCCCCAGTCCATTAACGTTCCAGGACAAAAGACTCAGTCCCCTACCCCCCATCATAAACGAAAGCAATCATTCGTCCCCCCGAGAGCACTTTGAGAAGAGCACGACAATACTTTTGCCTTGTGGTACAAATGAACAACACCCCACCCCAACCCAACCACCCCAACAAAACTCCCCCCTCCCTGCACCCCTGCATGAGCCCAAACAGCCCCCCCAACTTGCAGTGTGCCTGTCGCCCCTATATAGTTGAAACTAGGTAAACCCCCTAGAGGAGGAAAGAGTACCCCTTCGAGACCCCGCACCACCTACAAAGGAGGGAGAACGAGTACAAAAAACGAGAGACCCTAACCATTGCCGAAAGCGGCAGCATCTTCGTCCAGAGTGAGTCCCAGTATCAGCACCTCAGTCCCGGTCCAGTGGGCCTTCTCCTCCCGCAGCCCCCCCCCCGCCATCCCGATCCCGACCCCCAGACAAAGTGTCCAGCCAGTCCCCGGCCGCTTCAGGACGGTCAAAAAAGTGAGCGCAACCATCCACCTCCACCCGCAGTCTGGCCGGGAAGAGCATGGCGTATTTTAAGTTCATGTCCCGAAGCCGCCGCTTGACGCCCAAGAAGCTCAGTCTCTGCTTCTGGACCGCTTGGGTGAAGTCAGGATAAAAGTTCACCTCCATGTTCTCCAACTTAATCGGCCCTTGCAGTCTGGAGGCTTGCAGAATTGCATCCCTGTCCCGAAAATTAAAGATACGGGCAATAAGAGGCCGCGGAGGGGCTCCGACCTTCGGCCTTCCCCCGGGAACTCTATGAGCCCTCTCCACCGCAAAAAATTTACTCAGTCCCCGAGGCTGGAGATGGGTAGTGATCAGGTCCTCCACAAAAAGACCGAGGCCTTCATCTCCGCAATGGGGCCCATGACGTCTTGCAGAGTCAGATCTGTGGGCAAATCCGGGGCATCCGGGGGGCACTCAGAGGACTTGTGCGGTCCACCGGGAGATCCCTTCGGGAGGGTGTAGCGGTCCATGACGTCGGCCTGATGTGTGGCGCCACGCCGGGTCGACTTGGCCTTCAACCGATCTCCATCTTGTTTAGTGGCCATCGTCGCGGGTCTCACACCCTCACCAGCCACGCAGTAAAAAGCGAGCAATCAAGGCCACGAGCTCCGGGGGGCCACCACAGGACGGCGGAGCGGGCCACAGCAGGCAGGCAGGCAGGGTCTCCCAGCGAGGCCACCCCAACACCAAGAGCGCCGCGATCCCACTTGCAAAGACAGCAAGGGGGCGCGAAAGTGAAAGTGAAAGTGCGGGGTACGCGACTCGCCAGGCCCAGCCCGCCGTTGTTGTTCACTTTGCCACCGGGTCGCCCCCAAACGCGAATCCGGGGTCAGGAGAGAAGTAGGCCGCAAACTTCAATCGGTGCTCACTCCGGCACCCGAGGTCCGATTCAAAAACGGGAAACGGGTACCACCTCGGCTCAGGCTCACCGACACAGTTCCCTCAACCGATGCAGGATGAAGTCAGGATAAACGTAGGAGGTTGCGGAGGTCCTCGGGAGCCTCGCACCTACGCGGCCATCTTGGTTGCGCGCTAGGCTCCTCCCCCCTACTAATATTTTTAATAAAGCCACAGATGTGGTTTCAATAACTTAATTACTAATCATAGCACAAAACCATGACATATGCTTTCGTCATGCATAATGATCAATTGCATGTACATGGATTCTAAAATAAAATAAACAAACAAAATACACTAATCAATGAAGATTTAGAGAACACCTGGGTGCCGATTAGGATCTGGAAAAAATTTCCCCAACCGAATTGAATCTGGACTTTTTTCCGTACAAATGGTAAAAGCGCCGTACAAACTGCCAAGTACGATTCGTATGGGAAAAAGTCCATACAAATCGCATTGGGAAAATTCCCCCACACGTCCTCGGGTCGGGAAAAGTCTCCGACACGTCCCCGGACATTTTTACGTACAAATGGGAAAACTGAAGTACAAATGCGCAAGTACGATCCGTCCCATCCGTCCGATTGTACAACTGTATGGAAAAAAGACCGTCCGGAGCGAACTCCCATAGCAACCATGGAGATGTCCAAACAAGTGCCCGGTACGCGCCGTACCCCCCCCGCCCCCCGTATGTTCGCGCCGTACCCCCAGCCCCCCGTATGTATGGAGCGTACCCCCACACACCCAGCCCCCCGAATGTACGGAGCGTACCCCCCAGCCCCCTGTATGTACGGAGCATACCCCCACCCCGGTACGGACCCCAGCGCGTAGCGCTGGGGGTCCGCACCGTACATACGGGGGTGGGGGTACGCTCCGTACATACGGGGGGCTGGGGGGTACGGGGGTATGCTCCGTACATACGGGGGGCTGGGGGGTACGGGGGTACGCTCCGTACATACGGGGGGCTGGGGGGTACGGGGGTACGCTCCATACATACGGGGGGCGGGGGGTACGGCGCGTACCGGGCCCCCTAATCAGCTCGCATCGCTGCGTACTTAGCTTTTCCGGCACTTTTTAGGTGCCGTAAAAATGTTCCCATCCGGACTGCAGTCGGTGCGAATCGTAATTGCTGGTACGTAAAAACATGCCTAACTCCGTCCGGACGTCACGTCCGCGGTGTCCCGGATCACATTTGTATGTATTTTTCTGTCGGTTGGTCTTTTTTCCGATTCGTACGGAAATGGTGTTTCCGTACGAATCGTAATTGCATGTTTGTAAAGTTTTACAACCCGGTACGAGTCGGACGGAGAAAAAGCTCCGACCCACGGTTTGTACCGGGTTTTTCCAGGATCGTAATCGGCCCCATAGTGTGGTGGTGATCTTTCCTTAGGAAACCATACTTGTGAACATGTTGTGCTCACAGGACACATAGTTGGATTTAATGCACGATAGATAAAATAAGATGCCTATTTCTTCAGAAATAAGCACAATGAAATCAAGTATTTGACACAATTCTAAAGAACTTTGGAAGAGGATCCGTTAAAATGAAAAATTTGGTACGACTCTTTTAGACAAATGCACTGTATTTTGGAGGCCTGTTACATGTTTTTTGCAAGACTAGAAGATTAATTCTGCTGACATCACATTAAAATGTAATACAACTACTATTCCTCTTACAGTTTTCATACCTGACTGTTATGGTGTGCCGATAGCTCGGCAGAAGTTTTTCCATATTTAAAAAGCGAGTGATTTCCTCCAAAATGAGACGCACATCAGAGTTCAAGTTATCCAGCGTCCGACTCTCATTGTTCACACTCACTGCAGGAGTTACAGAGTTTGAGAGGGCATCAATCAATTCGGCACGATAGTAATTATCTGAAAACTGAAGTACAGAGTGATGAGTTAAGGCCACCTGAATAAAAGACAACAATTAGCTGTAACCATAAATCCATTTCCTTCATTAGATTCTACTAAAAACTTACGTGTTTGATAAGAAAACCTACTTCTTTGGAAAAAGATTAATGATAAAACTATCTCTACGGTGACTTAGTAACCATGACTCAGAGCCAATAGAATTATGCGACGCGGAAAGACCATAAAATGTTGCAAGGTTGAGTAAATTATGCGGCAAGAAAAGGCAAATTAATAATGCAGCACATTTTCTGATAAAAATGCTTTATTATCTCTTCTTATATACATGTTAACATAGTCTGGCTAAAGATTTCTCCCCATTACTATCAGTTCAGTTTAACAACCAAGTACAGTAATAAGCAACTGAAAGGCAAGCAGTTGCCCTTTGCAAACGGCCTTCTAGTGTGTCTCAATACGTGTTGCTGAGTTTTTAGTAACGTTTGATCTGTTTGAGCTAAAAACATTTTTTTGTTAAAATCTGCAAGCTATGCAGCAGATGATGGATTATGTATCAAGTGTGGAAAATCTTCAATGGTGCGAAAAAAGCAGTGACCACAGAAACGCATAATTCCAGTTGCCTCGGCTCAGTCTATAGACTCTTTCACATTAACTTGTACTACTGCCACGTAGTGGTGAAACACTACATTTCTTACCCCGGGGTTAAATGCAGAGCTTTTGTGTGCTCGAAAATGTAAGGGGAAACAAGCATTGGCATAGCCAATAGGTCTCGCCTTTGGAACCTTATAAGTGTTTAGTTATCCAGCCCAATATCCATTAACTGTTGCATGGCTAAACACTTATAAGGTCCCAAAGCAGCAAATTTAGACCAAGATAAAGCTCCTACAGGAGCTTTTACACGCACCATATCTCCTACTTTAACAACAACATCTTTGACATTTTTCCTTCCATCGTAATTTCATTTATTTTTTAATTGAAGTTCCTCCTCTCTTAATCTCCAAGGACCAATGCTATTATCCTTAATACCTTTACTCCAAAACATCCAAGCAGGACATAAACTGGTGTTAGGAGCTCTGCCTTTAAACAACTCGAATGGTGACTTACGTGTGGATGTATGTGGAGAGAAACGATGAGCCAAAATACATTTTTGTAGTTCTTCCTTCCAGTTAAGAGAGTTAACTCTTGAGAGCTGAATATTCTCCTTTATCACCTTGTTGAACCTTTCTACTGCTCCATTAGTTTCTGGATGATAAACTGAACATTTCTTGTGTACAATTCCACATGATAATAGAAACTCAGACATAATACCAGAACAAAATTGTGGTCCAATATCAGACAACAGAGTTCTAGGAAATCCCTCTCTCCTAAAAATGTCTTTCAAAAATGAAATCACACAAGAAGAAGAAACATCAGAAACAGAAGATATCTCAACCCATCTAGAATAGAGATCAATTAGAACAATTAAATAGGGAGTGCGATGTTCACCACTAAGAAGACCTACAATGTCAATAGCAACATCTTCCCACGGACCATTGGGTAAACTCCTACAAACCATAGAAGGAGTCCGAATTGTGAGAATCTTATCACTCATCCTGCATTGCTGACACTCTCTTACTTTTCGCTCAATTTCAAGATCCATTCCAGGCCACCAAAACAAAGACCTAAGCCTTTCTTTTGTTTTCACAATTCCTAAGTGACCCTGATGTGCTTCCTCTATCAACCTTTGCCTAAGAGAAGAAGGAGGAACCAGCTTGGTGCCTTTTAACAAAATTTCCTTGTCAACAGATAATTCTTCTCCAACCAAATGCCATACCTTAGGCAGAGAGTTATCAAAAGAAGATTTAGAATTAATCATGTTCATGACTAACAATTTCATCATCCTTTTTGATTTCATCCTTCCACTCAATCTCTTGTATAACTCCTTCGGTGACCTCACACACACTAACTTCATCTTCCAAAATCTCTTCCTCAAACTTCTCTTCATCAACATCACAGACTAAACGAGAAAGACAATCCGCAGACATGTTGTCAACACCAGGAAGATGTTCAACCAAAAAACTAAAATCTTGTAATCCAATAACCCATCTCCTTATTCGTGATGAAATAAAGTCTAAACCCTCTTTGTAAAACTTTCTTTCAAAGGCTTATGATCAGAGCAAACTTTGAAATGTAAACCCCAAAGGAAATTTCTAAATTTATTGAGAGCCCAGAAAATAGCCAACGCCTCTTTTTCAATTACAGAATAATTGTTTTCTGCACCCCGCAAGCTTCTTGATGCACATGCAATCAATTTTTCTTTTCCATCTTTATCCTGTTTTAAAATGGCACCTAATCCTTTACAGCTTGCATCAGTTACTACAATGGTCTCATTACTTGGAACAAAAGCTTGTAAATTGGGTGCATTCACTAGGTCTTTTTTGATTTCTTCAAATTTATTCTGACATTCATCTGACCAAATAAATTCTTTGTTCTTCCCAAGCAAACTTCTCATATTGCACGATTTACTTGCCAAGTTTTTTTTTTTTTTTTTTACAAATTTTCCATAATATTCAACCATGCCCAAAAAAAGAAACAAATTCTTCTTTGTTCTTAGGGGAAGCTAAATTTAAAATTGTATTTACCAACTCTTTTTTAGGAAAAACTCCTGATGCAGATATACAATGACCCAAACAATTAACTTCATGTACCGAAAACTCACATTTTTCAAATTTTAAAGTGAGACCAGCAACTTCTATTCTCTTTAAAACCAGTCATAGGGTCTTATCATGTTCCTCTTGATTACGTCCAAAAATAAGCAAATCATCTTGATAACATTTCACATTTTTGATACCTTTCAAAATTTAGGCCATCACTCTTTGAAAAACTGACGCAGCAGGCACCAAACCAAACGTCATCCTCTTATACTTAAAAGCACCCATGGGTGTGATGAATGCCGTTAGATCCTGAGACTCCTGCGTCAGTTCAATCTGATGATACGCTTCAATACAATCAATACAGAGCCTAATATCACCATTGGGATTGTTGGCAATAACAACTGGCGCCAACCATTCAGATGCCTCCACAGGAATAATTATACCCTGATTTTGAAGTTTATTCAATTCTAGTTCAACCTTTCCTTGAACAGCAATAGGTATTCTCACTTTAGCTACAACTGGAATAGCATTGTTTCTCAACTTAATGTGATGTTTGTAGCCATTGAGACACCCTAAATCATTCCTGAACAGCTGAGGATATTCATTTACAAATTCATTAGCCTCTGAACCTATTTCGTGAATCTGTATTTGAGAGTCAGCATTAGGGTTTTACATAACACCTAAAAGGTGCTGATGTGGCCATCCAATTAAACTGTCCCCAACTTTGGACACATACATTTTTCCAACAATTATATTGTTTTCTATTTCAATACAAGCATTAAAATAACCCAACATGCTTATGTCCTCCATATACACCTGGTTTTATATCCATTCTATAAAGTTTGCTTTTCTTTTGAAACCACCTGGCATATGTTTTGCTTGAAATAATAGAAATATGTAAGCAAGAGACGAATTTCATGTCTAAAACAATACCATCAACCTTTACTATACCAACAGGATGATCCATACATTTTCTTTCCACAAATTGACAGATAACTTCCTTAACCTCACTGTTGGTCACTTTCTTACCTTTAGACTTGCAGTATTTTATAAAATGACCTTTCTTTCCACAACCATCACAAACAAAACTCAAAGCAGGACAAGACTTTGAGTTGGCTTTATGTACAAATCTAAACATTCATAAGTTACTTTTTGAGAATCATTGTTAGTTACTTCTTTTCTAGGAATTTTTTCACTTTTAATTTGACAAACTTTCTCTTGTACTTCTTCTACAACAGTTTGACTTTTGTTTTTGTCACCTTTCAATTCGTTGACGCATTTTAACGTGTTCAACTTTCTTTGCAATCCCTATTACCTCTTCTAGAGGTGGTTCATCTTTGAGCCAAAGCTCCTCTCTAATTTTCTCTTCTCTACATTTAAGAACAAATTGGTCACGGATTCTTTCTTCAATTGCACCTCCAAATTTACAAGTTGAAGCTAATTTGCGCAAACCAGTTAAATACTCTTCTACTGATTCTTCTTTACCTTGTTCCCTCAAACCAAAATTATACCTTTCCATTATTGTACTGACGCGTGGTAAATAATGCCTGTCTAACTGTAATATGCAAATTTCATATTCATCTAAACCACGCTGTTCCTGAACAGATAATGCTGGCAAATTCTCTAAAACTTCTTGTCCTTCACCTCCTAAAGCAGTGTAGTAAAAGTGAACACTTTCTTTCTGCACTAAGATTTGTACCGCAAACTTTTGCATAATGTGCAAAATGTTTTTTCCATTTGCTCCATTTAATGGTTGGTTCTCCTGGGTCACTTAAAAAAAATGGCGGTGCAGTAACATTCTGCATTTTATATATACCTGCTTAAATGTCTTTAAACCAAAGAAAGAAGAACATTTTTTTTTTAATCCTTACTCACTTATAAATATATTTTGAAATATGAAATAATATGCTAAATAATTATTTTATACAGCAAATAAAGTAAAATTGACCAATAAAGTTTTTTTTTTTAACAATGCATTACAAAGCAAGACTGACTGTCCTGTTTGCGCTCGCAATAGAGCCACTGGCGGTCACGCTCCGCAGGGAGCTGGCTGACGGCATTCCCCTGGGCGATGCGACACATCAAGTGTCGCTTTATGCGGACGACCTGCTGGTCTTTGTCTGGGATGTGTCTCACATTCCTATTGACCTGGAGCGTATTCTGCTTAAATTCGAGTCCCTCTCAGGTCTCCGGGTGAACGCTGCTAAGTCCTGCCTATATGCGTTCCGAGCCGACACTCAAGACCCGAGTTATCATCTTAGGGGAGTTCAGGTACAATGGCGACCGGATACCTTCCGTTATCTGGGCATCCAGATATATCGTCAGCCAGTGGATCTTGTGGAGGGCAACTTGGACAGAGGCGTATCCGCAGTCAGGGCTCAGATGAGGTTCTGGGGTACGCTTCCCCTCTCGGTCACGGGCCAAATAGCCTTAGTTAAAATGGTGATTTTACCCAGTCTCCTGTACTATTTCGCCAATCTGCCCGTCCAGCGTCTTTCTTTGCAGGTTTGTCGCGGTCCTTCCGGGACTTCCTATGGGGCGCTACGGGTCACATAGTCGCGTTGCCCAAGTGTACCTTCCCACTGACCAGGGGGGACTTGCAATGCCGTGTTTCGAACATTACTACCTGGCTGCGCAGCTACAGTGGATAGCCCGCTGGCTGGCAGATAGAGGCCGTGAGGATACCGCGACTGCATCACCCCCCTTTCACTGGCTGACATCATTAAGCTCTTCCACCCGACCGCGAAGGTATCGAGGCCTGTGCCCTTTTCTATTAGTGGTAGCCTACAAATGCTACTGCCGATGTCTCCATCTTACCCGGACCAGGACTCCCTATGCCCCGGCTATACCGCTCGAAGGCTCCCCTAGTGGGCAGGGGGTGCTCAGTACTTCAGAACTAGAGGACTGGAGCGCGGCAGACATACACACCTTGGGGGACCTCTATCGGGACGGGACCCTTCTTTCGTTTGCCGCCCTGGCGGAGGAGACGGGGTTAGCTCCCGGCCACTTTCTTCGTCATCGGTCTTTGGTGGCGACGCTCACGGGCTGTTGGGGAGACCTCAGGGAGGAGCCAGAGCAACATCTCACGGTACAATACCTCCATGTCATGGGGCGGGGGATACATCTGGTTAAATTGTTCGCGGCATCCTTACGCACACATACGGCGCTTAGTTTGGCGCCGCTACGTGGTAAGTGGGAGGCAGATCTGGCTCGGCCCGTGACTGACAACGAGTGGGACAGGGTGCTGCAGGGCCCGACGAGAATCCCCAGGAACATGCGCTTCCGCCAAATACAATTCTTCATCTTACACAGGGCATATCTCACGCCCGCCTCTATCAATAGATACTTTCACCGCACGGATGCATGCTGCCCCCGCTGTGCGGAGCTAGACGCTGGCCTAATCCATATACTGTGGAGCTGTCCCGTACTGAGCACATACTGGTAGGCAGTGCAGGAAGCGCTCTGCGAGTGCACAGGCCGCGATATCCCATTTGAGCGGCCAGCCTACCTATTACACCTTTTCCGCAGAACTCCTTCCACAAAGGTTACCTCTAGGTTCATTGACTTGGGGTTTGTGGTGGCGAAATGGCTTCTTACCAAGCGTTGGAGGACGGCTGCTCCACCACATACGCGGGCAAGGCGCGGTTCCTTTTTGGTATGGGCTAAGGCGGAGAGCACGGCCCTCTGGAGGGAGGAAACGCTAGGCCTCAGGAAGATGCCCATTGCAGCCCAGTGGGAGGCACTTTTGCAGACCTTGATGCGCTCAGGGGAGGATGCCGCAAAGGCCTGTCAGGTGCGCGATGAGGGCGCCACCCCGGGGGGTATGGAGTTGGTTTGTCCAGCAGAGTGCCATGGCATACGATAGCATACGATAGCATACGATAACAATGCATTACAAAGCAAGACTGACTGTCCTGTTTGCGCTCGCAATAGAGCCACTGGCGGTCACGCTCCGCAGGGAGCTGGCTGACGGCATTCCCCTGGGCGATGCGACACATCAAGTGTCGCTTTATGCGGACAACCTGCTGGTCTTTGTCTGGGATGTGTCTCACATTCCTATTGACCTGGAGCGTATTCTGCTTAAATTCGAGGCCCTCTCAGGTCTCCGGGTGAACGCTGCTAAGTCCTGCCTATATGCGTTCCGAGCCGAAACTCAAGACCCGAGTTATCATCTTAGGGGAGTTCAGGTACAATGGCGACCGGATACCTTCCGTTATCTGGGCATCCAGATATATCGTCAGCCAGTGGATCTTGTGGAGGGCAACTTGGACAGAGGCGTATCCGCAGTCAGGGCTCAGATGAGGTTCTGGGGTACGCTTCCCCTCTCGGTCACGGGCCAAATAGCCTTAGTTAAAATGGTGATTTTACCCAGTCTCCTGTACTATTTCGCCAATCTGCCCGTCCAGCGTCTTTCTTTGCAGGTTTGTCGCGGTCCTTCCGGGACTTCCTATGGGGTGCTACGGGTCACATAGTCGCGTTGCCCAAGTGTACCTTCCCACTGACCAGGGGGTACTTGCAATGCCGTGTTTCGAACATTACTACCTGGCTGCGCAGCTACAGTAGATAGCCCGCTGGCTGGCAGATAGAGGCCGTGAGGATACCGCGACTGCATCACCCCCCTTTCACTGGCTGACATCATTAAGCTCTTCCACCCGACCGCGAAGGTATCGAGGCCTGTGCCCTTTTCTATTAGTGGTAGCCTACAAATGCTACTGCCGATGTCTCCATCTTACCCGGACCAGGACTCCCTATGCCCCGGCTATACCGCTCGAAGGCTCCCCTAGTGGGCAGGGGGTGCTCAGTACTTCAGAACTAGAGGACTAGAGCGCGGCAGACATACACACCTTGGGGGACCTCTATCGGGACGGGACCCTTCTTTCGTTTGCCGCCCTGGCGGAGGAGACGGGGTTAGCTCCCGGCCACTTTCTTCGTCATCGGTCTTTGGTGGCGACGCTCACGGGCTGTTGGGGAGACCTCAGGGAGGAGCCAGAGCAACATCTCACGGTACAATACCTCCATGTCATGGGGCGGGGGATACATCTGGTTAAATGGTTCGCGGCATCCTTCCGCACACATACGGCGCTTAGTTTGGTGCCGCTACGTGGTAAGTGGGAGGCAGATCTGGCTCGGCCCGTGACTGACAACGAGTGGGACAGGGTGCTGCAGGGCCCGACGAGAATCCCCAGGAACATGCGCTTCCGCCAAATACAATTCTTCATCTTACACAGGGCATATCTCACGCCCGCCTCTATTAATAGATACTTTCACCGCACGGATGCATGCTGCCCCCGCTGTGCGGAGCTAGACGCTGGCCTAATCCATATACTGTGGAGCTGTCCCGTACTGAGCACATACTGGTAGGCAGTGCAGGAAGCGCTCTGCGAGTGCACAGGTCGCGATATCCCATTTGAGTGGCCAGCCTACCTATTACACCTTTTCCACAGAACTCCTTCCACAAAGGTTACCTCTAGGTTCATTGACTTGGGGTTTGTGGTGGCGAAACGGCTTCTTACCAAGCGTTGGAGGACGGCTGCTCCACCACATACGCGGGCATGGCGCGGTTCCTTTTTGGTATGGGCTAAGGCGGAGAGCACGGCCCTCTGGAGGGAGAAAACGCTAGGCCTCAGGAAGACGCCCATTGCAGCCCAGTGGGAGGCACTTTTGCAGACCTTGATGCGCTCAGGGGAGGATGCCGCAAAGGCCTGTCAGGTGCGCGATGAGGGCGCCACCCCGGGGGGTATGGAGTTGGTTTGTCCAGCAGAGTGCCATGGCATACGATAGCGAGGACATAGTCAGGTTGGCGGGGCATAAGAGCAAGCGCGCGACAGTCTGTGCAGTGACCCGTATGGGAGGAATGGGGCTGGGGGGAACGACTTACGGGACATTGGGTGAGCAATACTTGGACAATGGCCGGACTTTGCTGCTGTTGCTGCTGTTGTTGTTCTGGTGGGGCGTTAGCTGTTTGGCCCCTGTTATTTTTAAGATTTGCTATCTGTTTATGGAGAAACCCTAGGAGAGAATGGGTGAAGTATTAAGACTCTTGCTTTGGGGTCGCCCCTCCTGTGGTAGAATCTCAAAAAACGGCTCCACAGTTGGTGCCACTGTTGAGAGGGCTTTCATTGTGGCAGGACACCAGGAGGTACACCCCTTCCTCACAGTCCATTGTATGCCCGTCTGAGTACATAGCCATGATATAAATGTTGCTGTACATTATTCGGTTTCCTAATGTGATGTACACCTTCTCAAAACCTCAATAAACAGATTTATAAATAAAAAACAAAGCAAGACTGACTGCAATCTCTATTTCCATGTCAGCAATCTCCATTTCCGACTTGTTCTGACACCAGTTTTCTGTACACCAATCCGATTCACTTCCTGATGTGTGTGTCATCGAGAGGTTCATAGATGACGCATCCACACGCAACGAAAAAAACGAAGACTCCGATGCCAAGTATCTCGCCGAAAACAATACGATGCAGAAGATAATTAATAATGTAAGACCTTTTCTTGAAAGTAAGCGATTCCACTTTTATTCAAAATATGCTTCTATACCATGTGTTTACTTTTGGGCCACTGAGTCAACATTTACTTCAGCAAAGAAACTCCGATGCTCCTTGAAAATATTCTGTACGCATGCGTCAGACAGTCCCTTTGTCTCGCGTCTCTATCTCTCAGCGCGTCTTATCAGTGACGCGCATAATTTCCGTTTCAAATACATTTGATGCTTATTAGAGAGTTTACACCAAATCTTTGAAAACCTTTCTTTTGAAGATGACTAGCGTGCGTTTTACCGCAAGGTTACATTTTATTTCAAGGTTTCTTTGAGACTTTCAACGTTATTATTTAATTCTATTAAACTTTTCCAATACATGCCATGCCTCACAAGGATTTTTCAATCTTTCTTGTTTACTTATATTGAGCCTTTGAATCTTCACACAAGCATAAGCATACGTGCCTTTAAAGTCTTCGCTCAAGTTATTTTAAAAATGTCACAAATAATTAAATTCCTCCTCCGTGGCTATCTTTCTTTAAAAACATACGAACAACAAACAAGTACCTTGCAGGTCCGATCCACCCGCCGTTGAAAGACCACTTGACTTCAAATCCTAATATGTTAGAAAGGATTTCTTTTCCGCTGAATTCTTTTCCGTTTTAGTTAGTATGATGTTGAGGTGCTCTTCACTTTACACACACTTCTTTCTCCGCTCGTCGCCAGTGAAATATTTTCAAGTATCACGCTTACAATATGTTTGGGTTAATTCGAGGTTTAATTATGAAAACCTCATCCATCAGCTACCAGGCTGCAACTGACTAGAAAAGAACTTCAGACTCTAAACATTCCAAATTCCAATGAACTAACAAGAGCAGATAGATGTATGTAAACACCACAGTTAAATGCAGAGCCTTTGTGTGCTCGCAAATGTAAGAGGAAACAAGCATTGTCATAGCCAATAGGTCTCGCCTTTGGGACCTTATAAGTGTTTAGTTATCCAGCCCAATATCCTTGGTGCAACAACATTAACTGTTGCATGGCTAAACACTTAAAAGGTCCCAAAGGCGAGACCTATTGGCTGTGCCAATGCTTGTTTAACTTAGTCAGGGTTGGTAACTTAGCTCTAGACACATTTAAAGGTGTTTGGTGTTTGTTAGCTGGTTGAAGTAAGTACAAATATGGGCGAAAAATACCGGCCTTAGGTGATTTTGCTTATTTTAAAAATACTGGTTTGCCGGTTGAAAAATGGCCACATGGCAACCATATATGCCTCAAAAATAAGGCACTGAAAAACAAAGTGACAATAACATTGTGTTACTATCATGTTATTTTTCCTTTTTGCACTGTGCAGAGAGCAGCCGGACGACGCTCCTTCGTCTTAACAGAGGAGCCAATGCTGCACCTAAAACATCTCGAGAGTATTAAACAGCAAAAATTAGGATGTTTTGCTAAAAATTTAAAACAATAGTCATTATATAAATGCATTATTTGTTTATGAGTAAGGCAAGGTGGCAAGTTATATTTTGTAGAATATTGGAGATCACTCAAGGATTTTGTATATCATTAAAGTGTATTTGTTAAATGCTCGTGGACAAATTTATTTCAGTAAATTAGAGATTTTTTTGTAAATGTTGTAGTCCGCGGCAATGGTTAGCTTAAATTTTATTGAAAACAGTGTTAAGCGAACGACAGCGGCTAAGTTGAATTATGGAGCACATTTAATGTAACTTTCTAGGCAAACTTGTTCAATGAGTGCATGTGCAACCAGGATGGCCTTTTTTACGAACCATGACTTCTTATATGATCTCTCGACGGTTGACTCATAAAACTGATAATGTGCACATTCAGCACACAGGTACATTTGTTTCAGAGAATGTGCATTCATTGCTGTGTAAGAAGTACGTATTTTATTTCTCAAAATGCAGTCTCCCACTGTGGCAGCAAAAGTACTTAAAAGATTTAAGGAATAGGCAGAGTGGGACCCTGTTTTATTACAAAAAAAAGTGTCATTAACAAGTAATCGGTCTTTTAAAGACGTGTGAAAATTCGCAGATGAGATAAGGCACCATCCACCGCCTAGCCAGCCCAGAGCATCTCCAACTGTGAATGTGTGTCCCGAAACCTGCATCAGCCCGGGCTGAGACACGATGGGGTGGTTGGGCTGGCTGACTGAAGCCCATTCAGAAAAAAGGCGTCGTGCGCCTGGAAGGTCATGGGGCCGCCAAAAAACATTGTCACACTGGCCGCCATCAACGCTAAAGCTGGCGCGGACTATCCAGAGTTGGCGTGCTTCAATAATCAGCCGAAGGTTGGAATTGGTGAGGAAGTTCGGGACGTAATTTAGAAGAGGGCACCTCCGGTAACGGTAAGCGCTGCATTTGGTGGGGGAAAAGTGGTGGGGGAAAAGTGCTGTAGGACAGTGGGGCCTTATTATCCTTCAGAAGTAGCCATAGTTGCAACAGTGGTATCAGAACGTTCCCTACTATGTACTTATCATCAATAGTTTATGGGTTTATTTCAGTAATTGTCATGTTGTCATTGACGTCATTGATCGCAGCGAGGTCCTCCAAAGACAGAGGAAACAAGTGATTAATGAGGGAGTGCACACACGTAAGACAGAGTGGCATGTGAGAATGTGAATGGCAAGGAATATTGACTGAGGGAGAGGTGAATGGGTGTTATCATCTGTGAGTGAATGCCAGGTTGGTGGGCAAAAGGACGAGTGAGTGAGTAAACGTAAGGGTGAGCACGAGTGTGCAAGTGAGATGGACGAGTGTGCAACAGCGAATGACGAGCAAGTGTGCAAGAGTACGCATGTATGCAAGTGAGAGTGACCGGAAGATAAGGGGTTGTCACGCTACTGATAGCTCGTGTTGGTGTAGCACAGAGGACTCACCTGATGATTTTTTATATTTGCGCTATGTCAATCAGAATATTGATTATGTTTAACATCATTTATTTGTTTTGAAACCGCATATGTGTTCATGTGTTTGACCTTGCCCTGAAGAAGTCCATCTTATAACAAAACGTGTAGGCTTTCTTTGCTGAAAATATGTGAAATGCTTTAAAAAAAAAAAAAACAACACGCACACCATACCAGGTGTAGCAGACAAGTGGGGCTGCCTCAGCACCTATTGCAGTGCTCATCAGGGCTTATAGGCCTTATGTCCCAGTAACTATTAACATGACCCCATTGGGGTGTTACTCTCGCGGCTCATATTTGCTTATGATTTGAATGACATGGATTAATTATGTTTGCAATATATCAGTCAGAATATAAATTTAGCATTGTGATTTAGTTTTGAAACTACACTGTGATACTTCTACCAGGCTGAACTTCGTGTGTGTTTGACCTTGCCCTGCAGAAGTCCATCTTATGGTTGAAACGTGTTGGCTGTCTTCGCTGAAAATATGTGACATTCTTTTAAAAACCAAAAAAGAAAAAGACAAGAATCACATCTTTGTTCTTGGATTATTGTTGAGGTGCTTCTCTACGCATTATTTTGTTACTTGCTACCTACCCTTGGTTTTTGGCACTTTGGTAGCAGATGCTTGTAGTGTGTGCACACACACACCTGTATATTTTTATGCTTTAAGACCTTTTTTTTTTTTTTTGTCCTCCTCTCACCTGATCAAGCAGCAGCGGATTTTATAGCCAACAAGTATAAATGGATCGGGGGGGCCCAGTGGCTTACCGCGCTTGCTTGGGATCACCAGACCCATCCCTTCTGATGTTTCTCAGGGATATGGTGTAATCATTGGACAGATGGTATCAAGCTCAACGAATGACCCCAACACATTAACGGGTGCCAGATATTTAAAACCTTGTCCACAGAGCGCTCATACTCCAACCTAGCCATAATGAATGCCGCATTCAGCCAATCCTCTCTTTTCGGGGGGGGGGGGGTGGATCCTTCCATCTCTTGCATATCTCTCTCCGGGCCAATAGTATCAAGTACATTAGTAACCCTTTATCCTGCTCTGTGGCGGAGCTAGAGAAATGCCCGTCGGCTCCAAAGAACACCAATGAGGGATTTACTTCCACCTTGGATTTAAAAATGTCCCGGAGGGATATCCCCACTTCATTCCAGAATGCCTCCAGATGTTCACATTGTAAGAAGATATGCTCATCATTGGCTAACGGGGTATGGGACCTTGGACATTTAGGAGGGGGGCAAACTTAGCAATCTTATAGGGAGTGTAGTAGAGTCGATTTATAACAAAAAAGTGATTTTTCTTTAGGCAGGGTGGCTTTATAAATTTATAAAGAGTTTTTAAAGAAGGCTCAAAAAGAGCTTCAACTTGAGGGCCCATATTGGAGTATTTCCATACTTCAATCGCCTTGGGTATTTTGATGTCATCTGCCGCTAGAAGAAGATTATACCAGACCGAAATCTCCTTCTTTATTTGGGGCCCTTGCTGACACAATCTCTCAATTTCCCCATTGCCTTTTATCTCGTCCTTCTCCTTTTCCACCCCAAACCAAGAGGTTATCTGGAGGTATTTAAATCTGGACAGACCTGGACCAATCCTAATTCTTAGATATTCCCAGGAAAAAACTCCTTCGCCATCCAACAGATCTGACCAAATAGAAATACCAGCACGTTTTATTGGGATGGCTAGGGAATCCTTAAGCCAAAGAGGTGTGCCAGGAGAATCCCATATAGGAGCCAGGTCTGAGTAATAACCAATCCCCCAAATCGTTCTCACTTTATACCATAACTCTAAGGCAGCCCTCAATATCTTTAGTCTAACCTGCTTGAAAAATCTGGGGGAACCAAATTTGTAGAGAAAAGCCTCTCCTATATCCCCTCCCTCAGTTCTCACCATGTCAGCTAAAAGTTTGCCCCAGCTTGAATCATCCAGCTTCCCCAACAACATTCGTATGCTCTTAAATTGAAAGGCTGCTGAATAAAGGCTTAAGTCTGGCAAAGCCAACCCACCTTTAAGGAGTCTACGCCTGAGCTTTTTCCATGATAGCCTTACTCCTTTATCGCCCCATATAAAACTCCCTATCCTACTCTGTATTTTATTAATACCCTTCATTGAAAATGACAACGGGATGGTAGAGAATAGAAAAGAGAGTTTGGGAAGAATGACCATCTTTACAAGGTTGACCTTGCCAAAAATCGTCAAAGGAAGATTACCCCATTTGTTTAGCAGACGGACTATTTCCTTGGAAACTCTATCTAGATTAATTTGAGGGATTCTATCCATATCTGCGACCACTGTAATTCCCAGGTATCTAAACTCAGTGGACACCTTCCCACACCAACTGTCTATGTTCCAACACATGACCTCCGTTTTTGAGCTATTTACTTTATAACCAGATAAAGCACCAAATGAGGCCACTAAGTTTTCTATAACCGGGATCATGGTTTCCGGATCACCAGTATATACTATTAGGTCGTCCGCATAGAGGGCTAACTTCGAGCTGTGTGGGCCAGATTGAAAAGGGACTATTAGATTATTTAGCCTAATCGCTTGGGCCAATGGTTCAATATAAATATTAAACAATATTGGGGAGAGTGGACAGCCCTGCCTAGTCCCTCGTTGGATGTAAAAAACAGAGGTAAGCACACCATTCAGGAGTATCCGGGCTGAGGCCCCCTGATAACATCTCTGAAGGGTCTCAATAAAAACCGGACCAAATCCCATCGCCTCAAGGACAACCCACAAGTAAATCCAACAAACTTTATCAAAGGCCTTGGCCGCGTCTAGCGCGACCAAAGCCATGGGAACTTGCCTTTGTACCGCAAGATCTATATTTCCTATCAATATATGGGTCAAATCATTTAAGTGTCTTCCGGCCATAAAACCCTTCTGGTCCTGATGGATAAATTTCGGAGCCAGTTTTGCCAATCTCCCTGCTAGAATGCCGACAAAGATCTTATAATCGGCATTCAGCAGGGAGATCGGCCGATATGAATCTGCCTTAGTGGGGTCTTTACCCGGCTTTAAAATCAGAACCAGAATGGCTTCCTTCCACGACGTAGGGACCCTGCCTCCTATCGAGAAAAGAGAGTTAAAGATTATCTTTAAGGCCGGAACTAGCTCGTCCGCTAAGTGTTTATAAATCTCACTAAGTAGTGCATCGGAACCAGCCGCTTTTTTATTCTTCAATCTCCTAATTTGTTCCTGAATTTCTTCTTCGGTAATGGGAGCATCTAACCATAATTTATCCTCCGAAGATAACGCTGGGAGCTGTTTATCACTTAGCCAAACTCTTATTGCTTCAAAAGTTGGAGCAGACCCCTCCCTGTATAAATCAGAAAATAGAGATAACAGACATGTTTGCATATCCTCAACTCTATTCGAAATCTCTCCTTCATTATTTACTACGAGTTCTTCAATATCGTTTTTAGATCTATCAACTCTAGCCTTCCAGGCCAACAAAGCCCCAGCTTTCTCCCCGTATTCAAAGTTTTCCATACGAGATGCGTCCCACTGTGCTTTACATTTATTGTCCAGCTTCAACCTATAATCCTGTCTCGCATTATCAAGATCTAATGAAATCAATCGAGCTTGCTCAGGATCATTAGAGAGGGATAACCAGGCAGACTCTAGCTGGCCGATTTTCCCCTCTAGATCTTTTAAGGCTTTGGTCTCTTCTCTATTGATTCCTGAAATTAATCCGTGGAGGGTCCCTCTTAAAGCGGCCTTATACGCATCCCACACAAAATCTAGCGAGGTACTACCGATGTTTCTAGGGAAAAAAGTGGATGGAAAAGGTCTTAATAGTTAATATAACATCAGGGTTAAGCATTGCCCTCTTTAATGTCCACCTTGTCTGCCCCCGTTCTCTACCGCTAGAGAGTTTTAAAAATAGAGGGGCGTGATTTGATTTATGGCTAGGCAAGATAGTAATCTGCTCGATATTTCTGCGTGAACCCTCCTTTACCCTCCACGAGTCGACTAATTGGAGGTCATGGATTAAATTCAAAAGTGCCCGACGAACCTTAGGGGCTCCTACGTAGTGGCTTAGATTAGATCTATCTATTTTAGGATTTAACAGCACATTAAAGTCCCCTCCTAAAACTAAAGGTGGTTTCTCCAGCAACAAGATTGATTGAAGTTTAAGCAAATAAGAGGGATCGTCCACATTCGGACTGTAGAAAGAGACACATGTTGTCTCTACATTATTGAGAAAATTGTTTGCGACAATCCACCTACCCGAGGACTCGGATTGAATTCTTCCCATTGTACATGATGTACCTTGTTTTATTAGAATCGCAACTCCTCTTATGTGAGACAACTGATGGGAAGCGCTGAAGCACTTTATCCAACTAATTTTTGAAAATATAGAATTACTTTCCTCCAAGGACAGATGAGTCTCCTGTAGTAGGAAAACCTGAGCGCGGGATAGTTCCAGATACTTGAGAATCAATCTCTGTCTCCTGGGGCAGCGCATACCGTTTACATTCCAGGATAAAAACGTGGTCCCTCCCCTCTCTAACCCTGTGTCCCCCAGCATCTCAACCGTCATCTTGCACCACTAACGGCCATATAAAAAAAAAAAAAACTCTCGATTAAGACATCACTTTTATCAAAATATCGGTAAGATGAGGTATTTTTTATATTTTTGCCCATATGCTCCCCACCCCAGTGCCCCTCTCACCCCCCCACCCTTAAGACCCAGTGCCCGGAACAAAAAAAAAAACCTAACCCCCTAACCCATGAGAAACCCTCCTTACCAATAGGCGCCGCCTTTTGGCTCCCCCTCCCGGTATATGCCGGGCTTATTAAGAATTCTCTAAAAAAAAAAAATTCTTTTATCCTTCCTCTCCCCTTGTTTTTAGATCTTATCCATAAATTGCTTACTCCTACCTCTTCTAAGAATAGATGTTACTACTGCCGTTTATCTCTCTGATCTTCCTTTATCTTAACTACCAAGGAGTCTGCCTCTTCTAATGACTTGATCTGATACATGTGGTTATTCCACATTACCCGGAGTTGCGCCGGGAACTTACATTTTGCAATTGCCCCTAGAGCATTTTCCAACCTCTTTCCCAGTTCCCATTGCCTGGCTGCCGTGATATGGGAAACATCAGATCTTATTTGGAAAGAAAACGAATTGAAGGTTTTAGATGTTATCGACTTCTCTTTCAGGGCTTGTGCCAAGATCCGTTCCTTAACTGTAAATGTTAATGTTAAAAAATTAATCAAGATCTTCCTTGGCTTTTGACACGCAAGATTTCTCAGGAAGGGGTCCCGATGAACCCTTTGTATCTCTATGTTCAAGTCGATTTCATCTGCGCCTTGCAACACCGTATCCCTCAAAAGCCTGATCACAAACCCTTTTAAGTCTGAACCTTCTTGTGCTTCAGGTATATTCAACAGTCTTGTTATTTAGTCTTGAATGGTTCTCAAGCCGCTCAATGTCCTCCCTCATCTCCCTATTCTCCTTGGACAACCTCTCTATATCACCTTCCACCATGGAGATTGAACTCTTCATCTTTGGTAAATCATTTTCTATAGAGTCAGTTCTCAGTGTGACCGCATCTATCCTTGCTGAGAGTGCCTCACATGAGGCCTGTATTGCTGCCAGATTGGCTTCTGAGGTAGAAAATCTATTAGCCAACACAGCTTGATTACTCTCAGAGATGGTAAATCTGGAATTGATGTCGTCCTTCATTATTAGGAGAATATCCGCTAAAGAGGAAAGGGAGAAAGAGGAAAGGGAGGAAGAGGAGGGAGTCGACTGATGGCCAGAAGATGTATTAGCACAGGAAATACGAGCGTTCGATGTATCAGGAGTATCTGAGGCTGAAATAGTAACCGGAGCGGTAGCACTGGTAACTGCACACACGGAGGTCGCGGTGATGGTGGCAGTGTCATTAACCCCTCTAACACTAAGCCTGTCCCTCTCTAGATCTGATTCTCTAAGTTCCTCTTCAGCAAGAGCAGCGAAGGAGTTTGACAATCTTATCTCCGGAAGGATCCTCACCAGCTGCTCCTGAGAGGAATCTATAGCTGCAGAAGAAACTCCGCCATTAAGAGCCTGACCTTGCTGCATAGTCAGACCCTCATGCTCCTCATAATTCTCCGCTGCTGTTCCATCTTTTATAGACGCTGTAAAAGTGGCGGTGGTAGTAGCTGTGCTGGAGGCCATAACTTTGTAATAGGTCTTAAGAGATGGTGTCACTCTGATTTTAGAGGGGGGGGAGATTTCTTGGATTTTCCTCTTCTTCGCACACTAGTTGCGCTGACCGGATTCTTCTTTAGGGAGGCTCTAGAGCTATCTAATGGTTCTTCTAATGTATGGTCCTTTTTGCTCCCAGGTCTTATTTCTGAAATCGGGGGGGAGGTCCTCAGCGGGTAGTTAGAGGTTTTCAATTGAGGGTCCAAAACCAACCTTGCACGCAGGGCGTACCTGTTCCGGCAGGGGGCTTTTACCTGCGGTAATAGGTTTTTTCGCAGGAGACCCTCAGTACCGTTTACCGTCTCACCGCTCTCCAGCCCCCCCACAGCGCTCTCCTGGACGGAGTTATCAGGGCACCCAGCAGCTACATCCATCCATCCATCCACTAACACTCGGTGGTGCACACTCCACCGCCCCCAAATAGGAACCTCTCTCCTCCCTTAAAGAGCGTTTCTCACCCCACTCCAACCAAGGGAGATCGTCAAAACTGGGTCCTACCCTAAACCAGAAAGTAGTGATTCCACTATGGAGACACACAACTTCTCCTCCGACTCCAACTCCATTGACTCGCACCGCCCTTACTTGGTTGACCAGAAAAGCAGAGCTCCGATAGAGCCTTCCTACAGCTACGGCGCCGCTACCAATCACTTGTTGAAAACCTCCAGCAACTCCAATCCGAGCCGGATCCCTCCTCCACCAGCTCCGAGCGGCCAGCACCGCCCAATGCGCGCAGCTGAGAATACCACCACCGCTGCTACAGGAAGTATCCCCGCCTCGCCTGCGTCCTCGATCAGCTTTGAAAACCGACTCCATAGCAGTAAGAGGAGAGATAAATTCTTTACCACAGAGACAGGAGATAAAAACAAAGGGTAGCAGGACCTTTAGCAATGGGAAAGATGGGAAAGAAACATTTTAAATCCCACGCCCGGCATCTCCGAGAGGCGAACCACGACCGTTTAGCCTACGGCCGCCATGTTTCTCTCTGACCCGCCCCTCAATGCTTTAAGACCTTTTGGAACAACAGGTTAGGTGCAGTCTTTGAGGTCTGCTGCTTTTGCTCTATTTACATTAGAAGATCAATGTATTTGACACCAAAAGTTGCCAGTGTCAACCGAGTAAAGAAGGAATGATGCAAATATCAACTTCCAATATGCATCTTTGTATTAAGTCCATAAACCAGTTGTGCAAATGCTTCACAAAATGGCTTTAATGGCAAGCACAAAAGAAAGAATTGCCAAAAAGCTGCAGTGGTCCCCAAGAAATAATATGATCGCTATGCATTCAGGGGGCCATACAATTTTGAGCTAGCTTGTGTGAAAAGCAGTTGTTGAAATAAACTTAATTTTATTATTTGTATAGCACCCAGGACTTCTAGCATTGAATCCTCTGCTAATTTCAAATTAGAATAGAATCTGTATGCACCGCCCAAGATTCTGATGATGTTAAGTATGAAAGTGCAAACACTGGAAGAATTGGGGACCGGGAGTAATATTTGGAAAGTAGGAGGTCCAGTACCCAGGCTCCCAAGAAATCAGTATTTAAACAAAGGGGTAACTGTTCCTCTAAAAAGGAGAATCAAGACCAGGTAGATGAAAGTGACACACACATAAAATGAATTAGTGTGAGTGATATAGGAATTGCTCCTATAGTTTATAGTGCCTTTTATAGTACTCTTTTTAAGGAGTCGCCGCAGTTGTGCATGGGTGTATGAGGGCTTTGCGAACTGATGAGTGTGTTAAAATTACTAGATGGAACCCTGAACCAAAGTTTTTATTCACGGGTCCAGTCTGTAAATTAAAATGGGGTGGATCCTGGAGTACCTCTTCGGAAAAGAATCTTGAGGGCAGGTGTATAACTAGCTGCTGCTCACAGGATAAACGTGATAGTATTGAGAATACGTAATGGAGTCAACATGTTTCGCGTACTCTGGTGGTCCATAAGGGATCCATTTGCGCTTCTTCAGGACCGGTGATAAGGATATAAAAATTGTGATAAAGAAAACCGTATTCCAGGAGGAGCCTGTGAATCAGAATACCTTTTAATTAAAGGAAGATGCGTCCATGCGCTGAAGGTGTTTTAGTTTGAAGGACCTGAATCCAACATGGAAACGATAATAAAGAGAGAGCGAAAAAACAAACAATTATAGTCACTATATTAGCTAGATTAATATTGATCGTGGCCATGTCCTGTATGGTGATGTGTAAACACAAACTCACAACACATGCACTGCTCAATAGTGACCAATAAGAAGATTCTCATGCTGGTGTACTCATCAATAACAAGTTTATATACAGATATATAAAAGGAGTACTCAGAAAAATAGTGTAAAACAGCTTATTAAGTGCACAAACCCAGACCCAGGGTCATAAATGTTAATAGTATATGGACAGAAACAGTTGTCTTAGTAAGAGGGTGGGCTCTGTGTTGGTAAGAGGTGCTAATGGGAACGGACACGCGGGTGCCTGATTAAAAAAGTAAGAATTCAAAGGTACCAGTACGGGCAGAGAAGCGGATAGTGAAAAGGGAACTAAAATACGGGTGGTCTAGAGAGGAACAGCCACAAGTGCATAAGACTTAATGAACTCACAGTGCAAACAACAACAACAGAAATTAGGGCATACCCCTCCAGTAGAAGAGCGGGCTCCTTCTGGATGGTCGGGCTGAGAGATGCGTGTCCGTTCCCATTAGCACCTCTTACCAACACAGAGCCCACCCTCTTACTAAGACAACTGTTTCTGTCCATATACTATTAACATTTATGACCCTGGCTCTGGGTTTGTGCACTTTATAAGCCGTTCCTGATGAAGCGCAAATGGATCCCTTATGGACCAACAGAGTGCGTGAAACATGTTGACCCCATTACGTATTCTCAATACTATCACATTTATCCTGTGAGCAGCAGCTAGTTATACACCTGCCCTCAAGATTCTTTTCCGAAGAGGTACTCCAGGATCCACACCATTTTAATTTACAAACTGGACCCGTGAATAAAAACTTCGGTTCAGGGTTCCATCTAGTAATTTTAACACACTCATCCCTTTCACAAAGCCCTCATACACCCATGCACAACTGCGGCGACTCCTTAAAAAGATCTCCGTGAAAGAGCCCTCTTGCTGGGCCCGTGAGGGACTGCAGCGCCACCCCCACGAGGAGCATCGCCCTATGATGAAGAATGACACCCGCTAGGGTGTGTGAGGGCACTATAAACTATAGGAGCAATTCCTCTATCACTCACACCAATTCATTTTATGTGTGTCACTTTCATCTACCTGGTCTTGATTCTCCTTTTTAGAGGAACAGTTACCCCTTTGTTTAAATATTAAATGTTAAGTATGATAGGCCAGACAAAAACAAAAGCCTTTTTTGGCCTTTGGCAAAATAGGATAAGGTTTGCCAGGACTAGATGCCCAGGTGGGCAGTGTTCCAAAATTAGCATACAAGTACTAAGAACATTCTGAACTCTGAGCCAGAGCCACAAAGTCTGTACATGTAACTTATTTTTGTAGCACTTTGAATTCATGCCTGTCAACATTTGGTAACAGGAACAAGGGAGCTTTAGAAAAAATAATTGGGGAAAGAAATTCTCCATCAAGTTGCATTGCAAGGAGGGAAAAGTTAAGTGTGAGTAAGCTGAAATAATGAGTTATTTACTTTAAAGAGTGAAAATCTCCCACCTGCATCTAAGTAAGCCAAAGAGGACTGCACAAGTAAGTCACGTGTATTTTTTACGACTAGGACCTTCAGAATTTACTAAAAACCTATATTACCAGTGGCTTAAGACATGGACAAAGCAAGGCTGAATATGAAAGGCGTATAATAACAAAGAGGAAAAACAGCCAGGGCGAGCTGCCGAAGCAACTGTAAAATGCACTTAGAAAGGTATACAATAACACCCAGAGCACTCCAAAGTCTTTGATAAGGTCTGCAAAATGAAAGCAGGTCCGATTATTGTACATGATTCAAGGGTCCAACTTTGTTTGCAAATTGAAAGACAGAATAGTATCCAAAGTAACTGATGTAAACAGATCCACAAGGGTACGGTAAGTGAAGGACACAACCTGCAAGTAAACTGTGTTGGTATGTAAATGTGGACTGCAATGAGGAACCTTGAAAAGCCCCTATTTCTCCCCAAACGTAAGGTTTGTGTTCCGAGGCGAGTACAGCACTTAGAAAGTACACCCTAGGTATTACCGGCCGAAACAATAGCAGTGTCAGACCTGCATGAAATTACTGTAAGAAATGGAAATACCCCAAGAGCAAGTTGCACTCGGGGCAGTACACTTTGACTAGCGTCCCAAAAATTTGCAAAACTGCGTGAACGTCTAAAGAGGATGAACGAAACATACTCCGACCTCCGACGGCTGGAAAGGAATACGCGTTCATGGGTTGTAGCCCCCTGAAAACCTGATTTATATAAACACATGTCTTTGTGTACACTAATAAGAACAAGGCTGGCCGCACACAAGCGCGCGCGAAAAGAATGCCGCGGGGCCAAAGCGAAAGTGATCGCGGGGCAAAATGCTACCGCCGGCCACAGCTTGCAGTGCATGTGCCAGAGTGGTGCGCGAGCAGCAGTAATCACGCCATATGGCGCCTCTGCTCAAGCGTGCGTCCACGCACATGCACTGCAAGCTGTAGCCAGCGGTAGCATTTTTTGAAGCCCTCACTTAAATTCTCGGCCAGACCAGCGCAAGCGCTGGGTCAGGCGAGACCTAAAAAGGAACAAGAGTGATCTTTCTGACTGGTAGCAGAGAGCACTGATAATGGCAAAAAGCCTACGGACTTCGTGTAACAAAATCTGTATAAAGGTAACTTTCTGTTCTACCGACCTGGGCTTTCCCAGTCCCAACTAACAAGGTAGATTTCACAGCAAATTCACGAAAAACAAAGCAGCATTGGGACGTTTACGCCTAGGCAAACAGGTTATGTTGAACTGACGTGCAAACATTTGTTTTGCCTTGAGAGGACGCCCCAAGAGTGCATTCGTGGCAGAATGCATGTGGGGTTTCTGGCATAGCAGCCCACCATCCGTTTGTACATAGCTGTGCCAATACTACAAATTCTCAGTATGGATAAAGCATGCCACGACACCAGATGGAGTTTTTCCCCTTTGTAGATTGCAGTAATGGGGTGGGGACGTAAGCTGATAACCATCTGACAATAGTATCATCATTCATCCAGAATTATAGGTCCCAAAAGTTACAAAAAGCTGTCCTAAAGTCCTGAAGCCATAGATCCAATCCAGAGAATGTGCCCCATTAATGTACTGATTATGAAATCTCTTCGGCCAAGGAGAGACAGGGCTGCTGAAAGAAAGTCGAAAAAACCATTCCTACATTGGCAATGGACGGCTAAGAATACATTAAGATGAAAAGGAAGAACAGTCCGAAGAGTCGGCATTGACTATGTTCAGCTCTGAAAGTGATGGAGCAGAGAAGCACACAAGCACCCCCACCCCCTGCACATCAACATCAGTTTCTTCTTGACTCTATCCGCTCCCTCAGACTTGCATCCCAAAATAAATCAACAGTGACAGTGTGCAGATTTCTAATTTGAGACCTTTACAGATGGGAAAAGAGACCATTCCATAGAACAGTAAGGAGAAAGCACAGTGAGGAATCTGCGGTTAGCTAGATTACTCACCAGAAAAAGCATTATCAAAGGTAGCATGTGCTGACGGATCCTTCTAACTGCAGATTACCCATCTTTAGAATAGATATAAAGCAGTATCTCCCAAGGTGGAAAGTCTTTTTAATGGGCTCAGACAAAAAAGTCCAGCAAGACTGAACAGGCGAAATGTCCTTAATGTCAGACCTCGCTGCCAAGGCAGTAGTGCTTCGTGAATGTGTGCACCGACTCCCACAACACAGCCAGACAAATATCCAGAACAGGTACTCAGCATACCAACGTAGCAGCAGCAGCATGGGGCCAGGTGGAATAAGCCCTCAGTCCTTCTGGAGGCTCCTTTTGGCCGATGCGTGCCAAATCTTAATGCAGAGTACTATCCATCTTCACAAAGTGCATTTCTGCATCGCCTTACCTTTCTTTGTCCCCAAAAAAGCTGATAATCCACCCAATGGGCTTTGGTGTGATCGATGTAAAAGCTCAAGGCTCTTTTGGTGTCCCGCAGATGAAGTCTCTTGATCCTCCTTCAACAAGTAAGGCGGAGCAAAGAACATTGTGATGGTGACGGAATTTCAAACGTGAAAAGGAGTCATGGGTGTTGGCAAAAACACCCCATGGTCTTCAACACCAGTTTGTCTGGAAATAAGGTGGTGCAGGGAGGCTGCACAGAGAAAGCCTGAAGCTCATTTAAGGGATAAGCTGAAGTAATTGTGACGAGGAAGAGAGTTTAGAGTCAGCAGACACAAGCAGCTGGCATTGGCTCGAAGAGAGTACATGAGGAAAGTCATGAGCAAACTGAGATCTCAATGTGGCATCACAAAGGTTTTGGGAGGAAATGTGCCCCAAACCTTTTATAAATCTCAATCTCGACAGGTTATTTAAACAAGGACGATGTGTCCGGCAAACACAAAAGCTCCAAGGGCCATCAAATAACGTTTAATGGTGCCCACTCCCTTGTTACTGACACTGCCCGGATCATGTATAGGGAGCAGCAGGGTAGGTTGTATGATGCTGGAGACAAGGCTGGTAAATTGATTGCTTGGCTGGATAGGAAGGAGAGAGTGAATCGTGTGGTCCCAGAGCTCCGGGTTGCAGATGGAGTGTGTGTGACTGAGCCTGGCGAGATTGTGGAGTGCTTTGCTGACCACCTCCGGACGGTGTATTCCCCGGTGTCTGACAGAGATGAAGACGACTCTCGTCTCCTACTACGGGACATTGTCCTGCCCGGCTTATCCGTCGAGGACCGTGAGCGGTTGGATGCCCCCTTGGCCGTCGATGAGATTGCTACCGCGATTGGCTCCCTTCGCTCGGGCAAAGCTATGGGCCCCAATGGCCTGCCGATCGAGCTATACAAACTACGCCCGGATAAAATCGCGCCCTTCCTCCGTCGTATGTTTCAGGAGTCGAACGAGAGGGGTTCCCTTCCCGCCGACCAGCGTCTGGCGACTATAGTCGTGATTCCTAAGGAGGGTAAACCACGTGACCGCTGTGCTTCATATAGGCCTATCTCCCTCTTAAACGCAGAACCCAAAATCCTGGCTAAAGTCCTCGCCAACCGCTTGCTGAGCGTTATCTGTGATCTGATTCATCCGGATCAATGCGGCTTCATCCCCCACCGTAATACCGCTCTTAATCTGCGGCGTCTGCACGGCGTCCTAGCTAGGGCGAAATACTTTTCTGAACCAGCCGTATTGGTTTCATTGGACGCCACCATGGCCTTTGATTCCATCGAGTGGCCATTCCTCTGGGCGGTCTTGGAGAAGTTTGGCTTTGGGGAGGGATTTCTTAGCTGGGTGAAGCTTCTTTATGCCGGACCAATGGCTCAGGTGGTTGTCAATGGGCGGGCTTCCCGGCCCTTTGCTCTCGGGAGGGGCACTAGGCAGGGGTGCCCGTTGTCCCCTCTGCTTTTTGCTCTTGCCTTGGAACCGCTCGCCGCCTGGCTCCGCTGGGAGCCCTCTATCAGAGGGATCCGGTGGGCCCCGGGCTTCGAGGATCGGGTCTCGCTGTACGCGGATGATATTCTTCTGTACCTCACCTCGCCGCGACAGTCACTTAATGTTCTCTTTGATGTCCTCACCTCCTTTGGGAAAAACTCGGGTTTGATAATTAACTGGTCCAAATCTTGCGTGTACCCTCTCTCCGGTGGCCCTCCCGTCTTGCCGCCTCTACTTCCTATCCAAACGTCCTCATCCGGCTTTAAGTACCTGGGGGTGTATGTTTCGTTGGACCCGGCGGTCCGCTATGAGCAGAACCTCCTGTCTCCACTCCGACGTTTGAGGGTGGATACGGCTCGTTGGTGTAGGTTGCCCCTGTCTCCGCTTGGTCGCGCGGCCCTGTTTAAAATGATGTCCCTTCCCAGATTTCTTTACGCACTACAGAACTCATTTGATGTCATTCCGGTGGCCTACTTTCGGGAGGTGGAGAGCCTGCAGAGGAGACTGGTCTGGGACGGGCGGGCGCGTATCGCTCTGGCAAAGCTTACTCTCCCCTGGTACGACGGGGGCATCGCGCTTCCTGACATTAGACGGTACTATTGGGCCTCCCACCTGTCGGCAATTAACCATGCCACGTATGCTCCTGGTCTGAACCCGGCGTATGAGATGGATAAATTCCTGCTTCCCGGCGGTAATTATAACAGAGCGCTTTACTCCCGATCTGCTGGTGGTACCCTCACGGGCCCTACCAAGATTGCGGTAAGGGTGTGGAAGGCGGCGAATGTAGCGATGGGCTGGAGTGAGCGTTTAACGTGTGCTACTCCCTTGTTTGCCTCAAACCGCCTGGGGAGCCTTTGGACGACGAAAGGCTTTGAGCACTGGGACACGATCGGTATTAGCAGAGTGGGGGATCTGTGGGTTAAAGGCGCGGTCAAGACCTTCGCGGCGCTCCGGAGCGAGTATGAGCTTAGTGAGAGGGAGTTTTTTCGCTACGCCCAGGTCCGGCATGCCCTGCTCTCGGTTTTTGGGGAAGGGTCCACGGTCCCTGCTTCTTCGCCCCTCGAGGACCGCATACTCGACGGTCACGTTCCCGATAGTACTATCTCTTTGATCTATAAAAATTGATAAATAATCGGGCTGACCTCTTGGTGCGTCTACGGGAGGCATGGACGGGGGATGGGGTTGAGTTGGACGACAAGGACTGGCAGTCCGCGCTGTCATCTCCTAAGGAGGTGGCCATCCCGGCCCGTCTCCGTTTGGTCCAGCTTAAGATCCTCCATCGCGTTTATGTGACGGGTCCCCGTTTGGTCTCGATGGGGTTTTCTGAGGACGGGCTCTGCAAGCGTGGCTGTGGGCACAGTGCCACCTTTCTCCACATCCTGTGGGAGTGCCGCGAGGTGGTGGAATACTGGCGTCAGGTGCATGAGGTTATGAGGCGAGTCACCGGGGTCACGCTGTTGCCGGAGGTGCATCGTTGTGTGCTGAATGTGTGGGAGCCCAATGACTATAACGCGGCCCAGACTCGGTGGGCGGCCCTGGGGAACATGATAGCAAAGAGGGACATAGCGCAGCTTTGGGGTTCGCAGCGGCCCCCCACCGTGTCTGTCCGGAAGGAGAACATTGACTGGTGCATGTTCAGGGAAAAGACTGTGTATGTGGCGCGTGGTAAACCCGGGGCTTGGAACAGAATTTGGGGGCAGTGGAATGCGTATCGTGGAAGTATTTGTGCTCCCCCCCTGGTGGAAACGTCTGATGTAGCCTTGTCCCCCTGATCCTTGATGGTTCCTTACTTATCTGGCACATCTGAGTATAGATTAGTATTCCCGTCTCTCCCCCCCCCCTACCTCTTTGTTTCCCTGCTTTTGACTGCCATCGGGTGGTCGGATATGGACGCACCCCTGCTGTGGCCCGACGCCCATCTTATGTTTTCTTGCCTCGCCTTTGTTTTAAGTTGTTATTTATGTTAAAAGGGTGTATCCTGATTTCCTCTATGTGCAGTCTGCTCTTCTGTAGGGTGCGGAGCCCCGGTGGGCCAGTCATTGTGATTGCACTGTTTGATCTTTTACCTACTAGCGGCCGGCCCTGGTGGTTGTAGGCCCGTGCTTGTAACCTTCTTTCTGCACAATAAAAAAAAATTTCAAAAAAAAAAATGGTGCCCACTGCAAGTACTTGATAGGTCAAATACAAAACGCACAGAAAAACATCAACATCCAACAGTTTGTCTGTGTTGCTGAATACAAACCAAGCCATAAATTTGTGCAAGGGGCCGGGATAATTGGAATCCGGAGCCACTTTGATGACTTGGGCCCAGCAGTTCCTGATGTTCTTCAGAACTCAGGACAGAAGAGGCAGAGGTGAAAGAATGTACAGGAATCCCATGCTTCACGTTAGCTGCAATGTGCCTCCCAGAAAGAGCCTTCTTGAGAACTGCAGTGCGTAAACGTTTTGACATCGAGCATTCTTCATAGTGGCAGAAACATCCCACAAGGGTTCTCCCCATTGCTGGAAGACGCCGTGTGCCACCATGGGGTGTGACCGCTAATAGTGATTGGTCAGGAGCCACGGGTTGAGCTTGCCTGCCCTGGAGTTCAAAGATCCAGCCAAGTGGTATAGAACTAGGGAAGTGTATTGACCACTCAGCCAACTCCAAACGTGAACAGCTTCTTGGGGCAGGACCCAACACTGTCCTGCTTGTTACAGTACCATATGGCTGTGTTGCTCTTGTGAAACAGTACTAGCTCCGCTTTGATGTATAGTAGGAAGGCCTTCAACACCAGACAAATGGCCAGCAACATTAACAGATTGATCTGGAGCTAGGTTTACGTCAGAGACCAGAGTCTTCTGATCGCCACCTCTCCCAGACGACCACCCCATCCCAGCAGTAGTGACACATCTATCATCACCATCAGGAGAGGGCTCTGACACTGTTTCAATTGCGGCCAAGCAGCTACCACTGCAGCTCTTTTGCAGTCTTGTCCAAAACCTGGATGGGATCCGACAGGTTCTCTTGGTGCTGGGCCAACTGAGATGACAGAATCCTCTGCAGACCCCCGAGTCTGCCACCTGGCATAGTCAACAAGCAGAATGAAAGAGGCCAATAGGGTAAGAATTATCAGATCCACTCTCACTGAAACCAAGGACTGAGGATGGAATATTGGGATCATGGCCCAAAGGTGTTGGAGGGAAGATCCGAAATTGCACAGTATCCTAGATCGCTTCTATGAAAGGGAACCTCTGAGGAGTCAGGTGACACTTTGGTATGTGGATCGAGAACCCAAACAATTTCAGGAGGTGAGCTGTTATCTGGAGTTGGTCTAAGAATGACTGTGGGGAGCCCGCCTTAAACAGCCAGTCATTAAGGCAGGAAAAACTGGCACCTCGAACCTCCAAAGGAGTGCTGTGACCACTGCCATCACTTTCATGAACACCTGAGGGAAAATGGTCTGGCTGAGAAGCACAGCAAATTAAGGACGCTACTGGCCTACCTTGAATTGCAGGTAGCGTCTTTGGGACTGCAGGGCAGGCACATGAAAGTAAGCTCCCTGCACGTTCAAGGCCACCATCCAGCTACCTGGATCCATGTCATACAGAATCTGAGGCAGTGTGAGCATTTTGAATTTGTCCTTCTGCAGGAAGATATTCAGAGGGCAAAGATTTAAAATAGGATGAAGGTCTCTGTCCTTCAGTGCAAGGACATATTGGGAGTAACAACCAGACCCTATTTACAAGTTTGGTACCCTCTCTATGGCTCTTTTGACCAGAAGGTACTATACCTCTTGCAATAGGTTGGAAAATGTTCCTCTAAAAACACTTTGATGTGGGTGGAAGGTGAAGAAGGTTGGAAAGGCCAGGAAGGGCATAGCCCCATTGGACGATCTGAAGGATCCATTAGTCAGATAGTATACTCACTACCCCTGAAGTAAATGTTTGATTCTGCCTCTTGCAGGGTGGTCATGTGCCCATAAGAGCAACTAAGCGGCTTGAAGGCTGATGCCAAAGGGATGGGTACTGGAAAGGTCTCTGCATCTGGTGAACTGTATACTGTCTGCCTGATCCCAGTCTTCAACCGAGAATGGAAAGGGATGTCTGCTGCTGTGGCGGGGAGCACTGCCTCTACGTCAAACCACTGACATAGCCTCAAAAGGGACAACATTGCTCAGGAAACTGTCTGGCAGGGGTCGAGAGGCCCTAAGAAACTGCTATGGACTGGCTCTGCTTGTAGTGTTCCAGGGTAGGATCTGTCTTCTCACCAAACAAGTGAGATCTGTCAAAAGGCATATTCATAAGGAATGCTTCAACATAACCAGAAAAGCCAGTAGATCTTATTCAAGCATGGCATCAAAGCACCACACTAGTGACAACTGCTCAGCCCAAGCAATCCGTCATAGCCAGATCATATCCCAGAAGGCGTGTGTATATTTCTACGTAGACAACTATATGGAACTATCTTAAGGGAAGGCCGGCCAACGAAAACATTTGTCTCAATCCTCTTTGACTCTCTGTACGGGCAGGTGGGTGGGGGCGGGTGTTTGAGGGGGATGGGGATGGTGGTTGTTGACGGGGTTGTAAGGAATGAGCTGGAGTCCAACTTGCTTGTGGAAGCCTGGACCACCTGACTATCTGGGGTGGGATATTGAATCAAAATGTCAGGATCGCTCAGTGCCAGTCTACGGCGTCTGACTACCTGCCTATCCACTGTTGAGCAAGAACAAGTTTACAATTAATGTGTCATTAAAGGCTTTATTGAATAGGAGTAAGGGCTCAGAGGAAACTTGCTCAGCCTGTAGCACTTCTGTGAGGACATTAGTTTAAACTTCCACAGAAGGGAGTTTTAAGTCCAAAGCCGCGGCTGCAAGTCTAATGACTACAATAAAAGAAGCATTTTCCTCCGCTGGTGGTACAGGGTGTGAGGGGGGGCAGGGGGATGGGGGTATAAACCCAGCATATCAGGGAAAGTATTGAGCCTACTAGTCGCATGTAATTCCATGTATAGATTGCCATCTTTATAGCGTATAGGTAAGTAATCCCGATCATCATCTCCTAGTGGTGGTATAGTCTAATCAGAGTTTGAGCCGAAACGCTGGAGGGGCACCAGAGGGCAGCTCCGTGGTAGAGATAGTGTTTTGTCTGGATCTGCCTGTATGGGGACTGGGTTTGTCAGGGTCAGTTTGGGATGAGACTTTGATCGGGCCCGAGATGAGTTCAGCTCGGAGTCGGGCATCAGGAAACGGTTCTTCCCCGGCGTTAAAAACCAGTGTCGAAGGGACAGGTACAGTTTTTGCCACCGGAGTGGAAGTCAGCACCGAAGCTAATGGGCATCCTAAAGGGGGTTCAAGAAGCACAGAAAGCGTCAGTAGTTATCCAATAGGAGGCCACTATGGATTCTCGAGGCCCGAAGATGCAACAGAGGAGAGCCAAAGAGGCGCAATAAGGCCTCCCTAAAGGCCTTGATCTGCTGCGGCATCGCTGATAAAGAAACTCTTGGTTTATCTGGATCTATTGTGGAATCGGCTCCTCGACGAATATCGGGAACAAGGCAGAGTGGCACTTTGACGCGCTCACAGCTTATCCAGAAATAGACTTTAGCAGGATGGGACAAGTTCCAGTTAGCCTTCTTGTTTTTACATTGCGATTTGGACTTACCAGAAGACTTTAAAGGAACAAGGGTCTGTTGCAGAAACAGCCTAAGAAACTAGTCAGCACCCTCGACTTTGAGTGGGAGTTTCCTGGCTTCTTCCAATATTCAGTAACATACAGTTTGACTTCATAATACCAGATTACTTATTGGTTCATGAGGCCATATTGCTCATACGACTTGGGAGTTGTGGCCAAGCCTATATACCAGAGGTAAGTCTTGTGAAGGTCTAGTTATCAATATTTGTTTATGACAGTCAAGGTATGAACTGAACGCTGAAGTTTTTGGAGGGGACATTGTTCCTTTGCACACTGGTTTCTCAAAATGTTTTGAAGAAAAAACGTGTCAAACCTATGAGATAAAAAGGGACAAGGGGAGATCTGGATCCGTGCTCAAAGGCATGGAAAGAAAGCAACTGATCCGGGCATGCAAGGTAGCGCTTATCTGGGGCTTCGCTCAGTCACTTCTGCAGAATAAAGTCAACCCTGAGCTACACGACGCCAGCTCCCAGTGTGCTTGAGCACTGCTATAAAAGCTTCCTGATCCATGCTAGCACCTTGGGATGTTCTGAAGGTGAGGACTTGGTGGTTAGAGGTATCCATATGAAAAGCTGTTTTCCAAAAAGTGGGTCCCAATTTGTGCATCCACCAGTTGAGAACCAGATAATAGCCCCCAGGAGATAACAGGACACCAACTAGACAAAATAATTGCCTCTTGACAGCTGTTGAGCAGGTCTCCCAAGATCTATTCTGGCAGGCCCATATGATCATGAAGTCGTTTTGCAAGTGTAAAACCGCAATGCTGTCTCTCTCCAGGTGAAATGAAAACAATATAACAGCCCGTCGAACACATAAAGCGGTTGATGTTCCTCACCAATGGTTCAGAGTTGAATCTTGGGCAACTTGGTCTTGTACTAGATTCTAGCAGAGGATTTACTAATGGCCAGCAGGGCTTCCAATATCTATGAGCAGAGCCATAGATGTTGAAAGATTATCTCCTCAACAACCAGGTATTCAAGCTAAGTTGTTAAAAGCGGCAGTGAAACTCCACTATTCCCACATGATGTGGATATCTCAGTTTCTCTGTTCTGGTGAAGGTACAACAGAGCAGAGTACCAGACCTAGTAAGCAAGGCTGGTGCCATAAAGATCACTGTACACCTTGGGCTCTCCCTGATCTTCTGGAAAACCCACAGATCCAGGTGAGTCAGATGAAAGGCAGACAAGATTCCCCATTACAAAAAAGTGTCAGGCAGAAACCCCAGAGAGTCTGGTTCCAAACCCATCTAGGTAGGGATAACCCTCTCGTGTTTGGTGTTCTGATGAGGTGCAAAGGCGTCTACGAGAGGTTGACGTTAAACCCCGAAAATGGGATCAAGGACTTTAAGGAGGATTTCCTGCTTGTGTGATAAGTAGAGATGCAAACACAGGGTGTTCCCTCTAGCGTTGTCAAATCTCTCAGGTGGAATAAAAGCAGGAGAATGCCAAGTTGCACAGCCCTGTCCCACAGAGCTGTGTAGAGGGGACACCCCATTAACTCATGATGGAAAAGAGGGCTGTGATATTTTCTGTCACTATCATATCATGGATCGTAGCATCAAAAGAAAGACCATCGTCAACAAAAAGATGGACTTCAAGCTCAACATAATACATTCTGAAGAGTCAGTGGTGACTACAAGCTGGCAATGGTTCAAACAGAGAGAACACTCCCACCAGAAGGCAGAGAAAAGTTAGCACCAAAGCTAGATGGATTGGAACAGGTTTAGATTGCTTGTCTCGCCGTTGAACTCAGTACTCTGTCAAATACAATTGCAGGATGTACACATGGAGCTTGGCCTGGGGTACTACCTGATGCAGAAGTCTTTGGACCACCAAGCAGACACCGTTATCTTGGTAACTGGGAAATGCATTTCCCAGGCTGTATTCCAAAAGCGATTTAGTGAAATTAATCCATCTGGAGGGTATTGTGGAGCATTTTCAGTAGTTTCAGCAGTAGTTTATGGATAACCCAAGTTTCAAGTTGGTCTGCAAAGTAGGGGCTGAAGGAAGTGACAGTACAGAGCAGTATATAGGTGCCACTCCTGCAAGTTGATGTCTGCGCTCTTTTGAATCTCTTCCCAGATGCAAATCAATCATGACTGATCATGACATGAATATGCAAAACCTTATTAATCATCAAGTCTACTCCACACAATGGGATGGAGGGAGGACAGTGAGAAATCTGCAGTTACACGCATGTCCACCAAAAGATGTGTTAACAAAGTAACTTGTTCATCTGAAGGATGCTTCTAACAGCAGATTCCTCAAACTCTGAATATATATCAAAGCAATACTTTCTAAAAGGAGGAGTAAAATTACACCCGGAAGTCCTGCAGGACATAGCAGGCAAAATTGCTATCCCTGCTTACTTGAGACAGTAATGTCTGGTGAAGGTGTGGACGCACACCCATGTGGCAGTGTAGTAGATGTTCAGTACCAGAACACCTCTCGCCAATGCCATAATGGCAATCTTGGCTCCCATGGCCCACAGGAGGATGCTTTTTGGCAGGGTGTAACATTTTTATGCACAGAACATTCACCTCAACAAGGTTTGTTCCTGAACCGCCTATCCTTGATGGAATGCCCAACATAGAAGGACAATACTATTTTTTTAGGTAGGAAAGATGACAAAGTTCGAAGCACCAATTTGTCAGGGAAAGAGTTGGCATATGGTGGTTGTAGTGACAGTGCCTGCAGCTCACAGACAAAGTGCACAAAGGTAATTATTCTTAATGCAAGTCTTAGTAGTCAGCAACCTCAGGAACATCTGGGAACAGGTTAAAAAAGCGTGCACTTAAACAAGGTGAGCAACATGTTAAAGTTCCATTGTGGCATGGTGTAGAGCTAGAGGCACTCTTGTGGTTTGACACCCAATGATGACCTTTGACTACCATTATTTTAACTGACTTTAGTGTGTTATTTCATCCTAGTCTGGATGTACGACTGTCCTGCATATGCCTTGCTTCTCTTTCTTGTAATCTTGCTGTCTTTCAGTGGGAGCTGTCAAGGAGTAGAACAGCCTTGCCACGAATAGAATGTGCGGGATGGGCATTTGAAAGCATGAGAGGTAGAGAGAGTTGGAGAATGTACTTTTTGGTCTTGAAGTGCAGTGTTGTGGGCAGTGATGAACACGTGCTCGGTGTTGTACATTGAGAGATGAAGTATGTGAATCTATAAGCAGTTGTGCACAAATGTGCATTGCATTGTACATTGATGAGAATTATGAAATTCTTACCATTGGGGTTGACATGGCCTGTCATCCTTTTTTGTTTCAGCTTTTCTGCGTGCACAGCAGCGCTTGCAAGTTGCTTGGGTTATTCACGTTCAAGGTCTTTTTGTTTTTGTGAGGGATTGTTTATGTACTCTGAATGGCTTTGTGAGCTTCGTCCAGATAAAGGCTGGAACATGCGAGATTTGGAGAAGGGGATCTGAGAGCTCCTTCCTGCCGCAGGAATGCTTGCTTGGAACCAGGCCAGTTCTGGTAAGATTCTTCTTGCCCGGGTGGAGGTTTTTCCCGAACCTTCTACAGTGTTTAAAGCGGAGGGTTGCTGACTCGGAAACCAGGAGTTTGGAATCTGAGTGGGGGCGGACGTATCTACCTCAAGAGAGTGGACCCTGGTTGCTGAGGCTCTCAATCATGGCTGTTTACTTCCCCAGTCTGAGATGCAGTGTTTGTACACCAGGTGATGTAATGAGTGTTGGTTATTGTCATTGTGATGTATGGCCAGTGGCTTTGATCATTTGAGGTCTTTTCTTTGTGATGTAGGAGTGAGTTGAGGTGCACATCCAAAGTAATCATCTGACGTATATGAGTGTGTGTGTGTGTATATATATATATTCACTGAAAAAACCATAGGTTTCACACACGTTATAGTTAGGAATTAGCATTTAAAAAACCTTGCAAATTCACTGAAAAAACCATAGGTTTCACACATGTTATAGTTAGCTGTACATTTCACTCGTAAAAAACCAATGAAATTCCCCCGTTATAGTTAGTGCAGGCAACTATAACTCACGCGACCGCAATCCTCTGCTGATGCTAATACTGTATTTAGACACTTATTTGCCCATGTCTTCTTCCATTAAATTTTAGCTATACATATATTACAAATATTTTTTTTTCATAAAGACACATATGTCATCAGCAGAAGATTGCGGTCGCGTGAGTTATAGTTGCCTGCACTAACTATAACGGGGGAATTTCATTGGTTTTTTACGAGTGAAATGTACAGCTAACTATAACATGTGTGAAACCTATGGTTTTTTCAGTGAATTTGCAAGGTTTTTTAAATGCCAATTCCTAACTATAACGTGTGTGAAACCTATGGTTTTTTCAGTGAATTTGTACGGTTTTTTAAATGCTAAGTTACTTTACGCCATTCGTGGCGTGCGCGCCCAGTTAACGCAGTTCGTTCCGTGCAAGCACGGTGCGCTTCGCGCACCGTGCGCGCACAGTGAGCAAGCGGTGCGCTTTGCGCACCGCGCGCCCACTTTACGCAGTTAGTGCCGTGCACGCACGGTGGTCACGCGGTGCGCTGCGCGCACCGCGTGCCCACGTTATGCGGGATGGGCCATGTACGCACGAGAGTGTGGATAATTTTTTTTAAAAAATTTTTTTTTACCGTACGCGTACGGTAAACTTAATCGGCGATTTTTCGAAAAAAAAAAATTTTTTTTTGGGCATTGGGGTTGTTTGGGGACCCGTATATCACTGCTGGGTGGTTAGGATCTCAATATACTGCCCCTTTAGACATTTTTTGGCTTCATTTATGCTGCCCCACTCAGAGTGCGAGAGAGAAAATGGCGGCCGCCGCTTCCTGGTTTCGGCCGATTAGAATGTTTACTAAGATCTAAGAGCCAATCAGAATTGCGCTCGCGCACGTCACCGTACGCGTACGGTAAGCGCACCGTAAGCGCACCGTAAGCTGGCTCAGATATATATATTGATTTAAAGGCTATTTTCTCAGAATCTACTGAACAGATTTACACCAAACCTACAAAAGGCACTTCCTTGACCTGAGGACTACCTCTCTGCCAAATTTCATTTAATTCTGTTCAGCCGTTCGGGCTGTAGCTCTGTCTAAAGGTCCTATGGAAAAATGCATGGGAAAAACGCGTTTTGGGACCCCCCTTTTATCTCAGCCCCCGCTTGACGAATCCCCCCGAGACTTTCAGGGTAGGAGCGGAGCTCAACGCCCCACCTATTTTGAAAATTTCGCGAGGATTCGTCGACCGGCGCCAAAGTTATTCAAAATAGAATGTTGCGGATTTCCTATGGTAAGAGGGTCCTAACTATAACTACCTACTGGCGACCGCCAGTAGGTAATATATTATATATATATATATATATATATATATATATATTCACTTAAAAAACCATAGGTTTCACACATGTTATAGTTAGGTGGACATTTCACTCGTAAAAAACCAATCGAAGTCCCCCGTTAGAGTTAGTTCAGATAACTATAACTTGCGCGGCCGCAATCCACTGCTCATGACGTCACATATTACATCACTCATGACATGGTCAGTGGCATCACTCATGACATCACTGATGACATCATCCTTGTGATAGAGTGGCGGTCGCGCGAGTTATAGTTATCTGAACTAACTATAACGGGGGAATTTCATTGTTTTTTTACGAGTGAAATGTCCACCTAACTATAACGTGTGTGAAACCTATGGTTTTTTAAGTGAATTTGCAAGGTTTTTTAAATGCTAATTCCTAACTATAACGTGTGTGAAACCTATGGTTTTTTAAGTGAATTTGTATGGTTTTTTTAAATGCTAAGTTATGTATATATTATTATATTTTTTTTAAGGTTTTTCACCGTGCGCGCGCGCACCGTGCGCTTTTAACAAAAAAAAAATGTTTTTTTCACCCTTCGGGGTCCTTCAGGGACCCCCTGACAAAGGCTAGGGGGTCAGGAACTCTCTACCCTGCCCCCTTTTCACGTTCGCCACCTCTCTTTTTCAGTGTCGCACCCAAAACAAACAAAATGGCGGACAACACTTCCTGATTTCGACCGATTCGAATGTTGACTGACATGTAACCACCAATCAGAATTACGCTCGCGCACGGTGCGCGCATATAGATATTTATGTACTTTTAACTGCAATTTTGTCAGGAACTACTGTACAGATTGACTCCATATATGCAAAAGGCACATGCCTGACCTGAGGACTACCTCTCTGCCAAATTTCAAGTAATTCTGTTCAGCCGTTCGGGCTGTACCTTCGACTAAAGGTCCTATGGAAAATAACATGGGGAAAACGCGTTTTGGGACCCCCCCTTTTTTCTCGGCCCCCGCTTGACGAATCACCCCGAGACATTCAGGGTAGGAGCTGAGCGGAGCGCCCCATTAGTTTTGAAAATTTTGCGAGGATTCATCAACCGGCGCCAAAGTTATTCAAAATAGAATTTTGAGATTTCCTATGGAAACACGGTCCTAACTATAACTATCTACTGGCGATATATATATATATATTCACTTAAAAAACCATAGGTTTCACACACGTTATAGTTAGGAATTAGCATTTAAAAAACCTTACAAATTCACTTAAAAAAACCATAGGTTTCACACATGATTTTGGTATTCGGGAGTAATAACAAGGTGTGGTCAGCCGATTGGTGGCCATCGACTCTGGGAACATGCCCCCAGCCCTCCCTGGCTGCCCGCAATCTAGGAGTCATATTTGACACCTCTCTTACCTTTGACAAACAGGTAAATAGGACGGTTTCCACCTGCTGTGGGGTTTTGAGGGTGTTGAGAAAGCTCACCCATTACCTCACGCCTGACGCCCGCAAACTAGTCTCGGTTGCTCTTTTATCTTCGCGCCTGGACTACTGTAACGCCCTCTACCTCGGGATGAACAACAATCTGGTCCACCGGTTGCAAGTGGTTCAGAACGCGGCAGCAAGGTTCGTTGTTAATGCCCCTAGACGTTCCTCGGGAACTACGATCAGGAAACATCTCCACTGGCTACCGGTGTATGCCAGGATAAAATTCAAAACCCTGATCCTTGTTCACCGGGCGCTGCATGGCGCAGGGGCCGAGGGCATCAGGTCTCTCTTGTCCTACTACACCCCAGGCAGGGCTCTGCGATCCACAAGTCTAAAGCTGTTAACCGTCCCCCGGGTTGTGAAGGCAAGGTGGGGAGGCAGGGCCTTTTTCGCCCTTGCCCCCAGACTTTGGAATGAGCTTCCCCTTGACCTTAGGAATCAGGAATCTCCTATTTTGTTCCGTCGAGCACTTAAAACTCTGCTCTTTTCTGAGGCCTATCCCTAATGTTTCTTTTTTCTGCTACTTGATTGATTGTCTTTACATCTTCTGCGCCTTGACGCCCCTGGGCAAAGTAGCGCAATACAAATCCCTTATCAATCAATCAATCACATGTTATAGTTAGCTGGACATCTCCCTTGTAAAAAAACAATGAAATTCCCCCATTATAGTTAGTGCAGGCAACTATAACTCACGCGACCGCAATCCTCTGCTGATAACGTCAGATATTACATCACTGTATTTAGACACTTATTTACCCATGTCTTCTTCCATTAATCTTTAGCTATACATATATTACAAATATTTATTTTTCAGAAAGACACATATGTCATCAGTGATGTAATATCTGACGTCATCAGCAGAGGATTGCGGTCGCGTGAGTTATAGTTGCCTGCACTACCTATAACAGCGGAATTTCATTTGTTTTTTACGAGGGAAATGTCCAGCTAACTATAACATGTGTGAAACCTATGGTTTTTTAAGTGAATTTGCAAGGTTTTTTAAATGCCAATTCCTAACTATAACGTGTGTGAAACCTATGGTTTTTTAAGTGAATTTGTACGGTTTTTTAAAAGTTATGTATTTATTAATATTTTTTTTTTCCAGATTTTTCACGGTGCGCGTATATATATATATTTCTGATCTCTTGCAGGATGTCCAGTATATTTGCTTGAGTCTTATTTCATATTATTTGCTGCTTGTTTATTCATCAGTATTATTCAGCTGTTATAGTAACCAAGTGTGTAATTATTGCTTACATATAAACATATATATATCTCTCTGTGTATTTGAATCTTGTGCATTTGACATCTGGGAAAACCTTTCTGTTAGAGAGCATTGTGTAAAATAAAACCCCAAGCCTTATTCTAACAGAGAGAGTCCTTGCATTTTGTAAAATAAAACCCTTTCCTAAAGGTGCTGTGTTAAAGTCTATGCTTCGCTGGGTGTAGAGCCATTGTGTGGGAGCTGTATTTTCTGATAGACGAAGCAAGACACATGGTAAAGGACAAGTGGAAACATGTAAGTCCTTTCGAAAACCATATCACAAGTGGTGACTTAAACGACACGGTTGATCAGGCAAATATAGAAAGGCCTAAAAGGCTAACAAATAATTGTTACTGGTGCCATGAGCAAACACTTTTCACGATTGTGACAAATCAAACGTCAGAACCTTAGATAGCTTGGTGTGAGAGGATCAGCCTGACAATCCACGCACCAGGCCACAAACTTTTCTCAACGACTACAATAAACTGACTTGATAGACAGGCACGGAGTCACAAGGATAAAGTCCATTATTTCAGCAGCCCCAATCAAACCCCCTCAGTTGTTTCCAATCAATCTCCACGCATATAGGCGTAGGTTATGGAGGTTCGGGGCAGAACCTGCCCTGTTGCTGAGAAATGAAGTACTCCTGAAAAGGGAGATGGAACAGGGGACAAATGCTGAGGTGAAAGTAGCACATTCTCCTGGCACAATTCGGGGATAACAGGGTGATCTAAGCCCAGTCCTTCTTGATCATCTTCAGTACTTTTGGCACAAGTAGCAGTGGGGTAAAATGTATACACACTAGACGGAATGCATCTCCCAGGATGCCTTGAGGTGGAGACACCAGCACAAAGTAGTCACCACACTGCTAGTTCCCAGAAGTGTTGAAAAGATCTATTCAAGACATACCCTACTGGGCAAAGACGCCTTGAGCCGCCTCCGGGAGCAGGCATAATTTGTTGTTGTGTCCTTCTTTTAAAGAATCTTTCTTTGGCAGTATTCAACTATTAATGTAGGGATTAATTATAAATACATATCCACAAATACAATCAAGTACATAAAAAGGGACATTATGGCATGAGTTGTGGCTCTTATTAGAAACAGAGCTTACCAGTATTTTGGTTGCTTTAAAAGTTATTTGTTGTCTGCTGAGCTTGTCTGCCTTGGCATTTAGCAAGCCTTCTAAATGACCGGCCTTCAAAAAGATCCCTTGGAGGTGCAGCCATCAGAATCTTAGAGCTTTCATGCAAAATGCCTGCAACCCCACACTGTCCAAACGGTTGTAGTACTACTTGGCTGCTCTCAGGGCCTAAAGTTGGAGGCCCAGGCTGTAAGATCTTAGTTAGTAGACTTGCCTTGGTTTCTACTGTGGGCAACCGTATCTCAAACACTTGTGACTTTGCAGCTCTACTACTGCATAAGAGGCACCCTCCTCTGTAGGGAATCACAATGGGGGTTGCAACTCTGTTTGAGAAGTATCCAGGCCATTGGCAAGTCTAAACATGTGCCTTCATCAGTATATTGAAGGGACAGTAAATCATCTGCTTTCTCGCCATCTTCATCAAGAGGAATATTCTGAGGGCCCTGGACATTATCTAAATCCGATACAAATAAAGTCTTTAGCCTCCCTTTGTACTGGCAAAGAGGTAGTGGCACTTCCCAAGTAGACCTCCCAGAACAGAGGCAGCTCCTTAGCTATTCCAGATTGAGACACTGGACAAGCTAGGATGGAAGTTGGCTCTGGATGAGCTAACTGGAGACTGGGCAAGGGGCCCAACGGGGACAGTAAGCTCCAGGGCAGGCCCTACAGGGGGAAATCCGACTGGTGGATCCAGAGGGGCCTGGAATTGTCTAAAAGACTAGCATCGTAGCCTCCTAGAAGGCCTCGCCCTGATGCAGGGTCCTCGAAGGCCAGGGAAACTGGCCACATTTGGACCAATCTCTGGATTGGCTCTGAATCAGTTGATGTAGACAGAGTTGGATCCTCGGAGTGCCAATTGCACAACTTCTCCTTGGAGCGGAAGTGACAGGAGAAATAATAATGCCATTACGCTTATGGCAAAGCTTGTGTTTTGACTTGATTTTCGACTTACCAAACATGGAAGCTATGAATGGGAAAGGTAAGTGGAGCGGCGTGGTACCTGGAACATGACCTGTCTTGCTTCTTGTACTGAGTGAGGTACTACTGTGCATTCCACACCCTGATGGACTTTGGGTACATCAGGATGCATTTCTTAAGGGACTTCCAGTCATGATTTGACCGTAACACCACAGGTAGAAACTGTGTGGGTCTGTAAGAGACAACTGCTTATGTAGTCTCGGCAAGGTCTTCGGTAGAGAAACTGCATTAACATACTGCTTAAAAAACATTTTGGAGCCAAAAACACTGATAAAAAGTTAGAGAGCGAAGATCCAGATCGACGTTGAAGGGCGTGGAAATAAAGAAACTGACAGAGCACAGGGATGAAATGGAGTGCTGTCACTTCAAAGGCAGAAGATGGCGCCACCTACTGGAAAACAGGAATAATTGCTGAGAAAGATCCAGATCAATCCAGCACCTGAAGGAATTCAAAAGGTGAGGAATCTATGGTTGGAAGTGCCCACCAGGACCACTAGTTTAGGTTTCTACCTATGAAATGGAGGTGCTTCCTGTGCTCCTCTAGAAGTGGCATAAGAAAGCAGGCTTCCAAAATCACGCTGAGTAGTTTCAGGCATTTTGGATAGCGCCTCCAATGGGTTGGCAATGACTGCCCGGTAGTTCTTGTGGTCTCCAGTGTCAGTCACCTGGTCAGTGTCTGAATGTCCAAGGAAGGAATTCTTGCAGGGAGGTTGCGGCCTTATGTGATGGGGGAATTGTTTCCCTAATTGTTTACATAACACAATACTTATCACTGCTCCAGTAAACATGGCCTACCTTTTTTTCAATCCATGTGTGTTTTCGTAAGTGTGGCGATACCGCAACTCCTATGATAATTTTTACAATATATTTTTTTAAAGTTCCTTTGCTTCTGTGATAAAACTTTGAGGGTCAATGTCCACTGTGTCTTGAGAGTGCGTAAAGCAAATTCAAATTATATTTCAATACCAAACACAGAGTATTAACGGAGGCAATATCTTTGAATAACTCTACTGAAGTTTCATTAGATTTAGTAATTCAGTTCAGACTGGCTTAATGATATAAGATTGCTTTGCATTTGTGTTGGGGTAAGCAAGAGAAAAAATATATATTTAATGGCGCTAGGAATATGGGCACTTGACCACTGCTAACCAGTGCTAAAGTGCATGTGCTCTTTTCTAGAAAAAAAGCAACATTGGCTTATCCACAATTGGCACATTTCATTTACTTATAAGGCCCTAGTAAAGTGCATTACATTTTCCCAGGGCACTAGATTAAATGCTACTAGTAGGCTTGCAGCACTGATTGTGCCACCCACTTAAGAAGCCCTTTAAACATGTCTCTTTGAAGTCTCCTTCACTTCACAGGCCCAACTGGGTAGAAGTACTGGACCTCAGACACCACCAAAGCAGAACACTTCTGGAACTGAGGACATTCTACCAGGAAGAAAGACTGCTGTGCTGCTGGAGGGGCTGCCACTTTGCTGAACTGCTTTGCTGTGTTGGCCTGCTACCGCTTGCCTGGGAGTAAGAAAGACTGGACCTGCATCTCTACATCCCAAAAACAAAGTATATCCATAGGTTTGTTGGCTTGCCTCCTGTTTTTGGAAGTGTCAAGGATATCAAAGACTGCTTTCTTCATCCTGCAACCAGCACCTGGACTCTGTCTGCTGTGCGTCTTGCTCTGATAAGTGCTCTGATAAGCGGTGCCAAACCAGTCTTGGGTCCATGGAAGTGAGTACCAAGTGCTGTAACTAAGAAAATGCATGCATCGATGATGTTGCGCCGATTGGAACCAGTAAATTTCCCTTGTCACTGAAGCATCGCCACTGCTGCACGAACCTCAGACACCGATCGCCGTCTGCGCGACGCATCGTCCCGTTTCTGATGTATCTCCTACTTTGTGCAGCTCGCATCATCTACAGCCCAGCGTAGGTCAATGACAAAACGCCTCGATATTCATCGCAACTTGACTCTCAACATATCTTCGACTCTGTGCGCACGGAACCGACGCATCGCCTACATCTGAGGATTGACAGTGACGCACCACCTCCTTTGATCCATGCATCGACCATGAAGCATCCACAGTACTGTTCTGCGGGCCAAGGCTGGTCCCTGTATCCGACACGCGCTTCATCGTGGTTGGTCTGAACTTTTGGATTTGCCCTAGTCAAGCACTACCAGATAGCCTTGGTTGGAAGTATTTGTTTCCAAGGACTACAAAACAGTTTATACTTTAGAAATTCATATCTTGACTTCTATTTATTGGATTTGTGTCGTTTTGGTCTTATTTTGCTCATAAAAATATAAGCTATATTTCTAAACTGGTGTAGATTCTTTGTGATTTTTTTAATGTGTTACTGTTTGAAGTGTTGCACACATACTTTACACGTTGGCTCTTAAGAAAAGCCTGACTGCTATGTGCCAAGCTACCAGAGGGTGACCACAGGTTAATTTCAAGTGCGTTACTAATTTACCCTGACTAAGATTGTGGTTCCTGTTTGGACTGGGTGCACACCTCTGCTAACCAGAATCCCAATTTCTAACACCTAACTTCTCCAATCTGCAGCAGTGATTTCTGTTTTCAGTCAAAGTAGACAAGCAGCGCTGCACTGACAGGCTCTCAGGCAACTTTGTCAGCCTGGCCTGTCAACTGTTGCTATATCATAGAAGTGAGTCATAAGATTCAAAATCTGCTATAAACAATAGAGGTTTCCAATGGAAGTCAAGCATAGCAATAATATAAATGAGGCAACAGATTAGGGCGTAATAACCTCTCTACAATATCAAGATACTCCAATTAATGATACTAGTATCTTGATACCCAGTGATTTCCAAACAGTATTTTTGAATTTTACTCTAATTGACCTCTTAGCTCCTCTTTTTTCCTTTTCGGGTATTCTAAGTGACAACACCACTATGTTGGCAAGAATACAGTGCAGTAATTGTATTCACACCTCATGTGTGACAGTATTTTCAGATCATTTGAACACAGAAAGGGGTAACTTGCAATATTAGTATAGGAGTGTATTCTACTGTCATATATAAATAGGGAATATGTTGGATGAGGTTCTTTTAGCTTCACGGTAGCATGATCAGTTTGAAAAGAATAACGGTGGTCCCTCAGCAGAGAGGGAAATATTTAGTTTAATATTATTATGTTTATTTGTATATAACATGACTCACCCAGGAGGATATAGTGCTGAACAGGAGCTATATGCGCCAAACGTGGGCCGGGACCTGGTGAAGTGCCAGCTCTTCAGTTTCTTGCAAAATTCAAGAACAGAGAAGGCGACTCTGGTATGCAGGGGCAGGTCATTGTAGGCTTTAGGAGCGAGGTAGAATAAGGCACGACTGCCGGATTTGGTCCTGTGTTTGCTGGGGGGAGGGCGTTTGCAAGAAGTTGTGCAGCTGAGCGGAGGGGTTTGGAAGTTTATGCAGTTGTTGAGGTATGTGGGACCAATGTGTAAGTCTTTGTATGTATGTGTGAAGAGTTTGAAGAGGTCTCATTTGTGGACTGGGAGCCAGTGACGATGTTTGAGGTGTTTGGTGATGTGAGTGCCGGGTGGGTGGTTGAGGGTGAGCATGGCTGCTGAGATTTGTATGGTCTCAAGTTTTCTGGTACAGACTGTGTTGCCGTATCTAGCTTGATGGTGATAAGGGCTTGTGTGACGGTTCTGTGAGTGCTGGTGGGGAGCCATCTTAAGTTCTTCTCGATCATCCAGAATGTGTGGAAGCAGGAGGTGAAGTCTGCTTTCACTGGACCGGTCATAGTGAGTTTGTTGTTGGATTACTATTCTGATGTTCTTTGCGTGGGTTGCCACGAGGTGTTTGGGTCCGAGTAAGGCAGGCTACCAGGTGGAGTCTTTACTAAAAATGACTACTCCTGCCTTGTTTGTGTTGGGCTTGAGGCAGTTGGTTTTCATCCATCTGGCGACTTCGGTCATGTAAGTGGAGAAATTTGACCTGGTGTATGGGATCTTGTCAGAGAGGGAAGTATACGGTGCGTGTCATCAAAATAGGATATGACGTTGATTTTGTGGATGGGATGATGCTGGCAAGTGGAGTCATATAGGTGTTGAACAGGGTGGGGCTGAGTGAGGATCTTTGTGGAACTCTGCAGATGAGGCGGACAAGAGTCCGAAGTGAGGGAGCCAGGCTTTCCGACTGGGAGGGTTCTGTCAGGAAGGAGCAAATCCAGCGAAGTGTGAGTCCTTGGATGCAGGCTTTGTGCAGTTGTTTGATAAGGATGGGTTGGGTGTGACGTGGTGTTGAAGGCTGCGGAAAGGTCCAGTAGGATGTTGGCCGTGGTGTCACCTCTATACATGATCATTCAGATGGTGTCCATGTTGGTGATGAATACAGACACTGCAATGTGGTTAGACCTGAATACGGATTGATTGGTATCTAGGAGATGGGTGTCGTGGTTGGCTAAGCGGTTATCATCTTTTCCATAACCTTTGCTGGGTAGGGAAGGAGGGAGGGAGGCAGGAAGTGGGCTACTGTCTTTGGGTATGCTGGGGGGAGGGCAGAGGGGGTGGATGTACTGTGCCACGTTTCTAGGCATCCAGGAAGGTCGCGGTGATGATTGAGTCATTCAGGATCAGGGAAAGCGATGTGCTGATGGAGTCCTTTCCTTTGATGAAGACGTGGTGAAGGAATGGGTCGGATGGTTCTACAGAGTGTATGGATTGCACTGTTGTGATGGTTTCTTGAGTGGTGATGATGGTCAGGGTGGTCCTCTGGGTGCTGACTGAAATAGGCACAAGGAGGGAAGGGTCTGGTTGGGGCTCGAAGTTGTGATAGATGCTGGTGATCTTATTGCTGATGAATAGGGACAGCTGGGTGCGTAAGTCATGAGAGGGAGTAACGCTGGTGAAGTTTGCTGCCAGAGAGGTGAAGTTTTTCATTATGGTGAAGAAGTCCTTCGTATTGTTGGTGCTGCTTTTGATGCAGTTGGTGGGCATGAAGTGTTTGGTAGGTATGATTTGCTGATGGTAGGGACTGAGGGAGGAATTTTAGGTGCTCTTGTCTGTGTCATGCAGATTGTGTCTCCATCTGCGTTTAAGTTGCTTGCAGTGGTGTTCGATGAGCCTCAGCTCTTCTGTGTACCACCTTGCTTGCAGTCTAGTTTTTGTGACTTTGTTGGGTTTCGAAGGAGCCATGGTGTCTCTGCAGGCATTGATCCAGGCAGTAAAGTTGGAAATGGATTCTGGGAGGTTGGTGTTGTGTCAATGAAAGTGGTATAGCAGTTTGAAAGACTAGAATGCTTCTTGATCCAGTCCCATCGTAAAGATTTGGTGATGGTGTTTCTGCAGTGGTGTGGGATGAAGATGCTATAGTTGGCAAGGGTGTGGTCGGACCAGATGACTTGTCTACTGTGATGTCACTGAAGCTGGTGAAGATGGGGTCCAGTGGGTGTCTGGTGGTGTTCCATTCACTGAGTGAGTCCAACCTTGGGCAAGTCCTCAAACAGATTGGCTGTGGTGGAAGGGATTGGTGAGGTCCTCCAGGTGGTAGTTGAGGTCACCGAGGAGAATCAAAGCACTGGAGTCGAGGATCTGAGGGGGCGACGAAGGCCGCGTTGATGCAGGTCAAATGTTCCGTTCTGCTGGTGGTGCATTGAATGGATTCTTTGAAGAAGGTGATAATGATTCTGCTCCCTGGTCTGTTTGTCCTATCTTGCAACGGGGGAGGAGGTGATTGGCATGGCTATGACATGGGTCAATCAGCCAGGGTTTGGTCAAGAAGAGCCAGTCCGGTGACTGGCAATGTATAAGATCCTAGATTTCTGTAATGTGTTTAGTGAGGGAGCGAATGTTAAGGAGTATGGAGGACAGGGAGAGTGCAATGTAGTAGGGGTCTGGTGTGAGTGGACGTGTGTGTTGGGTGCGGTGGAAAGCGAGGTGAGTGCAGGAGGGTGCACGTGAAATGGCAGGTGGCACAGAAGAACGCACCTTCAGTGTTGGGTGGTGAGGCACAGCAGCAGCACTGGGAGATGAGATGAGGGTTCAGAGCGCAGAAGGTTGTGGTGGAGTTGCGGCGGGGGCAGAGGTGGGAAAAAGAAGAACCAAAGGCCCGAACGCTGGGTACAGGCAAGGCTTTGGCGTGTTTTCAGTGACCCAGTGGCATGTATCCGCTCGGCAGTCACCATTAAGTGAAAATAGTTTTGGTCGGAAACCAGTGATGTAACTTCCTGTGCAAATGAATAATGTTAATCCAGTGATGTCACTTTCTGTGCAGAAGGATGATGGGAAATCCAGTGATGTCACTTCCTTTCCAGACAGATGATGGGAGACAAGTCCTTTTGCTCGACTTCTTTTTTCAAATACCATCTCAGCTTGTTGCATAAACTCTGACACTTTCATTTTAGGAACACACTAAGCTTCGGTTATATTTTTGCTACAAAATTTATTGAAAAAATAGGTCTATTTATCAACTGTAAGCATGACAATCATTATGGTGTACATTAATATGGTTTAAACATCACATCAGTGAACAGGGCACACAAAAGGAACAGGCACAAAAACGTGTGCTGAATATAGGACTACAACTCAGTATATTTCTTTTGGTCACAATCTAGGAATCTACAAGTCATAAAAGTTCAAAGAGAATTTTAATGACCTAGACAGTAATTGGGGCCAAGCTAACCCGTCTTCTGAAAGGTGGAAAAGGTTGAGTTCAACCAAATAAGCATATACTGAATTAAAATACACGCCTAGAAGCAAATTGTGAAAATTAAATAACCGAAAATGCCTTTCCAATGAACAGGATCAGAAAAGAGAACAGGTGGAAAAGCCGATTATATATTACAAGTCTCAGAAAACGTTCTTTGAGTAAACATGTTAATCTTGAGACAGCTCACCGTGCAGTGCATAAAAGAACCAGTTCCACCAAACTAAAAGTCAGTTTACAATTTTATTAGCCACTGTGACATAAAGGATAACCCATAACACTTTAAAAATTATTCTGTGAAAAATCAAAATCTTGAAATGTATTGTTCACATTTTAAACATTAACAATTTTCCTATGCATTGCAAATTCTCTCCAGTGTTAACCAACCTCTTAGTGAATCATTGGCCTGGAAAACACTGGTACTCTAACAACAGATTTAAAAAAACATGACAAGGTACACTGAGGTTTGGGTGTCCACTCTTGGACTAAATAACTGATAGGGGCTTGGCCTAGCAGCCGAATAGGGAGGCCGTGCGATTAACACTCCGACCAAAGTGACTATTTAAAGGGAGTCTGTGACACTCGTTGGGGTGAAGGGGGTGTTTCGGGCTCCACCACCCGTAATTTGAGCACTAGCGGCACCTGCAGCCTACTAGCCAAGCTGGGGTGCGTCCAAGAAGGCATCACAGCCTACCATAAGGACGGGCGATGCCTTGCCCAGAGATTACTGGGTGCAGTGGTGGTGCAGATAGGGGCTGCAGCCATGGACTGGCAGGCAGGGTTCCACATGAAGAATAGGGAGGTCCACTGCACCCGATCAATGGACCTAAAGGGACGCAGGGAGGAATGGCCAGAATTCGAAAATTGTCTTGAGACTAAAATAGGGGAGCTCAGGGCGTATGTTGCCCTTTTGCGCCAAGGTCTCTGCAATGCAGTCACCTGAGTAATGGAGGCTGCGGGCCACATCTATGAACTCAAGGGCCCTGTAACGGAACTCTGCTCCCCCACCATCAGCAGAATTCAAAGATCTGGCTCTAGGTGCAGAGGATACAGAGGGTCGATTCCATCGCAACAACTTAGGCTTCCTAGCAACTTGGTTGGAAACCATTAAACCCAAATAGAAACTCTACTACTGCTTTGTTATTAAGTGCATGAATCTGCCCCTTGGCCCTCGACCCCCTCCCGGTTCTCCGACCCAGCCGATCATCAGTGGAATTCTTTATTTTCAAGATCTTGATACTACAAGAAGTCCAGACCAAGAAGAATGTCAAGTACGAATCTCACACCATAATGGTCTTCCCTGATTTAAAAAAAAAAAAATGTTCTTTATTGATTTTTAAGTGGTAATAACAACAATGAAAGAGATTCAAACAATTAACATTCAGGAAGGTAGTGCAATGGTGATAGTTGAATCATAAACATAATCCATTCTAGAGGAGGGGATGGGGATGTCAGGTGGTAGCAGAGTAATTTGTGAGGGTAAATCCACAGGGAAAGAGGAGAACAACAAAGATGGGGAAGGCTAGTAGGTGGCTAGTAGGTGGCTATGTCAGGAAAAAGTGAGAGAGAAGAACAAAGTCCTAGGTAGGGCCTCAGTAGGAAGGCAAGGCGTAATGCAATCACAGAGGATGTGGCATGGTGCACACCGGGTGGACAGGGTAAGGTTAAGAGTCGTTGGTCGCCGGAAGTCTGAGCCTCAAATGCTGTAGACAGGGTGCCAGCAGGAGCCCAAAGCGTAAAATGTGGCTGCAGTACTAGGTAAGGCTGGGGTTTAGGATGAGGGCGGGACGGTTATCGCTTGCTCCCAGAACTGCAGGGCAGTGTACCAACTAAGCCCTCTGGCCTCTTATCTGCGGAACGCAGTGCTCTCAGTCCCATCCACGCTAGGGTCAAGCCTTCACACAGGCGGAGTCGGGGGCTGGTTAGCCCGTCAATGGTGTGCTATGGCGCATTGCGACAGGAGTATGGCCAGGCACAGGCGGCGTGCCTCGCCCCACCTCCCCATAGACTGTATATGCTACCAATGGCATGGACTTCCCAAGTATATTGTTGCATGAGGGGGGAGGAGATCGCCGACCAGTAATGTGTGAGCGAGGCACATGTCAGAACATATGGCGCAGGTCAGCGTCAAGCATAAGGCAGCGGGGACAGGTTGTATTCGAGCCGAGAAAGTAATGATTAATCCTCTTTGGGGTTAGGTAGGCCCTGTGGAACGTAAAAAATTGCAAAAGCTTAAATCTGGCATTTCTCTATATGGTCGCCTGGTAGCCTACGATTCTAGCCCATTCTTTTTCAAGAAATGGTCTGTACAGGTCTACCTATTGCATTGGTCTGTGAGGGTCACCTGACTGAGATCTCGCAGCACCCCAGATAGCCGGGTGATGAGGCAGTTACTGGTTCTTAATGAACAAGTTACTTACCTTCGGTAACGATATATCTGTAAGAAACATTAGAGTATCCCCAGGCATCAGGCTGGATCTGGAAAGATTTTTCGTCAGCAATAACCTTGCGCGTCGCTAGGCGTCGTGATCGCCGGGATGACGTCGGAGTACTTCGACGCCGCCCTCGCGCGCTGACGTCAGTTCTTGTACATAGCTTTCCGCGCCAGGAACGCAGAGCCATGCAAGAGACCGACACTGGTGCCAAAAATTCTAGGGCCCTGAAAGGGATGACCTCGACCCTAGATATAGGTTCACAGAACGGGGAGGATGGGTGGGGCGGTGAGGAATCTAACTAACTAATATATTGTTACTGAAGGTAAGTAACTTGTTCATCTGAAAGAAACACGTTAGTTAGATTCCTCACCTTAGAATAGATACCCCAGAAATACCAACCCCGGTGGAGGGTCTGCGAACCAAGATCACACCAGAAAGTCCTGGAGAACAGAATGGCCAAAGAAGCCGTCTCTCCGGACTTGGCTGTCCAGGCAATAGTGTTTGGCAAACGTGTGCAGCGAGGTCCACGTTGCTGCCTGACAAATGTCCTGCAAGGGGACTCCCCAGCCCAGGGCAGTGGTCGCCGCTGTGACCCGAGTGGAATGGGCCCTCAGCCCTACAGGAGGTACCTTTTTAGCTAAGGAATAACACGCCTTGATACACAAAACGACCCACCGAGAGATGGTTCGCTTGAGTACCGCCCGCCCCTTCTTAGCGCCCACGTAGCCAATAAAGAGTTGGTCGACCACCCGGAACTGTTTGGTGCAGTCCAGATAGAAGGACAGCGTCCGTTTTGGGTCCAGACGGTGGAGCATCTCTTCCTCTTTTGAGGGATGTGGAAAGAAGGTTGGCAGTGTAACAGACTGGCCGATGCGAAAGACAGTTACCACCTTAGGGAGAAAGGAAGGACGAGTCCTTAGAACAACTTTGTCCGGATGGACAGAAAGGAAAGGAGGCTTAGACGAGAGGGCCTGGAGCTCACTCACCCTTCTAGCAGAGGTGATGGCAACCAGGAAAGCAGTCTTAAGCGTCAGCAGACGAAGGGGACAATTATGAAGTGGCTCAAAGGGAGCGCACATCAGATAGGTCAATACTAGATTCAAATCCCACTGAGGCATTACGAAAGGGACAGGAGGGAAAATGTGGGTAATGCCCTTAAAGAATCTAGAAACAACAGGGGATTTAAAAAGAGAAGGCTGATCAGGAAGCCGTAAGAAAGCAGAAATAGCTGAAAGGTATCCCTTGAGGGTGCCCAGAGCAGAGCCCTGCTGGGCCAGGGAAAGAAGAAAGAGGAGAACCTCAGAAAGAGGGGCGGAGAGGGGATCCACAGCCTTTGCTGTGCACCATGCCACAAATTTGTTCCACCTGCAGGCGTATACCGATTTTGTGGAGGGATGCCTGGCTGCCAGAATAACATTGCAGACTTCAGGAGGCAAGTCAAATGGCATCAACTGCCGCCGCTCAATCTCCACGCATGGAGGTGGAGGCTGGACAGGTTCGGGTGGAGGACCGTCCCCTGCTGCTGCGACAGAAGGTCCTCCTGAAGAGGCAGTCAGATCGGGGGATCGATCGATAGACTGAGTAGCTCGGGATACCAGTATCTTCGTGCCCAATCCGGACCCACAAGGATGACTTGGGCCCGGTCGCACCTGATCTTCTTCAGCACTCTGGGCAGAAGTGGTATAGGCGGAAAGGCGTACAACAGACCGCAACTCCACTCACGACGAAAAGCGTCTCAGAGCGAGTGCCGCCATGGAAATTCCAACACGCAGAACTGCTGACATTGCGCGCTCTCTTCGGTGGCGAATAGATCTAACCAAGGCTCTCCCCACTGCAGAAAGAGGCCTTGCGCCACGTCCAAGTTCAGACGCCATTCGTGATCCATCATGCACCGGCGGCTGAGTTCGTCTGCTCTGGCGTTCAGAGAGCCCGCCAGATGTTGAACCACCAGGGTGATGCCCTGATGTTCCAGCCATGTCCAGAGGCGCAGAGCCTCCTGACAAAGGGTCCACGACCCCACCCCGCCCTTTTTGTTGCAATACCACATGGCGGTGGTGTTGTCCGTTAACACCTGCACTACACTTCCCCGGACAGAAGGAAGGAATGCCTTCAGTGCAAGTCGGATCACCCGCAGCTCCAGAAGGTTGATATGGAGCCGGGACTCCGCCGGAGACCAGAGCCCTCTGATCTCCACCTCTCCCATGTGGCCCCCCCATCCCAGGAGGGACGCATCCGTCACTACTACGTGCTCCGGTTGGGGTAGGGAGAGGGATCTGCCACTGACCCAATCGCGGTCCGTGAGCCACCGCTGCAACTGTCTGGCAGTGCCCTCCGAAATCAAGACATGTTCGGACAGGTTGCCCCGATGCTGGGCCCACTGAAACTTCAGGTCCCACTGCAGAGCCCGCATCCGCCATCTGGCGTGATGCACCAACAGGATGCGGGAGGCCATCAGACCCAGGAGCCGCAGCACCAACCTAAACCGAAACCCGGGATAGAGGCCGAAAGATTGGAATGAGAGCCTGAATATCCCGGACCCGCTGTTCCGGAGGATAGACCCGGAACTGCGCCGAGTCCAGTACCGCTCCGATGAAGAGGTGCTTCTGGGAGGGACTCATATGAGACTTTGGCACATTGATGGAGAACCCCAGCAAATGCAAGAGGTCGGCCGTAGTCTGGAGGTTGGAGATGACTGCCTGGGGCGAGCCCGCCTTCAACAACCAGTCGTGGAGATAGGGGAAGACTGGAACCCCTAATCTGCGCAGGTGAGCTGCGACCACCGCCATCACCTTCGTGAACACCCCGAGGGGCACTGATGAGGCCGAAGGGGAGCACAGTAAACTGAAAGTGCTCGTGGCCTACCATGAACTGCAGGTAACGACATTGGGCCGGCAGGACGGGGATGTGGAAATAAGCGTCCTGCAAGTCAAACGCTACCATCCAGTCTCCAGGGTCTAGGGCAGCCAGAACCTGAGCTAAGGTGAGCATCTTGAACTTCTCCTTCCGGAGGAAGGTGTTGACGCTCCTGAGGTCCAAGATAGGGCGTAGGCCCCCTTTGCCCTTCTTGGGAACCAGAAAATAGTGGGAGTAACAACCCCGACCTACTTCTGGGCCAGGAACGCGCTCGATGGCCCCCTTGGCCAAGAGGGCCGTAACTTCCTCCTGCAGAAGTTGCATGTGATCCCCCGACATGCGGTGGTACTGCGGTGGCATGGCTGGAGGGGTCGCCTCGAAGGGGAGGGAGTAGCCCCTTCGGACGATTTGAAGCACCCACCTGTCCGATGTGATGGTACGCCAGTGGAGCAGGTGATGGCGAACTCTGCCTCCCACTGGCATGGAATGGGCCTGAAAGCACGGACTAGGAGGGCTTTGAGGCGGATGCTGCCGGGGTAGATGTGGATGGACCGGCTCGTTGTCCCCCTGCTCCGCCTGGGCGGAATCCACGTCCGCGACCACATTGAGGCTGGTTCTGCGGCCTGTGGCTAGACGGACATGAGGGGGCGCCCCTTCCTTGGCCACGAAAGGGACGAAAAGCGTAAGTTTGCGGGCGCGGGGCCGAGAGGCCCAAGGACTTAGCCGTAGCCCTGGAGTCCTTAAAGCGCTCCAGCGCACTGTCCGCTTTGTCGCCAAAAAGGCGACTGCCATCAAAGGGCATGTCCATGAGGGTGCTCTGGACATCCCCGGAGAAACTCGTGGACCTCAGCCAGGCGTGGCGATGAATCGCCACCGTGGTCGCCATTGCCCTGCCTAGCAAGTCTGTTGTGTCCAGTCCACATCAGATTGCATGCCGTGCCGCATCCCGCTCCTCGACAAGAGCCTGGGCGAGCCGTGTCCGGGCCTCCTCCGGACACAGGGGCAGCACGTCCTCCACCGTATCCCACAGGGAGTGGGAGTAACAGTTCAAAAGGCACGCGGTGTTGATAGACCACAACCCCAAACTAAGGGAGGAGAACAGTTTCTTTCCAAACTGTTCCAACCTTTTGGATTCCCGATCCGGGGGAGCAGACGGGAGGAAGGTCTGGGAGGTAGAGGCCTGGATAACCAGGCTCTCGGGCGTGGGATGCAACGACAGAAAACTGGGGTCGCCCGGTGCAGGGCGGTGGCGCCGGGCCACGTTCCGGTCCACAGGAGTAACTGTGAAGGGCTTGGACCAGGTGCCCCTCAGAACGTTAGTCAGTGCTTCATTGAAATGCAGCAGAGGCTCCGAGGAGCTTGCTGGCGGTTGAAGCACTTCAGTGAGGAGATTAGTCCTCACGGCCACAGCAGGCAGCTCCAGCCCGAGGGCTTCGGCCGCCTTGCGCAGCACCACAGAAAACGTAGCACCTTCCTCCGAAGCCACGGACGGAGGAGAGATGAAGCCTGTGTCAGGGGAGGTATCAAGACCACTGGCATCCCCCAGTTCGTCTGCCCAGTCCCGAGATAACTGGCACTGCCGTGCCAGAGGGTCCTCAGACCCCTCCCAGTCGTCGCCGTCATCCGATTCCTGGTATACAGGTAGAGTGATCGGAGCCGGGCGGAAGATGAACCTCTCACCCATCGGCGTCTGATACGTCCGCTCCGATGCCGGGTCCGGACCGGGACTAAACCGGAGAACGGCATCGTCCGAAGGCGGCGCCGGGAGCGGCACCGGAGGGGTCGGCGCCGGCGGAGGGGTCGTAAGGTCGACCGGCGTCGACCCGGATCCAGGCCTGGATCCCACGGGGACCTGCGGCGTCGGGACCTGTGGCGTCCGGACCGGAGTCGACGACGGCACCGGGGCCAGAGCCGCCGACTCGCTAGGCCTCCCAGTCGAGCCTGCGGGCCCAAAGGCGCGCCGGCAGGCTCCGACGGCGGAGCCAGGCTCCTCATGGCCACGAGGAAGTCTCTGATCTCCGCCAGTCGCGTCAGACCCAGGGACCGGAGGGTATGGGGTCAGACGGGACTCCTGCGGCTCCGACAGAGCCGCGAGGGTGGGTGCCACCCGAACCCTCAGCCGAGTCGTGCGACCGGCGAGGGGAGCCAGAAGAGCGATGACGCCTCTTCGACTTCTTGCTGTGCTTCGACTTACCGGAAAGCGAAGACTTCGACCCCAACGAGCGGTGATGACTGCGGCTCCGCAACCGGTCTCTCGACCGGGACCTTGAGCTGCACGAAGCCGACTGCCGGATCTCGAGCAGCGTGCGGGACCGCTCCCGCCTAGCCTTCGAGGTCAAGGCCCGGCAGTCGAGGCACGACTCGGCATCGTGGTCGGCCCCAAGGCAATAGAGGCACCGGCGGTGGTGATCCGTGACCGACATCAGTCGGTGACAGGCTTGAAGCAAGGCATCCCTACCGGCATCCCTACCGGCATCCCTACCAGCACCAGAGTCGAGGTCGACTGGAAATGGAACCAAAAGAGTTCAAAAAGTTTTGTCAAAAAGTGACTAAAAGGGTATGCTCTTCCTGGATCGGCCTTTACTGGCGCGGAAAAAAAGAACTGACGTCAGCGCGCGAGGGCGGCGTCTAAGTACTCCGACAACGTCATCCCGGCGATCACGACGCCGACGACGGACGCGGAGCCGCAGACGAAGCCTAGCGACGCGAAAGGGTATTGCTGACGAAAAAACTTTGCGGATCCAGCATGACGCCTGGGGATATTCTAAGGTGAGGAATCTAACTAACGTGTTTCTTTCAGATGTATGAAGGTATTGGAGGAGGGTATGAGATAAGGGTTTTGCGTCAGTAATGTGCCATGTAGCGCATGGGATACAGCATGATGTTTAAGAAAGTGTCCCTGCAGGGTGTCATAGGATATGAGAACGTCGTCCTCAAAAAAGGTTGCCCAGGGTTATGATGCTCCCTGTTTGCCAGCCCCTGAGCACTGATGGCAGCATTGGCCCCCTGCTGCTCGCGGATCATAGGATATGTCTGCATAAATTTGGTGATCCTCGGATAATGGTCTTCCCTGATTATACTAAACTTGCACAGAAACAGCAAAATACCTTAGACTCTTAAACAAAAAGTTAGGGCAATGAAATACAATACATGCTGTTCTTTCCTGCCAAACTCAAAATTCCAGCGGCTTCCGAGTAGCCTGCAATACACCAGAGATAAAGGACAGGATAGACTGATGTGGCAGCACAACAGGAGTCGATGACGGTTAACGACCCATGCCTGGGGGCAACATTTGGAGAAAGATGCCATCTCCACGTCCAAATGATCTGATTGGAAACTGCAACTGTGGAATGCTTGGATTTGGCACTCACTGTTTTAAGCACAGGGTGGGCGCGGGGGAGTGCGACTAGTTCTTTGGTTGACTTTTACATAACTGTTATCACTTACAGAATGCCTCTTCATTACAATATATATATGCCACCTTCATCTCAGCCTTTCAGTGATCACACACAGAAGCGCAATGCATTCTAAACCCCTCCAGAGCATCATTTGGAACACCAACGGTCACCTCAACAAGATTAAACATGAAGAAATTCTTTGGAGTGCTAAGCAACTTAGAGTGCATATACTATTACAACAAGAAACCCATTTACATGGGGAACAGCTGTAGATATTTGCACCGCTATGGTTTCACTAGGTCCCATCATGCTGGTTTCCAGCAGAGGTCCAGGGGGCAGCAATACTACCCAATGCACACCTGCCTTTACATATGGACCAGGTTAAATCCGATAGACTGGGGTGCTACATATGATTGCCCGATACACTCGGGACTTCCAATTGTGATATGCTTGGTATATGCTCTGCCCCCACTTAACCTCACATTCCTTTCCCAACTGAGTACATTGATTCTATCTGTTCCCCAGGACTTATCTGCATTTGAGGTGACTTTAATGGCCTCATAGACATGACATTGGACAGTGCTGGGCCCCCGTTAGTGACCGTTTCATCTTACACTCAGCTTGAGTCTTTTATCACAGCCCCAGGCTTGTGCAACGTATGGCGAGCACATAATACGGAGGCCGGGGGAACACTTTATTTTCTGGGGTACACAGGTCCTTTTCTCACATAGACTATTTTATTCTCCCACATGTCTAGTCCAACCAGATTGTAGACATGCCACTACATGCAAGGGACTGTCCAGCTATACCCCCTTGGAAATTAAATTACAAAGTACCCAAACCGCTCTCCTCCACCATGTAGACTTAACTCATGGTGGCTTATGAAAGGAGACTTCAGGGAAAATCTTAGGGAAGTGTCTATACAATACTTTCAGACTAACATAGGCTCTGTTGACTCCCCGGGGGCACTCTGGAGAGCATACAGGGCAGTAGTCCGGGAAGAGGAAGTTCAAAGATGGGCTTCCAAAAAAAAGGGAAAACAATAGGAAAATCCCTATTGTGGAGGATGGCATCCACGAGGCAGAACATATTTACCGATTGACAAAATCTGAGATAGTTCTCCAGAACTTAAACAAGGCCACGCATGAACTTAAATAATTCAGTTTAACAAAGCCAAGAAACTGTAGTAGGGCTCCCAATGCCAATTCTACAAACACAGCAAAAAAAACTGAGAAACGGTTGCATTTGCTGAGCCAAATCAATGAAAACCTAAACCATATAGTACTCCACCAGAGTATAATCGGTATAGCGGAGGCCATGGCCCAGTATTATGAAACATCATATACGAAATTGTCATCTATATTGACAAACTACTTTCACAATTATATACTTGCTCTCCAATGTCCAGGACTTCCTCCTGGCCAAACCGCTACACTTGACAAAGTTGTGTAAGCCATCTTCCAGCTATCACCACGGAGCTCCCCTGGCTCCAATGGCCTCTCTGTGAAGTTTTTTAAATGCCAGACTGACATATTGACACAGCCTCTTCTGGACCTCTTCGAGGATGCCAGGAGTGTGGGCCATCTCCCTGATGACATGGAGGAAACTCACATAACTTGAATATTAAAACCTGATAAATCTTTTCATGCTAGTCCCTCGTACAGCCTGATTTCTTCATTTGAAACTGAATCCAAAATACTTGTAACGGTCTATCTCTAAGACTGGCTACATTAAGCAGTGACTTTATTTCATAAAGATCCGAGTGGTTTAATGCCAAACTGTTCCAACCGGCATAATATACGCAGCCTGTACAATGTCATTACAATGGCCAAATAGCTGTATGAACCCCTGGCCATTCTTCAAAGTGTATGAAAAATAATTTGATAGCCTTTCATGGACTTACCTGTTTTTCCTGCTGCGATACCTAGGGTTTGGACTTACATACCTTGCATATGTTAAGCACCCATACAACTCACTGAGAGCCAGGGTCAAAGTGGGGGGAATGCTTTCCCCTTCCTCTCCACTCCAGAGGGGCACAAGGCAGTGTTATCCTTGATCAAGACCAATCCTCATATAAGGGGTTTTGCATGTTCGGAGACCCTTAAGCACAAAGCTTCCCTTCATGCAGATGATCTCCTCTTATACATGGGCAGTCCAGCCCACTCTGGACCAGTAATAATGGAAACTCTAGACATATTTGGGGATTATTCCAGTCTTATGGTCAACTGGAGTAAATTCTGGCTCTTCCCAATAGCGTTGCCAGAGACCACATAAACATGGGTTGGTCGGGTAGGCCTGAACACTACTACCTACAGCTTTCAGTATTTGAGGATGAACATAACTGATAACGTGTCCGGCACCAGAATTATACAATTATACCACTGCTGACTGCCACTCAGATGCGCAACGCTGAGCTACACTCCCCTGTCCTTACTGAGTAGGGTAGCACTACTCAAAATGATCACCCTGCCCAACATTCGATGTAGCGTGCAAAACTACCCCTTCTATATGTCTGACTGGATCATTGCCTCCCTCACCACTATACTCATCACGTTTATTTGTGGTAGAGGTCCCCACATAGTGGTGTTCACTAAAGGTTGTAAATCTACTTATGATGGAGGCAATGCAATGATTGATGTAGCTTTTTACTACAGGGCATTGCAACTCCTGGTCGTCACTGAAGAACAAGTTACTTACCCTCAGTAACGCCTTATCTGGTAGAGACTATATCTAGCGCAGATTCCTTAACTTAGAATTTTTCTAGGCATCAGGCTGTATCTGGAAGATTTTTCGCGAGCAGTACCGATGTGTGCCGTTAGGTCGAATCGATCGACTCTGTGTGCGCTGTCGTCCTTGCCGGATTTGAATTTGTGGCACCTATGTAGGCGCCACCTAGGTGTGCTAACATTTTTTTTTTATTTAAAAAAATATATATTTTTATTAAATTTTTCAATCAGCGCAGTGAAACCAACAACCGAGAAAAATAAAGGACTCAATCCTCAATGTACATATCAGGAGAAATCCGTACTTCCCGCGCTTCCACCGTAGGTGTGCTAACATGAGATACTTTTCATGACTTTCCAGGCCAGAGAGTGGAGCCATGAAGTGCACTGACCACTGGTGGCCTCATCACCCAGTCCCAAGAAAGAATAAGAACACATCTCCTGCTGATGCAATTGGTTTGCAATAGTTATCTGGTTAACAAAGTTTGCTGAATTTAGGGAAAACTTGAGACTGTGTCAGTTGCAATTTTGAATTTGCAACCACAAGTGGAGAAACTTGAGCAAACTGTTCTGTCCCTGCAGTGGAAGCATCAGTAGTTGTTAAACGTCAGTTTAGTCATAGTCTGACTCCGTACTGCATGGAGGCTAGGACTGAACCAGTGTACGACTATTTGACTTTGAGAAATAACTAGGCCCTTGAAAGGGGTCAGCCCTGTCCCTAGAAATCCGTTTGCTTAACTGGGAGGATGGGTGTGACAGTAAGGAATCTGCAGCTAGATACAGTCTCTATCAGATAAGGCGTTACCGAAGGTAAGTAACTTGTTCACCTGATAGAGACTTCTAACTGCAGATTTCTTACCTTAGATACCCAAGCAATACCATCTACGGCGGTGGGTCTGCGGACCAATTCAAACAAGAAAGCCCTGCTTGACCAAACGGGCAAAATGTCCATCCCTACAGACCTGACTGTCCAGGCAGCAGTGCTTGGTAAATGTGTGTAGTGTTGCCCAAGTTGCTGCCTGGTAGATGTTCAGGACTAGATCCCCGCGAGCTAATGCAGTGGTCGCAACTTTAGCTCTGGTGGAATGAGCGCACAAGCCTTCTGGAGGTTGCTTCTTGGCCCGTGCGTAGCAGATTTTGATGCAGAGCACAACCCATCTGGAGATGGTCCGCATCTGCGCCACCCGACCTTTCTGCGCACAGACATACCCCATGAAGAATTGGTCATCCACCTGTAACTCTGGTGTGCGGCCAAGGTAGAATGGTAACGCTCTTTTTGGGTCCAGACGGTGGAGTCGCTCCTTTTCTTTAGAGGGATGTGGAGGAGCATACAAATTAGGCAGCGTGATAGATTGGCCTACATGAAATGTGGTGACCACTTTTGTCAGGAAGGGCACCCTTGTGCAAATAACCAATTTGTCAAGATAGAATGAGAGGTAAGGTGGCTTAGATGATAAGGCCTGCAGCTCATTCACTCTACGGGCAGATGTAATCTCCACAAGGAAGGCTGATTTGACTGTAAGTAGCCTGAGGAGAAAGTTGAGGAGAAAGTTGTGGAGAGGCTTAAAAGGAGAACATATAAAAAAAAGTGAGAACCAAATTAAGGTACCACTTAGGAACATTGAACGGCGATGGGGGAAAAAGGTGAACAAGACCTTTCAAAAACCTATGTACAATAGGGGATTTAAACAAGAAGGGTTGGTCAGATAGTTCTCACAGTTACTATTTGTTGGGGGTATGCTTTTCCCGTGACTGCGTTTAGAATAGAACCAAGTAAGGGTTGGATCTGCTGGGGTTGAAGGTATTACTTTTTTGTACTTTGATAGGGAACTTTAACCAGTGGAGTAGGAAAACTGCTGTCTGAGTGTGTGCTAGGCATTGTCGCTTGCTGCTGCTCTTGAACAGACAGTCGTCCAGATAAGGGAAGACATATACGGCAGTTTTGCACTGGTGTGCTACTACTACTACCACCACTGGGCACTTAGTGAACATCACTGGAGCAATAGTGACTCTGTACAAAACTCCTTGACCTGGTAGTGACGAATACAAGGTAATGGTGATATGTTCTGTGGCTTGGTAAGTGACATTCTGCATTGTTCAGAAAAAGCAATGACAAAGTCACCTTGGCAAAGAAGAGGGATGACATCCTGCAGGGTGACTATATGAAAGTGTTCAGAGATGATGACCATGTTTAATGGCCAGAGGTTTAGGATTGGCTGGAGGGGGCCGTACATTTTGGTGATAATGTAGTAAAAGGAGTACACAGCTTTCCCATGTTGGAATGCAGGCACTGGTTTGACGGTGCCCATTGCGAAGAGCACTTGGTCCTCTTCCTCTATGAGCTGGTGGCGGTCTGACCTGAAGAAGTGGTGACGGGGTGTAATGTTGGGTGGCATGGTGTGGAATTCAAGGCATTACCCTTCTCACAAAATGGAGAGCATCTGCTGGTCTGAGATGAAGTACCCCCTCAGTCTTCATAGGTGATATGTGATCAGAGGGCAACAATGGGGAGCTACTGTTTTCAGCTAAGGTGCCTCTTGCGGAGTCACCTCTGCCATGACCATTACACCTGTAGGCCCCTGCGTTAAAGGTCTTAGTTTGCTGGGAGTTTTGAAAGGGCTGTTGGTGCTGGTAATAAAGTGGTCACTGACCCAAAACTACTGGTTTAACATCACCCTTGGTTTGTCTTCTACGAAAGACAGAGCTGGGACTAGGAGACTGCAGTATACCCATGAGCTAGGCAAAGCTTGTCTTTTTGTATTTTTATTTTGAGCATCTGGTTCACATGGCGGCCAAACAGATGTTTTCCCTCAAAAGTGGCATTTAGTAGGTGCTATTGCACCTTGGGCCCAAAATTCTAAGCCAAGCGTGCCTGCGGAGGCGGGCGCTGGTGTTACTCGGTTTAGCAGCAGTAGCTGCAGCGTCGAGAGTGCATCTTATATTTCTGTTGCCGATAATCTTTCTCTAAGCAACAAGGACCTGACCATGCTTCGAGAGGGTTTCTGAGAGGGCGCTTGATCAGCTCCTCCATCTCCCTCCAGTGGTAATAGGTGCAGTAGAAGAAAAGACTCACAAAATTGGCAATGCACCAATGGGTGGCAGCTCTGACTGCCATGCCCTTGCCTGCTGCATCTATATGCTTGGACTCAATTTAGGTGGGAGACTTGGTGTGTTGAAGGGAAGCAGTCGGTGACCGTCTGATTAAACGTTCTGGCAAATGTCCTGGCCACGCAGTGAGAATGTGTCCGTCGTGCAGTGGTGTTGTTCACTTCGTGGGATTCGAAAAGCGAGGAGCTGGCACTTGGAAATCCAGTGTGCAACAAGTCAATCCTGGAGCAGTGTTCTCGAACATCCGATCCTTGGCGCATTGGGGGCCAAGGACGGAGTCACAACGGATATTGTGATTTAAACTTCTTCCAAGAAAAACGAGTTGTAAATGTCTGGGCCTAACAGTAAATGGCAGGAGCATGCAGAGCATGTGTATCTACAACCATTCATACTGTGAACATATGATAGAGATTCCAGTATTTGTCTCTGTATCATGGACCTCATCCACTATTTTAGGTGTGCTGTCCAGCAAATCCCGAAAAAGATCAGCAGCTCCACCAACTCATTTTATTTATTTATTTTATATATACTCCATGGGGATGTAGAAAGGGGGAGGGAAGGGGGGAGGTCTTTCAGGGTCCCCCCACAATATGACATGATTCGCAGGGTGTGACTACCCTGCCCCTTATATGGTCTTTTATTTTTTTCTGCAGGACACAAGGACTGTGCCTCTCATACTGAAACAGCCTCCGTAAGAGAAATGTTTCCTTTGTAGCAGCCAGTTATATCTCTCAGACTGCAGTACCAATTCTGGAACTGGAGATCCGCTTATATCTACCAAACTACTGAACAGATTTACATCAATACAAGAAAAACACATTTTCTGGGTAAAGTTCTACTTTCGTGGCAAGTTTGGCATAAATACATCCAGCGGTTTGGTCATAAAACACAGTGGTAACAGTCACTCAACAATGGTAATAAATAGCTTATTACAGTCTGTATATCGTATATAATATATATATATATATATATATATATATATATATATATATATATATATATATATATATATATAACAAAAAAATAAAGGTAAAACTTAGTTATAGCTGGGGAAATATTTATTCTTTCTATACAAAACCAACTTAAACTACACAAACCTTACAAATTCTATTCCAGTAAGAATTGCTCTACAATTTTGGAAACCTCCGTACAGTGTTGTGAAGACGCTAGTCACACTAAAATAAGCTGTAGAGTGAAAGGGCAATGAGTGGAGTGGCGTAGATTGCAGCGGTATGGCATAAAGTGGAGTGCATGTAGTGGAGTGGTGCGTGATAGATGGAGTGGTGTGTAATAGTGTAAACCCCAGAACACAGACTAAGTGTGGTCTAAACAATATTTCGCCCTTACAAAATTAAAAGTAAGCCATATTGTTTAGGTCACACTTAGTTTGCGTTCTAGATTTTAAGGGAAAATAGTGTTTTTCTAAATTTTTCATACATTTAATTTTTGTTTTCAATTACTTTAAGTACTGTGGTACTCCGTAAACTTTAAAAAAATATATATAAAGTGATAAAACTACTTTTCATTACCTTTACAGGCTTATACACTTATAAAACAGCAGTACACTATATCTTTCCTTAAAACCCAGAACTAAGTGTGATCAAAACAATATGGCGCCTTTTAATTCTGTAAAAGTTCACCCAATTATATACTATTTTGTCATCGTCCTGTACTGCAAAATTACAGCGGCCCAATATATCACTAAGTTTTTGTGCCTTGTAACTTTCAAAATACTGAACTTATTTAGATCTACTGCCAAAAATTAATGTTTCCACACCATAAGCTATATTTCTGCCAAATGTCATAAAAATGCGTTCAGCCATTTTGGCGTCTTGCCTGAGTAAAAAGTCTATGAAAAATGCATTGGCAGAAAATCGTGTTTTGAGACCCCCTTTTGTTTTGCACCCAATTAATAACTAATTGCCACAAACGTTGCATCATCAGCCAATGTAGAAAAAGAAATAGGTCTGCAAAGTTTTGAGACGATTCATCAAACGGTGGCAAAGTTATTAGCAAAAATATATATGTGTAAGTATGTTTGGTAATAATGAGAATAAATAGCATTGTACAGTCTGTGTGTGTGTGTATTTGTTTATTTGTTTGGGGTCAAACAACTTGGGATTAATACATACCAAAATGCCTTTTTGCATCTGAAAATGGCACGAGTCAGCGAACATCTGGTCCATCGTTTTAAACTAGTGAGCCACTGATATACAGGAGGCCTTCGTGCTGCAAGGACATTAGAACCACAAAGTTCAAATGATACAACAGCACTAGTAAAGCACAGTGTCAAACATAGCTCTTATTGGCTCCGTAGGGCGATGTTAACCATATGTATAGTAGTGTCAACGCTGGTTAATACAATGGTCACTGGTGACTTTTGCAATTGTTGTCATGAAGTGTGATGGTTCATCATATAAAATGCCCTCAGAATGCAGAAACTGTCCCATTAATGTGGTCTCATCATCCAGTCCCAAGAAAGAATAAGAACAAATCTCCTGCTGACGCAATTGGTTTGCAATATTTATCTTGGTTAACAAACTTTGCTGACTTTAGGGCAACCTGAGACTGTGTCAGTTGTAATTTGGAATTTGCAAACACAAAGTGGAGAAAGTTGAGCTAACTGTTCTGTCCCTGCCGTGGAAGCATCAGTAGTTGTTATACGTCAATTAGGTCATAACCGGACTCCCTACTACATGGAGGCTAGGATTGAACCAGTGATCGTCTCTTAAACTTTGACAAACAACAGTTTTTTAGCCTTTAACAGGTATAAATGGTGTGGACTCTTTCATATTATGAAGTGAATTGCCTAGAAAACCATTCCTGGTATCTGAATTCCTATAGGACTAATTGGCCAACTTGAAGATTTTCCCGAATCTCTGCAAGGAGTTTTGGATTTTTCAGCAGCGGATGTTGGAGTGACGTGTGAAGCTCACTTAGAATTGAAAGCTTAAAACTATAATCTAATGAAATGATGCATGGTAGTTCAGACGCTGAGCCCAGAAATGTATACATTCCATGATGAGAAAGGCACAGCCCTTCAAGATGGTACCTTTAGGCCTTTGATTCTACTGGGGAGGTGCGAATGTGGCAAAAATGACACCTGTGGATTCCATCAACAGCTTAGCCGTGTGATAACTTAGACTGATGGCAGTGTAGACACAAAGACCAATTAGCAGCTGTTAAGGCTCTACACAAAAACACCCTCACGCGGGCGCCACATTTCCATATTTCCCCTTCTATTCTGTGTTTGGGCAGGTAAAATCATTTTAGCTAGGGAGCAGTTTAATTTCACTTCACTGAATTCTTTCCCATTTATGAACACTCCTTCACAAATACAATTTAGTCACAGCGCCACAATGCAGCTTTACTAGTCGCAGTAGTATTATGGCAATACCATACTTTTCTTGCTACTTCCTTCGGTGATAAGCCTAGAAGAGTTTGTTTTTCCCTGACAAGACATATTTTTCAGTAGTGAAATAAGGCAGAGTGGTACACGTCTCTATTAAATAAGGCCCTGAATGTCTCGGGCCAAATACAAAAACAAGCAGAGTTGCTTCTTCATGGCACTTCAAAAAGGGATATAGTAAAGGTGGGACTGACCATTCAAGCAGTCTGCTGTTCTCCAATTAGCTGGAAGCCTAGGCGGTACGCCTAGGGCGGATGTGCAGCCACGACATACCTCTGAAAGTTTTTAGTGAATATATTTGAAAAGCTGTGCTGTCATTTGCACCTTTTCGATGCAATTGTCGTAACATCTTTGAGGCGGAGACAATACCCACATAGGGAGGATCGAGCACGCACTCTACCAAGAGCCGTATGAGACTTATTTTACTGTACCTTGCATTGACTCCCTAACATTAATGCTATAATATGACCTCATAACTTTCTCTTATTACCAATGAGCAACCAATATCAATTTAAAACACACAATTCAAGACATCTCCGAGTTCACAGTGTTTCCATTGCAGATATCTGACTCTTGGAGGACTTCTGCGTATCAAAATACATATGTGAAATAGACAAAAAATAAGAGGTTATCTCAATTACCTTGAGACTTTCTCAACCTTATGTTAACTATAACTCTTGTAATTTATTTTTTACAGCTATTGTTTGCTATACCTTTATTCTTATATTCTTACAGGACCGAAAGTCGTTTTCCTTCAACATTTCTTTCTAGCATGAATGCATAATGGGAAAGAAAAATTATTTTTGGAACTTCAGGATCTATGTTAAAATATGATAATAGATTTTAAATATTGATTATGTACAGCATTCACCGTTTGCATTTGAAGAGAAACTATCACACTCACCTTATTTTTCCGGTTGTCGTTGTACTTGATTAAATCCAATATAAATGCCAAAACCTCTTTGGGGCAGAGATTGTGAACATCTCTCAGCAGTGCCATAGCGACAGGCATGGTCTATGAGGAAAATAAAGATTTTAAAGAAGTCGAAGCACAGCTATAGTTACTGAACAGTTTTTTCCTTATCAAGGCAGCAATTTTCTACTATAGAACGCTACACTTAATATTATAGCTCACACTAAACTGGTTGATTTTGAATAAAAGGAACATATAAAATAAAAATAGAAAATTCTGCCTAGAAAATTGATCTGCTCTAGTACTAGGATTCCACTAGGTCTCTGATCAACTTGGTAGATGAGCTATTCCTGTTTTCGGGACTTTCTGTGGCTTATTTTTGTTTTGAAACAATTTCTAATATTTCCTTCCCAACTGTAATTGCCTGTAGAATCAATAAAGTGTCACACAGACAAGCTGCTGAGAACGTAAAAAGCCACAAACTCAACAAATCCATTAACTTCCAAATAGAGCCAGTGAAGATATACAATGAAACCAGCATTGTCAAAGCTGATAGGTCTCGCCTAGGTGAAATGTGTTTTTAAACAAAGACAATATCCTTCTTTAACAATTATTTAGTGCGAAAATACCAGTGCCGTGTTTTGGACTGTAATCAGTGATGTTGAAATTAGTGTTGAGTGGTATTGTTCACAGCACGCTAAATGACTGTAAAAGAAAGTGGTTAATTGACTTTACTAAGTATTTGTTTTACTTTCTAAAGAGATCTATACAAACTTTTTGGGTTCCGGAATAGCGTGCTACTCACCGAAAAGCACTTAAACACCTTATCAGGGGTAGCAAACGCTATATAAATGCAAACCTTTTCGCTCTTCTATCCCTCCACTATCCTTCTCAATCCAAATAACAGACTAACATACCCACCACTTGAATTACTTTATACTTCAATATACTAATTCACCACTAATCCTTTATGGGTTCCGGAGTACCGTGCTACTCACCAAAAATGCCTTCAACACATCATCAGAGGTAGCAAGCACTATACAAATGCAAACCTTTTCCCTCTTCTATCCCTCCACTATCTTTCTCAATCCAAATAACAGAATAACACATCCACTGCTCAAATTACTTTCATATTTCACTACACTAATTCACCACTAATCCTTTATGGGTTCCGGAGTAAAGTACTACTCGCTGAAAATGTGATTCAATGCCTCGTCAGGGGTAGTAAGCGCTATATAAATGCAATTACAATACAATACAATATGTTGCCAGCTGTAAAACTGTCCCAAGGGCTTTGGCTCAGAGAATTAAGCAGGGAGATGTGATTATGGGCAGAGCTGCAGACTTTGGAACTGGGGAAGTAGGACTGATTCTCAGCATTGACTACATCATGTTATTATGGGTACATCACACAATCTCCCCGTGAATGTGATTTTATGAAATAAGAAAACTAACAGCTCTTACGATGATTTAAATCCATTCCAAAAGTGTGCATGGGAGAGCCTGATGGTGTGAAGGTCAGATGTTTTATTCTTGCTAGAGGCTTCCAGTTCCTTATCAAAGGTGGCAGGTGTGTCCACCAGTTTGGTCGCTTGATGGTGTACTAGAGGTTAGTTGGAGCAAAATAACATGCCGGACCTGGCAAGGATATTGTATGCATATACTTTTGATGTGTGGTGTTTACCTTTACCACATTGAGCCTGCACTGTAAACATATATACATTTCAAATTAAATGGGTGTTGCACCCCAAGTTAAACAAGGTCACACAAGACAGAGGCCAGCCTGTTAAATCGATACAGACATGCAATGTCACATGAAAACTAAACCTTTGGAATGAAAATGTTAATCTGGTGAAAGAAGTGCTCCCCTGAAGTTCTGCTAGAACAACATGCCTTGGCAACGCAACAAACTGCAGGCAGCAATGCCCCGGACCTTGCAATCAATGATCAATTTAATAGCACCATCAACAGCATGATCAGAACAAGTTTGATAAAAATTCACGAAAGCTTTCTGTCAGATCATTAACAACAGTAAACCTCCTAACACGCTACTTATCGGGTAAAGTAAGTTCCGTGATTGTATTGCAGATTGATAGTATTCACTAAACATTTAATCATGTATTAATGGTTTAATCATGTAAATGGCAAATAAGGAAAGGCCATTTCATTAAATGTACCGTAGGCATGCAACCTTTAACTAAAGTGCAAAATTACAAAGGCAAACGACCAGGAAGCAGGGAGCAAAAGTACCGATATTGGTCAGGAATGGGCGAGGAACTAGACCCATGCCCAGCTGGGGCAGATGTTCCAAAATGGTAGCAGCAGGGAATGCAGAAACAAGGCAATAATTCTGATTGGATCGACCTAAACCTCATCAACCCTGCTCACCTGATAACTGCCAAAGAGAGGTTTGAACCCCCAAAAATCACAGAAGGCTGGTGAGGATGGTTCAAAGATAAAGAAAAAAGTAGCCCCCAGAAGAAAAGCAGTGGATGGACAAAAGTACTTGGCCATGTTCCATGGGAAGGGTTAAGTAGACAAAAAAACAGTGATGCCAGCAAGCGCAGACTATATATATGCAAGCAAATGAGAGCGACAAAGCTGCCAACCAATGGTAAGCAATGGATGGACTGTAAGCCCAATGTATGTAAACAAAATGTATCAAAGAGGGCGCTTATGTGCTGTTTAGATGTGACCTTAAAATGGCATTTAGCCTCTTTCCTTTTGAGGCTTTTCCTACCATAGTGCTGAGCCCTTTTTTGAGGTTTGTGGCACTTCGCACTCAAGCCATCATAACTTTTTATTCCCCAGAAAACGTATCAAGGCCGCATTTGCATTTATTTTTCCTATATGTGGAGATTCTAAAGGAAAACCAGCGTTTGTTGATTACCCTGGAGGGAACAAAGAAAACAAAATGTCGCTTTTTAAAAATAAGAAAAGGGGGGGGGGGGAGGGAGGACAAATGCTGTCCTAGAAATCATGCTTTTATTTTCTAAAAATGCCCCAACAAAAGAGTTGCTCTGTTAAGTTCACCATCTTCCCTGCTTTCAAGAACAAGTGAGCTGTTAAAACTTTTTTTTTTTTAAATTGTTGGAGTTTTTCTAAGTGCTAGCCGCTTTTTCCTATTTTTTTCTTACTCACAATGCAAACTTTGGCTAAAACCGAGCATTTCTCACACATCTGAGAGGGAAATTTCCAGACTCTGCAGGGATCCACCCAATATCATTCCCACACTACTTGTGATAAAAATAACAACCAACTTGTATGGCTGGGTCGGTTACCCATAACCAGAAAGAATGAAAACTGTGACTTTACAAAGTCAATGTTGTCTTTGTGTGGTCCTTGGTTTGGCCCGTTTCTGCTGTACACTAACCACAAATATAATATAAGAGCAACACTAGGGATGAAAATGTTGTATGATACAATTAATACAATGTTATCCACCATATTTAGTTGTTTCAATGTCTAAAAAGATTGATCACTAGTAACATTTAAAAAACTGTTTTAGATATACCAAATATACATCCACCTCACACTCAGTTTTAAGAAATTAAAAGGTAATGAATTTCTTCATCAGAGTTTAGTCCATTAGGTTTCACAGATAACAAAACGATAATACACAATTTAGCATGTCTCAATCTTAATTTGCTATTACCCCCACATGGGTGAGATCTCTTAGTGTATGCCTCTGCAAACTCAATCAACATGTGATCCACATTACGGTGCTCCTTGAAATGCTGGGCCACAGGATTTTTCAAATCCTCTTTTCTGGCTGACTAAATATGCTTTGCAGTACATAAAAGGAGCTGTCTGATGGTGCTCCCTATATAAAGTAGTCCACAAGGACTTTAAACATACGCCATACAAAAGCCTTCGAAGAGTTAATGAAATATGTGATGCTAAATGTTTATCCATCAGAGCCTATCATTTCATATTTAGTCAAGGTAAGTAAGGGCTGAAATTGCAGCATTTATAACATCATATAATAAACAACCAAGGAAAGTTTTCTGGTTTAGATGGGAAACTCAAGCTTCTAGTAATTTGCCTCTTATGTCTTCAGCTCAGTAAAACAACAATTTAATATAGGGAGAGACAATGTTCTTTAAAATGGGTCCCGCTAATAATAGATGTTAATGTTCATTGCTAATTCATCTTAATTTAAATTTGATTTTGATCTAAATAACCAGTATGCAAGTAGATCTCAGACTGCTTTTGATGAACTGTCTCTTTTTATTCTCTTGAGCAGTAAAGAAACCTGTTCAGTTGTTTGAGTCTGCTTTTCCCGGTCTTTCTCCAGTATCCCTCCGGAAATACTCCATTTCAGAATCTAGCAGTCAATTTGTTTGATACCTCCCCATATTTGTCTTTATCAGTACAGTTACGTTTAAACTGGCGAGATTTTTTGTTGACGGTGGACACAAGCTAAGCCTACCCCGGCCCGTCGGAGCCAGGGGCGACGCCCTTGTTTGTTGCCATGCTTTCTCCTGTTGAAAACCTTAATAAAAATACTTAAACCTAAACTGGCGAGATTTGGAGGTGTGGATGGATGCCGGGGTGACCAAAATGGGCGACATATACAAAGACAATGAATTACTGCCATTCGATGCGTTCCGAACAGAGTTTGATCTGACTCTGTGACATTTTTTGCTACACAGCGCCGTCACGGCGGCCATCCGCAAACACTGGTGGATGGGATTCACAGAGCCCCCACCGCAACAAAGCTGTTACTATATGGCCCTGTCGGCAGGAGACATCAAAGCAGTATCCTGCCTATGCTTAGCACTCCAGGCAGACAGGCTGCGCCCGCTGGAGGCACTCTGTCTCCAGTGGCAAGAGGACTTAAGAAACCCCGATCCCTGCGAAAGACTGGGCCAATATCTTAGCTAGAATAGCCAAGATATCCAGAAATGCACGTTTCAAACAGATGAATTACTATGTCTTCCATCGATACTTCCAGGCGGAGAAGGCAACCTACCCGCGATACGCCTAAATACGAGCCCATATTATACATATGTTTTGGTCCTGCACCCAACTAAGAGGATACTGGAAGGGGGTTGTACCTCTTGTGATTGAAGTTATCTGTAAGTTCCAGGACCTGGCCTTCGTGCTGGCAAAGAGTGAGATAACTAGGCCCTGGAAAGCCTCGGGAGGCCCTAATCTAATTGCCTGAAGAAAAGAACTCCTAAAATGGGTGGAATGTGAAGGACGAATATTGATGAGGGAGGTCAAAAGGGGCTTGCGGCATATTGAGGTGGCCAGAGCCTCGGAGACCCTCATGTACGACCTAGAGCACCCGGGGGGCGAGGGGTGGGGGGGCCCCAGGAGCAGGAGGGGGCAGATCTGTAGAGCCCCTTCCCTGACATAGGAGAACAGCCGGAACCAATACTGCCCAACTGATTATAATGTCGGACAGATCCTACAGCCATACACACTATTATAGCAGGACGACACACTAGGAATGGGCCCAAGCTGGCCATGGCTGCATCTCTGCACCCAAGATACAATCATTACATTAGTGACTCGCAGGGGAGGAGGGGGGGAAACAAGGAGTATAAATCCAACACGAGCTATGACTATGGAGCACTTGGATGAGTAATTGCTAGATAGGCTGTCAACCGAGCACATAATGAATGCTATGTTGGGCATTGCTGAACTGCTCAGATGTTTTTGAAAAAGGATCAATGAAATCTGTTTTAAAAACAAATATCAGTACAGTTACTTTTAAATCAGACATATTCAACGTCTCATAAGGAATTACTCTCATGGTATTCCAAGCATGGCAAGTACATGCTTTTAGGACTGAATCAGAACCTATTTATTTTCTAAAAAATAACAGAGAATGGTTACTTAAGAAAAATACATAGGAATTCAATACTTTCCCTAGCAACAATGTTTGTAAATTGAACACCCTTTAGGTTACGTATGGTTCAATATATTGTGCTAGAAAGTCCTCTGTCCCACTGAAGACTATAAACAGATTGTCAATCTACTGAAACCAGATTTGGGCATAAGTATGATATTCATTTAGTAAGGCACTGCAAACATAGGTTTGTTTAAATTATCAATCTAAGAGAAAATGGTTGTTTTACAAAATAAATTAGGACAATTCTATTAGAATTCTGGTATGTGGTAGATAAGATGCTGATCAGTCCGAAAAAATACCCGAGTGCTTGAATACCATCCCTAGTGATTAACAGATGTGGTTAATGAAGTCATATCTAGACTAAAAACTATTTGATTTACTTTGCAGTCTTACCAATTGGTTCATAACATCACCAGTGTATTTAACAAAAGAAAAAGACATGACGGGTACATTCTAAATCAGAAATGTATTCAAATATTTCAAGACATTCTCTGCTGGGCCACCAATACTGCTAAAAATTCTTTAGTTTTTTTTTAACCATCTTTTTGGGGTTTTTGATATATTTTACTTACATCCGACATGACAAGTAACACTATACAGAAGTATACACACAGTATTGTGCACCGTAGATGTTCAATGCCAGCATAACCCTGTGCATCAAGATGGAATAATAACTTTGAAACATGAACAAGTCTGAGCCTGGTCCCTACACGCAGGAGGATATCGCTGGCAAGGCCTAAGCGCACTCTCTAGCCCTGCAGGGCTGGGAAAGTGCTGATCCGCCATTTTTGTAGGAATCTAGCCACTGTGGGATGAAAAGGGCATGTTCAGGATAAAGTGTTCCACTTCTGTCACTCAGCAGAACATCCCCCCCTCCCTGGGTCAAAATTGGGGGTCACTGGGAAACAAGGGGAGCAAGAAAGACATGGGAGTGGCGCCACTATGCAAAGCTACCATCGCTCTCCAAAAGTCCCCGAAACTCTGAGGAACTCATCCCATGCAGCTGTAATAGGGTGCTTCCACAGTCCCTGTACCTCTTCCCTGTGAAGTGATGCCGCCTCCACCCTGCCACACCGGTCCATCAGCCTCCGCCACTGCACCACACTCTGAAGTGTAGGGGTCTTCCAATGCATCGCAGTTCTTCGCCTCACAAGCATTACTGATAAATCTATGAAGCAGCTTGAGGCGCCACCCACTTTTCTACGCTTGTAGAGGTCCAAAAGACAGATGGCCGCATTTTTGAGGTCGGAACGGCCTATGACACGAATGAGAGCCACACAGACTTCAGTCCACAACCAACGGGCAACTCCATAACATGTAGATCAGATCAACTGTGCTAGCATTCCGACATCACTGTAGAGAATAATTTATGTAATATGGTCAGTGTTAAGTAGGCTCTGTGCAACATATTATGCTGGATGTGCTGCAACCGGGCATTGTGGGAGACCTTACAGGAGTAGACCAGTGCTCCGTTTCATTCTTTCACAGTCAGAGCATGGTCAATATCCTGCTCCCAGGTGTGACACAGAGTCGCCAATGGGTCCTGTGTCCTATGTGGTGGCTTTTACGAACCAGGAAATCAGGCGGCACCCATTCGCCACAATGTACAAAGGGGGTGTGAAACTGGCTCTGTCTGCTAAAAAATGTCCTTTCTGGTGGTAACTTCAATAATTTATGAATTTCGGGTAAAAAAAAAAAGTCAGAACAACTGGATGTGAACACAGCAAAAACGTGCTCTCTTCGCTATCAACTGCTCCCTCATTGACCTAGTAATCAATCAACATATGTAATTTGTTTTTAAGAAGAGAATTTACATTTTTTGTCACTCTTAATCGTTAAGTTGCCTACAGGCCTCTTGGAGATGTTACCCTTTGGACAGTAATCATAACACAATACTTCTCGGGTCTGTCATGAAGTGAAAATGTCTCTCTCAGTAAAGCTCCATTGGGGAGCAATCCCTTTCAGGACGAATGCCCTCAACCACCATAGGTGGCATGCTTCATCATATGGGCTTCTCCCAGTGAGAAAACCTAGTCTCACTGAGAGCGAATACTCCCTCACTGTGAGGTAGGAGCTCTGGGATGTTTTCTTGAGGGTACTAAGATCCCATATGTGAATGCTAGGCGTTGTGAGTGTGCAGCGCTGGATGTGATTGTAATGCTAAATGTGAATCTAAAACGACCTAAGCGAGAACAAAAATTTCTTTATTGGCTTGTCCAAACTGGCAGGATTAAAAAGCAGTGCAAAGCAGTATGAATTAGACTGCTAAATTGGTAAGGTCGGTTAGCAGTCTAATTCATACTGCTTTGCACTGCTTTTTTGGGATCTTAGTACCCTCAAGAAAACATCCCAGAGCTCCTACCTCACAGTGAGGGAGTTGTAGTCCTCAGTGAGACTAGGTTTTCTCACTGGGAGGAGAAGCCCATATGATGAAGCATGCCACCTATGGTGGGTGAGGGCATTCGTCCTGAAAGGGATTGCTCCCCAATGGAGCTTTACTGAGACACATTTTCACTTCATGACAGCCCAGAGAAGTATTGTGTTATGATTATTGTTTAAGGGGAATCACTTCTCGCAGGTCTCTAAACTCTTTCCCTTGGACCCTCTCCTCACTCTTTTTGTGTTTCAACCACTCTTTGGACAGTACCACTACATTGCCACCCTTACCTCAGGGTTCTAGGACTGGCTGGAAAGAGTTCAGAGCTTTGATTTTATCTGCTGGCAAGTTTCAATTTAGCAAGATAGCACTCTTTAAATGTCCCCATACCGTCTTCCCATAGTAGATGTTTAAATGTAGCAATCAAAGAGTCTTTAACCTTGAGACAAAAGGAAGACCCTAATTTTAAGTCACTTTCAACATAAATGATTGTTCAATTCCTCAATCGTCATTGGAGAATTAAGCATTCAAAACTGGATCAGATACATCATAACTTTCTCTCAATCCAAACAAACATGTTATAGTGTATAAATCTGTAATCAATAAATTACTAATCTAGATAGAGCATTTAACTCAGAAACCTTAGATGAAAAATATTTTTCAAAATGTCATTTATGTGTGAACTTATGTAAGTCCACAAGAAAAGATGGCAAGCCTATATCTAAAATAGGACTCAAACAGAGCACCATTGAACAACGTTCTGATAAGCCTCTGTTAGACAGACTAATCACATGTTTGTAAGGAAATGTCTCTTTTGTATGGGTGCCCCCATGTTTTTCGAATGATGCTGCTAGTTTTTCAACTCTGAGAGTGCAAGGAGGCCCGCTAACCAAACCTCATTGCCAGTGCCCTGACCCTAAAGTGTATGCCTAAGTGGCTGCACCCAACTGGAAATGGCTAACTTACCTTTAAGTCCCTAGTAAATGGTAACCTGGTACCCAAGCCATGTAAGTTAGAGGGGTACACCGGGGCTTGCAGTACTGGTTGTGCCACCCTGGAAGTCCCCCAAGTAAAAGGAATTCTCCAGCACGCCACAGCAGACCGGTAGAGCAGTCCCACATTCCACAGGTGTGAAAGTCACACCCTGGCAGGTCTACCGAATTCTATAGGCAGGGTGTGACATATGGCCCAGGCAGGACATGTACTGTGCATGTCCTCACAGTAAAACCTGCAACATTGCTGTTTTTACTGTGGAAACACTTGGTCGCCTTATTGACTAGTACGTTATTACATGCTGACCCCCTCAGATGTGCTAACTCTTGAACGGTGTGACCAAAGTGGGTTCTCCAAGTTATCAAACAACTTTTTACATAAAGCCTGACTTCTATATGAAGTTGAAATTGATGTAACTTGTTTCAGGGTGCCGCTTTAGCAAAGCTGTCACTTTGTTGCCTTTAAAACGCCTGTGCCTTCATGGGCACACATGGAGCCTGCTCCACAAGACAGCTTTCTGCCCTCCTGGAGGGACGTGCCAACGACTCTAAGAAAGAAGAACAATGAGGGATTGCAGGCTAGGGAGGTGCCCCTGCAGGACACTACTTGGGTGTTAGCCCCAGGGTGGAGAACTTCTTCACTGTTGATGTGGATGGGCAGGCATGAAAGGCAGAGAGGGGAAACCAGTTACCAAACTGGTTTCCCCAGGGGTGTGTAGCACATCCCGTGGGTGGGCTAGGGAGCTCTGAACACCAAGAGAAGGGTCTCTCCATCCTGGGATAGCCAGATAACACACTCTACAGAAAGTGGTCACCATGTGTGAGGGAACCTGGTAGTCCATTGGCTACCAACCCCATCCTGCCATGAGGACACTTTGAGCAAAAAGGGAACACCCTTGGCACCCAGACATCAGATCCCGCTACTTCGAAGAAGGACCGAGGAAGGATTGACCTGCTGCACTGAGGGAACAGCAAAGCGAGGTTGCACCGTTGAGGACTGCACATGGTGGCTAGTGAACAGAGGGACTGTGCCTGCTGTGCCCTGCTCAAGGAGAAGCTGTCTCCAGAGCCCAGTCAAGCCAAGAAACTCCAAAGGCTGACTGATTGGCTCAGGTTCACAGCACAGGGACACAAAGAAGCCTGCTGGGACGAGCTGCTAGCACAAGGTCTTTAAGCTGCAACCAGTGCATCACCGAGGAACAACAACCGATGCACCGAGTTGCACTCAAGTTCTCTGAGCTTGGGAGTACTGTTAGAGAGTTGCTAGGACACTCAGAAGAAGAGTTATCAATCCAGGACGGATTGATCTGTGGCTGTGACAACGGGCAACTCGTAGACAAGTGACGACTGGACTTTGGCCAGCATAGATGACTTTTTGTGCGACGTCAGCTCTGCAACCAAGACCCCGTCACTGCGTTTAGTGTACAAATTCTTATACAAATACAGTCTACTTTTATAAATTGATGTTGAATTTCCTGAGCGTCATGTCAATTTCTTCTTCAAATGTTTTGGTACGGTTTAAATGCTTTACACTTGTTCCTCTGTGCAAACCTAGCTGGTCAGTGCCACTGTTATCCAGGAATGAGCGGAGGGTTTTACAGACTGGACTTGGAGGGGTTGGTAAGTGCATTACATGGTGATGTCGTACAACCACACCATATAATACACCTCATTTCCTCACGATGTTATTTTCGGAAGCTTTGTTTTAAATATCTCCTGTTGGACACTTGTTCTTCTATATTGGTTTCTCCATTTTCTCAGTGATCTGTTTCTCTTTTCTTTTCTCCTGTTCTGTTGTTCTGCCAATCTTAGTCTCATTCCTTGCAAAACAATCGGGTGTTTAGTCAGATGTCAAGGGACGTTATTCATTTTTTGATGAATTAATATCTGAAAACTTAGGAGTCCTCTCTACTTATATCCACGAACAGGTCAACAGATTTTTCATCTTCACATAAATTATCATTATTTTGTGAACAATATAGATTTTTCCATATTCATGCTCATTTAGAACACGTTCAAATGTGCATTGTTTCCTAATACAGCTCTCATATTGATATTTCTTCAAATCAATGCTGTGGGAATCACACGTCACAAACGTATCAGCAGACGTATACTGGCTTGGCGAAGGGGCGCTTGGCTGCCAGAATAACATCAGAGACTTCGGGCGAAAGGTCAAAAGCAGTCAACTGATTAATTTCAATCTCTACACATGAAGGTGAAGGGTGCGCAGTTTCGGGTGCAGAACCCTGGCCTGAAACAGAAGATCCTCTCGAAGAGACAGCATGATCAGAGGACTGACGCTCAGTGCCCAATCTGGAGCACCAAGAATAACTAGGGTACATCATTTCCGATCTTGAGAATTCTGGGCAGCAGTGGTATTCGCAGAAAGGTATACAGGAGGCCAAAGACAAAAAGCATCTCCAAGCGAAAGTAGCCTTGGAAACTCCTGCGCGCAAAACTGATGGCACTGCCTATTCTCGTGTTGGCGAACAGCTCTAACCAAGGCTCTTTCTACTCCTTCCACCACCTCCAACTGGAGATGCCATTCATGATCAGCTAGGCATCTTTGGCTGAGTTTGCCCACCCTGGCATTCAGAGAGCCTGCCAGGCTTTGAACCACCAGGGAAATGCTAAGGCTTCCAACCATGTCAAGAGACACAAAGACTGCTGACAAAAGGTCCACGACCCCACCCATCCCTGCTTGTTGCAGTACCACATGGCGCTGGTGTTGTAATTGAGCACATCCACCAGCATTCCCGTAAACAAAGCAAGAAAGGCTTTCAATGGCAAACGAATCACATGAAGCTCCAACAGGTTTACATGGAGCTCGGACTCTGTAGAAGACCAGAGTCGTCTGATCTTCACCTCTCCCAGATGGCTGAGCCAAGAAGTGACACATCGGTCACTACAGTCAGCTTTGGTTGAGGAAATGAGAGAGGTCTGCCACTGGCCCAGTCGCGGTTTATCAGTCACCACTGTAGATCTTTTGCAGTTCCCTTTGAGATCTTGACATGGATTTCTCTGATGCTGCACACACTAGGGCTTCAGGTCCCACCGCAGAGCCCGCATTTACCAACAGGCATGAATTACAAGCAGGATGCAGGAGGCTATGAGGCCCAACAACATTAAGATCATTCTCCCTAAAATCGAGGATAGAGGCTGAAACATCGGTATCATAGCCTGAATATCCTGGACTCGCTGGTCAGGAGTATAGGCCCGAAACTACACTATGTCCAGAACAGCTCCGATGAAAGGGAGCGTCTCAGGTGGAATGTTAGGTGTGACTTTGGCACTTTCATAGTGAACCGGGGAGAGCAAAAGGTTCGGCATAATCCGGAGGCGGTAGATGACTGCATGGGGGAGCCTTTTTTTTAACAGCCAATCATCAAGGTAGGAAATGACTGGAACACCTAACCTCTGCAGATAAGCTGCAACCACAGTCAGTACTTTTGTGAACACCCAAGGGACGCTGGTAAGGCCAAAGGGGAGCCCACTGTGAACTGCCGATAACATCTGTTAGCAGACATGGCAGGAATGTGGATATATTCATCATGCAAGTACAACCCTATCATCCAGTCTCCTGGGTCCAAGGCAGATAGACCTTGCTCAAGTGTGAGTATCGTGAATTTCTCCTTTTTCAGGTAGAGATTGAGAAAGCGAAGTTCTACGATAGGACAAAGGCCGTCATCCTTCTTGGGCACCAGAAAGTAGGGAGAATAGCATCCCTGATCTAGTTCTGATGCAGACACCCTCTCTATGGCTCCCTTAGCCAAGAGAGTCAGCACTTCCTGACGGAGCAAGGAGAGGTGGTCCCCCGTAAGTCAGTCGTACGTGGGTAGGATGAGAAAAGGTGTTGTCACAGAGGAAGGGTGTAGCGCATTTGGACGGTTTGCAAAACCCAATGGTCCGATGTTATTGGCTGCCAGTGGTGCAGGTAATAACATATCCTGCCCTCCACCGGATGCCTATGATTGTCAGAGTTCAAACTAAAACGGTTTGGAAGCTGCAGCTGCCAGGTGGGTGGTGGACTGGTACGATGTGGACGCGGTTGGAGGCCCCTTCCGAGGTCACAAAATGAGCAGAAGGCAGACTTAGGGGTGACGAGGGGCCATAGACAAGTCCACAGACCTGGACCTTGGCTCTGCTGTCCTTTAAGTTTTGAGTCCGCCTTCTCTACAAAAAGACGAGAGCCATCAAAGGGCAAGCGGGGCTTGGCCATCTTCTGAAAAGCCAGTGGTTCTCAGCCAGGTGTGGCGCCGCAAGGCCACCAACGATGAAATCGATCTACCCAACGAGTAGTAAAGTCCAGTCCACATCAAATGGTGAACTTTGCTGCATCTCTCCTGTCTGAAATAGCCTGAGAGAGTATGTCTCTAGCCTCCTCCGAGATCATAGGCAGCACTTGCGCAACCGAATCCCAGATCACATAGGAATATCAGACCTAAAGGCAAGCTGTGCTCACCAACTGAAGTGAAAGGCTGGTAGAAGAGAACATTCTCTTGCCAAAGGTATCCAACCTCTTGGGTTATCTGGTGGAGTGGTAGGGAATCCTAGATGAGGAGGCTTTGACCACCAAGCTCTCCAGGGTGCGGTGCTGGGTAAGGAAACTGGGGTCCCCAGGAGCGGGGCAATGTAGCGGGCACTTGTTCTATGCACAAGTGCATCTGTGCAGTGCTTGGACCAGGCCCCGAGTAGGATGTTGGTAAGGGCTTCATTAAAGGGGAGTAAGGGTTCAGAAGTGGAAACTCCTAGCTGAAGCACCTCCTTCAATATGTTCGTCTTGACAGCCACTGTGGGTAGCTGAAGGTCTAAAACCTCAACCACCCTATGCAACACCATAACAAAAGAGGGTCCCTTCTCCATAGGTACGGTAGGAGGAGAGACCAGTCCAGTGCAAGGTGAGGTGTCCAACCTACTGGCCTCCACCAGTTCCTCATACCAGCTGTCTTCATTCTCATCTAGGGATGCTGGTATCGATAAGTGTCCTCAGACCTCACCCATTTGTCTCCCTCACCAGACCGGTCAAATGTAAGAGGCACTGCCTCCAATCCGGAGAGTATGGGCCTGGTTCACCAGAACCAGATTTGGGCGACGCACGTCCGGCTCCGTGTTGAATTTGGGAATTGCGATGGGGATGCCGGGGGCGTTGGCACTGGAGAGGGTGCCGATGAAGGTCTCTGTCTTACTGGGGCTCTGCTCCATATCCAACAAGGGATCCATGCAGCTCCACTTGCACTGAGGGCGAACCAGCTTGCAGGGTCAGGTGGGGTCCCTCCTTTGCCCGTGGGGCCCAATGGCACTCCAAAGGGGCAGGGCACAACCAAATATGAGGTCCATGGCCTCATCCAATTCCATAAACTGGGCGAGGGTCGCTCCACCCTAGGGAAAGTCAGGGAAGCGTGGAGGGGACCCTGACTCAAGCTCAGGCGAAGCGCTAGGCCTAGAGTGTTGACACTACCACAGCTTGTCGGAAGACTTCAAAGACCACTTCGACTCCTTCGATTTTTAATGCTTCTGGGACATACCTGATGACTCTGAATGTGCCGACAATCGTCAAGTGGAGCTCTGCAAACGGTCCCGGGACCTTCTCCGTGACCAAGATCTTGAGCGTTACAACGCTTGGGTAGGGAGGAGCCTGAGTGATTACTCCCTGAGCTCTTTTGGATGCATGACGCAGCAGTCCTTGCAGGTCTTGGAGTTGTGGTCACTCTTGAAGCACCATAAGCATACCAAGTGTGGGTCTGTCACAGACATCTGCCTGTGACAGGCACCACATGGTTTGAAACCAGCCGGTTTCTTAGGAGACATCTTGTCACACAAGGAGAGACAATCTCTTCAAAAAGTGTCAACAAAAAGTGGAGAAAAATGCCAGTCAAAAACTGACTGAGGGTAGCTCTGACTGGATCAGCGCTATCTGGCGCAGAAAGGAGAGAACTAACATCAGCGCGCCAAGGTGGCACCTATTTAGATAATGCACACGTCACTTCTGGCACAGATGCTGCCAACGCGGAGCCGAACAACAACCCTACCAGCATGCAGGGGTATTGCTCAAAAACCTCTGAATCTTGTCTGACGTCTGGGGATTACTCTAAAGTGAGGAACTTGTCGCTAGAAGTCACTATCAGATTTTATATTTCTGAAAAAACTAAATGTTCTAAACGAATTCATTGCCACTGCACCAAGCAAACTTTTTCAAAGAGGAGAGTAAGTGAAGGTCACCTTTAATCTATTTCCCCTCTATATTCTGTTCAGTTTTGGGAGGCCCAGCAGTAGCATCAGAGTATCGTGACAGTACATGTGGATCCATAACAAAAAGTAATTCTCTGTGATGGCACTTATGTCAATTCTGAAAAACATGCGGTCTTATGAGGAGCATAATTTTGAAATATTGCAAGATCTAAGGGTATAAAGTTAACCGGAGAAGGCAAACGTGTTAACTATGCCTATGTCTACAAATAATTCCAGGATGTATTCTGTTGACTGAAACAATTTGGCAACTTTTTTTTGACCTTTTCAAAACTGCAGAAAGGATAAGTAAAAGTGCATAAGCCTGGTCCCGATCTCATAGCAACATAAGATGTGGAAAACGTGCACCTTAATTGCTTTACATAGCCACAGTGTTACTTTATGTAAGTGACCAGGATTAATGCCAGAAGGATTAACAGGGATGTGGAATTTAATAAAATATCTACTTCTCCATGTTACAGGTTGCTTCATAAATCTACTTATCTTGTAAAAAAAAATCCACTTGTACCTTTGGTGCTATGTAGTGCAATGACAAATTATGGCAGCAATCTCATTATATACAAGCTCTGATATTAGCCTTTCTGATTATGCCAGATCTCATACTATAATAGGGTTTGAATTCTAGCAATTTTCTTATTTTGTCACCTTTCCGCAGATATACATAATGGAACTGGAGGTAGCGCTTAGCAATAGATCCAGGGTTGGAATGCCCTTTTGAATCTGTGCAAACCTACTAAATGGCATGTTTTAGGGCCAGCTCATCTCTAATCTTTTCCCATACTGAGAGAGGTTGGAAATTTACTTCTGACAGAGTTGGGGAAAAAAGTAGTTGGAAGGAAAGAGAACTTGTAAAAGCTCAACAGATTTTCACATGAGCAAATCTACACCTGCATATTTGTTGGTGCTGAAAAGCAGTTCAAAAATATTTTCTAGGAGTACAATTTCCTGGCTTACTTCTGTGAATTCTTATGAATTCATGAAAGTCGTAAATCTGCACCAATGTAAAGACATATATCATGGGTGAAATTGTGTAACTTTCCTTAAGAACTGGGGCACTAATTAGGTCTGAAGTTAACCAAGACAATTTGTTTTTATTAAAATTCTATTTCTCTATCTAACTATCTATCTATCCATCGACTGCCTCCGCCATTTTCACAAAGAGCATATCGGCACACAAAGTAGTGTTGTTCAGTGGCAGGTACTACTGTGGCAATGTGTGCTTTTTGAGAGCAAAATAATTGTTTTGCTTTTTCTCAATGTCATGATGGTGAGGGCCTGGCTGCTTCCACAACAATAACGTTTTACAAAAACCATATCAAAACGACATGCATTGACACGCATCTGACCACCAATATCAGACCTATTAGCTTTGCCAAACTGGCTTATTTTCATATTTCCCATTATCTTGTTGAAACTGGTTACACTGATTTTCCATTGGGAATATTTTTGGGAAATACCAGCATTCGTCAAAACATTTTACTAAATGATGCTTCAAAGAAATGTTACCTACCATTTCACAGTAGCTTAGCAAAACGTTTTTTTCTCCTCATTGCATTTTTTGGGTGAACATTTTTCTTTGAAAGCAAAGGATCAGCAATCTTGCATTCAAGCTTCTGCCTATAGTTGCATCCAATTAGAGAGAATTCTAGGAGCATTGTATGTAGCTTCATATTATAAAACTTTGCAAACAAGTGTACACGTTTTTACATTGAAGCCACGGTCAGTAGTGCAGTCCGAGATGACAACATTTGCTTAGAGTTTTCACCCTAATTAGAAAGGCTTTGTATTAATCAACAATAAATAAAAGTACGAACAGCATTAGCATATGGACACAAATATTACCTTAACTACAAACAATGCCCTTCCCGGATCCATAATGTGGCAGTGTAAGCTGGCAGACAAAGGGTTTATGCTGCCGGGCTTACTTGTCCCAAGGACACAAACAAGAAAACATGTTGTCCTTGACCTCAAACAATATGTCCTGGGAGTCGTGCTAAAGGAATTCCACACTCCTGATTAAACATGTAATTATTTTGAGTTTGGCATGATTGCATTGAAATTGAACATCCATGGGCCTCGGTTCTTCTCAGGCTTGTTTGTGTTTTGCAATATGCACGAAGGCAATAAGCAGTCCCAACTTTACAAACACATTTCTTTATACAGCAACCTCAAAATATTCCAACAAAGCAAACTACTGAAATCCTGGGGGTTAAAATAAATCTCTTCCTTACAACCAGGATATAGCCAAACCTACTGTTCACCAAAAGCTATGGATTGCATTGCTTCCACAAGCCATAATAAAATAATATTTTCCCTCAGGCACCATTGGCAAGCTATTTCACTTCACCTGAAATGAATGTAATACACTCTGTGTATGTACATTTTGCAGAAGGTTTCCAAGGCGGCAACTTCCCTCAGTTGCATGAGTGCATCTCTTCAGTACTTTTCGGAGCCCGCCCCATCTCAGAATTTCACATGAGTTTGACAAATGTCTTGCATCTGTTAACGAGTAATGTGCAGTCAACTTAGGAACGTTGCTTTTTTTTAAAAAAAAGTCAAGCTTATCGACCGTGGTGTTTCCTTCCAAAGTGTTGAAGTTGGGTAGAGTCTTAACATCTTTCAAATAAAGGTCAAGACTGTGACACATCTGTAGCAATCTGTGCAAATGACTTCTATGTAGCTGGTATTCTCTCTGCAGGCTGCTGTAGGGAACAATTTGGTTCGGTGTACAATATCTCTCAAACTGGAATTGTCCATGTGGTCTCACTCTGCAAAGCCCTACAGATCCCAAACCTCACAAGCCAGGACTCTGGGCTAAGAGGCATGCACCCAGTTGCAGTTAAAACATCTCGCCAGGCTTGGACTACAGAGTGATTAGCCTAAGGGACGCCACCCTTTATTTGCCCCTACATAGGACACTATGAGAGATTGACACTGCAACACCCCCAATTATAAATGGAAAGCAGGGTCACATATAAGCATATAAGGCAGTCCTTTACAAAAACAAAATGAGAGGTCTTAACTGTATGTTTCAGCGTGCCATTCCCAGACACCTGTAAACATCTGGTGTATAACATTTAGTTACTGAAATTATGGGCACACTGACTGCACCAAAAACCATCTACATCCACAACTCATCCATCTACACTCGCAACATTGCTGCCAACACTACTCAGACCTGCACCTCATCACACACCCAACTGGACCATTTCGCAGCCATTCACATGCATAACACAGCCACCAACCTCACTCATAACCGCACCAGACCCAAGACTAGATGAGATTATGACCGCACTTCACCAAATCAAAAAAGGAACTGCAATCTATTAAGGAGGTGATGTCGAGACAATCATGGCACACTACTCCCTACTCCCTCCAGAACATCTACATCTAGCAAGCGCCCGAATCACCCAACTCTCACCTCGAAACGTACTCTACCCAGTTGGAAAACAGTTCCCTCCAGTAATATCTTAACCCGCCCAATGCGAAGCATCAATCTGTTTTCGGAGAGCGATCTTCTCTCTCTACTACACTCTTATGAACCCACTCTTACGAACCCCTTAACTCCCACTCAGATGTCCATACCTACTATCCCCCTCAACCCATACAGGTCCTCCACACACAACAATAGAGGAATCATCGATAGCAACCTAAGAAGAATCCCTCTCATTCAGGATCCCACTTCTTCCCTCATCACACCCAGTCTTAAATGCACACTCCTAAATTGTAGATCTGCCTCTAGACACGCAGTGGATATAGCTGAACTCATCATTTCACAGGAGCTGGACCTGATAATATTAACCGAAACCTGGCTAACGGAAACCTCCACTCCACTCATCGACATTCTAGTGCCCCCTAACTACGACATCATTAGATTGGATAGAATCGATAAGATAGGGGGAGGTATCGCCTGTATACATCGTAGCAACATCACTGTTAACAGAGCCATATCCCCTGTACTCCCCTCTTGCGAATACTTATGTCTCGACATTAGCAGCAACGGCAAACCAGTATGCTCGCTACACATCATCTATCATCCACCTGGGGACAACCTCATCTTCACTGAACACCTCATGGATATGGTTTCAACGAACATCGGGCAGCAAAATACCCAAATATTCCTATGCGACTTCAACCTTCATTGGAACGACCACAACGACGCAGTGGTCAATAGTCTCTAACACTTCCTCGATGATGTAGCCCTCACCCAAATTTGCAACAGCCCTACACATAAAAAAGGCTCAATCCTGGTTTTCACAATCTCCAAAAATGATGTCATTCAGTTGGAGTCGATCCAACCCTGTGACTGGTCAGACCATTATATTATCACCTTCTTTATCAACGAAACATTGAAACTTAACTTGGTTCAATCCACAAAACCAAAGATTTGGAAAAGAGACTAGAAAAAACTCAACCCCAACACACTACCCTCCTCCAGCTACAACCTTCTTCTGCCCCCTGCAGGATCTTCCGACGTCCATGATCTCACAACTCACTACCTCAATTCTATGACCTCGATAATTAACGAGGTAGCACCCCTTCAACTAAAGAGAGCTTCCACTAAAGACTCTAAGCCCTGGTACAACGGTCTACTTAACGAGGATAGACTGTCTCTCCGAACTCATGGATGCCTCTGGAGATCAGTCCCATCTTCTAATCACCTCAAGATACTAAGGAAAAAGAGAAATGCTTATTATAGAAAGATCAAGCGCACTAAAGCTGACTTTTTCAGCCACCAACTAGACCAAGCAAGAAATCGTCCCCAAAAACTTTTTGAGCTAATCAAAACCCAATCTAAGGACGCTCCTCAACGGCTACAAGACATAGCCCGCCCGCAATCCAACTGCGAATAATTTTCTGTCTTCTTTAATCAGAAGACTGACAACATCAAGAAGGATCTCCTAAATGACCTATTACTACTCTCCGGTCCTCTTACGAACACCTCCCCTCCACTCCCAACCGCGCTACACCAAATCCCCTCAAAGCTTGACTCAAAAAACGACGCAGCCTGGTCATCCTTTGCTACTTACACTGAAGAAGCTTTAGGCAAGATTCTTAATGCTCTGAAGCCTGCCAATCACATCACCGATCCTCTCCCGGCAAACGCTGTTAAAGACTTAACCCCATGGCTTCTGCCTCTCTGGACCAAAATAATTAACAGTTCACTCCAACAAGGCTGCATCCCGGAATCCCTCAAAGTCGGACAGGTATCACCCATCCTAAAGAAACCCTCAGCTGACCCTACAGACCTAAACATCTATCGTCCTATCTCCAATATTCCCTACCTTGGCCAAATTACTTGAAAAATGTGTCCACCACCAATTGACTAAACATATTGATCACTTTGACCTTCTTAACAAACACCAATTAGGCTTCAGAGCAGGTCACAGCACTGAATCAGCCATGACACACATTATTGACGATGCGTTACAAATCCTTGATCAGAATGAATCATGCCTACTCATACTGCTAGACCTATCCTCAGCCTTTGATACGGTCAAACACGAGAATCTGATAGATCTTCTGAAACATAGAATGGGTCTATCTGGATCAGTGCTAAACTGGTTTACCTCTTTTCTCCATAACCGAATGCAAAAATTCAAGGTCAAGAACAATATTTCCAAACCCGTACCAGTTACATTGGGGGTCCCGCAAGGGTCTGCACCATCTCCGACATTGTTTAACCTGTTCCTGGAACCTCTCAAGGAAATGCTACATGCGTCTAACGTGAAATATCATATGTACGCCGACGACACAACTTTATCTTAAGATTCACACCCTTGAAGACATTAAATTGCTTAACACAACGCTCAGGAACACCCAGACTTGGCTGGCAGAAAACCATCTCAAATAGAACGTTCTAAAAACCGAATTCCTCCTTATAGCTCCACCCGCCAAAGTCCCCATTATGCAAGACTTGATCAAACATCTTACTGCACTCAACGTTCAACCAAACATTGTGGACTCAGCGAAATCCTTGGGAATAACTCTTGACAGCAACCTCACTATGCAGAAACACATTAGCAATGCAACAATGGGAGCAAACTTCCAGATAAACACACTGAGGAAGCTGAAACCCTTCCTGCCAGCCAATGACTTCAAGCTGGCAGTACAAGCTCTAGTTATCCCTCGTGTGGAGTACGGAAGTGTCTCTCTTTGTGGCCTTACAAAAACTACAACAGCACCACTAAGAGCCTCAATAAATGCTGCAGCGAGTCTCATCACTGGGGCGAAAAGAAGTTCCCATATTTCCCCAGACCTAAAAGCCTTAAATTGGCTACCGCTTGAAGCCAGAATTCACCTAAAAATAGCCTGCATGACGCATAAGGCTATACATAACAATGCACCCAGCTACCTCGCACAGAAGTTGTCGATCTCTGGTGGGACAAGATCTTCAAGAAGTGCGGAAAACCTGCTACTGAAACCTCAAAGATTCAACAAGAAAAAAACATATAAACTATCCTTCTCTGGGATGGCGCCCAGGATGTGGAATACACTTCCCCCTGAAACCAGACTGAATGCTTCTACCGCATCTTTCAAAAAGGAAGTAAAAGCGATTTTCATGGCAAAATTCACCTGATCATAGACTAAAGAAATTCGGAGATCAATCGTACCGTTACTAGTAATCCTTACTATGACTAGGGCCCAACTAGACATTCTAGTCACTTTATTTGACCTGGACCTGATTCAACGGATATGTTTTGTTGTGTGCCCTACTGCTTCCCTTTGCACGAGTTGTTATGTATACGTGACTTACCTGCATTTTTCTGTTTGTATAATTAGCCTGATTTAATGTAAATCGCTCAGATATCCGCAAGGATCTTGTTCGCGCTCTATAAAACCTTCAAAATAAATAAATAAATAAATAATAAAATGTGGGCTACGGATTCATCAAAAACGTATACGTGTAGTTCTGGAGCAGGTTTAATAGTCTTAAATGGAGCAACCTTGTTCATGATTTAGATTGGAAGTGCATTCTATTTTTCACGTTGACTTAAGAGAGTCAACCATTGAGATCATGTTATGTGCCAAGCTCACTGATTCATCTCTGCCAATTAATATGTCCGGATATCTGAAGCTAATGGGTTCTAATCTGAGCAGTGTCTGACATTCCCAGCACCCCAGTAGAATCCCGGACTCCCACAATTTGTCTTAGCCATCTATTCCCTTCTGCTCAACTACGAGAATAACATCCTTGATTTGTCCCCACATTCAGAAATGTATCTTGGAGTCACTAGCCAACAGAATCTGGCATTGTCAACTATTGTCTGCTTGAAAGATAGGTTATTACACTCTGGTTCCTATGAGCTACGCCAACTGACCCGTAGCAAGGTAACACTATTCAAGCTTTAACATGAGTGTCTATTTGTACCATTCCCCTTACCTCCGTTTATTCGTGTCCATGTTTGCAAGATAAACTAAAGTCCTTCCTCTCAGAACTGGCTTGAAGGCCTTCTACAGATGGTCTGAGGAAAGCACTAGCGCTGATCAGTGCTAGTGTCACAAAGGGCACTGATTTTTGGTGTGCTGGATTCACCAGCAAATTTTGATCAATAAAGTTTTCCAAACTTGAAATTGCTCTTCATTGCAGTATTTTATTCATACTTATGAAAATATATTCATGGAAGTATTCAATAGTTTATACTTGGTATTCAATTCCTTTTACAACAATCCATATATTCCCAACAATCCTTATATTCCTATTCCAATGCATTTCGGCCTGCTGGCCTTCATCTGGGAAATCTATGAAACAAAGAGTGGTATCTATCACTAATAATTCTTCAAAAACAAACAATGTTTAACTCACTAAATCTTTGTCACATATTATCTGGCACCATCACGTGATATACATACTATGCTACGTTCGACAATTGAAGTAGCCATTTACATTTACGAATACGGATTATTTTCCGATGTTAAAACCAAATGCATGCGTGTTTTTTCTGCTGTTAACTGGAGCCTAGTAACATTATAAATTAATCTCGCAGTCAGATTGGCTAGCGCAGCGCGTTAACTAACAAACATTCGTTGACGCTTTAAACCAATGTTAGCAGTTCTAATGTTAAAAAGGTTCAAGTTGCCTCGAGTGGGCTGCAAGCATTAAATGTAACGTGGTAACGTTACTATTTCAACTTACAGACAGGTTAAGTGGCGTGGCACATTAGCCGACAAATGTTTGTAAGCGCTTAAAGCAAATGTTCGCGGTTCCGATATTAAATGAGTGCAAGCTGCTTCGGGTGGGTTACAAGCATTTAAACGTAATTCCTTCTTACCGAATATGCAGGAGCCTGAATTCTATCAGCGCTGTAAGCAGAACGTTCTCAGCGCGATGCAAGTTGGCGTGTGACGCGTGTGGGCTGTACTACGATGTTTTGAAGTCGCGCATGTATCAGTTAAAGGGCCAGTGTCTATATGTGTGTTTCATACTAAGCAATACTAACACTTAATGGCAATGATGATAGTTACAATATATTATACCACGGAAACAGTGTATCATAATGTACAATTAACATAATCATGACAGAATATTAATAGATTTATAAATAACAGATTTATAAATAACAACTAAATTCAGTTCTTTCATTTATCCCCTGAGGACGCAGGGTTTGCAAGTGGAATATCCAGTGATTTTCACGTGTCAATAAAGTCTTTCTATTATCTCTCTCTTCATTTTTTTCCACAATTTCCAATATACATGCTCTGATCTGGTTAATCTGATGATTTTGTTCAATGAAATGGTTGGCAACCGCTGATTTAAACACTTTTGTTCTTATATTACTTTTGTGTTCAGTTAATCTTGTTTTTAGTTTACGTTCAGTTTGTCCCACATAGGCTTTTCCGCATGGGCATTTTAGCATATAAATAATGTTTTTTGTGTCGCAGGTACCATTAACCTGTAGCTTGATTTTGTTGCCCCGCATGGGGTGAGTGATGGTGTTACCCTCCATGATATTGTTGCAATTACTACAGTTTCTGCATGGGATAGTGCCTTTAAAGGTTATTAAAGGTTTTGTGAGAGTAGGTTTCTTTATGATTTCACCGAGATTTTTAGCTCTGGTAAATGCAAATGTGGGTTCATCCTGGAAGATGTTATTGAAGTCCAGTTCTGTTTTGAGCATACACCAATGTCTTTTGATGATTTTCTTGAATTGTGGAGTGATAGTCGAATATTTACTCACGCATGTAATTTTAGTTGTTTTTACACTTTTTTGAGAAGAGAGTAACATCTGTCTGTTCTTGGCTGTGGCTCTTTTGTGGGCATCCTGTAACACCTCATTTGGGTATCCTCTTTTCTTAAATTTGTCAATCATGATTAGTGCTTGTGTCTTGGATTCCTTCGGGTCTGAGACAATCCTTTGTACGCGGAGTAATTGTGAATATGGTAAGTGTTGTTTGAGAGGGGTAGGGTGGAAACTTTGGTAGGCAAGCAAATTGTTTCGATCAGTTGTCTTGGTGTATAGAGTAGTTTCAAACTTATCACCTATTTTAAGGATGGTTACATCCAAGTAATTAATTTGTTTCTCATGTACTACGTGAGTAAATTGAATCCTTGGATCAATCAGGTTTAGTAGTTGGATGTTGTTGATCAATTGGTCTTCTGTATCTTTCCACAAGATAAAGATATCGTCTATATATCGCAGATATAGACGTAACCCTTGTTGCCATTGGGGATTTTGTAGAATGTATTTATTCTCATACTGGTGCATGAAAATGTTCGCGTATGCTGGGGCTGCTGGATTTCCCATGGCGGTGCCAGACTTTTGTAGGAACCATTTATCCTCCCATTTAAAGAAGCTGTGCATCAATGTGAAATTGAGTAATTCCAGTAGAAATATTTTCATATTTTCGTCATATTCCATCTGAAGTAAGGCAGTTTCCACGGCCTCTATCCCTAATGAGTGGGGTATAGAGGTGTAGAGTGCTTGTACATCAATGGTACACATGAGTATCTTTTCGTTGGAGTCCAATTTCACGTTATCCAACTTATTTAAAAAATCTGTAGTGTCTTTAATGAAAGAGTTCATGTTGATGACGTAAGGTTGGAGGTATTTGTCAATTAGTTTGCCAATAGGTTCCTGTATGCTGCCACAGGTTGATACTATGGGGCGACAAGGTGGTTGTAGGAGGTTCTTGTGGATTTTTGGTGTAAGGTAAAACCTTGGTGTTTTGGGATGATCCATAGTCAGATATTTTTTCATCTTGTCATCCACGCATCCTTTATTGATGCCTTCTATGATGATGGTTTGTAGTACCACTTGTATTTCCTTGGTGGGGTTTTTATCGAGTTCCATGTAGGTATTCTCATCATTAAGATGAGCTTGAGCTTGTGAAATGTAGTAATCTTTATTCATGATGACCAGAGCGCCACCCTTGTCCGCTCTCTGACAAATGATGTTGGGATTGGATGCTATGTTTTTGAGAATAGCTAGTTCTTTCTGGGTAAGGTTTTTACTTTTATTTTTTTTGCGATAGTTGATCTTACCTAAGTCTTGTTTAACCAGTTGTTCGAACAAATCCAAAGTTTTATGGCTGATGGGAGCCATGTAGGTGCTGGTGGTAGTGAGACCTTTAAGGGAATCCTCCTTACTTTGTTGTTGGTCCTGTTGTTCTCCTACTATGTTAGAGAAAAAATGACGCAATCTGAGTTTTCTCATCAGTTTAAAAAAGCTTATATTGACTTCTAGGTGGTTAGTATGGGCAGTAGGGACGAATGACGTACCTTTTTGCAGAATTTTCATTTGTAATCTGTTTAGGTGGATATCAGAAATATTGATGACTAGGTTGTCTTGGTCTTCTTCTTGTCTTTCTTGGACATCATATATCTGGTCTGTGGGGGGTCTTTCTCCTTCACTTGTTCTAAATTTTCGTCTTGACCTCCTCGGTCGTCCCCTTCGCTGGGGCCTTCTCCTAAAAAAGGCTGAGCTGAAGTGATTGCAGTAGCTGTAGGTGCTGCTCTAGTAGGTCTTTTTCCGGACGCATCTGATGTGCCATCTGTATCAGAGGAAGAAGTATCAATTTGTTGTGTATATGGGCGGTTTTGTCTTTTTTTGGCATATACCTCTGCCCAATTATATACTTCATTTAACTTATAGTCGATGGTATCGCGACGGTATTTGCGCAGTTTTCTTTCATTGACCTCCTCCGTGTGTTTTGCCAGTTGTGTTTTGGTGTCCTCTAGTATTTTATTGAGTTCCTCAGTTGTCATCATTTTACCTAATTCTTCTTTTACTGTGGTTAAATCATTCTCAAGCTCCTCCAGTATTTGAGACAATTCTTCAACTATCAACAGGATAAGGTCCAGGGAGCATTTATTCAGGATTGTATACCATTTATCTGTGAATTTTTTCGAATTTTTGCATAGTGATGGTTTTAGCAGTATTCTCAGTCCCCTTGGGATTCTAGACGCTTTGTGATATCTGATCATGGTACTTGCGTGAAGTCGTTGGTTAATGATTTTACGTGACAGGTACAACAGTTGTTTCATTTGTTGATCTTTGGATTTAGTTGTTGTATATGTGAAGGTTTCTTCTTGAATGAGTGAATATATTTTTGCGGACTCCTCGTTGGAGTATGCGAAGGTATCTGCTTTTGTCTCCGTAAGTTTCGTAATTTCATCATATTGCATTTTGTTAATCTGCGTGCTACAACTATGAGGCAGGACTTTAATACAATGATTTAGATGATAGTCGTGCACAGCTCCAAGGTAATCTTTAGGTTAAGATTACCTTGGAGCTGTGCACGACTATCATCTAAATCATTGTATTAAAGTCCTGCCTCATAGTTGTAGCACGCAGATTAACAAAATGCAATATGATGAAATTACGAAACTTACGGAGACAAAAGCAGATACCTTCGCATACTCCAACGAGGAGTCCGCAAAAATATATTCACTCATTCAAGAAGAAACCTTCACATATACAACAACTAAATCCAAAGATCAACAAATGAAACAACTGTTGTACCTGTCACGTAAAATCATTAACCAACGACTTCACGCAAGTACCATGATCAGATATCACAAAGCGTCTAGAATCCCAAGGGGACTGAGAATACTGCTAAAACCATCACTATGCAAAAATTCGAAAAAATTCACAGATAAATGGTATACAATCCTGAATAAATGCTCCCTGGACCTTATCCTGTTGATAGTTGAAGAATTGTCTCAAATACTGGAGGAGCTTGAGAATGATTTAACCACAGTAAAAGAAGAATTAGGTAAAATGATGACAACTGAGGAACTCAATAAAATACTAGAGGACACCAAAACACAACTGGCAAAACACACGGAGGAGGTCAATGAAAGAAAACTGCGCAAATACCGTCGCGATACCATCGACTATAAGTTAAATGAAGTATATAATTGGGCAGAGGTATATGCCAAAAAAAGACAAAACCGCCCATATACACAACAAACTGATACTTCTTCCTCTGATACAGATGGCACATCAGATGCGTCCGGAAAAAGACCTACTAGAGCAGCACCTACAGCTACTGCAATCACTTCAGCTCAGCCTTTTTTAGGAGAAGGCCCCAGCGAAGGGGACGACCGAGGAGGTCAAGACGAAAATTTAGAACAAGTGAAGGAGAAAGACCCCCCACAGACCAGATATATGATGTCCAAGAAAGACAAGAAGAAGACCAAGACAACCTAGTCATCAATATTTCTGATATCCACCTAAACAGATTACAAATGAAAATTCTGCAAAAAGGTACGTCATTCGTCCCTACTGCCCATACTAACCACCTAGAAGTCAATATAAGCTTTTTTAAACTGATGAGAAAACTCAGATTGCGTCATTTTTTCTCTAACATAGTAGGAGAACAACAGGACCAACAACAAAGTAAGGAGGATTCCCTTAAAGGTCTCACTACCACCAGCACCTACATGGCTCCCATCAGCCATAAAACTTTGGATTTGTTCGAACAACTGGTTAAACAAGACTTAGGTAAGATCAACTATCGCAAAAAAAATAAAAGTAAAAACCTTACCCAGAAAGAACTAGCTATTCTCAAAAACATAGCATCCAATCCCAACATCATTTGTCAGAGAGCGGACAAGGGTGGCGCTCTGGTCATCATGAATAAAGATTACTACATTTCACAAGCTCAAGCTCATCTTAATGATGAGAATACCTACATGGAACTCGATAAAAACCCCACCAAGGAAATACAAGTGGTACTACAAACCATCATCATAGAAGGCATCAATAAAGGATGCGTGGATGACAAGATGAAAAAATATCTGACTATGGATCATCCCAAAACACCAAGGTTTTACCTTACACCAAAAATCCACAAGAACCTCCTACAACCACCTTGTCGCCCCATAGTATCAACCTGTGGCAGCATACAGGAACCTATTGGCAAACTAATTGACAAATACCTCCAACCTTACGTCATCAACATGAACTCTTTCATTAAAGACACTACAGATTTTTTAAATAAGTTGGATAACGTGAAATTGGACTCCAACGAAAAGATACTCATGTGTACCATTGATGTACAAGCACTCTACACCTCTATACCCCACTCATTAGGGATAGAGGCCGTGGAAACTGCCTTACTTCAGATGGAATATGACGAAAATATGAAAATATTTCTACTGGAATTACTCAATTTCACATTGATGCACAGTTCTTTAAATGGGAGGATAAATGGTTCCTACAAAAGTCTGGCACCGCCATGGGAAATCCAGCAGCCCCAGCATACGCGAACATTTTCATGCACCAGTATGAGAATAAATACATTCTACAAAATCCCCAATGGCAACAAGGGTTACGTCTATATCTGCGATATATAGACGATATCTTTATCTTGTGGAAAGATACAGAAGACCAATTGATCAACAACATCCAACTACTAAACCTGATTGATCCAAGGATTCAATTTACTCATGTAGTACATGAGAAACAAATTAATTACCTGGATGTAACCATCCTTAAAATAGGTGATAAGTTTGAAACTACTCTATACACCAAGACAACTGATCGAAACAATTTGCTTGCCTACCAAAGTTTCCACCCTACCCCTCTCAAACAACACTTACCATATTCACAATTACTCCGCGTACAAAGGATTGTCTCAGACCCGAAGGAATCCAAGACACAAGCACTAATCATGATTGACAAATTTAAGAAAAGAGGATACCCAAATGAGGTGTTACAGGATGCCCACAAAAGAGCCACAGCCAAGAACAGACAGATGTTACTCTCTTCTCAAAAAAGTGTAAAAACAACTAAAATTACATGCGTGAGTAAATATTCGACTATCACTCCACAATTCAAGAAAATCATCAAAAGACATTGGTGTATGCTCAAAACAGAACTGGACTTCAATAACATCTTCCAGGATGAACCCACATTTGCATTTACCAGAGCTAAAAATCTCGGTGAAATCATAAAGAAACCTACTCTCACAAAACCTTTAATAACCTTTAAAGGCACTATCCCATGCAGAAACTGTAGTAATTGCAACAATATCATGGAGGGTAACACCATCACTCACCCCATGCGGGGCAACAAAATCAAGCTACAGGTTAATGGTACCTGCGACACAAAAAACATTATTTATATGCTAAAATGCCCATGCGGAAAAGCCTATGTGGGACAAACTGAACGTAAACTAAAAACAAGATTAACTGAACACAAAAGTAATATAAGAACAAAAGTGTTTAAATCAGCGGTTGCCAACCATTTCATTGAACAAAATCATCAGATTAACCAGATCAGAGCATGTATATTGGAAATTGTGGAAAAAAATGAAGAGAGAGATAATAGAAAGACTTTATTGACACGTGAAAATCACTGGATATTCCACTTGCAAACCCTGCGTCCTCAGGGGATAAATGAAAGAACTGAATTTAGTTGTTATTTATAAATCTGTTATTTATAAATCTATTAATATTCTGTCATGATTATGTTAATTGTACATTATGATACACTGTTTCCGTGGTATAATATATTGTAACTATCATCATTGCCATTAAGTGTTAGTATTGCTTAGTATGAAACACACATATAGACACTGGCCCTTTAACTGATACATGCGCGACTTCAAAACATCGTAGTACAGCCCACAAGCGTCACACGCCAACTTGCATCGCGCTGAGAACGTTCTGCTTACAGCGCTGATAGAATTCAGGCTCCTGCATATTCGGTAAGAAGGAATTACGTTTAAATGCTTGTAACCCACCCGAAGCAGCTTGCACTCATTTAATATCGGAACCGCGAACATTTGCTTTAAGCGCTTACAAACATTTGTCGGCTAATGTGCCACGCCACTTAACCTGTCTGTAAGTTGAAATAGTAACGTTACCACGTTACATTTAATGCTTGCAGCCCACTCGAGGCAACTTGAACCTTTTTAACATTAGAACTGCTAACATTGGTTTAAAGCGTCAACGAATGTTTGTTAGTTAACGCGCTGCGCTAGCCAATCTGACTGCGAGATTAATTTATAATGTTACTAGGCTCCAGTTAACAGCAGAAAAAACACGCATGCATTTGGTTTTAACATCGGAAAATAATCCGTACGCGTAAATGTAAATGGCTACTTCAATTGTCGAACGTAGCATAGTATGTATATCACGTGATGGTGCCAGATAATATGTGACAAAGATTTAGTGAGTGAAACATTGTTTGTTTTTGAAGAATTATTAGTGATAGATACCACTCTTTGTTTCATAGATTTCCCAGATGAAGGCCAGCAGGCCGAAATGCATTGGAATAGGAATATAAGGATTGTTGGGAATATATGGATTGTTGTAAAAGGAATTGAATACCAAGTATAAACTATTGAATACTTCCATGAATATATTTTCATAAGTATGAATAAAATACTGCAATGAAGAGCAATTTCAAGTTTGGAAAACTTTATTGATCAAAATTTGCTGGTGAATCCAGCACACCAAAAATCAGTGCCCTTTGTGACACTAGCACTGATCAGCGCTAGTGCTTTCCTCAGTTCATAGCACATACTCCAAAGCAGGGAGTAAACGAAGGCTGCACGATTTACGCCTTTAACCTAAAGATTACCTTGGAGCTGTGCACGACTATCATCTAAATCCTTCTACAGATGGTGTCATAAAATGACCTCTGCCATTTTCAGTCGGAAACCGAAATCTGCCTTTGTGCATATTTGTCAAATGGTGGCAAAGTTATTAAGAAACCAAAAAATGTTTTTTCAATGGAAAGTCATACTTAATCATAACTACAGAAGCGTTATTACCGCCTCTATATTATATGTACGTATCTATCCCAAAGCACGACCATCCAAAGCGGCGCAACACCAGGATCCGTAAGCAAGGATGCAGTGTCGTTTATTCAAACATCATAAGTCCAAATGACACATTTCGGCCGCCAGATATGCGGCCTTGTTCACATGATATATATATATTTCCAAGTACACTGTACAAGTTTCCGCGTTCTTCTAGACATTCCCAAGCAATTTTTCCAGCGGCTAGAAAGTAAGTATCACAGGTCCTTTAATCGGCAGCAATTTTTTAGTATTTAGTAGTTTTGTTTTCACCAAGGTGCAAGAATATCTGACCTACGCGTTTTGGACTTAGCCTTCAACAGGGCCATAGAGTTTCATGAGACTGAGTGTTGATTTAAAGGAACAATCCTTTTCCCATTACCAATTAAAACAACGCTGCAAATGAAGCGTCACACACACATATTCTGCTTACATAAGCGGCACAGTTTGGTTGCCATTTTTCTTTTTAAAGGTTATACATGTGTATAATACGTTTTGTTCCTTCTTAGAAAGTGTATGCACGAAACAGATGTATATATATATATATATATCCAATTACGCTCCATTGTGCACAGACAGGTACGGACAACTTTCTCAGCTGGTGCCAGATATTGCTTTATTTAATTCAAGTTAAAGTGGAATGCTCCTTCATGACGCGTTTCGGGCCTCTTGGTCCTTGGGCACATGACCGCATTACGTGCAAACTAAGTTTTTATTGGAAGTGCAAACCTCACCTGACTTCCAATGCGACTACAATAATGGAGCTAGAGAAAATTCTCGCTCTTGCGACTCAATATTACAATCATAAACTGGTTGGTCACTTTTAAATACTTAATACAAATTAATACTGTAGAAGGACCTCTGTTTACACATTTTTTACATTATTTGTGTGAAAAGGCTCGACAAAACATATCCTCAGTTGACATGAAAAATCTTAACATTAATGCTGAAAACTGAAGACTATACCAACCTTTTTTTTTTGTAAACGTAATATGTTGTACATTTTAAACATTATAAAAGCCACAAGAATACATAATTATCATTAAATATTCCTACATATTTAAATAGTTAAATAAAAAGTAACAATGCCTGTGCAAATACAGCATGTGCAAAATATTTACGGGCCACCAATGGCCATATCAACTGTCACAATTCATATACATTGCTCTCATATTTTCACAATGTGCAAAAATATGTGCAAATAGTGCATAAACCTATAAAAGTGTCTAAAGTGCTAAATACAAAAAAATGACTAATGGCGAGTAGATAGAAAAGAATTCATATACTGGAAAACATTCGTAAGAAAACGCCATGTTTTGCTTATACAGGGAGCGCCCTTAAAAAGTTAACTGAATAGTACTGTTTGAAGCAGTGTACCAGCTACCCAGGCCAGATTTCATGTAGAGAGTATCAACATTGTTTAGTGCTATATATATGCCAATTTGTACTAAATAATGCATAAATACACTAATAAATATATAAATACATTAAAAAGTATATCAAAAGTCATTACTACAATCCAAAATCAAGGTGGAGGCAAACTGTTATTTCTATCATAAAACAGACAATAGCTTAACATACCTGCATCCAATCTAGTTACATTTTAAGACAGCGATAATGACAGTTTCATAAAAACAACAGAAAGACTCAGTACTTTGATGGATGCATATTGTTATAGGAAATTGTGCATATCTTCCCTTGTGTTAAGTCCATGTGGAAACTTGTCAAGCTCGATGTTATATTTAGACTAACTGGCGTAGCCTTTTTTCCCTATTGCCTCCTCTCTTGTCTAGAGGTACTGTGTCTATCACAAAGTATTTTAAACATTAAAGGTCATTACCATGTTCTGATTTAAAATGTCAGGCCACCGGGTAAGTCGGATCAGAATTTACGATGGGTGCCAGTACTTTGATGTCTAAAAAATTGGTACTGGCTTGGTCTATGTGTGCCATGAACAGTATATTCATGTTGTTTACATTTAGTTTATTAACAAATTCCTCAGCTTCACTAGTTGAACCCCGCCAGATGAAAAAAATGTCATCAATGTATCGCCACCATTTCACCACATGTTTGTCCCAGGTATTACGATGTTGTTTGCACAGGACATTCTCCTCCCACCAGCCAAAGCAAAGCATGCCCCCTTAGCTACTCCTTAGAATTGCTGGAAAATGGCCCCATCAAAAGTAAACCTGTTATTGTATAGGCATCATTTAATCATACTCAGCAGCATTTTGTTGTAAGAATATAATTCAATAGGTCTTTTGTTGAGGTAAAACTCTACAGCATTGATACCATCTTGGTGCCTGATGCTGGCATACAATGAAGTAATATTTAGAGTAAGAAACAAAAATTAATTGGACCGGGCTTGCGCACTTAACTGTAGGAGGAAATCATTCGAATCTTTGATGTATGTGGGCAGGTAAGCTACAAACTCTTGAAGATGGTAATCTACATACCTAGATGTGTTTTCAAAAATTCTTTTTCTGGCAGATATTATGGGCCTACCCTGTACTGGACTAACTCCTTTGTGAACTTTATGTATAAAGTACATAATAGGCATTACTGGATAATCATGGTTTAAAAATGAAAATGCATCCTTGCTGATTAAATTTTCTCTTCTCCACTTATTAAATTCATCTATGTAGATTTTGCTGATTTTCTTTGCCACTGCTTGCTGGATTTTGCGATAACATTCCAGATCATGTAAATGCCGATAGGCCTCAGTCTTGTACTCCTGTTTGTCCCATAGCACAATGTTACCTCCTTTATCCCTTTTGTTTATTATTACTGAAGAGTTATTTTTTAATTTATTCATCAGTTGGAAGTAAGGTGCGTTTTGCTTGGGAGAGACCTTGTTACATTGTTTTGAAGAGGTGTACAATTTCTTGAGTTCATCCGTGACTATCGTGGAAAATATCGACTGCGTCGCGTGGCATATTGGTAATGACAGTGGATGGGGCTTTAAAAGGGCTATGACATGATGATGACACGTTCACATCTTCCATACATGCCAAACTTTGAGGGAGTCTTGTTCGTATCCCTGTGAGCAGTGGGGGCCCATTACCAGTTTGTTACCTCATTGTGGACCTCTCGCTGAATCCCTGCATTGCCCGCGGACCTGTGTGAACACTTTTTGTCGGTCTCCCCCGCCGCCGCAGCCCCGTCACACGTGAGGGCGCGGCCGCTCTGAGGGGAGACTACACCCCCCCAGAAGCCTTAGCGGCCGGACGCCGTACACCGTCAGCGCGCGCCCAGTGGCGCTTACAATAGCACCAGAACTCCCGCCTCGCGGGACATGCGCGGGCGGCGCTGGGAGAAGCCCGGGACAAGGGCGGGCCGTCTGTGGCCGTCCGGGGCTGTACAAGGCTGGGCTGGGCCAACACCCTAACAAGTGCTAGACGTATTCATGGACTGTGTGTTTCCAAACCCGGCTGGTTCTTAAGGTTGGCATTTTCATTGACTTTTATGCTTTGGCAGTAGTAGGTATAAACGTATTGAGGTCCTGTTTTAGCATACTCTATGGCGAAATTTCAAAATAAGGGCTCTATAGCGGGGGGGGGGGGGGTCTGGGACACTTGATGCTTATTTAAAAAAAGCTGAAAATGCTGTGTCCAAAGAAATTGAAATGGTGGAAAGAAGGTTGTCATTGGAGCCTTTTATCCAGTTTAACTCAGTGTTACAACCTATTGATGTTACTGTGGATTTAGCTTCTACACAGGCTACCCATCCTATTTCTTGAGGGCTTGTATCAGAGTCCAGTCTTGCTAGTGCCCCCTTTTTGATGAACGTTTCTAGTCCTTCTCTTTCCCCTCCAGCCTTACACACTAGGCAGTCAAAGATCCCTTCTGTTGCCCCTGCTAAAGCACCTAAGGGAAAGAGAAAAGCTAATCATGCCATGCTTGTTCTAGCGCTCACTCCGCTCTCCTGTCGGCACTGAAAGAATCTGGTAAAAACTCAAGCAAGATTGCAGAGGCGAGAAGATGTTACAAAAAAGCAATAAAGGACAGGAAAACTCAGTTAAGAAATAAGGCATGGGATGATTTGTCAGACGCTAGTGTTCAGAAAAATAGTAGCCAGTTCTGGAAGGTGATTAATAGTCCTGTTTTCGACGAACTGGAGAATACTAACAAAGAGTGTTTTATCCCGCCAGACAGATATGTGGCTCATTTTAGTGGTCTTTACTCGGAGATTCAAGAACTTAATCCAGTAAACTATGCGGATAGTACATTAGCCTCAAGAATCCTTTTTAAGGAGGAAGAAGTCCTGGAGGCCATTGAGTCAATGGCAAAAGGTAAAGCCCCAGGACCGGATGGAGTCCCCGCGGACCTTTACAAGGCTGATCCAAGGTTTTGGGCAAAACTCTTAACGTGTTTTTAATGCTGCATCTGAGGCCGGTACTCCCAAGTCTTGGGGCAAAGCTGTCATTGTCCCACTATTTAAAAAAGGTTCAAGAGAAGATCCGGCTTGTTACCGGCCTATTTCTCTCTTGGATTCTGCTATGAAAGTAATGGGTAAAGTTGTCCTTGCCCGTTTAACAGTTTGGTTGGAGGAGAAATCTATAATCTCTGACCTACAATACGGGTTTAGACAAGGAAAGGGCACTGTAGGCCAATGCCTTAATTTACATCTCATTATTGGGAAATATACTGTCGCTAAGCAGGGGGACCTTCATTTAGCGTTTATGGATTTGTCCACTGCTTTCGATCTTGTAAATCGGCAAAAATTATGGGCCTTATTAGCTGTTTTAGGACTTGACCCAGTATTGATTTATTTTTTGGCTGTTATCCACGACGACACTACTGCAGTTGTTCGATATAGCGAAGACGGGAGTCAGTCAGATGCTTGGCAGGTAAAGCGCGGGGTAAGACAGGGGTGAATTCTTGCCCCCCTGCTTTTCTCGCTCTACATTAATAATTTGGGTGCGGTTTTGGATTTGGATTGGGATTTGTAAAGCGCATAGCTACCCTAGGACGTCCCAGCGCTGACATGACCTAAAGTTCCAGAGGGGAGTAGGAGAGATAATAGCTTATGGAAAGTGCCAGGTTTTTAGTAGCCTACGAAAGGCCAGAAGATTGTGTTCTTTCCGCATGGCAAGTGGGAGAGCGTTCCACAATTTAGGGGCATTGTAGGAGAACAAACGTCCCCCGGATCGGGACTTTTTTATTCTGGGAACGCTGGCAAGGGAGAGGGAGTCTGATCTGAGTTGTTTATTAGATTTTTGGGGTTTGACGAAGGATCTCAGAATCTGGGGACCTCTGCCTTGCATTATTTTGTGAGAGATGCAAAGGGACTTAAAAATAATCCTTTCCTTAACTGGCAGCCAGTGCAGGCTTTTGAGTGCTGGTTTTGCGGAGCATCTCGATTTGGTTCCGGTTAGGAGTCTGGCCGCAGCGTTCTGCGCGCATTGCAATCTGTAGATAACTGATGCTGGTGCCCCCAGGTACAGGACATTGCCATAGTCCAGTATGGAGTTCACCAACCCCTGCAGCAGCAATTTCCTAGATTGGAAGGGGATCAAATGGAGGATCTTTCGCGCCATTCGAATGAGGCCAAAACAGGTGCCCGTGGTTTTTCTGGCCTGAGTTTTGAAGTTGAGGTCTTGGTCCAACCAGATGCCAAGGCTTTTGACTTCGGGTTTGGGGGTAGGGGGTGTTCCCATACATGGCGGCCAAGAAAGGGATGGAGGGAGTTTGTGTGGGTTTCCTAGGCGAAGTATCTTGGATTTTTCTCCGTTTAGTTTTAATCGGGATTCACACATCCAGTGAAAAACACTCTCGAGACACCTTGCCAGGTTGTCTAGGCTTTTGCTCATCGGGTTGATCGAGACCACCAGCTGGGTGTCATCGGCATACATAACTGTTTTTATGCCAAATGGGGCAGTAATGTCCTCTAGAGGGGACATATAGACGTTAACAAGTGTGGGGCTTAGGGAGGAGCTCTGTGGGACCCCACACTGAAGGGGCAGGGCTGTAGACACTGCTGTGCCATCCGACACTTGGAAGGTTCTTTCTTCCAAAAAGGATTTGATCCAGGACAGGGCGGTGCGAGAGACTCCTATCAGATTTAGCCGGTGGATGAGGATGGCATGATCCACCGTGTCGAAGGCGGCACTCAGGTCGAGGAGGATCACTGCCACTGATCCTCCTGCGTCTATGATGGTTCTTGCCTCCTCGACCACTGCTAGCAGAGCGGTGTCAGTTCCCTGTCCAGGTCTAAACCCTGTCTGAGATTGGCGGAGGAGTTATTGGTTTCCAGGAAGTTGGAGAGTTGGTGGTTGACAATTCGTTCGGCTACTTTGCTGATAGCAGGAAGAAGAGAGATGGGTCTGAAGTTGGTAGGGTCCGTGGGGTCAAGGTGGGGTTTCTTTAGGAGAGCCTTAACAGTGGCTTTCTTCCAGTTGACTGGAACAGAGCCCAGTGTGAAAGAGGCATTAATGAGGTGGGTAAAAGGAGGGGCAACAGTGGGAGCAACTAGTTTTAATTTGCTCATGGGGGCTGGATCTGATGGGGCACCACTTTTTACGATTTGTAGAGTAGATAGAAATAGTTCTGTGGTAATCTGGGGAAAAGTTCGTAGGCATGGGGCCTCGGGGCAGTGGGGGGGGGGATGTCTGGGATTTGAAATGAGTTGGGGGCTGGAAGTGTAGTAAGAATTTTGTCAATTTTAGCTGAAAAGAACTCAGCAAGCTGGTTGCATCTAATGCCCGATGGGTCGGGTGTGGGTAGGAGGTCTGGAATTTTAGTGAGTAAACGTACAATGCGGTAGGTTTCATTCGCAGGGTTGGATGCCGCTGCTATTTTTTCCTCGAAGTAAGTTGCCTGAGTGTTTTTTATGCAATTTTTGTAGTGCTTGATGGCGTCCCTATACTCATTTTTCCTTTCCTTCGTCCAGATCTTTCTCCAAAGGCGCTCTAGTTTTTTGCATTTCTTCCTGAGATTGTGTAGTTCTTGGGTGAACCACAGAGATTTGGCTGATCTCTTTTTACTGGGGAGGGATTTGACTGGCAAAGTAATGTTAAGGGAATGGTTAATCCACTCATGTAGTTGAACGTCTGCTTTGGAGGGGTCTGGGTCCAGTACTGGTATGGTGGAAGTGAGAGCTTGTGTCCAAGAGTTTGTGTCCAAATTTTTCCACGGGCGGGAGGGTGCTTGGGGGGGCAGACTCTCTGGTATCTCAGCCGAGAATTGTAGCTTAAAGGGGACTAAGAAATGGTCTGACCATGGGACAGGGAGGGGGGTATTAACGACTATTCTCGTGAGGTTGGTAAATATGGGGTCCAGCAAGTGACCCTTGTTGTGGGTGGGCTGGTTACTGTGTAGGTGGAGATTGAGGGAGGCTAGATCTGCTTTGAGATCGGCAGCTGTTTTGTTCGAGGGATCATCAAAGTGGAGATTCAAGTCTCCCAAGACCGTAAAATTTGGGGATAGACAGGCGAGGGAGGAGGTGATGTCCATTAGGGAATCACAGAATCGTTGTTGCAGTCCTGGCGGGCGATAAACTAGTATCCCTGAGATGGTAGTAGACGGGGGGTGGTGGATAGAGAAATGTACATTTTCACAGTCCAGAATGGGACTTTCTTTGAACTGGCAAGACAGGTAATCTCGATAGATAATCGCTATCCCACCTCCAGTACCGGACGGTCTGTTCTGGTGCTTTATAAGGTAACCAGAGGGGAGTGATTGGATGATATCTGGCTCTGAGTCTGAGGTAAGCCAGGTTTCTGTAAGAAAAAGGACCTCGATTTCCGAATCCAGCAGAAGTATGTTGATTTCTGTCTGGTGCTTCGGGAGGGATCTGCAGTTCAGCAGGGCCAGCCTGAGCCAGCTTGGTTTAGGGGGGAGGTGTGAGGTCAACTTGTATGGACAGTTTGAACAGCGGGAGTGTCCTTCCTCTAAGGTACTGCTACAGCAGTAGGGCACGGAAGGAAAATCCCTTAGCCTATGCAGGGTTTCCTGGGTGTATCTTAGTGGGAGTGGAGTCGGTGTAGCAGGGGCTCTGGGCTTGGCCTGGCGTGGACGGGCGCAGAAGGGTTTGCCTTAGGTGCGCCTTCGGCAGGCAGACGGCGCTCCCGCTGTGCTCGTCCGCTGCGCTTCCGGCCGAGGCACATGATATGAGCGGTTGCCGAGGGAAAGGGTCAGATGGGCGTGGCCTAAAAAAGGGGGCGTGGCCTTATTCCTCGCAGTCCTTGCGTCGGGAGTGATCCGGTGAAGGCTACGTGGCAGCGCTAATGTCCGTTACCCGTGCCAACTTCGTGTTTGTCAAGTGCCCTGCGGCGTGGTGAGTTTAAAAAATACACACACACAAACAAGTGACAGTACTATTTTTAAAATGCTTAGCTCAGTTTGCTCTCCCGGCTTCCGCCTCAGGAGTTTGGTCAGAACCACGGTTAGTAAAGATATCCCCAAAGCCGGATCAAAAATGATCCCTGCATTACTATATGCTGATGACACTGTCTTGTTGGCAAGAACCGCTAGAGGTTTACAAGCTCTTTTAAACGGATTTTATGATTTTATGGTCTCTTTAGACTTATTAATTAACTTCAAAAAATCACATTCCATGTCTTTAGGTAAAGGGAGGGCGAAAAGGGTTAAATTTTTCTGTAATGGGCAGGAGTTAATAAAAGTGCAGACCTTCCCATATTTAGGGATTGTATTTGACGATAGAAGATCCTGGGTCACGCAACGTGCCCAGAAAAAGAATAACCTTGCTAGAGCAACAGGAGCGCTGTTGGGCTTTGCTAAGCGTTTGGGGTGCAAACCACTTCCGGCTCTTTTGAAGATTTATAGTGCCAAGTGTATTCCCATGGCCCTATATGGTAGTGAGGTTTGGGGTTATAGGCCTTACCTGACATCCAAACAGTAGAAAATATTTTTTTTTCCGGAAATTGTTGTCTCTTCCCCCTTCTGCCCCAACTATTAACATTCACGAGGATTTGGGGATGGGATACCTTACTGATCAAATATCTGTGGCCCCGTTATTAAGTTGGTTTAGAGTTTGGGCTCAGCAGTCACCGAACCTAAACCAACAAATTATTCAAGATTGTTTGTCTCTTGATGAAGCTATGTCCATCCCATGGATTTGTTATATTAACACCAATTTGGAGTCACTTGGCTGTCCCGAATTGTTTGACAGTCCTCGTGCGCTGAATAAAGTGAAAATAAAGGCCTTTAAGACCCAATTTTTGAACAGAGCGATGCTGCTGAGGGAAGGAGACGAATTGAGGAAGCCGGCAGTCAGGAGGTTTGTCATGTTAAGTTTAGGTTGTGAGATCCAGCCTTACTTAACCTATATTAACAAACCATTCCACCTGTTTTTGTTAATAAGGTTTAAACATGGTATGCTTCCATGGCTATTGGCTTACCCCAAAGGTTTTTTCAAAGAGGGAACTTTGGGGCCTTGCCCTTGTGACAACATTTCTGAACAAAATATGTTGCACATGGTATTTTTTTGTAAATTTTACTCTTCTCAGCGCAAAAAATACATCCTTCCGATTCTTAAGAATCGTCAATTTGAGCAAGTAAGGCCTGCGTTGGCCTATTTACAAATGCTGGAGTCTCCTCTGGTTTGCTTTTGGGTTGCTAGCTTCATCGTAGGGGCCATTAGGTGTAGAAATAAGGTTTAGCCCACTTAGTAATTCCCTTTTTTTTTTTTTATGAGTACTGTTTTTAATAAACTGTTGAAGATGGAATGTTGAAGGAGAAATGATTTTATAGATTTGCAATATGGTTGTATTAATTGAAAGACATACTTTTATTGTATTTAGTGCCAAAATGTATAGTATTTATTTTCTGTGTTAAAATTTTTTTGTGATTGCACCTACCCGTACCATGAAATGTTGTCTTGTGCTTTGATGGTTTTAAAATTTTAACCGAATAAAGCAAATTTTTTACTTTGACTTTGAGTGCTTGCTGCTGCGGATGTGTTGATGTTGCATTCGTTCCCTAAAGAATGTAAAGTTTTAAGGAGTGACACATCACCTGCTGCTAGTCCTGTACTGATGCCTGAAATTGCCAGTTGCAAATCTGGATCTTTTTTAGATTGTCGTTTGATGGTATAATATTTCGTGAGTTTGAGCTTTCGAATAAATTTAAAAACGTCTATCCGTGTTTCACCGTAATTAAAACTGCTCTCAGGACAGTAACTTAAACTCAATGCGAGCAGTTGTTTTTCTGCTTGGCTAAGCTGTACATTGGTTAGATTGATGATAGTCTGGTCAACATCCGTTAGCGCTTCTGCCACTGTTTGTTCTGTCTCCCTCTTCTTTTGGCTTTTGCGGCATTTGCATCTCTCTCTCCTTCTGATATTCCTTTTGTGTTTGAGGTAATTTTGGTGTTCCGCGGTCGTGGGGACCGTTTTCTCTGTTCCCGTACAAAATCCATTTCCTCTGCATAGGTTAGAACCCCCATGTCTGCTCGGGAACATGCAACACTATCTCCACTCAAATCTGACTCCGAATCACTTGGTATAGTGCTATCAGACATAGAGAAATGTGTGTCATGGGGAGCCACTGATATACAACCTTCCTGTGGCTGTTCATGTCTGACCACTTTCTGTTTACGTAAAGAATCAAATTTGCGTGCGAAAGTGAACACCTGCCCCTGTTCCTAATCATTCTTATCGCGCGCAAATTTGTACCCTTTCCTGTTTTTAATTACCACTTCTTGTGTTTTTTAAACGTTCGTTCATATCTTTGATGCTTTTTTCAATCAATTCTTTGTTGCTTGGGTTTTCCAGTTTGCCAATTTCGATGTTTATACGAGCAATTTCTTTAATGTTCGTGTCCCGTTCTATTTGGGCGTATTTGATGAGTAAACACACAAGACGCGTGGAGGCCTCTAAATTGCTTTCCACCCATTCTTTCAAGGGAAGAGGATTCGGACTCTCGAAACTAGGGGCTAGCATTATTCTGAGACCCTGTGGAATTCTTCCTGCTTCCTGATATTTTGCTAGCGATTTCACTTCCCACCATTTAGTGAGCTTGCTCCGGTTGTTTTTTTCTAGTAGTTTCGATAATCTCTTTACATCCATGTGTAAACTGCTGTCATTTTTAGGTCTCACCTGACCCAGCGCATGCGCTGGTCTGGCGAGACATTTGTGAGGGCTCTAAAAAGTGCTACCAGGCCAGAATAGAGCCACAGTGAATGTGCACGGGAGAGCGCGTAGTGCTTTACCGCTATTACTTTCACTTTCGCGGCCGCTTTGATGTTCTCCGTGAGGCTTGGCTTCAATAGATTGCAGCAGTTAAAACAAGCATTGGCATAGCCAATAGGTCTCGCTTTTGGGACCTTATAAGTGTTTAGTTATGCAACTGTTGCATGGCTAAACACTTATAAGGTCCCAAAGGCGAGACCTATTGGCTATGCCAATGCTTGTTACTTGTACAGGCGTTTTCACGAACTTGAGGGAAATTAGTAAATAGTTCTTATGCCGCCATCTCTCTCACGTAAAACGTATATATTGACACAATGTGATGTTGGGGTTTTGGAATAAATGACGTGAGGACTCCAGTTATACTGTGCTTGATGGATGATTGGGGAGGACAGGGGCAGTGCTCAACTCCTGATGGCTATGGCTTTCGCTGTTGCTAAAAGAGATATCGCACAACACTGGAGGTCTGAAACTGTTCGCTCCATCACTGAATTGAACATGGAATGTACTATTGTGCTAAATCTGAACAATTTGTTTATACATCTAGGGGCTGTCTGGAAAAGCACTGCAAAATATGGGGTGACTGGTGTACATATTCTGCTGATTTTAATGTATAATATGTTCAATCGCTGCTATATGCTATTGATGATTTTCCAAATAGAATACTGTGATTGCCAAATTGTTATATTTGTTTCTATTCTTATGGCTCTACTGCCGATATGCCTTAAAAAAGGCAATAAACAATGTTATAAAAATAAATTCTTTGAGGATTCATTTACAGTGAGGCACATATTCCAAGGTACACCTCAATGAATTCAGACTTCAAATCCCGAATTCTAAACGAATGCTCCCTGTGCTCATGTTTTTACAGGTTCTGACTGATGGCAGTATTAAAAGACCACCTGTGGACCCAAATTGCTCTGGTTTAGTGTATGTATATATGTATGTATATATGTCAGCTTCTTTTACAAATTTGGAAAATGGTACAGATTTGCAGTCAGGTATTGTTAAATATAAAAATCGTTCTCGGTCAACTATAGTCCTTGAAGATAATAAACACTCTTCACATTTATGTTCCCATTTGTAACTGAGTCCAAATAAACTCTCAATCTGAATTCCTTCATCTTCTAGTACTCCAAGCATAACCATCAGAAATTCTTGTGCATCCTGCTGTATATTAGCACTGAACATTAAAGATCCAGTACATGTATCCAATAGTTGGCGAATACCAGAAACAGAATGAATCTTACTTCTATCAGTTCTCAATTCTTGAAATAAAGTGTAGAGTGCAGGACAAAGTTTTTTCCTGGCTTTCCTTAATTTCACCACAAACATCTTCAAGATAAAATATAACATTTAGAAGGACATTACCATAGCAGTTGACACCAGAAGCATTTTCTAATTGGTATCCAACAGCATCATCACTTGTTTGTATTTTCTGCTTCTTTACATCTTTTCTGTTGATTTTCTTTCTGCTTTTCAACCATAGTTAACTCTTCAACATATTTGCGTTTTGAACACACAACACGTTTCTCATAAATAGGATATTCACCTAAATGGGGAGCATAAAGCCTCCTCTAACGATTATATTCTCTTACACAATTAACATCAGCACTAACCTTGTTCTCATCAAAATCAATTAAATACAAACCAGACAACGTTCTAACTCGAGATAATGCAATATATACCATTCCCTCTTTAAACACAATTTTTCCAACATTTACCAAAGCATTATCTACACTTAAACCTTGTGATTTGTGAATAGTTATTGCATATGCTAAACAGAAGGTAAACTGTTTTCTACGAACATACAAGTCTTTTACGAGCAAAAAACGTGCAGCAGAACGTGCAATCTGTCTTACCTCTACAATCTGATCAAATTTAACTTTCAAAAATTCAATTCCATTTCTATTTTGATATTTCACAAAATCGACAACTTTCCCCATTGCTCCATTCACTAAACCTTCTTCTACATTCAGATTACGCTTCAAAATTATTCGACAGTTTAAACATACATCTACATTTTTTTCTAAGCCAGCAGTTTTTGATAGAGTTTTCCAAAGAATCCAATTTAGTCTGTAGTTTTTCTGAAAGAACAATTGCTATTCTTTGATGCTCTATTTTATCAATAGCTTCAATGTGAACTATTTCTTGATTTTCCAATTTCATAAGATCTCTATTAAATGTATAACACTCTTACACTGTAGGCATTAAGCAAACTATAGACTTTTTTTCTTTCATTTTCTTGTACATTACTTCTGCTGGTGTGTTTTCATTTGTAAACAAGTTCTTTAGTAGACGACTTTCAAAAGCTTGTTTACCATGTTTGCTTAGAACACCAATTCTTACATCTTTTAGTATATTTGCATAATCTTCATCTCTTGCTTATCGCATATTCTGAGTGAGTTCTTTATATTCAAAATGTAACCACCGATTCACATTTCCAATACTTCCCAAACATTTCTTAAAGTGTCTTCATGTAGAAGAGTTTTAAACACTAGTTCTCCTTTTACAGGGGTTAGTTGTAGCAGATCTCCAAATACAATTAAATGTTTTCCCCCAAAGAGAATGTCGTAATCTGTTTTTAATACCTGTTGCATTCTTAAGTGTACAAAAGCAAGCATTAAGTTTGAGACCATGCTCACCTCATCAATAATTAAAAGTTTCATTTTCTTCAGCACTCTTGACACTTCATAAGAAGCTTCTCCAGACAACTTCTGATATTGTAATTTATTATCATGCTCAACTGGTAACATCAGTAATCTATGCAAAGCAACTCCTTTAACATTGTGTGCAGATAATCCAGTTGGAGCTGTTACCACACAACATAAATGTGAACCAGTAGTTTCTTGAAGATAACTGGTCAAAACTTTAATTAAAAAACTTTTACCTGTCCCAGCTTGACAACTGATGTACATCAGAAGAGGTTTAAAAGATGAACACAAACATTTTTTTTTCATGCAACAAACCATGTTCTATCCGTTCTCTCACTTGCACATATATTTCTCTCTGTTCAAAATTTACTTGTCCTTCTAACTTTTCCAATGTTATATTCTCCTTGTGTGCTTGTTGCATTGCAATTTCGACTTCATGCATAGCAATCGCTGCTTCATTTTCCAGCATTGGTTTTCCAAGAGGATCTTGACTACATGGACCACTACTTTGACTATCTTGAGAACTTTCATGAGCTATTTCAGCTATAATAATCTTTTCCTGTTCAACTTCATCATTCAACATTTTTAAATATGTAGGGAAAATTGGACATCGAATGCTATCTTTACAAGCATTAAAAGAATCTTCGTAGCAGTCAAACTCTCCAAGTAATTCACTTTCACTACGCCATGGTTTAAACAGCTGCAGAAGTGCTAAATAGTAAAATTCTCGCTTATCTGGAGGTTCACAACTAAGTTTCTTGTGGTTTATAAGATTACCCTTTGTATGTTTTACTAAACAACCATGACATCCAACTACTGCAAACTTTCCTTCTTTTAAATTCTCTTTAACATTTCTTTTGAAGCTGTAATGTTGAAGTACTTCATACAGACATAGCTGTTCCAGATGTTGACTCCTTTTCGGATAGTATGTGTCCAACATATTCGTTTTAAGAATGTCTGTACTATCTGGCTCATTTGCTGCTAATTTTTCAATTTCTTCCAATGATTTCAACACTATTTCGTTTGCAGGCAAGACCTAAACTTACCCAAACGATTCCTCGTGACTTTGAATATAAACTTGAAGAACACAAGCGGTCTGAACATTCATACGATCCAATTTCTCAGTGGGAAAGCATTTTCAAACTAAAGCTGTACAATTTTTTGCTAAGACTATTCCCTTGTGCAATTTCTTCCCACATTTGCTTCATCTCTGTTTTTTCAGATTTTGTTAAGTACGATGTAACATAACGTGCAACAGCAATTGAGTTATCCGCAACATACTGGATGTCCATGTTCGCATTCCACATTTTTAAAATGACTGGGTTGTAGTCATTGATATACTTTGACACTTCTGTTCTTTTTAAGTTGTAGGCATTCTTTGGAGATTTCCGAGTTACTGTGTGCCTCACAGAAGAAAAAAAAGAATTTACTCTTCCTTTACAAATGACTGGACGGGGAAAACCAAACCGACATTTGGTGTAAAAGTTTCCTTTAGACTTGTATTTTCTTCTGCAATACTTTCCACAACGGTGACTTTGGAAACGTAAAACTTGCTGTCTCAAGCTTCTATCTCCTCCTTCTCTTGGAATCTCACATGTCACATACTGTTCGATGAAAGACAATACTGTTTTATCAGAATCATTTCCAAATTTAGGTGCATCCTTGATCCATACTAGCATATGTATATGAGGTGCATCTCTTGCTTGATACTCCTTTCGCCAAAAGAAATCGGTAACTTCTCCAAGAGGTGGATTCTTTTTATTACAGATAAAAGACATCATAGCTAAAAAATTATGATTAAAATATCTGCACACATTTACAGGATCCAATGAACACAGTTCACCGGGAGTCTTTATTTCAACATTTTTTATATTAGAATTTGCTTCTCTTAAAAACTCAAGCAAATCTTCCCATGCACACTCTGCACAGCTAAGTGTGACAAACCATGTTGGTGTACCTAAGTTCCGTAACATACACTTGAGTTCTCCATGACGATGATACCAATACTGATTTGTTCCAAGTTGACATGCCATCAAATTGATTAACTGTGCTTCTAAATTTTCATCTGTTTCTTGAACTTTCTCCACAAATTCCTTCGCAGAAATAAGTGATTCATGAACTCCAGTTTTAAGTGTATGATTCAATGTATACAAGAGAGAAGACAGATAACTTTCAAACAAAAGGTGAAATATGTATGGAATGCACTGTCGAAATCTAGGATCTTCAGAATATAATCTTGTTGACCGATATTCTGAAGCTGGAATCCGTACAGGTCGGTCATCATATCGTCCACCTTCTCCAGTAGGAAACAACTGTGGAAAACAACGAGCTTACAAGCTTTTCTACCATACACTCATTGGAGTTCCCTGTGCTTTTTTCTTTTGAAATAACTCAATGCTACTTCCCATCACTTTGTTTGAATACAAAGGACATATTGTATAATTTTCATAAATCTCTTCAGTCCTTGACTTGTCCACTTTCTCCATTAGTCCACTTGAAATTACAAAATCATCTTCTAAACGTATTACCTGTTCATCCACATTCACATTTTTGTAATAAATATTGTTCTCTGTAAGATATAAGTTAGCCTTTTCAACTTTATTAACATCCACAAATTCTTGTCATATTTTCCGACTCTTTGTGGGTACACCATTTACTAAAATACCTACTGCCTCATCTTCCTCTTTCTCTCCAGCAATAGTTTCAATGTTTTTCTTAAAATCCAAAGGTAAGTACACCACTCTTCTTTTCAGCCCTCATTGCAAGTCTGTTGGTGGCAGCTTACCTGTTTTAGGCTCCATCCGAATTATAGTTTGAAAAGGATTAACAGATTGAATTAGAATAACGACTCATATGTATTCAATTTGGCCAGCTCCTGCCGAATAGCTACTAACTCCAACTTATTATGCACTGCTCTAGCAGGCATTTTGTTCTCTTCTAATTTGTTATAACAATATTTACATATACGTTGATCACTACCTAACTCAAATCAACATTCAACAAACAAGTAAGTTGCAAATTCTTCCCACTTACCATTGTTCTACTTTTCACTTTTCAAATACAAATCAACATTCCTACTTTGACTTTTATAATGAGTACGTCAACAACAAACACAAACATAGTTTGGTATTTCAGAGCACACTACATTAAACTTTCCAATTTCTTCTTCAAACTGATCAGTGTTAATCACTTTCTCATCTCCTCCAACATCGGTAATTGTCAAACTTTCACTTTCTATGAACTGCTCTTCTGAACCAAAATATCGCATTTCAATATCATCACACTTTTTTTGAACATCTGATAAAGAACCTTATTAAAGAATTCCATTCAGTTCACTTAAACTTAATGCAGGACTTTTTACATAGTACAGTTTCTTTACAAAGTTCCGGATTTCTGAATGGTGTACTGCTAACATCCTCAAATGATAAAAAATACTTTTACAAACTTTTCTTGAAAGACAAGCCAGAGAATGCCCATACTTCTCAGTATATTTTCTAACATTACATGGATCTAGTCCTTGTAACAACTTAATCTTCTGTTTTATACTTTTCTGAGTATATTCTAGTAGCAAATTTCGCATTATATCAATGGATTCCTGTCGAATACTACAAATGCTACTACAACTCCACTTATACATAGGAGCTCATGGACGTTTCCCTTGCACTTCTTCAGCTATTAACTCTTCTGCACTTTTACCAACCATTTCCTCCTTTGGAAGAGGAACATCATCCTGAACATCGTAGCAACGACCTCCAGTATCAACCGCAAACGATAAACTATTTTCCTGGAAGTAACTTTCCTCATTAAAAAAAGGCTCAGTACTAGAAGCATGTCTCCAATGTCCACTAAAGATTTTACAAAAGTTGGTTATTTTCAAAAATCTTTTTTTTCTACTTTTGTCTTTGAATACTTTGACTATTTTATCCAATACTTTCATTCTCTTTAGAATCAAAATGAACAACTTCCGTTTCAAATTGAAAGCAGTATACACTATACTTTCAATACGCTGCTTCTCTTTGAATTGGAGCATTCTTCTTTTATATTTGCAGCATGTTTTCAATAAATTCTGAATCACTCTAGATCGAAAAAGTCTGACGAATTTCTTTAAATTGTTTTTGTCCCCGAGTACCAGATACTATTTCTTTGTCATCTTTTGTTTTCCTCGTATTTGAAAATGAACTCTGCTTCCCCTTACTTGAAAAATTCTTCTTTTTGCTTTGTGTGATGTTTTTCTCATTAAATGTTCGTAATATTTTTTTCAAAAATTGTCTTTTGCTTTTACTCGAACAAACAGTTTCTCTACTATTCGCATTTTTTTCTATTTCAAGATCTTTCCTTTTCATCAAATATATATTTTTCTTCTCTTTTCTTTTTTATTCACTTCTTCTAGGCATTTCCAAATTTCAATCCAAACGAAATAATTTTCTGAAAAACAGAAAATAGATTCAATTATTTTTCACATTTCTTCACTCTGTTAAAATAATAACATACAATTGCAAAACTTCCAGACCCAGTGTTGCAACGTGATGGAGCACGACAGATGACCACTAGGATGACAAGTAGTGCCATAGAACATACAGCAAGCATTTATTTAATTATTTACATACTCCTTTGCAATTTATATATAACTGTACTACCTCATACTTTTCACCTTCTGCCACACCCCACACCCCCACACCACTTTCTCTGCAACCCACTGCACACAACTTTATAAATAGTATTTTTAAAATTTGTAATCTATGTACTTAGAATGATATTATCAACCAAACAACACACATAAAACTTTACATTATTACCTAACAATTTTATCAACAACTTCGCAAACATAACACTGCACCCAGGGCTTTAACTGGAGGTGGTGTCTGTGGGGATGTGACCACCAGCACTTTATGTTTGTGAGCCTCGAAACGGGTCTTTATAGGGCTCTATTTTCCGACCTCACAAACATAATCCGTTTTTTTTCTTTATTGCACTGCAGTGACACTGTGAGAGCATGCACATTGCTCACTACTTAGAAGTACAGACATCATGCCAAGTGACTCGCATTGTAGGAAAAGGGAAATCCTTTAAAGAGAGCCATTTTCTCTCAGTATTTCCCTTCTCTTTTTGCAACGCACCAGCAACATCATCGTGGGGTGATTAGCAGACAGATCACCAGGCACGCAACGCCCATTGCCCCGGACTCTCTGACACAGCTTCCTGGGCGCACACAGAGAGTACTTCACCGGTCTTCAAAACCGCAATCCACAATGTGTAATTTCAGATGTCATCATTGATGTCATGAGTGATGTCACTGACCATGTCATGAGTGATGTACTATGTGACGTCATCAGCAGTTTATTGTGGGCGCGCAAGTTATAGTTACCTGATCTAACTATAACGTGGAATTTCATTGGTTTTTTACGAGTGAAATGTACAGCTAACTATAACATGTGTGAAACCTATGGTTTTTTAAGTGAATTTGCAAGGTTTTGTAAATGATAATTCTGAACTATAACGTGTGTGAAACCTATTATGGTTTTTTCAGTGAATATATATATATATATATTCACTGAAAAAACCATAGGTTTCACACATGTTATAGTTAGCGGAAATTTTACTGATAAAAAACCAATGAAATTGCCCCGTTATAGTTAGTGCTGGCAACTATAACTCACGCGACCGCAATCCTCTGCTGATGCTAATACTGTATTTAGACACTTATTTGCCCATGTCTTCTTCCATACATTTTTAGCTATACATATATTACAAATATTTTTTTTTATAAAGACACATATGTCATCAGCAGAAGATTGCGGTCGCGTGAGTTATAGTTGCCAGCACTAACTATAACGGGGCAATTTCATTGGTTTTTTATCAGTAAAATTTCCGCTAACTATAACATGTGTGAAACCTATGGTTTTTTCAGTGAATTTGCAAGGTTTTTTAAATGCTAATTCCTAACTATAACGTGTGTGAAACCTATGTTTTTTTCAGTGAATTTGTACGGTTTTTTAAATGCTAAGTTACTTTACGCCATTCGAGGCGTGCGCGCCCACTTAACGCAGTGCGTTCCGTGCACGGTTTTTATCAACTTTAATAAGCCCTGTACATTTGGTGGCCTTCGGCCACCAAAAGCACAGGGGGTGGGGTCAATGTGGATAGTGTTTTTTTTATTTCGATTTTATAATTTCATGTTGCCAAAATATAGTTTTTTTACTGATGTAATAAGCCCTGTACATTTGGTGGCCTACGGCCACCAAAAGCACAGGGGGTGGGGTAAGTGTGGATAGTGTTTTTTTTATTTCTATTTTTTACCGTACGCTTACGGTAAGCGTACGGTAAGCGTACTCGGCGAAATTGCCGAAAAAAAAATAAAACCGTTTTTGCTCTTGGGGGATGTTTGGGGACTCCCTCAACATGACTATGTGGGAGGGAGTTGTCAAAACAGCCCCGTAACATGTTTTTGGGCATCATGTTTGATAAATAACACTCAGTGCGAGAGACAAAATGGCGGACGCCGCTTCCTGGTTTCGGCCGATTAGAATGTTTACTAAGATCTAAGAGCCAATCAGAATCGCGCTCGCGCACGCCACCGTACGCGTACGGTAAGCGTACGGTAAGCGTACCGTAAGCGGGCTCAGATATATATATTGATTTAAAGGCTATTTTCTCAGAATCTACTGAACAGATTTACACCAAACCTACAAAAGGCACTTCCTTGACATAGGGACTACCTCTCTGCCAAATTTCTAGTAATTCTGTTCAGCCGTTCGGGCTGTAGCTTGTTCTAAAGGTCCTATGGAAAAATGCATGGGAAAAACGCGTTTTGGGACCCCCCTTTTATCTCAGCCCCCGCTTGACGAATCCCCCCGAGACTTTCAGGGTAGGAGCGGAGCGTAGCGCCCCACCTATTTTGAGAAATTCGCGAGGATTCATCGACCGGCGCCAAAGTTATTCAAAATAGAATGTTGCGGATTTCCTATGGAAAAGGGGTCCTAACTATAACTACCTACTGGCGACCGCCAGTAGGTAATATATATATATATATATATATATATATATATATATATATATATATATATATATATATATAATATATATATATATATATATATATATATGTGTGAATATATCCATCAATTAAAAGATGGTTGAATGGCGCAGTGCTTAGGATGCATGGATACTGCGCTTTATTTGGGCCGGGTCTGGGGACCGGCACTTATTTCCAGGCAGCCTCCAAACGACTCTCTACCAGGCTTTATTTTCGGCCCTCTCAAAGATAGACATTTTTTTTTATTACACCGCAGTGACAGCATGCACATCGATGTATGCATGCTTATTTTGCTCACTACTGAGAACTGGAGACCTCACGCTAGCTTACCCACGTTGTAGAAGGAAGGGAAATCCTTTAAACAAGGTTTTTTTCTGAACCTACGATAATTGGAGAGGATTTTCTAAAGCACACAATGATACTTATCTTGATTTAGACCACGCCCCAACTTGCATAGCCCACACTCCTTTAACAGCTTTGCCCCCACCCTTTTAGAGCACCCCCACTTTTTTTCTCCCACTTAGAACCCTAACTACACCATAGTAACAAACAAACAGTGTAACCTTCCATTAAAATCTACAATGGCACCAAGTTTCATAATTTTCCATTAACGCTATCAGCCTTCTACCACAGTACAAGAGTGTCTATCAGCACGAAGAGGTCTTATCCACAGAAATGTTGTGTAATTTCTGTACCTTTCTGCTGGAACACTCATCACCAAAACGTATTAAAACATGGGAATTTGCCAGAAAAACATATACCGTACCATAAAGCGATTCATAAATGGACACACTGCCACTGCACCACCCACTTCCCCATCCTTCCTTAACTTCAGAAAATTAAAGAAAGAGCCACACCAAACCTAGTAAATACACTATACCTATACAAGAACTTAATTTCAACAACCGTCTACCGGAACGCTCAAGAGCAAAGCGTATTAAAATATACAAATTTGCGGCTAAAACATATACCATGCCATAGGGCACTTTATAAGTGCTCCCAGTGGTACTACATCACCTTCAGTAGCTCGACATCTGCACGTTACTAAATTCTGTGTTTTAATCAGAAACATACCCACTTCCCCCACACCCACCCCCGCCCTTCCCTAACCGTACGAAATCAAACAGAAACCCCCACCATTCCTAGTAGCGCCACTATACCCATACACAGGCTTAATTTTAACAGGTGTGTGCCGGAACACTTATCAACAAAAAGTATTCAAACATGCAAATTCGTGGGAAAAACATAAACAATACGATAGCACGGTTAATAAATAGGCCCACTCAAACTACATTACCTTTACTAACTACACATGCCCACGTTACAAATGTCCGTCTTATAATCAGCAACATACGCACATCCCCAACCCCCACCCATACCCATACCCATGCTTAACCTTACGAAATCAAACGAGCCCTGCACTCCCGTTATCGCCACTATAGCCATAGATAGACTTAATGTCAACAGGTGTCTGCCGGAACGCTCATCAGCAAAAGCTATTAAAACTTACAATTCTGCAACTCAAATATACACCATACTATAAGACGGTTTATAAATAGTCACAGTATCACTACACCACCTCAACACCAGCCCTCGCTTAACTTTACGCAATACAAGAAAGAGCCCAAGCAAACGTAGAAGCGCCACTATAGCCATACACAGCCTTAACTTCAACAGATGTCTAATCAGCAAACCGTATTAAAACACGCAAATTTGCGGGTAAAACATATACCATACTACATCACCTTTAGTAGCTCCACATCTCCACGATACTATATTCTGTATTTCAAACAGCAACATAACTACCTCCCCCACACCCACCCCGCCCTTGGTTAACAGTACGAAATCAAACAGAAACCCCCCATTCCTAGTAGCGCCACTATACCCATGCACAGGCTTAATTTTAACATGTGTCTACCAGAACACTTATCAGCAAAAACTATTCAAACACGCAAATTGGCGGGTAAAACATAAACCATCTTATAGCACTGTTTATAAATGGGCCCAGTGAAACTACATTACCTTTAGTAACTACACATGCCCACGTTACAAATATCCATCTTATAATCAGCAACATACGCACCTCCCCCACCCCCACCCCTCCCAGGGCTCGAAAAATCCACTCGACCGCTAGCATATGCGAGCTAAATTTAACGAGGGCGAGCTGTTTTTAGGTCCTACTCGCCCTTTCTGGCGAGTAGGAAGACACACTACCTTTTGTCCTCTGTCTGTGAAAACGGAGTAAAGGTGACAAGATAACAAGATTTAAAGGCATTTTTATTGCTCACAAAGTTAATGAGCAATAAAGATGCCTTTAAATCTTGTTATCTTGTCACATTTACTCCGCTTTCAGAGAGACGGAGGTCAAGTAGGTTGCAGTTAGGTCGAGGAGATTTTTCAAGGTACTAGTCCTGCAGGACTAGTACAATATTTTGGATTTTTCGAGCCCTGCATCCCTTGCTTAACCTTACGAAATCAAACAACGAGCCCCAGCACTCCCGGTGTCTGCCGGAACGCTCATCAGCATAACCTATTAAAACCTGCAATTTTGCAACTCAAACATACACCATACCATAAGACGGTTTATAAATAGTCACAGTACCACTACACCACCTCAACACCCACCCTTGCTTAACTTTACGCAATAAAAAGAAAGAGCCCCAGCAAATGTAGAAGCACCACTATAGCCAAACAGAGGCTTGATTTCAACAGATGTCTCCCGAAACGCTCATCAGCAAAACGTATTGAAACATGCAAATTTGCGACTAAAACATATCCTATGCCATAGGGCGCATTATAGGTGCTCCCTGTGGTACTAGATCACCTTTAGTAGCTCGACATCTGCACGTTACTATATTCTGTGTTTCAATCAGTAACATAACCACCTCCCCCACACACACCCCCGCCCTTGCTTAACCATACGAAATCAAACAGAAACTCCCACCATTCCCAGTAGCGCCACTATACCCATATACGACGTTAATTTTAACAGGTGTCTGCCGGAACACTTATCAGCAAAAAGTATTCAAACATGCAAATTGGCAGGTAAAACAAACCATCCCATAGCACGGTTTATAAATGGGCCCAGTCAAACTACACCACCTTTACTAGCTAGACATCTATATGTTACGAAAGTCGTTTAAACACTCTGTAGAGTGTATAGCAGGGCATGGGGAGAGTAAACTAAGTTCTAATTCCCAAACTTTTGATATACAGTCCCTTTACTGTATCTAGATTAAAGATATTGAATATGCTACTTACCAGTATGCATCTGTTCTTGGCATGTAGGGCTGCTGACATTCATATCTGTGCATAGATCGCCGCCTAGTGTTGGGTCCGGATGTTTGCACGTTGTTGTCCTGGAAGAGTCTTCGAAGTATCCTGGGATAGGGGACTCCTCCCCTGGACTACAGTGAGCATGGGCATCCTCTCCATCCTCAGATTGTTTTTCGCCATTGTGGCAGTGATGGAGTAGATACAGAAAGTGATGACCATGCTTTACAGTAATTCTGAGAGCTGCAGCTGCTACAGGCGCCGGGGAGGAGGGAGGGCGATATGAATGTCAGCAGCCCTACATGCCAAGAACAGATGCATACTGGTAAGTAGCATATTCAGTTCGAGGCATGTGGGCTGCTGAATTCATATCTGTGAATAGAATATACAGCAGTGCCCTCTTATTAGCGGCGGCTACCAGTGCCAGCTGCAGCGGTCTGAAAAAGAGTTTTGAGAACAGCCTGTCCTACAGCTGCCTGCTGTTTTGATTGCACATCTACACAATAGTGTTTGGTAAATGTATGTGTAGTGGACCAGGTGGCTGCTCTACATATATCATGCAAAGGAATGTTTCCTAGGAAAGCCATGGAGGCCCCTAACTTACGTGTTGAGTGGGCTCGTGGGGGAATCGTTAATGTGCGTTTAGCCTTTTGATAGCAAATTTGAATACATTTAACGATCCATCTGGCTATACCTGCTTTGGAGATAGCGTTACCTTTGTGGTGTGGGGCAAAGGCAACGAAAAGTTGTTTTGTTTTCCTAAAGGGTTTGGTCCTGTCGATATAATACATGAGGGCCCTTTTCACATCTAGTGTATGGAGTGCCCTTTCTGCGACAGTTTGTGGGTTTTGAAAGAAAACAGGCAGTTCAATAGTTTGATTCATGTGGAACTGCGATATTACCTTAGGCATGAATTTGGGGTTGGTACGTAGTACGACCCTGTTGGCGTGAACCTGTATAAATGGCTCTTGAACAGTTAGTGCCTGGAGTTCACTAACTCTTCGTAAAGAAGTTATCGCTACTAGGAAAGCTACTTTCCAGGTAAGGAATTGAATCTCGCATGAGTGTAGAGGTTCAAAGGGTGGACCCATCAGACGTGTGAGGACCAAGTTGAGGTTCCACATTGGAGCTGGTGGGTGGCTAGGTGGAATGACTCGTTTGAGTCCCTCCAAGAATGCTTTGATGGCAGGCACTCTGAATAGAGAGAGGTGCTGCCTGGTTTGTAGATAGGCTGATATTGCGGTCAAATGGACACGTATAGAGGTGTACGCCAGATTGCATCGGTATAGGTGTAATAGGTAACAAATAATGTTTTGGATGGATGCGTCTAGCGGGTTAATGTCATTATTATTGCAGTAAATGACGAACCTTTTCCATTTGGCTGCATAGCAAGCTCTGGTAGTGGGTCTCCTGGCCTCCTTAATGATGTCCATACAGTCAGGTGGCAGGTTTAGGTAGCCAAACTCTAGGACTTCAGGAGCCAGATTGCCAGGTTCAGCTGTTGCGGATCTGGGTGCTGAATCTCTCCATGGTTCTGCGTCAAATGCTCGGGTTTGATCCGCAGCCTTTGATGCGGCACCACGGAAAGTTCGAGAAAGGTGGTGTACCACGGCTGGCGTGCCCACGTTGGAGCAACCAGGACGAGTGTCAGTGAGTGTTGTCTGAGTTTGCGTGCCACCAGCGGTATCAGTGGTGCTGGGGGAAAAGCGTACGCAAATCTGCCGGACCAGTTCATCCATATCGCATTGCCCTGCGACTGCGGATGTGGGAACCTGGCGGCAAAGCTTTGGCATTTTGCGTTTTCGCTTGTGGCGAATAGGTCTATCTCTGGATGACCCCACTGCTGGAAGTACGGTTGGAGTACTGATGGGTGTAACTCCCACTCGTGCATCTGGTGGCTGTGTCTGCTGAGCAGATCCGCCATCTGGTAGTCCTTGCCGGGGAGGTGTTCTGCCATGAGGAACATGTTTCTCTGAATGGCCCACTTCCACATGCTCTGAGCCAGATGAGACAACTGTGGAGAGTGTGTTCCTCCCTGCTTCTGTATGTAGTACATGGCAGTCATGTTGTCCGTCCGGATCAACACGACTTTGTTACACAAGTGTACTTTGAATGCTTTCATAGCCAGGAAGATTGCCATCAGTTCTAGAAGGTTGATGTGCATCTTCTTTTGTTGTGTTGTCCATAGTCCCTGCACTGTGTAATGGAGTACATGAGCTCCCCATCCCTGGAGAGACGCGTCCGCCGTCAGTATTATCTGTGGGACAGGCTCTTGGAACGGTCGGCCCTTGCAAAGGTTTTGTGGATTCCACCAATGCAGAGTTGTATGCCCGACCGCTCACCAACACTAGGTCTTTCAACTGTCCTTGACCCTGATTCCACTGACGTGCTAAGCACTCCTGAAGCGGGCGCATATGTAGTCTCGCGTGCGGGACTATGAAAATGCAGGAGGCCATCATGCCTATCAGCTGCATGAACACTCGCGCGGGAAGGGAGTGTTGTGGTTTGAACTTGGAAATCAGCATTTGCATGCTGTTGATTCTCACTAAATTTGGCTGAGCTGTGGCCGCCAGAGTGTCTATAGTCGCACCTAGGTACTGTTGAAAGTGTGCGGGCTGGAGATGGGATTTTGGGTAATTTAGTGAGAAACCCAGACTGTGAAGGAGGTGAATGGTGCGGGACATGTGGCTGGCACATTGCTGGGCTGACTTCGCTTGAACGAGCCAGTCGTCCAGGTAAGGGTAGACGTGTATGTGCTGCCTCCGTAGATGTGCCGCTACAGTAGCTAGGCACTTTGTGAACACCCTGGGTGCTGTTGTCACGCCGAAGGGGAGGACTTTGAATTGGTAGTGCTGCCCCTGAACAGTGAACCTGAGGTATTTCTTGTGTGAGGGGTGAATGGGTATGTGGAAATACGCATCTTTGAGGTCCAGTGTGGCCAGGAAGTCTCCCTGCTTGAGCAGCGGGAGGACTTGCTGTAAAGTGAGCATGTGAAAATGCTCGGAAAGAATGTACTGGTTCAGGGGTCTCAGGTCTAATATAGGTCTGAGTGACCCGTCCTTTTTCGGTATTAAAAAGTACAGGGAGTACACTCCCGCACCTTGCTCGTGGACGGGTACGACCTCTATTGCGCCTTTTAGTAGCATACTTTGCACCTCCTGCTGTAAGAGCGTTAAGTGCTCTGAGGACATAGGACGGTTTTTGGAAGTATTGTGGGTGGAGTTGAGGTTAATTCTAGGCAGTAACCGTATTTGACAATATCTTTGACCCACCTGTCCGTGGTGATGGAGTTCCACGTGGACAGGAACCTTTGTAGCCTTCCCCCGACAGGTGTTATGTGGTCGGGAGGAAGGGAGAGGGCGTCACTGCTTGTTCTTGGGGGAGGACCTGGTGTTGCCGTAGCCGCGTCCTCTGCCCTTTGTGCTGGAGCCACGATATCCACCCCGGGTGTTTTTATCGTAGGTGTTTTGTGTGTTGCCCTTGTTGTACGTTTGCTGTGACCCCTGTCCTCTACCTGCTCCTCTATTTCCGGGGCGACGAAAGGATCCGCTCCGAAAGGACTGCGTTTGTAGGGCCCCCATGGACTTTGCAGTGTCTGTGTCCTTTTTTATTTTCTCTAGGGTGGTGTCAACCTCCGGCCTGAATAAGTAGTCGGGGTTGACAGGTTGGTTGAGGATGTTATTTTGTACCTCCGGTTTGAATCCGGAGATTCGCAACCAGGCGTGTCGTCGCAACATGACGCTAGTGTTTATGGCTCTGGCAGCTGTATCCGCGGCATCCAGTGCACACTTAATGGATGCATTTGTGAGCAGTTGTCCCGCCCTGATGAGGATCTCTGCACCTTCTTTGAATTGGTCAGGGAGATGTTGTAGTAGTTGCTCTAATGTGTCGTAGTGCGCTCGATCGTAGCGAGCGAGGAGCGCTTGAGTATTGGCAATGCGCCATATGTTAGCTGCCTGGGCGGCAACCCGTTTGCCAGAGGTCTCTAGCACCTTGGACTCTTTGTCCGGGGGAGGAGCATCACCTGTTGTTTGCGAGTGTGCCCTCTTGCGAGCATTCGCAACGACAATGGAATCCAGATGCAACTGGCCTCTAATGTAAGTAGGGTCCCCAGGCGCTGATCTGTATTTCTTGTCGATCCTGGGGTTTATCACTCTTGCCCTGGTGGGTTCCTTGAAGATGTCCTTTGCTGGTTTGAGGAAACCCTTTAACATGGGCAGAGTCTTTATATTCCTTTCTGAGGATGCGAAAGTATCCATGAGAAAGTCGTCCTCGACAGTGTCAGAGTGAAGTTGCACCCCATGATTGGCCGCAGCACGTTCAATTAGAGCATTGAACGCGGCAGTGTCCTCTGTGGGAGATGTTTTTGCTCCATAGAGTTGCGGGTCCTGTGCATCCATAGGTGCACCTGGGTCTACAGGGTCATCCCAAGCTTGATCAGGGTCCTGTTGGCCTTCAGGGTCCATCTCTCCGGGGTAGGGGACTTGGTCACCCATGTAGTCCTCCAACACATCCGTGTCGGAGTGTGTGGGAGAGAAGGACCGTGGATCCTGGTAGGGTAAATGGAAAGGTTCGTAAAGAACTGGTTCCGAAGCCACTGGCAGCTTTCTCTTAAGCGGGATCCGGAAGGAGTCCAAAGCTGGCTCAGAAGTTATTCTCCTTTTGTGGATAATCATCCTGCCAGTGTCGGCGTCGATGAGATGTGATGGAGACGTCTCCGCAGAGCGTTCGGCAGGCGTGATCGTGGTGTGGGTGACCCGTGTCCTGATTTGGAACAGTTTCGGGGCCGTGGATGGTGGCAGGCCAAAAGTAGTGTTGGCCGGTGCCGAAGAGGCTGTTGGAGCTTTTATCGGCTCGGAGCTCGACGTGTCCTGGAGGACCGTTTTGTTTTTGGTGCGTTGCGCAGCAACGGGTCGCACCTGGAGCGCCATCGATTCCTTTGCGCCGACCGGCTCTGTAGAGGCGGGCGCGGACTTCTTCGGCGCCGGTGAGGCATCGAGTCGAGGGGCGGTAATGGCCGTCGACGTCTTCGATGAGTGTGGCTTTGGTGGTGCCGTCGAAGCGGTGGGAGACGCAGCAGGCAGTTTGACCTTTGGGGTCGGAGCCGATTGCGTCGGTGCCGGGAGCCGAGTAGGTTTGGTGGCACCGTAGGTCTTTTTCCGTATGTCGACTCCGACGTCGGCCGCTTCAAGCTCGGCACCGAAGTCTCGTTTGTTGCGCTCGGTGCCGACGGGTTTTGCTGGCGTCGAAGGTGTGGTGGGCCTCGATCCGACCAGCGCCACTTTCGGTTTCGGTTTCAATTGCACCAATACAGCTTTTGGTTTCGGTTTCGAAGAAGGGAAACCAGCCGGTTTGGGCATTAATGGCTGCCGCTGAATGTCCGAGGCCGGGCCAGAGGGCGGGGCCGAAGAACTGCGGGATAGGTCTTGGGTAAGGCCCGAAGGCGATCCCTCGACCGGAGCCATAGACTGGCGCACTGGGATATCCTCAGTCTGTACGGGTAGGCCTTGCTCGTCACCGGAGCTACTCTCTTCGACCCCTAAGGCCTCATTGTAGTCTCCTACCTCGGTGTCGTCTTCATCTCTGCGAAAGAGGCTTTCTTCGACGTCTTCCGATCCGGAGTCATGTTCGGAAGCGGGACTGGAGGGTAGGTTCTCCACTTCTTCGACATCTTCGGTATCGGCGCTGAAGATGTCGGCCGGGGCCGGTGCCGCTTGCTGCGCCTCGAGTCTCGCTGCTCGTCGATTCCGGAGAGTCTTCTTGGATCGAAATCGGGCACAGGCCATACATGTAGATTCATCGTGATCCGGTGAAAGGCATTTGTTGCACACCGGATGGACGTCGATGTGGGGATATTTCGCATTACATACAGGACACCGCTTGAATGGAGTCCTCGATTCCATCGTCGTTGACGGGTCGATGGTCGGGTAAGATGCGAAAAAGTTGGTTCTGGAAGTTAGTAAACTAACAAGATAATATTGATACCGATCGGGAACAGTACCGACGCGAACTAAAGGCCTTTTGGCCTAGAAAAAGTTTTTCCTAACTTGAGTCAAGATAAGCACATCCGAACCCAATGGCGGAAAAAAACAATCTGAGGATGGAGAGGATGCCCATGCGCACTGTAGTCCAGGGGAGGAGTCACCTATCCCAGGATACTTCGAAGACTCTTCCAGGACAACAACGTGCAAACATCCGGACCCAACACTAGGCGGCGATCTATGCACAGATATGAATTCAGCAGCCCACATGCCTCGAACTAAATGGAATGAATAAATTGACGAGTGTCTCAAAAGGGATAGTGAAGATCACCATCAGTAAAACGTAAACCACTTCAACACCTACATATATCCGCCACAGCGACACAGCCTGACAAATAGTATCACAACAAAGTCATACAGTGGTACATTTCTCGATGGGTTTGGCTACGGAGCTCCACGCCTCCGTGTAGCCACGGGTGATCCGCGACTCCGCCCCCCCGCCCCCTCCCGGCAACGGCGGTGGCTGGTTTCTGAGCTCGGAGAGCTGCTTTCATAGGGGAATGCTGTCGTTCTGCTTCTGGTACGTGGTGCGCGAAGTCCGGTTTCATGTGAGGAAGGGACTGTGAGGCAAATAGCAACGGAGAATCTACGACGAAGAAATCTTCTTTCGCGCCCTTTTCGATGGTGAAGTCGGCTCGGAGTTGCAGCGCTTCCTGAGGCAGGTCGGCTCTCCCCCTCCCCCTGGGGCCCGCTCTTGTGACAGCACCTGCTGGGAGGTCGCTTGACAGCCACACGGCGCAATTTCAAAACGAAGCAACGCTGCCAAAAGCCTGAAGGGGAAAAAAACGGAAACGAGGAGGTGAGGAGGAGGGTAGGAGGAGTTGGGCAGAAACAGGTTGTCTAGGAAAGACGTGAAATCATGGAGATATTTGTCTAAGCTTCATTTGGAAAAAAAAAACAGGAAAACTGAAGTTATGTGAAAAAAAAAAGGGAGATTAAGGGAGAGCTGTATTGGGATAGAAATTCACAAAATATTGAAAGTGAAGAAAGGGGGAAAAAATGGGTAAGCCCCAGAAGGAAGGAAATCCTGCTAGTAAATCTAGTAAAGGAGATGTTGCGGCTCGCCTTAAGACAAAAACACGCCAGGCCTTAGCTAAAAAAGCTGCACTTCGGGCTGCAAAGGACAAAGAAAAACAAAATAATTCCACTTCCCCCGGCCTCGATAGCACCCTTGAGAGCTCAGAGGAAGAGCCCTCCCTTACCATTCTCTCTCCGCAAAGTAGGCGGCAGCCTGAAACAGCGGTGTTGGTGGCTGACCAGTCAAATAACCAGTCAAACGACATATTAGAACAAACGGAAGCCGCTGCTGTATTAATTAGTTCACAACCAGATGACCTAAATAAAAAGGTAAAAGAAATTAAAGAGTTTCCGCTGTTCGTAAAGAGAACTATCCCACAGCCTTTACAACCTTTATACCCCCAACCCTCCTCACCAACCTTAACATCAGGCTTAGTTATAAGATCACCTAAAGCCTCACTGCAGGAGACAGGATCAGAAGCTCTTGAGGACCAGGTAGCAATGCTACAAAATCCTGAAATAGATCACTTAGGAGTCCAGCAGCAGCATTTGGAGTTAATTCAAGCACAAACTTTGGCAGCATGTCGCATATCATCAACCTCCTCGAATGCAGTAGCGAAGAAGATCTCTAGGACATGCTACGTCAGAAGCTACAGCAGTGCAGAAAGATCCCAAGATGAGAAGTCCGAGTATCGGCATAGACGACTCACAAAACAACTCTAGCCAGAATATAGAGTCAACAGAGATCTACCAGCTAAATATTAGAGACATGTTGAATCTAATTTTGGAAGAGATATGTTAAATGAAAAAGGCGCAGCAAGTGGAAACTGCTGCTCTTCATTTAAGATTGGGCAAAATTGAGGAAGTGATGACCAGCTTCCCTATAAGACTACAGGAGGCAGAGGCTAGAATCTCCGTGTTGGAAGAGCAAATGAATACGGCCATGGGAGCGGCAAAAGAGGCGGCGAAAAAGAAAAACTATTTAGAGAACAAATTGGAGCAACTTGAAAATCATTCTCGTAGATCCAATCTTCAAATTGTTGGGGTACCTGAAGGAATAGAAGGCTCCCAACCTCTACAGTGGGTGAACTCATTTATTAAGCAGAGTGTTTTGCCTGAATTTGAAGGCAACCTTACCATCACAAGAGCTCACCGTGTCCCCGCACAGCCTTTCCCTAGCTCCACAATACCAAGAACTATCTTGTTGAATTTTGCTAACTTTCGCGTCAAGGAGAGAATCTTGACAAGAGCAATCCAGCAGAGACAGTTTCCTGTGAACGAGACTAATAAGGGTCGCATATTTCCTGACATGACTGCTGTCAGAAAATAATTTGTTAAAATCTTGCATCTGTTTAAAGCTCATGGCGCGCAAGCATCGACTGCTCAGCAGTCCAAACTTAGAGTCTTAGTTAAAGGAACGTTTTTTATGTTTTCAGATCTTGAGGAGGCTCAGGCTCTGTTAAAGGATATCTCAGATGGGGCCAGCGCTTGAATTATTGGAATAAATAGAGAAATCAACAGTAGCAATGGCAAATATTTAGGATGTTCTCCCTAAAGATATAAGTTGAAAGATATAAATTGGGCTGGTCAGAGAATGTAAATTCCTCTTGATAGATAACTGGCAATCGTAATTAAGAGTACTTGATGTTATTATTGCTATGGGTTTTACTAGGACTAACCGTACCGGTTGAGGGGGAGGAGGGAAGGGGGGGGGGGGAGGGAGGAGTCTATCGCAGTGATCAACCTTTTCCCTTATTCCTCCTTTTCTCTTCCCACCCCCCCCCCCCTTTTCTTTTTTTTCGTTTTTTCCCGGGGGGGGGACTAGGGGTCAGCGAATCCACCTAGGGTGTAATTTCATGACACCCAGGAAATCAGATGGGAGGGGCGGAATGTGGAGAGCGTGGGTTGTAGGGTTTTTCCACATTCAAAGGTGTGGGTTTTTTCTTCTTTTTTGGGATGGAAAGGGTGTTACAGCAGGAAAAAGACCACGAGCAGAAGGTTCGGAAAGTTTAAGAAATACATATAAAAGGGTTAAATATGGAAACCAGTAAATGTAAGATCCTATAAGTCAATACTAATGGGATGTTAAATAGAAGGAAATATGGCGCTCTTATTAGATGGCTATCCTCCTTAAATCCCCAAATTTTGTTTTTACAGGAGACGCACTTGAAATCTAATTCTCCAAATCTTTTTATACCTAAGATTTTTTCAAATGGTTTTTTTGCGTCATCAGGTTCTGCTGTTAGAGGGGTAGCAATTTATTTTTCTAGTAAACTTCCTTGGGAATTTAAACAAATCCATAGGGATGTACATGGGTGATGGCTATGGGTAATAGCTAAGTTACAGGGGAAAACGTTAAATTTTATAAATTACTATGGTCCTGTTACAGATGAAATTATACCCCTGACCCAGATTAATGATTTTTTGATAGGATCCCCCGGACAGGTGGTATTTGGTGGGGACTATATACAGGATTTGAGGAAAGATACTTCAAATAAAAATAAAAGACAATTAAAACCAAATACAAAAACAATAATGGGAACCATTATACAAGTATATCAATTGGTGGACCCTTGGCGGGAAGTTAATCCAGACAAAAAATTGTATACATGTTATTCACACCGATTTCGGACGGCATCTCGAATAGAATATTTTCTTACTTCTAGATCCTTCCAGATTCGAGATGTTGCCATAGGCTGTAATCCATTTTCAGATCATGCCTATGTCGGGATAGAATTGGTGCTTGGGTGAAAAGGTAGGGAACATCCCAAGTGGCAGCTGGATCGTCTCCTCTTGCAAAATGAGGATTGGGTTCAGAAATTCAGAAAATGGATTGTGGAATACTTTGTGATTAACGATAACACTGCTGCCCCTTTTTCAGTATGGGGGGGTTTAAGGCAGCAGCCCATGGACAGATAATAGCTTACACGGCTGTCCAGTTCAGCGCCCGGAGGACTAAGATAGCTCACCTGCAAACTGAAGTGGATCAAGAATATGCTCTCCAGCTTCAGCTTCTTCCAAATCAATACGAGCAGGCTAAAACCGCATTGAGGGACTTTTTTACTTTAGAAGAGGTTTGCAACTCACGTATATTCCAACAGAGAGTATACGAAGAAAGCCAGTTAATTGGTAAATTTTTGGCAAATTCCTCAAGGAGAAAACAAGAATCAGCTATAATAACTAAAATACGGGACCCTCAAACTGGCCAAGAAATAGTTAGTAACAGCGATATTTCACAGACTTTTGTGGATCATTTTCGCCAGTTATATTCTACTGAGTACTTGGTGACGGATGAGCAAATCCATGAATATTATACAAATATGAGCGTCCCTAAATTATCGGATAATCGGATTGGCGAATTGGAAAGGGAAATACAAGCTATCGAGATCTCTACAGCTATCAAATCAACAGCCGGGGCAAAAGCGTGTGGGCAGGATGGGTTCCCTATAGAGTTTTATAAAGTATTTTTAAAAGAACTTTCTACTCCATTGAAAAACCTATTTAACTTTGTTAAAATGGGTGGGGAAGTCCCAGACACTTTTAAAGAAGCAATAATCGTCTCTTTTGTTAAAAAAGATAAAAACCCCGAAGATGTGAATTCATATAGGCCCATCAGCCTGCTGAATTCTGACTATAAGATTTTGATGAAGGTTTGGACAGAACGTTTTTTTACCAGCCGCCCAAGAAATAATTCATATAGATCAAACCGGCTTTATAGCCGGGAGATCGATGGCAGCTAATACCCAATTTTTAATATACGCACTGGATTATTTTAATACAAACTCCATTCCGGCTAGAATTGTAATGGTTGATGCGGAGAAAGCCTTCGACCTAGTGAATTGGAAAACTTTGTTTTTTACTCTGGGTCGGTTCGGATTTCCTGCACAGGTAGTTAATATGCTAAGTAACATTTACCAGGGGGCTATCGCCCAGGTCATAATTAACTGTGCAGGAGCCATTAAAATAAACCGTGGAACCAGACAGGGCTGTCCGCTCTCGCCATTACTTTTTACTTTTTTTATAGAACCTCTGGTTTTAAAGATTCGAAATAATGCTGCTATCCAACCTCTGATACCCGGCATGGCTAAAGTTAAACTGTTTGCAGACTATATTATTTTATATTTGATTCCTGATAGAAAAAATCTCGAAACAGCTCTGAGGGAATTTTCGGAGTTTGAACAAATAGGCGGCTATAAAATAAATGCTAATAAAACTGAGGTTCTAGCTGTTAATACTGATTTGAACTCTTTTCCATCGTGTTTAAAGATACAAGCTATAAAAAATTATCCTATAAGATATCTTGGGATATATGTATCTAATTAATATCATCAACTATTTGAATTAAATTATATAGAAACGAATGGTAAGATCAAGGAGCTGTTAGAACAATGGATTTACTCTCCCTTTCGATTGTGGGTAGAGTTTCAATGATAAAAATGTCTATACTTCCCCTGCTCATCTTTCTATTTTCTAATGTCCCGATCAAAATAAATCAGTCTTATTTCAATGAAATTGATACTTTATTCAGGGAATTCATCTGGGGTAAGAAAGATCCGAGGGTTAAATTAAGTGTGGTTCAACTACCCATAACACAAGGAGGCTTAGCATTACCCCACGTGAGAGTTTATTATGAGGCTGCCTTTTTAGATTTAGTATCTGGCTTGATAGGATCAAATTTTTTTAGTGACAACTTTTTTTATAGATAAAATGACCCAAGAAATCGGTTCTCTAATTCGAGTGTTTTTAAAAACTTCCAAACTTCCAAAGAAAACATTTTTTAAAATATGGGCTCATCTGGTCTCCAGTTCCTAAAATTAAGAGAATGTACAAGTCTCGGCCTACAGTTGCAAATGAGACATATAAATATTTGGGAAGGCTGTGGATTTTCCGAGTTAAGGCATTTTATAGTTCAGAATAGGCCGATCTCCTGGCAAGAAATAACGGCAAGGGTAGAAGGTCATCGAAAGCCGACTTTTCTTGAATATTTGCGTGTTGTTCATTTCCTAACAAACACCAGTGGCTTCTTGGACACTCCTAATCAATTTATGGCAGCCCTGTATGGGGCAAACATTAAAGGGGTAGGAAACTGGTATAGGTTGCTGCATAAATAGGGTCAGGCTTCCGTGATAGAGATCCATCTGGACAAAATAACTTGTGAAACTGGGTGTAGGCTGACTACTAAGGAGTGGGAGTCCATGTGCCTTCTTGGAAGTAAATGTTTGCGCGCCGCAAATTTTAAAAGGGTGGCCTTCTTATCACGTTGGTTATCCTATTTAACTCCGGCTGCGTTAAGCAAAAGATTTCCTGGCGCAGAAAATAGGTGTTTTCGCTGCCAAACAGATGGTGAGGGCGGATGGCACCATATTTTTTATGCATGTCCAGGACTTAGGTTTTTTTGGGAGGAAATGTTTTCGGATATCGGGCAAGCAATCGGTAAGAACATTCTGTTCGAGGCCGAAGCCGTCTTATTTGGGATCAGTAGTGACGAAAGGTTATTATCCGAATCCGAATAGACTTTTCTATTTATTTCGTGTATGGTGGCCCGTTCCCTAATTTTGCAGAATTGGAAATCTCGGGAAATACCTTCCCATCTGAAATGGTGCAATAAAAGGAAAAGAACCAGAAAATTTGAGGAAGCTTATGCGAAGAGGGTAGGGGCCATAAAAAAATTCGAAAGAAATTGGAAGTTTCTTAGTGAATTGGAAGAATTTAAAGAGAGATCATAGCGCTTGAGTTGGTTAACTAACGTAGCAGCTTTTTTTGCACTAGCACTTTTTTCCATTGCACTTTAAAAGCACTAGCACTTTAATAGCTCTAGCACTTTATAGAATGCTTTTTGCACTTTGGTTAATGATATGAGAAAATGGTACAGTTATAAAGGAAAAAGGAACTTAAGTACACCAGGAGCTTTTCTTAATGCTGATGTGCCTTTGGATAGATTTGATACTTGTTCCATGAATGATAACATAATTTGCTGATTTTTTTCTAGCTTCTTGTCACTTTTTTTTTTCTTTTTGTAACTGGTTTTCAACGTCAGTAAGAATGTTTTTCAGTCTACTATGTATTTCTTGAACCAAGGCTCTGCTCAATAAAAAAAATGTAAAAAAAAAAAAAAAAAAAAAAAGTTACAGAAAATATACCGCACATTTACATTTTATTTCATCTCTCACACATTTATAAAACATCTCTTCTAATGAAGCACTCCCCAACTACTTCTATTCCATAAGAACAGACAATAATTAATAAGTTTACAATAATTAATAAGTTTACTACCATATATTTTAGTACATCTACCTTTTTATTATTCACTAGTCAGAAACTACAAAAACTATTCACTATACCCAAATGCAAACCAGAAACCATATTCATATTTATCTCAACTTAGGATCACATGATTCAAACTATGCGTACATATAAAAGGAATGTATCACTTTTCCTAAATCCATCTCCTCTCCATGTAATCTCCAAACACTGTACACGGCCCCACTGTACAACAACCTACCCTGACTTACATTCAAACCTACCTCTCAGTGTCAAAAATAAGACCACAACCTGTCCATATAACATTTCTGCATTTCGTTTTATCGCTTTTAACTTAACACATACGTCTCCTACCACCACCCCACTATTTCCACAAAAAGTATCAGTTGCAAACGTGCAACATTTTCTTTATCTCTCCAAATACATTACAAACTCAAATTAACGCTGTACCTCATTTTCAAAACAATATAGTCCTATAAAGATGACAAACTACACTTCTTCTCTGTGAAAAATTCCTAAACATATATAAAATACTTATATAACAGCTCAAATTTTATGCATATTTCATAACCAATATCAAACACCACACTTTACTAACACTATATTACTTTGAAATAAAAAATACTTTCAAAATTAAAAACATCAACTCAAATACTTAATCAATACTATAAAACACATAACACACCTTGTTCATTTCTAACTCACCTTTGTAGTTGTTATCCAGATTTCAAATGACACACGCATACAATTCTCTCTTTCTCTAGTACATGTAAAGCTCCGACTTCATCAAGAATGAAACCAGGAATGGTACAATTTCTCTGTCGCTCCACACATAAATACATGTAAAGAACAAATCAGAATACTTCATTCCTTCAACGACATTCCAAAACTTACCTCCATTGGTTAATTTTGAATGTTCCTTCTGAAAAGCTACTTATTATTCCACGCCACATACAGGTCACAAGTTCAACCTATTTTATCACCACACTTTCTGGAACCTTCTACGACACCTGCAGCTTAAAAGTTCATTTTTTTCTTTTAACCTAACGATATACTTTTGCAACATTTTATCGAACATTCAACGGCACGTGCACATTAAAAGTTCACAATAGGGGTCAGTAGTTCATCAGCTTTATTCCCAACTCCAGCAGCACCTCACCTTACGCCCCCAGCGCCATCAGACCCGTAGGAGTCAGTGCTTTCCACTTTCCAAATACCAAATTAATTTCATACACACAAATTTACCTTCGCACTCCCTATATAACACCCCCTAAGCACCATACACAAGTTACAATGTTCGAAACAAAAGTTCCTCCAAGTAGCTATAACTACATGCTGACACTACTTGCACAGATGTGGCACAGCGGCCAGAGCACATGACTTCACAGCATATGACACAGTTTGGGCTCAAGCTTTCACCCCCGAGTCCGGCAGCAGCTCAGCTTAGCAGCATGAGACTCTACACACTACCTCACATATTTGCCGTACCCCAGAACTTTCAGACCAGTACGGATCAGTAGTTCGTCCTAGTAGTTATAAACACATGCTGATACTACTTCCACAGCTGTAATGCAGCGACCACGGCACATGACTTCACAGCATAAGACACACAATTTAGACTCGCGCTCTAATCCCAGAGTCCCGCACCACCTCACCTTAGCAGCATCACACTCTAGGCAATACCTCAATTAATTTTCGTAGCCTAGCACTTTCACACCGGTAGGTATAATTAGTTCACTTCGCACCCCCTCTATAGCACACCCTAAACACCCCACAGAGGTTACAGTGCTCCTACCCTCCTATTTCCCACCTTTTTCTCCCTTTTTTCCCCTTACTCGCTTTAACGAAATGACAAAATGACGGCCAACACTTCCTCCTTCCATGAGACTCTAGACAATACCTCACATATTTTCTGTACCCAGGACTTTCACACCACTACAGGTCAGTAGTTCATCCTAGTAGGTATAAACACATGTTAAAACTACTTCCACAACTATACTGCAGTGGCCAGGGCACATGACTTCACCGCATAAGACACACAGTGTGGGCTCATGCTTTAATCCTCGAGTCGCGCATAAGCTCACCCTAGAAACATCACACACCAGCCAATACCTCACTTAATTTTCGTAGCCTAGAACTTTCACAGCGGTAGGTATGATTAGTTCACTTCGCACCCCCTCTATAGCACACCCTAAACACCCCATAAAGGTTACAGTGCTCCTACCCTCCTCTTTCCCACAATTTTTGCCCTTTTTCCCTCTTACTCGCTGCAACGGAATCACAAAATGGCGGCCAACACTTCCTAGTTGCAAACGCTCGCAGCGCTCGCGCTCGTAACGCATCAGCCAATCAGATGGCAGAATTCCCAAATATCGATATCTGTAAATTTCGATATTTCTCAAAAACTACTGAACGGATTTACACCAAATAAACAAAAGCGTGCTTTCTAGACCAAGACCCTTCTCCCTGCCAAATTTGGGGTAATTCCGTTCACCCGTTCGACCTGTAGCCTTGTCTAAAGTTTCCTATGGAAAGTAACATAGAAAAAACATGTTTTGGGACCCATCTTTTTTCTCGCCCCCCCTTGACGAATCACCCCCAAACTTTCAACATAGGAGCTGATCTCAACAAATAATTAGTTTTGACAATTTCACGAAGATTCATCAATCGGCGCCAGTGTTATTGCGAATAGAATGTTGCCATTATCCTATAGTAACTAGGTCCTAACTATAACTACCTACTGGCGACCGCCAGTAGGATATATAGATAGATATATATATATATATATATACACACACACATATATGCAAAATGCTACTTACCAGTATGCATCTGTTCTTGGCATGTAGAGCTTCAGAGTTGTACACTTTTGCATAGATCGCCATCTAGTGTTGGGCTCGGATGCTTGCACCTTATTGTTGTCTTGGAAAAAGTCTTTTGTAGTCACGAGATTGGTGACTCCTCTCTTGAACGATAGTGCGCATGGGCACCGACTACATCTTCAGATTCTTTTTCGCAATAAAGGGAAATGATTGAGTTAGTAAGAAATAGAAGGGATGTCCATGTAAGTGTATCTAATTAAGATAATACTGGAACAGATACAGGTCCCGGGGAGGCGTGTACAACTCTGCAGCTCTACATGCCAAGAACAGATGCATACTGGTAAGTAGCTTTTTCTGTTCGAGGCATATTAGTTGCAGATTGTACACTTTTGCATAGACTGTATAGCCGTGTCTCCCCTAGCGGTGATCACCTGTATCTGCTGCAGTGGTTTGAAAAAGTGTCTTAAGAACAGCCTGGCCTACAAAAGCCTGTTGCTTTGCCTGCACATCAACATAATAGTGTTTAGTGAAGGTGTGTGGTGAAGACCATGTTGCTTCTTTACAGATGTGAGCTAAGGGAATGTTCCCTAAGAATGCCATGGAGGCCCCTAGTTTGCATGTTGAATGCGCTCTCGGGGGAATTGTTAATGTGTGTTTAGCCTTTTGGTAGCATATTTGAATGCATTTGACTATCCACCTAGCAATCCCAGCTTTGTAGATGGGGTTTCCTTTATGAGGTGGTGAGAAAGCTACAAACAGTTGTTGTGTCTTTCTAAAGGTTTTAGTCCTGTCAATATATTAAAGGAGGGCTCTTTTGACATCAAGTGTGTGAAGAGCTCTTTCTGCTACCGAATCTGGGTTTTGGAAAAACACTGGTAACTCTACTGATTGGTTAAGATGAAAAGCAGAGATTACTTTGGGAACAAATTTTGGGTTTCTTCTAAGAACCACCTTGTCACAATGTAATTGTAACAATGGTTCTTGAATGTTTAAAGCCTGGATCTCAATAACTGTCCTGAGAGAGGTAATTGCCACTAGGAAAGCTACTTTCCATGTGAGGAACTGTAATTCACATTTGTGTGGAGGTTCAAATGGTGGACCCATGAGCCTAGTTAGGACAATGTTTAAGTTCCACACGGAGAGGGTGGTACTCTGGGAGGAATTACTCTTTTAAGGCCTTCCATAAAAGCTTTAATCGCAGGTACTCTAAACAGGGACAAGTGTTGTCTGTTTTGTAAGTAAGCGGCAAGAGCTGCTAGATGAAATGTTATGGATGAATATGCTAGATTACATGTTTGTGAATGCAGCAAGTAGCAAATGATGTCCTGGATTGAAGCATCCAGTGGGTCGATTTTATATAACAAATCTTTCCCATTTTGCTGCGTAACAGACTCTAGTAGTAGGGCGTCTAGCTTCTTTAATGATGTTCATACAGTCCTGTGGAAGGGGAAAGGTAACTGAACTCTAGGACTTCAGGAGCCAGATTGCGAGATTCAGTTGACCTGGATCGGGGTGTCTTATGTCTCCATGGTTCTGCGTTAGTAGTTTCGGGGAGAGATGCAGTTTTTGGTGTGGAACCACTGAGAGTTCTAGAAGTGTGGTGAACCACGGTTGCCGTGCCCATGTGGAAGCAACGAGGATCATTTAGAGAGACTGTTGCCTGAGCTTGCGTACTACTAGCGGAATGAGTGGGAGTGGCGGAAAAGCGTACGTAAATCTGCCTGACCAGTTCCTCCATATTGCATTGCCCTTGAAGACGGGTGTGAAAACCTGGCGGCGAAGGTTGGGCATTTTGTGGTTTCGTGTGTGGCGAACAGATCTAGGTCTGTGTGGCCCCACATCTGGAAAAATGGTTTAAGAACCTGTGGATGAAGTTCCCATTCGTGAATTTGTTGTGTCTGCCGACTGAGCAGATCTGCAATTTGATTGTGTACTCCTGGAAGATGTTCTGCTAGGAGATATATGTTTTGCGGGATGGCCCATCGCCATATGTGTTGCGCTAGTTGAGCAAGCTGCAACGAGTGTGTTCCTCCTTGTTTTTGTATGTAATACATTGCTGTCATGTTGTCTGTTTTGTGAGGAGATGTGGTTGGAATGATTTTAGCGCCAGAAATATTGCTAGTAATTATAGGTTATTGATGTGGAGCACTTTTTGTTGAGTGGTCCATTTGCCCTGGACTGTGTGGTTTAGGAGGTGGGCTCCCCAGCCGGTGAGGGATGCGTCTGATGTTAGCACTCGGTGAGGGATGCGCCTGATGTTAGCACTATCTGTGGAACTGGCTCTAGGAACGGCCGCCCTTTGGATAGGTTTTGTGTGTTCCATCACTGCAGAGAGCGATGTGTGCGGCTGTCCACCAACACTAGATCTGTAAGTTGACCTTGAGCATGGTTCCACTGGCGTGCTAAGCACTCTTTAAAGGGCGCATCTGGAGTCTTGCGTTAGGGACAATGAAAATGCAAGAGGCCATCATTCCTCCTAGTTGCATAAACACTCGAGCTGGAAGAGAGTGTTGAGGCTGAAACCTTTTGATGAGGGTTTGAATACTGGCTATTCTGGCTGGATTGGGGTATGCCAGAGCTTTGAAAGTGTTTATTGTGGCCCCTAGATACTGAAGTATGTAGGAGGGCTGCAGGTGGGATTTGGTGTAGTTTATTGTGAACCCCAAGTTGTGTAGTAGCTGAATTGTTTGGTAGGTGTGCTGTACACACTGCCTGTATGACTGGGCTTTTATTAGCCAGTCGTCGAGGTACGGGAACACATGAATGTGTTGTCTTCGCAAGTGCACGGCTACTACCGCCAGACACACTGTGAAGACTCTGGGTGCTGTTGTTACTCCAAATGGCAGGACCTTGAACTGATAGTGTTGGCCATCCACTAGGAACCTTAGATATTTTCTGTGAGCAGGGTGTATGGGAATATGGTAGTAGGCGTCCTTGAGATCTAATGTGGCAAGGAAGTCGCCTTGTTAAAGCAGGGGAAGGACTTGCTGAAGAGTGATCATGTGAAAATGATCTGACTGAATGTAGCAATTTAGGGGCCTGAGGTCCAATATTGGTCTGAGGGGATTAGAAAGTACAGTAAATACACCCCTGTTCCCTGATGCTGTAGGGGAACTGGTTCTATTGTGTGTTTTTGAAGCATGGAGAGAACCTCTTGTTTGAGAAGTGTTAGATGTTCAGTGGACATGAGACGCTGTTTGGGTGGCATGTTGGGGAGTAGCAGTAAGTTCCAGGCAGTAGTGTCTGCTAGCCGTCCCTTGAATACATGTACAATAATGTGATATACAGTAACTCAATATTATAATATTACCACACAAGTTAAAAAAACAGTTGACATTTATTTTGTATAGAACATATTATAGATCATGTTTAAAAATTGTAATCTGATCTAATCCCTACTTAGCATTAATCAGCACAATGAATTGTATCACAAACACATATTCCAAATTAAAAATCTACAGAATAAACCATTGAATTAGATTTCATTCCATACACAATCATGAAACGGTCAACAAAATTCAAAATAAAATAACATAAAACAGCCCCGTTATGAACCCGCATAACAGAGAGAACACACCATGAAATAAGACACTACACTCTGTCTTCTGTTACACATCCAAATATTCTACTGGAAATGAGATTACGACGCAATTGTACAACGTTGGAAGATTTTTATCATCATGCGGAAGTTTTAACAGTGAAATTAAAAGCTAGAGGTTACCCTAGAAAGTTAATCAAACATTCCTTAAAAAGGGCAAGGTTCTACAATCGAGAGAGTCTATTAGAAACCAAGAAAAACACAAAGGACATATCAACGGGCAGAATTGTTTTTGTATCACAATTCTCAAATATGAGCAACAGAGTAAAGAACATAGTGAATAGAAATTGGAAAATCTTAAATCATGAAGCTGATAAGAAATTAGAAAAACCCTTGTTTTCATTTAGGCGTAATAAAACCATCCGCAACTCTTTAGTGAAAACATATAAACACACTGACAATACCCAAACTACATTGACAGGAGAGAAAGCAAAGGGCAACTACAAATGTGGTACTTGTTCAATCTGCACACAGTGTATTGAAACAAAAAATATTACGTATAACAACAAGCAGATATGGGCAAAATCTTTAAACAATTGCCGCAGTAAAAATGTCATTAACCTCCTAATCTGTCCCTGCGGATTAGGATACGTAGGTGAGACAGGTAGGGAACTCCGCACCCGCCTTATCGAGCATAAGTCTGCAATCAGAAATAAAAAAGAAAATGCTCCACTCACAGACCACTATGGACAATTGAAACATGATTGTAATCAATTCCCATGGTTCATACAGGAAAAAATTACTATCAACAGGAGAGGAGGTGACCTGACCAAAAGAAGAAAACAACGTGAACAGTGGTTCATGTGTTACCTTAACACAGTTGACAAGGGTCTAAATTCCAAGGAAGATTGGATGAGCATCATTAAAAGCCAGATATAGGGGGTTCATGACAGTCTACAGTGAGTCTTAGACCCCAGGGGACCTACAAACAATCACGTTCCGAATATGCAGTCATATGCAATTAGGAGGAGGGACGATCACCTATAATACAAAAGAGTGTGGGGTGGGGAAACTCCAGATCTAGATAAATATAAACACCATGAGTCATCTCAATTAGTACTGAGAGGGACGGGGTGCTGTCTCCTTAATTAAATTTAAAAACCAACTAGGAATGTAAAACAGTTAGGTGCATGTTGGGAAAGCTATGCTGAAAGACACAATGGCAGGAGAGGAAACATAGGATTACATCAGATAAGATCGTAAGCCCCTTCACAGAATGAGATAGATTAAGAACAGATTTCAGATAAAGCAGGGAGGCAATTATGATAATTTATATGCTCCCAAATGACAACGGAACTGTTAACAGAAGCGACTATAAGAATGAAAGATAAGAGTATGCCTTGTACATATAAACATAAAAAAGAGGCAGATGTGTGACATTTTCGTAGAAATACAATGATGGTTTAATGATATAATGGGAATCCACCTAACGTTATTGAATAGTATCAGTATAGATAGAACGAAAATGAAAGATAAAGGATCGAAGAATACGCTTGGCAAATACAAACATAAATCAAGGTATAACTAGTACAAATGCAATACTTCATAGAAATACAATGAGGGTTTAAAGAAACAATTGGAATTCCGTGAATAATACGTAAAGCTATACACGGAAGAATAAAGTTTTAAAAAAACTCGGAAACAGAGACCGATAGACGATCACGTGGGCAAGGGAACCAATAGCATTCAAGCTCAGACTGGTCTACCCAATAGGATTGAATAGTAGTAGTATAGATAGAACAAAAGACTCAGGTAGCAGCGTATCAGTAGACCGGTAAATACAAAAACTAGTGAACTAGGGCATAAATGAGATAGCATTGGTCCAATAGGGTCACATGGAAATGCGGGTCTATAGGGCAAGATAGCACTTAGAACAAATAGGGGACAGGATCAGACAACAGCGGAAGCAGATCCAAAAAAGTTATCCCGCACTTACGAAAAAGCCAGCACGTTAGAGGTAGGAGTAATAGGAGGCACAAAATGGATCGGGAAACTTTACCTTTCCCATTCAGACCCATCGGTAGCACTGGGGTATGGGAGTAGACCCAACGAGTGCTTCTTGATACCTAAATAAGTCTTATTCAATCCTTTTATTTGCAGGATAAGGGGGCTGTAAAAATACGAAGGAAGCTTTATCCGCTCCTGTCCTCTTTAAGCCTTTCCCGCGTGATCTGGTCTACAGGTCCAACCGAAGGTGTAAATGCGGGTACGATAACGAAGCTATCAGAAAAGTAGGGAATAAATTCACTCTTTATCGAAATAAAGGGGGGTTATTAAAACAGTGTAGCTACCGTAGGATACATACCCTACATTACCAAAGATTCGTGTTTTTCAGATTGTGATAAGTGACAAAACGAGCCGAGACGAGTTCACTTCATGAAAGGAAATAGTGCCTATTGATACATAGCAGGCCATACGAAAGAACAAAGGAAAGGAAAATTAGATCAAGGTGAGAAATATTAAAACATACAGGTCGCTTAAATCAATACCTAAAGATGATGAGCAAATAAACATGGAAAGGGGGCTCCTGATTTATAGGGGGGGGAGCAAACATAAACTCATGGGCACCCATAGAGGTGGGGCGGTAAGAAACATAAGTGGTAGATAACCAAGTTTATACCAGATAAATGTTAGACTGCAAAATAAGGAACATAGACAAGGAGGTGGGGCGGTAAGAAACATAAGTGGTAGATAACCAAGTTTATACCAGATATATGTTAGACTGCAAAATAAGAAACATAGACAAGGATAAATTTATATAATTTATATCGACAACGCATTGACCCACAAAACAATTTAAAACAATTTTCTCTTCAAGACAGGAGTAATTCTATGAACATTGAGTAAGAACACCCCTATCAATGGTCTTGAGAAAGATAGCGGCATAAAAGAAAGCCCATCGAAACGCGTCGACGCTTAGGACAGACACAATCCAGAGAACCGGATATCCACATGTAGAAATAAAGAGTTTTAGTATCCCACAAGTGGTTCATTTCCAGTAGAATATTTGGATGTGTAACAGAAGACAGAGTGTAGTGTCTTATTTCATGGTGTGTTCTCTCTGTTATGCGGGTTCATAACGGGGCTGTTTTATGTTATTTTATTTTGAATTTTGTTGACCGTTTCATGATTGTGTATGGAATGAAATCTAATTCAATGGTTTATTCTGTAGATTTTTAATTTGGAATATGTGTTTGTGATAAAATTCATTGTGCTGATTAATGCTAAGTAGGGATTAGATCAGATTACAATTTTTAAACATGATGTATAATATGTTCTATACAAAATAAATGTCAACTGTTTTTTTAACTTGTGTGTTAATATTATAATATTGAGTTACTGTATATCACATTATTGTACATGTATTCAAGGGATGGCTAGCAGACACTTGAAAGAGTAACCTACTCCCTTGAGTATCTACAAGGGGTCTCTCTCTATCTTCCCATATCAGTTCCAGGCAGTAACCATACTGGATAATTTGTCTTACCCACCTGTCTGTGGTGATGGAGTTCCACACAGGTAGGAACTGTGATAGTCTTCCCCCGACTGGAGTGGAATGGTCTGGGGGAAGTGGAGGAAAGTCACTGTTTTGTGGTGGGGGAGCTGCGAGTGTTAGACCCGCGTCCTCTCCCTCTGTTTTTATTGCCTCTGTAATTATCTCTAGAATAACTTCTGTTAGGGGAGGTGTGGGTGGGATTTTTGTAATTGGAAGAGGCGGTGTCAGTGCAACAGGATTTTGAGGCGCCCCTATAAAAGGAGCAACGAAAGGGCCCTCTAGTAGCTGTTGTCTTTAGAGCCCCCATGGATTTGGCTGTTTCTGTGTCCTTTTTCATCTTTTCCAAAGTGGTGTCCACAGTGGGTCCAAACAAGTGTTCCTGATCTATGGGTTGATTGAGGATGGTAGACTGCACTTCCTGCTTAAAACTAGAGATGCGTAACCATGCATGTCTACGCAGTAACATACTCGTGTTCATTGTGCGGGATGCTGTATCTGCTGCATCAAGTGCACACTTTATTGAGGTATTAGTGATTATCTTCCCTCTTGTATAAGGTTGTTTGCCTTGGTTTTATGCACTTCTGGCAGGTTTTGAATGAGTTTTTCAAGCTCATCATAGTGGGCCCTGTCGTACCTTGCTAGTAAAGCTTGTGAATTGGCAATACGCCAAAAATGTGCAGCTTGAGATGCAACCCTTTTGCATGATGCATCGAGTAACTTAGACTTTGTCTGGTGGAGGGGCCTTCCCTGTGGTTTGGGAATTTGCCCGTTTACGTGCATTTGCTACAACCAAAGAATCTAGAGGGAGCTGGCCTTTAATGTAAGCTGGGTCACTTGGAGCTGGCTTGTACTTTTTCTCTACTTTAGGGCTAATAACCGTAGCCCTAACTGGGTCTTTGAAAATGTCTGGGGCATGTTTGATCATCCCTTTCGGATGACTTTTCAGGCTGAGTAAATGTCTCCAATAAGAAGTCCTCCTCCTGGGGATCGAATGTAGTTGGACCCCATGGTATTGTGCAGCTCAATTTATTATTTGTGCAAAACCTATACTATCATATGGGGGGGTGGTTTGAAGGGGGTTGAATCTGGCTGGGGCACATCTGGGACATTGTAATCGTCCCAAGGGTCCCTAGGTGTGATACTGTGAATATCATCATCAGTATCTGTATCTGTATTATGTGGCGAGTGTGTGTCGTCATCATCACCTCCCATATCATCATCATCCCCTTGTGGTGAAAAAGCAGGCACTGGAGAGTGTGCTGGAGAAGGTACAGTGTTTAAAGCAGTGGAAGTGGAGTGAAAGGCCTCATAGGTGAGGTGGAAGAGTCTTTCTTCTTGGAGGGTATATCAGGTGTCCTTGAGGTGTCCAACTTCCTCTTCTTAGGTGGACTAGATATGACCTGTCCAGTAATGGGGTCAATTTGAAGTGTTGTGTGTTTAGGATCTGGTGGATGTGTATGAAAAAGTACTTTAGATCCACTGTCTTCCTTCGGTGCCGAAGACTTTGTTGTGTTTTGGCTTGTCCTCTTTAGCTTTAGGAGGTGGTTTTGTCTCCTTTTGCCGTGGTGGAGTTTTCGACCCCGACGGCTTAGCCTGTATTTTGGGTTCCGAAGGTTTTTGCTTTGGCGCCGACCTTGGGTTTCGGTGTCGAAGATTCTGTTGGGGCCCTGGCTTTAGGCTTATGCTTCGGTGCAGACTATGGTTTGTTGGTACCCTATTGTGGCTGGCTTGATCCCGAGCTGCCTGAAGGCTTTGGATGTTTCGCAGCCTGGTCCGGAGGCGGGGCTTCTGAAGACTCATCTTGGTGCCGACCCGAACCCGAAGGTGAGGATGTCACTGAAGCCTTTTGTTTTTCGGGGCAGGGGTGTCAACGTCAATACTCACGCTCCGTTGACCTGGAGTAATCCGGTCATCCGAATCCGATTCGTCGGCTTCAGAGAAGTTAGACTGTTCGTCTCCTGTGTCTGGATCATCGGAGCCTGCCTCGAAGATGTTGTCCGGCGCTGGAGCGGTTGACCTGGACATTTCGTGTCGTCGGGCACAGCGATCAGGTATAATCTTTTTGGACCTGAAAGAGTCACAGGCCTGGCTGTGTTGACTCTCAAGACAAAGGTTGCAGACCTCGTGGAGATCTGTGTGTGGGAATTTAGCCCCACACTTGCATTTTTTGTATGGAGTCCTTTCCATATGCTGGTTGATGGAGCCTATCGGCCCAACGGCCCACGTCAACGACCGGACTCGAGAAGGTCTTCGAAACCGGATGCACGTGGAGAGGGATTAGCGATCGAGACAATACCATCAAGCAGTGGGAGTTTTTTGCGCGTCGAAGGGGAATCAAACGACGTCGGCCCGGAGCGCAGCAAATTACATCCGAACCCGATGGCGGAAAAAAACAATCTGAAGATGGAGTCGATGCCCATGCACACTATCGACCAAGGGAGGAGTCACCTATCTCGTGACTACAAAAGACTTCTTCCAAGACAACAACAAGGTGCAAGCATCCGAGCCCAACACTAGATGGCGTACTATGCAAAAGTGTACAATCTGCAGCTCATATGCTTCGAAAACACATATGTATATATATATATATGTGTTAATTACTAGGCTTAAAGATTTTTTTCTGTTTACACAGAATTCTGACTCCACTTTGATAGTAGGTAGTTGATAAGTGCAGCCCATACAGAAATGGTTCAGGTCCCGAAGAAGTCTCTAGATCTAAAATTATTTCCCTGCATTTACTCTTTGGTATTTGCTCTTACCAGCTAGTGACAGCAATAAAGTAATTATTTCAGCAAGAAGGCAGTGTTAATCCAGTTTACCCTTTCCGGTTTCCCCATTTTCCTCACCAGTTTGACTAATAGAGAAGTTGGAGGTAGCGATAGCTCCCCAATTTGGGATAGAGATCATATCAGTTAGAAGACTCGAGCTTACGAGAGGAGGGGACCTTATGATGAAGTGTTGCACCAAATGGTGGGTGAGGCCCTTTGGTCCTTTTCACAAAAGTTATCATCATAGCAATCACATATTCTCTATCATCCGGATAACAATGGACAGAGTTAGCACTTTTTATCTTTCACTCAGTGTTTTGGTCAACACCCAAAAAAGTACTTGCTGTGTGTAGATAGTGTATTAGAAGGGCCAACCAGGGCTTTAAGTGGGCCAGGTCTCACCGGTGCTGAGCACCAGCAGTTTTTAGGTCTCGCCTAGCGACGCAGCGCCATGCGCTGCACGCCTTGTTAGGTCTCATTTAGCGACGCAGCACCATGTGCTGCTCGCATTGGCGAGATCTATTGTTGGCAACTTGGTTTGCGAAGGGGGACAGGATATGTGCACACGTACAAAACACAGCAGTTGTGCTCGCGTATGGTGTCGTTAGCAGGACTCGGAGGACAAGACATGTGCACGCGTACGGCTTGCGGCGCATGAAGACGCCTCCCCCTTGCTTGCTCGCACGCGTACAGCGACGCACAACTCGCAGGGAAGGAGATGTGCACGAGTTTTCGGATACTTTTTAGAATACATTTACGCGTGTACGGCTCATGGCGTGGTAACAGGTTGTGCTGTCTCATTCACTGACATCCTACTGGCCCTTGTGTGCCTGTTGCCCCTTCTGTATTATTGCTGAATTATACAAGTGCCCTGCAATCTTATTCATTGTTTTGCATGCTAATTTTCTTTTATTCACACTTGCTGGCTGCTTGCCGTTTCTTGCACATTATTACAAAACATAGCAGTTGCGCACGCGTATGGCGTCGTTAGCAGGACTAAGAGGACAGGAGATGTGCACGCTTACGGCGCATTAACACACCTCCTCCTTGCTTCCTCGTACGCATACTGCGACGCACAACTCGCAAAGTGGAGATGTGCACGAGTTCTCTGATACTTTTTTTTTTAATACAGTTACGCGTGTGTGGCTCATGGCGTGATAACACGTTGTAATCTCTCGTTCACTGGCTTCCTCCCGCACCTTGTGTGTCTGTTGCCCCTTGTGTATTATGGTTCAATTATACACATGCCCTGCGATCTTCATTTATTGTTTTGCATGCTAATTTTCTTTTATTCCCACTTGCTGCCTGCTTGCTGTTTCTTGCCCAAGTCTAATCTACAATCTTTCTTCTTACACAATACTTTTTTACAAAGTTCCTGGCAAGTTACCTTTTACCACTGCATAATAACAAAAAAATGTTTGCATACTCCCAAAGGCTGTTACAGCTCTAACTCCCCGCTACACAAAGCTTTATATTCTGAGCAAATAGTCTAGCACTCAGCAGCCGCACTTAGCCTCCATTGTCCACATATAGGGGCCCGCTCACAAACAACGATAACCCAGCAAACTCCCTGATCAGCCCTCCGATTTCCCAGCGAGTTCTTCCTGCTTTGAACCTCTCCCATACCCCTCACCACTCGTAAAGCTTAGAACACTTTGCCATCTCCCTAGGGCATAACTAAAATCTCCCAAACCCTGGATGCCCTCTCATCATTCGCCCCCTCCATACTCCTAGCAACCTCTGGCAACAATACGCTGCCTGCCATCAGTCACCCTTCTACCTCCTTTCAGTCTCAGCCAGCCATAATAAACCTGTATGATGCCACAATGGGTTAAAACATAAAGCACACCTACCGTTTCTCCTTATTATTGCCTCTAATTTGCAATCCAGTGCCGAGGTTAGCCGCAATGGATAAAATAGCGACGTTCCCAGTTCACAAGCTTTCAAATCACTAACACAGTCCAGGCCGTTGCTGTAACCAACGCCGCTTTAATCTAACACTCAGCTTTACAGCGTTTGCAACCGCCAGCAAACAACTCTGCTGAAAATTAACACAAACCCAAAGCCTTTGCATGCTACAGGCCACACACTTACTCATTATTGTTTAAAAATAACTTACAGTTTATTGTACTACTTCTATATTGGTCCTCCAAAGCTGCTCAGCTCCCCGCAACGCACACATAATATCTGCGTGCGTACAAAGACGGCATTGTGCATGCGTATGGCGTCCTCAGCAAAACTCCAAGGACAGGAAATGTGCACGAGTACGGCTGGCGGCGTATTAGCACGCCTGTTCCTTTCTTGCTCGCGCGCGTACAGCATCGTTAGCGTAACTTAAAAGACAAAAAAATGCACGTCTTGCAATACTTTTTTTTCAAAACATATGCACGTGCCCGACGCACGGCGTGCTCACATGTCATGCTCTCTCATTTGCTGGCTCCCTACAGTCCCTTGCTTATTATTGTTAAGTTACACATTTGCCCTGTGATCCTTAAATGACTGTTTTGCATGCTAACTAACTACACTGTTAAATATCACTTTAATAAAAAGGTTAACATTACTATTGCATTATTATTTGACACACCAAAAACTCTAAATATTACTAATGCGAGACCTATTGCATTGCAAATGCTTGTTTAAAAGGGGGCTCGAAACGGGTCTCTACCGGGCTCTGTTTTGCACCCTGGCACAGGCGGTCCGTTTTTTTTTGCAGACGCGTGATAGCGGGCACATCGATGTGCGTGTGCTCACACTGCTCACTTCTCACTAGTGGAGAAGTTTCGACATGACGTCATGCCAGGTGAGTGGTGTAGGGGAAGGGGAATCCTTTAAAGAGAGATATTTCTCTCTGGATTTCCCTTCTCTTTTTGAAACTCAGGAACAGCACCATTGTTGTGGCGTCACCAGGGCTTTAAGTGGAAGCTTTTTCAATATTATATACAAGCCATAGTTGCTGCTTATTTATCTAATGCAACTAACAACCATTGACAAAGCCAATACTCCTGACTTGTAGGTATGATGTTACTTGTGGTTTCATATATCTGGATGCAATGACAGAAACAGCAAAATACAAGTCAGGCGGCACACTATCCTAAGCACAGTTTTATAGCTTATGTATTTTAAGCCACGCCCTTAATTATATTGGCCACGCCCCCTTCAGAGACCCCCCCCCCCCTCCTTTTTTCATACCATTTAAAGCCCTGGATCGATCTCCTGAGTTTGTTCTACTCCCTTCCCCTTCAGTGGTATTTTTTATGTATTGCCACCAAGACAGAAAGGCTCACTCAGCCTTTTTGTCCCCTTCTCGTTAACATGAACGCATTTGATTTGCAACTCTTCAAAACTCATATAACCTTATATATAAAAAAAAATATCAGGAAGGTATTAATATTTTAATAAGGGCAAAACGGTTGTATGATGGAACAACGGATTCTGTTGCAACTTTCCCTGCACCAACATTTTTGGAACCAAGACCAATTTACTTTGCTCTTTATGGATGGCTGTAAAAGACTAGCAGTGCGTGTTGCGCTCTTATATTTTTTGGCAGTACCAAGTCTATTTGTGGACGTTCAGAACAAAATGTAAAGCATTCAAACCAGCCTCTTCATCTGCGCATCATTAAACAAGGTGAGCAACGATAGGTGGACGTCAAGCTTCAGTAGCCTTCACCAGCCCGGCTCAAGAGCAGGCCGGTTGGAAGCACACAGCACAGAGCTCAGGTCATGAACTGAGCAGGACGTTCGGGCCGCGACGCACCGGCCGAGGCCAGTTCCGCCCCGGCTGCGCACAGCGAGATCGTATCATGTTGCTGCTTTTCGTGGGCACCATTTGGCGGCCTTCGAGCAACAGGAGTGAAGTATTAACTTCGTGCGCCAGTCACTTAACTTTAATGAATTCACCGGGTGGCCGTAAGCAGCTAAAAAGATGAAGGTAATGCAATTTTAATACACACAAGTCATTTTCAACTGTAATCCACTCAGCTATATTGTGATCACGCAAACGTCATTAAAATGCTAGTTATTAAGACACAAAGGTGGTCTAGTGTGTAAGCGATAAAGACAAGTGACTTAAGTGGTTTCCCACACTGAAAAAATTATTGGAGATTTAAACTGTAACTTTGGTCAAACAGTGTAAGAAAACAGACACAAATAATTAAAAGAAGGATATTTATGTGATATGGATATTTGTAGTCAAAAATGATACTGGGCAGCACATTATTTGAACGTGCGTCAGTGACAGTATTTTTCGTGCAGATACCCATGACTAAAACACCCCAATCTTCCGGGTGTATAGGTCACATTCCTTAGCACCCCTCAATTCACACAAGTGGAATAGTGTCTTGCTACCGCTTTCCAATGAAGGTTTCCACTCACACTAGTAACTAGCATTGGCAAAGCCAATAGACCTCGCCCATGCGAGACCTTTTGGCTTTGTCAATGTGTTTTGAGCTACCAGCAGATTCATCATCTCAAAAGGACTTGCAAAGCAGTAACTGTGCAGAGGGTAATGTTTTGTGAAGGTAAGTCCGACTGGACACATGGTTCATAATGCACACGCTGCTATCTTGACCCTAGTATAATGCAGCCATATATATCTGGATGGATGACTCTTTACCACTTCATAATAAAGATCAGTATAACGCACTACCTGTCCAGATGTTGTCGGCTTCTGTAAACCCCTCTTCTTCTTAGAGCCCGAAAAGTCCACGAACTTCTGCACATCAACCATGTACTGATTCAATTTCTTTATGTAATTCCAGATAACTCTCATAAGATGCAATGCCTCATTCAATTCAGGTGGATGATGGAAAACTATGCAGTGCTGCCTTCTGGGAAACATGACAGTGCCTGCACCTCTCCCACTCTTTAAGGCCAAAGAAAATCACCTTCAAAGGGAAGAGCATCACTGAAAAGCAATGAAAACGTACAAATGGAAAAAAGTACCACATCGGAAAGGCTTATTGATTATAGACCCATTCCAGAGAAAAGCAGTTTGTAGCAGAAAAGGAATTTTGCAGTTCTTTTAGTAAACTGGACACCACTGGATTTTTCGAAACATCAAGCATATTCCAGAGTGCATGTGAAAGCAGAAAATGCTGCGAGATGTGCTGTGAGAAGTACTTTGAGCATTCCTATACTGAGTCCCTCTTTGGCTATAAAATTAGAGAAAAATACAACATTGCAGGCAGGCCTGCCAAAAAAGCAGACTTTTTCATTTGTACGGTACCAATTTATACAACACTTAACTTCTCACACCTCTACTTTATACTCCGTAAAAAGTACTGTCTCAGCATTTGCCTCTCCATGCACATGCTGTGTGACAAGTAGCAGGCGCACACGAGACAGACTGGAATGGGAGGAAGAGTTGGCTGGCACCCGATGTCAATTACAGAGGTAAGCCTCTAGTATAGGAGGGCTTCTAGGGTCAAAGTTTACCTTAATCACAAACTAAAGACAGTTTCTGCGTTGCAGGAAAGCAGAGATTGGACATGAACTGTACTTAAATTCAAGAAACCGATCCCCTCAGAATCACACAGACACCATGTTGACTCAAATCACCAAATACATGCAGACTTTGCACCGCACGTAGCCACTCAATTTTATTAACAGACCACAGTTAAAGTAACATTATACATCGTTTGGGGTGCTAATGGCCCAAACCAAAGAGAAAATATGTAGTAATGAAGACACGCTGGTATGATGTAATCCAAGTAGGTTTATTCGGGTAAATAAACAGGAAGTATAAATCCTCAGTAAGTCCTCAACAGTTATATAAGTCCTGTAGGGATGTCCCACTAGGAGCAGCCTGCTAGCTGCTCAGCCCCATCCACCAACTGTCATCACTCATCCAGTCACACAGACATTCCACTCATGGCCAATTCACCAACATTCCATACAGAACACAGACACACAGGCTGAGGAGCTAGGACATGGTAACATAGAGAAAGAATCATAGCGCAGGAATACTACATAACTCTTCCCTAATAAACAGAAGAAGAATAAAAACAAAACAAAAACATGAGCTTGAAAGGAAAACTATAAACAAGAAAGTATTAGCAGTCCACAACCCAAAGATGAAAGAAACACTGCTCACATCATAAAGAGGAAATTAACTATTAAAATAAGAGTCAAAAGCCCAGACCCAGGGATGACGGGAACACCGAATCACGAGAGGGTAAGGGACTAAAGACAAGAAGACAAGATGGATACAGAATACCCATCCCCCTCCTCTAATAACCAAAAATAAACATAAGTTCTCCATGTAAGGAAACTAGTCATGTGGAACAAAGGGACAAAAACCCAATATCCTGCCCCCAACTTAAACAAGGGACAACAATGTTAGGTAAGTACTCTCCATGTAGGGAGACAAGTTGTGTGGACTAAAGGGACTAAAACCCAATGTCCTGCCCCCACAATTAACAAGGAACAGCCTGTGAAAAACGTATATGGTCTCCGTGTGAGGAGGCACACAAGGACAAAACCCTGCAACCAAAAAAAAAAAAAACGTGCAGCACAAGGTGTCTTACACACAAAGGGGAAGCACCCCTGCAACAAACAAAAAACGAGCGATACAAGGTGTCTTATGCACACAGGGAACCCAACCCTGCATCAAAATTGATCGTGCGGCGCAAGCTGTCCTACGCACGCAAGGAAAGTGTCTCTTTGCAACATGTGTAGCGTAAATGGGACCATGATCCGTAACCAAATGTAGCGGGACAAAACCCATACAAACCAACCCTGCGCAAGGGTTAAAACGGAACGTAAATGTGAAGAAAAAAAAAACATACCCCATGTAAAGGTTACAAAAAAGAAATTGTGAAAATGGGAACAGTGCCCATGAACCTACCCCTGTGTCAGGGCCACATGAAACGCTGTATAGAAAAGAGACTCATACAGAAACCCATGCCCATCCCTCATGTAAGGGAGTATGGAGTAGTTTCTTACCTGTAACTCCAGTTCTGTAGTAGGGGTATCTCTGTTATAGTCATAATCTATGAATAGTCCCGCCCATGTGCGGGGACCCCGGAGCAATCAAAAATATCTCTTAAGCTGTCCTGCATTTGCAAACCTGCAAAGACACTTAAGAGACAGACAAAATAATACAGCCCAATTACAATATGGCTGCACTGGCCAGCACTTCCTCTGAAGTGAACACAAAAGCCAAAATAAAGTTTAAATGTCATTTTTATTCACATCTGACATGTTCCTTTATTATCTCACACTCCCTTCACCAAAATCCCTTTAAACAATAGAGAGTAAGGGGTGGACAGACAAGCCCTATAGGCTGTCATTATGTGTCTGCTAAAGGGATACCGTGCCTTTAAGGAACTCTCCAGAGACCCCCGGTATCCCAGGATGCACAGCCAAAGCAAGTTACTTTCAGTTCTTTTTGAAGGTGTATAACAACAGGCCTGATACTGCCAGTTTACTCCACCGGGGAGGAGGGAGGGTCGCTTATGACTATACCAGAGATACCCCTACTACAGAACTGGAGTTACAGGTAAGAAACTACTCCTTCTGTAGTAGGGGATCTCTGTGTATAGTCATAATCTATGAATAGAATGGCAAGCCCATCCCAACCAACAAACAGCGGTGGAGTAAAAAACCAAACACCAACAAATTACTGTGCAAACAAATTCCTCAGCGAAGCCTGTCCAACCTGCGCATCTGCCCTAGCATCAGAGTCCAGGCAGTAATGCTTTGTAAACGTATGGACCGACTTCCAGGTGGCAGCCTTACAAATGTCAGCAATTGGAACATTCCTAAGCAAAGCTGTAGTCGCTGCTTTGCCCCTAGTCGGATGCGCTGTAGGCTTACCCCCTAACGTCTTATTAGCTTTCTGATAACAAAGCTGAATACAGGACACAATCCATCTGGAGATGGACTGTTTTGAGGTAGCTAGACCAGTTCTTACTGAACCATAATTTACAAACAGTTGATCCGACCTGCGGATGTCTTTTGTCTTATCTAGATAGAATTTCAACACCCTACGCACATCTAGCGAATGCAGAGCCCTCTCTGCCGGAGAGGAGGGATGCTGAAAAAATGTAGGCAAAGTTATCATTTGATTTACATGGAAATCAGATATCACTTTAGGTAAAAATTTAGGATGAGTACGCATTACTACTTTAGAAGCATGGAATACAGTATACGGCTCTTGACAACACAGAGCCTGAATCTCACTTACCCTCCTGGCCGATGTAATGGCCACAAGGAAGGCAGCCTTCCAGGACAAATGCTGCAAAGAAGACTTATGAATAGGCTCAAAAGGCTCCCTCATTAATCTGGACAACACCACGTTCAATTCCCATGGTGGAGAAGGTCGTCTAACAGGGGGAAACACCTTACGCAAACCCTCCAAAAAATCTTTAATCACAGGGTTTTGAAAAAATGAGGTTTGGGAAGGGCCCTTTCTATACGCAGTCAAAGCTGCGAGATGAACTTTAATAGACTGAAAATTAAGCCCAGATTGCGCTAACTGCAGCAGATAAGGCAGAATAACATCTTCTTTACAAGATGTAGGGTCAATGTCCTTTGCCGTGCACCATAAGCAGAATCTCTTCCACTTATAGGCGTCTCTTCCACTTATAGGCGTAAGAAGTCCTCGTGGACGGTCTCTTCGCCTCTTTCAAGATCTCCATACAGTCCTGAGGTAGGTTCAAGTGTCCATACTGTACTAGCTCAGGAGCCATGCTGCCAAACTCAAGGACGAGAGATTGGGGTGAACCATCTGTCCCCCGAATTTCGTGAGAAGGTCCGGCCGACACGGCAGGCGCCGGTGTGGTAGAACAGACTGGTGAAGAAGGTCGTTGAACCACCATTGCCTCGGCCATTCCGGAGCAATCAGGATCATTCTGGCTCTGGATTGCGACAGCTTGATCAGCACCGCCGGAATCAGGGGAATGGGTGGAAAGGCGTAGAGAAAGCTGTTCGACCAGCTGATCCATAGGGCATTCCCCAGCGTCCCTGGTTGGTAGTACCTGGACGCGAAGTCGCGGCATTTGCTGTTTTCTGCCGTAGCGAACAGATCGATATCCGGAGTGCCCCACTCTGCAAAGACGTCTCTTAGCACGTCGTCGTTTAGCACCCACTCGTGATTTTCTTGAACGAGCCTGCTGAGCTCATCGGCTTGGGCATTCTGCACTCCCGGCAGATGGGTTGCCGTGATCGTCAGGTTCCTGGCCACCAGCCAATTCCAGATCGTCTGTGCCTCCCGAGACAGCGTGCGTGAACGGGAGCCCCCCTGCTTGTTGAGGTAATACATGGTAGTAGTATTGTCCGTCTGAACTAGCAGGGAGTTCGTCTTGAAGGAAGGATGGAACGCCTTCAGGGCCAAGTGTACTGCTCTGAGTTCCAAAAAGTTGATGTGGTAAGTCATCTCCGTCTGCGACCATATCCCCTGAATCTGAAGAGGGCCCGAATGCGCTCCCCAACCCTGGAGAGACGCATCGGTCACTATGGTCTGGACCGGAATATCCTTGTGAAAGGGAGTCCCCTTGCAGACATTCTCTGAGGAGCACCACCATTTCAGAGACTGTAGAGCGTGTTGGGACAGAAGAATCTTGTCCTCCCAACGCCCCCGCCTCTGGTCCCATTGATCCTCCAGACATTCCTGCAGAGGCCTCATATGCAGACGTGCATTGGGGGTGAGAAAGATGCATGAAGCCATCGACCCCAGTAAAGAGGACACGGTCCTCACTGTAGGAGAGTGGGCTGAGAGGAGGTGCAGGGCCTTCCCACGGATAGATAAGCGTCTCTCCTCCAAAGGACACACGCTTGCGCTCAAAGTATTGACTGAGGCCCCCGAGTACTGGAGACACTGCACAGGGATCGGCACTGACTTCGACATGTTGATGTGCAGTCCCAGGCGATGAAGCAAGGCAGCTGTCCTGTTGAAATGACACTGGGCTTCCTGGTACGTGAAAGCTTTGATCAGCCAATCGTCCAGGTATGGATACACAAACACTTTGTTCTTCCGCAAGTGTGCTGCCACCACTGCCATGCACTTGGAGAACGTCCGTGGGGCAGACTTCAGACCAAACGGGAGTACTGTATACTGGTAATGGTTGTTGCCTACCAGAAACCTCAGGAACTTGCGATGCTTTTGTGCGATCGGCACATGAAAGTAAGCGTCCTGCAGATCTATGGCGCACAGCCAGTCTCCTCGTTGCAACTGAGGGTAAATCTGATGCAGGGACAACATACGGAACTTTTCTCTGCGGATCCACTTGTTTGCTTGACGCAGATCCAGAATAGGCCTGAACTCGTTCTTGTCCTTTTTTCTGACGAGAAAGAACCTTGAGTAAAGACCTTTTCCTTTTTGCCTCAAAGGAACAGCCTCTATCGCCTTCTTCTTTAACAGAATGTCCGCCTCCCACTGGAGCTCTCGTACCATGTAGGGAGAGCGCACTGGTGGAATCTGTGGAGGCGGGCTGGTGAAAGAAGACTGTACCCATTGCAAACAATATTCAGCACCCACTTGTCCTGAGTTATTGTTCTCCACTCTGCCAGGAAGTATTGAATACTTCCCCCCACCGGAGCGGGTAACGGATGAGGGGGAAGTGACCTTTCAGGGCTTCGACCCGGCCGGGCCCTTGGTCCCCGACGAGGATTGATGTTGCCCTCTGTCCCGCTGGCGCTTTTGAAAGGACTGCCTCGGGAACTGTTGTTGTTGCTGGTGCTGCTGTTGGTGACCAGACTGACGCCCTTGTCCGCGTTGCTTAGAATAACGCCTACCATAGGAACAGAATGGTCTCTTCTGTTCCTTGGGTTTCTCCAACCCTACGGCCTTCAGGGTTTCTGCTTCGGCCTTCATGCGGGCCATTTCGTCATCCGCATGAGACCCGAACAACGTCGTGCCAGAGAAAGGCAAGTTAGCAATCTTTTGCTGCGCTTCAGGCTTTAGAGAGGTAAGTCTCAGCCAGGAATGTCTCCTCATGTGTACTCCATGACAGTACCCATGGGCCGCAAGCAACGATACATCCCCCGCTGCACTGATGATCTGGTTGGAGACCATCATGCCCTCATTCAACATCTCCTGGAAGTCCTCCCGTTTATCCCTAGGTAGGGAGACAGCAAACTGTTGCAGGGAGTCCCAAAGCGATCGGTCATAGCGACCCAGCAGAGCGGAGGCGCTAGCAGCCTTCATAGTCGTGGCCGACGTAGAGCACATTCTCCTCCCCAAGGAATCCATCTTGCGACTCTCCTTATCCGGAGGAGCCGTTGAAGAGGGCGTCGTGGAGTGCTGTTTCCGAGCCGCAACCACAATGACAGAGTCCGGGGGAGGGTCCACCCTGAGGAACGCCGGGTCCGAATCCGGGGCCCTGTACTTTTTCTGCAACCGTGAGGGAGCAGACTTCAGCACGGCTGGTGTCAAGAAGACCTCCATGGCTGGTTCCTCCAAACCTGGAACCAAAGGAAGGAGGGGGCGTGAGAGGTGAGCCTTGTGCAATGTCTCAAATATCACAGAGATAGTGGGAACCGGTACTGCCACTGAGATTCCCAATTTCGCCGCCCCCCTCATCAGTACATCCTGGAAAGTGGCAATATCATCCACCGGCGAGATTCTAGTAGGCGGTGTTTCCGACAACGTGGGAGAAAGCCGTCCATTGCCAGAAGAGTCCGTATACCTCTGCCTCTGGAACGAGATCTATACCTCCGTCGTCCATGCCTTGTGTGAGTGGACGATCTGTGTCTGCTCCGTGACCTCCGGCGAGATCGAGAGCGTGATCTCAGTCTGCGTGGGGTCTTAGGAACCACCGGTAGCCGAGGAGACGGCGGGAGCTGTGGCACCGGAGGCGGCGGTGGCAGAGGTGGTGTAGGTCGCTTAGGAGGAGGTGGAGGAGGAGGAGGAGGAGGAGGAGGAGGCGGCGGAGGAGGCGTAGGAGGCTTCTGAGGCAGCGGCTGAGGGAGAGGCTGCGGAGCTCCATCACTCCTTGCAGGAGAACCCGGACCAGCACTGTCCGGACTTCCGTCCACCCTTCTCTTCTTGGCGGGTCTATCCCGTGCTGAAGTAAACGAGGGGGAGCTTCCTCTTCTCCTAGATCCACGACTGGATATCGTAATCACCGAAGAAGTGTTACCAGATGTCCTCGACGTCGAACTGAGCGTCGACCTCGTACGGCTTCTCCTCGCCGTTGACCGCAAACGGCGGCCCCTCGGCTTCGAACGGTGGCCCCTCGACGGCGAACGGCGGGTCGACGGAGAGCGTTTCGACATCGACGGCGATCTCCTTCGCCTCGACGGCGATATCCTTCGCCTCGACGGCGATCTGTGCCTCGACGGCGATCTGTGCCTCGACGGCGATCTCCTTCGCCTCGACGGCGATCTCCTTCGTCTCGACGGCCTTCGCCGGTGTCTCGGCGTCGATGTCGTCGGCGTCGATCCATGAGCCGACGGCGAAGGAGACGAGCGGGTTCGCCTCGACGGCGAGCTGCGCTGTCTGTGGGGCTCGGTACGACGTCGATGGTGTGTCGACGGCGACTGCGAAATCCTCGACGGCGACCTAGTCCTAGGTCTCGCCGGCCCCTCTCTCGACGTCGCACGTCGAGAACACCGAGATCCAGAGCCCTGGATCGACGGCGAACACACTGGTGCTTTACCTCTCGCCGTCGACGCCTTCGACATCGAACGCGATCTACCAGCCGGTAGGTGTCGTTTCTGCTCCTTTTTCTGCCCGGAGGTCCCTCCAGGGGCTGAAGCATGGGAAGAGGAAGGGGGAATGAGATCCTCCATGCCCAGAAGTCCCACCTGTTCTCTGCTTCTCCTGTCCCTGGAGGCGAATCTTCTCTCTGTCTCTCAGGGTCCTCTTGGAGAAGGTCTTTCAGATGTCACATGTAGCAGGGACATGTGAAGAGGATAAGCAGAGAATACAGACATCATGTGGGTCTGTCTTGGCCATTTTCCTCCCACACTCAGGGCATTTATCAAATAAAGCCATGCTGCTGAAAAGAGAGTGGATCCAACTGCACCAAGCAGCAGAGAAAGGCTCTAGACGTCGAATGAACAAACTTTTATCAAGAAAAAAACAATTTTAGTCACAAAAACCACCCAAAAGGGTAGAGCTCAATGCTCCTGGGTCCTGCTAGCAGGCGCCGGAAAAAAGAACTGAAAGTAACTTGCTTTGGCTGTGCATCCTGGGATACCGGGGGTCTCTGGAGAGTTCCTTAAAGGCACGGTATCCCTTTAGCAGATACATAATGACAGCCTATAGGGCTTGTCTGTCCACCCCTTCCTCTCTATTGTTTAAAGGGATTTTGGTGAAGGGAGTGTGAGATAATAAAGGAACATGTCAGATGTGAATAAAAATGACATTTAAACTTTATTTTGGCTTTTGTGTTCACTTCAGAGGAAGTGCTGGCCAGTGCAGCCATATTGTAATTAGGCTGTATTATTTTGTGTGTCTCTTAATTGTCTGTGCAGGTTTGCAAATGCAGGACAGCTTAAGAGATATTTATGATTGCTCCGGGGTCCCCGCACATGGGCGGGACTATTCATAGATTATGACTATACACAGAGATCCCCTACTACAGAAACTGTGTAACACTACGACAAATAAACTTTAGGTCATGCAAACACCAACAGTATGACTGTTGTAAATACTTTTGAACAGTATGCCTACCCCGAGTTGCACAACCACGACATGTTTACACTAACACATGTATGCAATGATACTGCAAGTGGGTCTGCTCAAATTCTCATCTCCTTGAAATTGATAATAATGTGAAACAGTAATTTAGGAAACACCACTGTTAACAAAGCAAGTCCACAAACTCCACTGATGCACAAGAAGAGATGAAGTTCAACCGAACCTCACACCACAACGTTCCTCAGCTGAAAGATGTTTCCTCCCGACTGCAATACTCGAAGACTGTCATCATAAGAAGCTGCAACGTCTGTGTGAACGAAATAACCAAACCTGCTGTTTTCCGGTGCTCCAGTAAATTATCCACCAACTGGAGAAGTAGATCATGACAGAACGGCGTTCCCGGTAATCTTCAACTTTTGAATAACTTTATTGCCAATCCAAGAACGTGATTGGTAGCCACTGCTCTGTACATTTCAAGCCTGCCTGCTTGCTACAACCCCAAGATGACGGCACGCTGTATCACGCGGTGCCCGGTGGCTCACAGCAATAGTGTGCCCCAAAACATCTGAAAGCAGCGCCGTCGCAGCTGCGGGGGCCCAAGCAGCTCTACTGACATGTCCACAATCCGCCAGGCACAGCTACAAAACACACCCAGCAGCTTGTAAATTGCGATGGAAGAGTTCATGTGTTTCTGTTTGAGGATAATGATAGATGACTCTGTGCTAGTCCCATCATGCGTGCCTCTGTGCAAGTCCCAGTGTGCAGGGACCATCGCTCCAGTGCAGACAAAGATCAGGCGCACACAAATAAAGTTAGTACGACTGGTTTTTGAAAATATGTACGTGCGAGTCACACTCTGAGCAGCATCAGTGAAACACAAAAAGTGGCTTACTGTACTTGAAGGCTCAGATCTGGTTGTTGTGGCCTGTTGAGACTGGGTACAGCACGCTTGTGTGGGGCTGTCCGATGTAATGGACACTGGTGGGGCTGCACAGCGCGCTGTTGTTGTACCTGTTTCATTTGTTCCCTTTGTAGCTAAATCTCTTTAAAGTGAAATTCTTGTGTGGCCTTTTGTAACTCTTTTTTGTAGTGTTTTCCCATCCTCGTCGCCAAAACTAATGTAGTAATGAAGACACGCTGGTATGATGTAATCCAAGTAGGTTTATTCAGGTAAATAAACAGGTAGTATAAATCCTCAGTAAGTCCTCATCAACAGTAATACAAGTCATGTAGGGCAGCCTCACCAGGAGCAGCCTGCTAGCTGCTCAGCCCCATCCACCAACTGTCATCACTCATCCAGTCACACAGACATTCCACTCATGGCCCATTCACCAACATTTCATACAGAACACAGGCTAAGCAGCAAGGACATGGTAACATAGAGAAAGAATCATAGCGCAGGAATACTACAAAATATTCTCTTATTTGTGTGAAAATTGGCAACTGATATATGTATGATGCTGGAAATTCATCTATCAACAAATAACACACACAGACTCATTAAGACATGATGTTCAACTGAGAAAAGTAAGACCTCTGGCCGCATTCCCAAAACCATTGAAATATGTCCCCAGGGCGCTGATATGGTATCCTCAATTGAGGTTAATAACACTAGATGTGGTAGGTCAAATGAATACACTATTGATCACGAACTTGGATAACAAACTTTGCTGCGGGAAACTATCCTTCGGGCACCAATATTCCCTTGATGAAGGCCAATGGAGGCCAAAATTCGTTGGAATTATGAAATTATAAAACACATTGCATGTTGGGAAATGTAGTTTTTCGACTATCAAAGTAAAATTATGTTGTGAAGCAACAATATAAGCAAACTACATCAACTTTTGAATAGTGTATTCATTTGACCTACCACATCTAGTGTTATTAACCTCAATTGAGGATACCATACCAGCGCCCTGGGGACATATCCCAATGGTTTTGGGAATGCGGCCAGTATCTATTTACATCACTCGGGTTCAGTGAGTGATTGCCAAGAGGCACTGCACAAACTATTCAGCTCGTCTTATACAAACTGTCTGTGCACGTACAACTATCATAAAAGTAAGACCTCTGCCACTAGGTGCAGGTCTGCCTGAGCGATAAAAAGGCCAGATGGATGCTTATGGATTTGACATCTTGGAGAAAAACCCAGTCCCCTAGCAGTGATTTACGTCCTGTACATAAGATAAGAAAACACTGGGCATCTGCTCTGCATGCCATTTTAGGCTTTACCACTGATCCTCAAATGATGAATGGGCATGAAGGTAATTCTGGTGAGCAGTTTGGAGGACAACTGATTTACCCTCCGACAGTTTGAGCATGGAGTCAAGACACAAAGCTAGTAGATGCTTGGAGGCGTAAACTCCAGATTCAGGCTACTTCAATTACTCTGCAACCCTCAAAATGTCCTTTGGATGGACTATTACTGGACAGCAGATTGGTGTTATTAATAAATGAGATAGAGTTAGGTCCTCTGAGCCTGACAATAGACCAGTCCAATTCTCTTTTAATGAAAGGTACAAGGGGATTTTGGTGGGCAAAAGACTTGCTACTGAACCTCGTACTGTCAAGGGCAATACTGGACAACAAATCCGAGACTATCCCCAGAACAAAGAAAGGTCTGTAGCTTGGGATGCACTGGAAGCAGTTGATAGGGGATGCTTTATAGCTGAACCACCAGACTGACAAGTATTAGGGAAGAGGTGTACAATAAATTGAAGGTCAAGCAGAAAGTACTGCAAAACAACATCTGAAAAACAGATCACCAAAGAAATAGCAGAAGGTCTTGTGCATAAGAGGCCAGAAAAGATCACTTGAACAAAACAACACTGGCTAGGCCATAACGAAAGGACTTTGTAGTGGGTAATAAGGCTTGCCGAGTTTTAGCTATGAAACCCTGGTTCCTATAAGTTCCCACGCACTAGGGCTGAAAGATAATCCTAGTGCAACACGTCACTAAGGTAGAAAAACTATACCAATTTCACCATTTCCACCAAGAATTGTGAAAGGGAGCCCAGACACTGTGAAGCAAAATGACTACACCCACAGAAACCATTTCGCTAAGAAAAAACTACTGGTACAAGATTTATGACTAGATGAATCCTTTGTGAAAAGGTCAGATGTCAATCCCTCAATGAGACACAACACTGTGCCCGCGATCCTGGAGCCAGGAAATAGCATAAAACAGTAGAGTAGTTATCCAGATCCATAACACTTTTTAACAAAGTATTATTTATGCCCCTATAACGCCTATATCAGTTGGCTTTCATGACAAGGAGAAAATCCGAAGACAATACTCAAAACACAAACCTCCTACATAATACTGATGCTGCCAAACACAACAAACTGGAATTTTTAATCTGCTTGCTCAACACTGAAAATTCCTTTAGCGGACTAGACTGGGCATTCTTGTCGTCAGCCCTGGGTACAGAGAATCAGGCATAGCTTTCTAGCCCTGGCAAGGTATAATATCAAAACGGCATTGGTTCAAGATAAATGGTTGATTGTCCCAATAGGTCCTCAAAATGAAAGGCATGGAACATTGATGTCTACCTCTTCTATTCGCCATCTTCATCAAACCATTAGCACAGATCATTAGAGCACACAAAGACATAGGGATCAAACTGGCACAGGCTAATAAGGTACTGTTAGCTCACCATTGGTACCATAATTTTACCAACTATTTTAAAGGTTTAATTAAATATTTAATGTATTTTGTTGGCAAGAAGTGCTGAAAACATCGTTTAGTTTGCCTAGATATATGATTTCCCACTTATCTCTTACCTTTTTTCTTTTATCCATTCATCTCTTTTTCTCTGTAATTATGTTTTCTTTAAACCTTAGTTTTTCTTTCTTGTCCCACTTTCTGAAAGAATTACACCAGGATATATCCAGATTCACAATTGCTATGCAAGATCAAAAGCACGAGCCAGGCAAATTAAAGGATCTGTTGAAGCAAATTCCCCCCTTTAAATAGTGAAACAAGTCCCTGAAAGACACAAATCAAACACGTCCTGTGGGTTCACCAGCCATCCTCCATCCAGAATGTATAGGAGCTAATTATGCAAACTCCATCATACAACTAGAAAAATAACTTCTAAGATCAGATCACAGATATCTTCAATCTCCTGAGATGGGACAGTTGCAAACACCAACATGGCGGCTTTGCCAAGGGTCCCCTATCTAGTTCAAACACTCACTATCCGACTCAAAGAAACCCTAGGAAAAAAGCAACCATGTTCACTGAGCGGGAATACAGAACATGATGCACTCCAGGGGCAGATATAAGGGGTTCCAGCATTTTCAAAACCTTATCAAGCAGTTTAACTCCATAATCTTCTGGACTGAACGAGGAGATAAACAGGGGAGCTGGGGTGCTTCGTAGACCACACCCTAACAAGCAGAGCACTTTGGGAAGTATCTTGGATTCAAAAGAAGCACAACATGGAAGCCTTATATATCTCCAGTCACTAGTCCAACCCTATAGGTATATAGCATATTACGGGAGGTGTTTATACCACTTTTCAGCAATGTAAAGTTTTATGATGAGAAAAATAGAAAAGCCTAGAAAATATGCTGCACGAACGTAGGGGAAGAATTTAAAAGAGTGTTTTGCGAATGCTGAATATGAAAATCACATGTACGAAATCTTTATGGGATACAATGGCAGTCATAATTCCAACCCTAGCCCCTTTTCTTAGTTCCTAACCATAGCTAATAATACAAATGATCATCGCACAGAACTTAATCAAATTACCTCCGCCACGACTGGATCTGGTACTCACTATTGGTACCTTAATTTTACCAACTATTTAAACATTTCATTAAATATTTAATGCACTAGCCAATATTTGATGCCAGGAAGTGCTGAAAACTAGGGGTGGCCAGAATTTGCGAAGGCGCCTTTCGCAAAATTCCGCAAAACGGCAAGAACTCTCAACGAGCACGCGAAATTTCGCATGCTCACGCAGATTTTGCTGCGCCCGTTATAAATACATGCCTCTTGTTTATATAAAGGGTAGGGAGCGAATTTATTGAAGCCTTGTGGCTCATCTGATTGGAAAATTAAACAGTTACCCGAGTGATTTTGCCAGGCGCCATTTACACCCTTGACAGGTTTCTTCCTGTTTAATCTGAATCATTCCGCCCTTCTCCATCTCATGACATCCTTGGCCTCTTTGCTGAGACTGTAACTCCTGTCGAATGTAATGTTGTCTCTTGTGAGAAGACGCCGTATAAGGAGAGATGCATATGAGCGCAGACCACGTTACTTTGCATCTGCAATGTTCTCAGACTCACCAATTCTCTTGAGTTGCAGCCGAGCCTGAGACCCCTTGAGTAAAGCGCCTGCCCGTGACAACTGCAGAATTAGTTGCCATAGTGCATTTAATAGCCCTTAACTGTAAGAGGCGAATAGGCGGGAAGGTGATAATGTACTTTTGCAAACAGCCACCTAGGTTGATTGAAGGATGGCGGAGGTGAGCCGTGAAGCGCCCTGAGTCCCTGTGTCAAAGCACCGAGGTGCCTTCTGTTTCTCCTTAAGCGCTCTCTTTCCACACACCTGGCAGTGTGAAATGGTTGTCCAATCCATTAGCCGCTTGTTCTCAGCGGTGTGCCCCCTCAATCATGCCATGGGCCTCTCTTCGCCCCCACCCCAGGGTGACCTGATTGTATTACAGGCCTTGAGCTCCCTCCCCACCGGAAGCGCACCTCAAATTACGCATCTGTGACGAGATTTATCTCTGACTCCAAACCAACGGGGCTTCCCTTATCACTGACCGCCTGACTGAGCGCTGTCTGGGGGAGACCCACACCTGAAACAACTGTCTAGGTGCCCCCCCCCAGCGCAGCGGGGAGGGTTCAAGTGCAGGTGAATGCTGGCCAGCCTCAGCAGAAGTCGTGCCTCCGGCCCTAAGATCTCATTACCGATCAAGCCACCAGGGCCCAGCGGGAGCCTTAGAAATACCATCAGGGGGGGCGTGGCTTGGACGCCGAGGGAAGATGGCGGATCTCCGTTAGCTCCGCTTGGACGCGGTGCTATGTAGCTGTGTGGAAGGCTTCCCAGCGAGCTGCGGGTGCTGTCTCCAGAAGAACTTACCAGCGGAACATGGCGTGATTCAGAATTGCCCTTCATCGGCTGTTTTTATCACTCCTATCCCTCGGAGACGTGGCGGTTTGATTTCCTGAGGTAATACCCGTCGGCGGCCATTTTGTATCGAGGCGCCTGTATCCTATTCCTGAAGCACCGCGCACGCTTTTCCCGGATCCAGTCATGCTTTGATGCTTTACTGCTTCATTTTTCTCCGAGAGGGAGTCTGCTCCAAGTTTAACAGTTGCCATTTGCCCCTGGCCATGCTTGTTATATACCGTTTTTCTCTCAGGAGAAGGTCTCATAATTTTGTTTTTTCTTCAGAAGAGTCGTGATTAACCCTTATGTTCCGGTATTTCCAGAGCCACTGGCTGGATGCAATACAGCTTTGTGTATCTTTTTCTTTTTGTTTTTTTTGCTCTAAGGTGATGCTGTGACGGCTTTATGAGTATCTTCGTCAAACTTTACAACGTATGAGAGAATTCCGTATACTTTTTCCCGCCAAGAAAGCGTCTAGTCGAATTGCCAAGATGTCTAGTGACTCCCATCCTCCAAGTAAACCGTCTTCTTCTGGCGCAAAGCCTAAAAGGCTGAAGAATGACCCGCCCTCGCCTATTCTTTCGTCGCAAAGCCCAGTTCTAGACAATATATTAGAGGAAGTGCGTGGTCTTCAGCCCTTTATGGCCGCTACAAACGAAAAGTTGCAACAAATTGAGGACCGATGGATTGTCATGGAAGGTAGGGTGACTGAGTTAGAACAGCGCGTCAGTGACGTTCAAGATGTTGCCACAAAAATACCGTTATTGGAACAAGAGATTCACAAATTGAAGCTCCATACTGAGGACTTGGAGAATCGTAATCGAAGGAACAACCTACGTCTTTTTGGCTTGCCAGAGAATATTGAGGGTCCTGATATGTTGCTTTTCCTTCGAAAATTCCTTCATGACCTCTTGGGCCTTCAATCATCTACACCTTTGAATATACAGAGAGCTCACCGCTTAGGTCGCCTTCAACCGAATTCTACCAAACCTCGTGGTATCATCATGCTTTTTCTGGAGTTCACAGAACTCATGACTGTACTTAAAGCAGCTAAACTTAAACGTCACCTATCGTGGTCTGGTCATAATATTTTTATCTCACAAGATGTCTCCAATGCGACCAATGCTCGTCGCAAAGAATTCCTTGCACTGCGTCCACAAATGAGACACTTGAACGTCCAGTATGGCATACTTCATCCCTCCATCTGCAAGATCACCCACGACGGCCAGACAAGATCCTTTGATGACCCGGGAAAACTGAAACTGTTTCTCAATAACATCTCCTCTCGGAATATGGACACAAATCATTGAGCGCTTCTTCTTTTTTGCCGCTTTTAGTGTGGTGCTCTTAACAGCTTTTAACAGCTTTTTTCTGGTTACCTTAGATACCTCTTATACATAGCTTTCCATATGCTTTATTGCTTATTGCTTATTGTATGTTCGTTAATCACGTTTCTTCTTCTTTGTTATTGGTTATTCCTGTTCAAATTCTACCTTCTCTCCCTCATATCTTTGCTCCTTTCTTATAATTACCTAGGTTATGTCCTGCTTCCAATTGTATCCATGTGGTTTACACCGCTGTCTTCTCTCCGGTCTCATCACGCTCCAACTTTACTTTTCTATTGATGTCTTTCAGGTCTGGACTCTTTTCCTTGACCTGTTTTCCTTCTCTGCTTTCCTATGCTTTTTACGTCTGCTCACCTTTTTTCCTTCCCCTGCTCTTTCTCACACTTTCTTATTTCAGTCTTCCTCTGGTCGGTGCGTCACTCTCTTCCTCTTTCGAGATTTTCCATGTTTCCTCTTTGCTCTTTTCCCTTCATTTCTTTCATGATTATGGTGCTTTTGGACCTGTCTTCATTTATTACATTGTCAAAGGCTTGTTGATTCTTCTTAGTATTGTGGTTTTATATTTTGTTGTTCTCTTTTGTAATCCTTATGCGCATTTTGTCTTCCAGTGTCGTTTTGTCTCTGAAGTATTTCCACACCATGTGTATCTTATTCCCCTGACCCTCGCGTATGTGTAATCTTGTTACGTGGAACGTCCGTGGTCTTGGAAATCCTGTTAAAAGACAGAAGGTAATTTCTCATTTATCTAAACTCAATTCCCAAATTTCCTTTCTTCAAGAAACTCACTGTAATGACGTTGAGTCGCTGAAATTAAAAAGGCAATGGGTTGGCCAAGTTGTTTTTTCCCCTGCTGTTGACAAGAAGGGGGGGGTTGCCATATTGTTCCACAAAACTTTATCTGTGCAAATTATTTCCTCTCAAAATGATGATGCAGGTCGATGGGTAATGGCCAAGATTGTTGTATACAATAAAACGTTAATCTTGTTAAACATTTATGGCCCTGTGAAACCGGATCCAAAATTCTGGAATGATATCAAAATTCTCCTCTCCACCGCTGATTGTCCCAATATTATTGTAGCAGGCGACTTCAATCAATGGTTGGATCCTTTCTCGGATCGCTTATCAAAGTACAAATTTCAACCGGATAAGACCCATAAATCCTTTCAATCGGCCATTGCCTCTCGCCCATTGTATGATGTTTGGAGAACCTGTAACCCTGATTTGTTGGAATATACGTTCTTTTCTAATGTACACCAAACCCGATCCAGAATTGATTATATCTTGGTTAGCAAATCCCTTCTTCCATGTATCCAAAAATCTGAAATTGGCTCTATCTTTATCTCAGATCATGCCCCTGTCTATGCTGTTCTTGACCTTTCACTCACCTCCACCAAATATAATCGCTGGAAGTTTAACACTCACCTGCTATCTGATACAGCTTATCTTAAAGAAGCCACCTCCTTTATTAATGAATTTTTCACCCTTAACAACCCATCAGACACTTCCACTCCTAACAATTGGGATGCTTTTAAGGCGGCGCTCCGTGCTTTTACTATTTCCTTTGTGTCCCGGAAGAAAAAGGCCAATGTGAAAAAGTATAAGGACCAATTACAACAGTTAAAAAAATTAGAGCATGATTATTTTTCCTCCAAAAATGCTGACTCACTTAGGAATTTAATTACAGCCAAAACCAACCTTAACAAAATTGCTACTGTTGATGCCTGCAATGTTTTACTTAGAATTAAGTCTAAATTTCACGGAGGGCAAAATAAAGCAGGTAAAATGCTAGCGAATTATTTAAAAATTCGCTCCGAACGTAAGACCATTGGTCCTATCATGGATGAATCCACCAATAATCTGGTGTCCTCTGATGAAGAAATTGCAGCGGTCTTTCATGACTACTATAGATCTCTTTATTCAGACGATACATTCCCCTCCTCTCATAATCTCGACAAGTTTTTTTCTGGACTCCCTCCTCCCCCATCTCTGAATGCTGAGTTTTCCGCTTTAGAGGCGGATATTACCCTTCAAGAGATTCTTACTGCCTTACAAGCCTTAAAGAAATCAAAAGCCCCTGGCCCGGACGGATTACCGGTGGAGTTTTATTGTACTTTCAAATCTTTGTTTGCCCCTAAATTATTGCAGCTTTTTAATTCCTTCATTACTGATGCGAAAGCGTCTGGCTCCTTTATGGATGCTCTGATCGTCATTATCCCTAAGCCTGATAAGGACCATTCTTTTTGTAAAAATTTTCGCCCAATCTCCCTAATCAATTACGACTGCAAGATCTTCGCTAAGATTATTGCATCTCGACTTGATTCTATCATACCCCTTCTGATCAAGACGGACCAGGTGGGTTTTGTCAAAGGTAGATTGGCTTCCGATAATGCTAGAATGTTCATGAATATCCTGTCCCATGGTAAAAATTATAAAGATCCTCTGGCTGCTTTATCTCTGGACGCTGAAAAAGCATTTGATCGTATAAATTGGCAGTTTATGTTTCATACATTACAATGGTTTGGTTTTGGCCCTAATTTTATTTCTTTTATCAAATTGTTATACTCATGTCCGAGGGCTAGTATTTTTGTTAATAACCAATTCTCTCAATTTTTTCCCCTATCTAGAGGCACCAGGCAAGGTTGTCCTCTCTCCCCATTACTTTTTATCCTGTGTTTGGAACCCTTCCTTGAACGTATTCGAGCTAATTCCAAAATTAAAGGTTTTGCCTCTGTTTCTGTTGAAACTAAAATATCTGCCTACGCGGACGATATATTGGTATACATGTCCAATCCCAGTGATTCCCTTCCCCCCTTTTTAGAAGAAGTCCGCCTTTACTCTTCCATTTCTGGGTACAAACTCAACCTATCCAAAACGGAGGTTCTGCCTTTAAATTCGATTTGTTATCAATTCATGTTTGCGGATACTGCCTTTGCATGGTGTCCTTCCAAAATTAAATACCTTGGCATTTGGTTTGCTTCCAGTATTGCGGACACTATTAAATTCACTTTTAACGCACTAATGATTAAATTGAAATCTCTTCTCATGTGGTCCCCCTTATTTTTGTCATGGTGGGGTCGACTAGATACTATTAAGATGATGGTCACTCCTCATATCCTTTACACGGTTTCTATGCTCCCTGTCAAAATCCCTAACACGTTTTTTTCCCAATTAAACTCTCTATGTATTAAATTTTTATGGAACAATAAACGCTCCCGCATTGCCTTAAACAAACTTATTCGCCCCAAGGAAGAGGGGGGAGTGCGCTTCCCTAATTTTAAAATATACCACTCTGCTTTTTTGATTAAACAATCTTTCTCATTGGCCTTCGATTTTGGGGATACGCCTATACCTCGTTGGATTATCTTTGAGCGGTCGCTCCTAAAAGAGTTTCAATTTCAACATGTCACATTTATGTCTAACTGCAAATTTTTGTCTAAATGCCCTGTATTAAAATATTCCCGTGAATTGCTGTGCAATACATTTCTTAAGGACCTGTCCCCTATCCAATGTTTTTTAACCTCTACCCTATGGTATAACAAATTTCTCAAATACAAAGGTAGATCTTTTTATTACAAATACTGGAAGGAAAAGGAGATCTTTTTTGTCCATCAGTTTTTGAATGGATTTTCTATCATCTCCTTTCAAGAATTACAAACACGATATCAGCTACCTGACTCCTTTTACAAGGAATATATTATTATCTCGAATGCTATACAAACCCAATTAGCTACCTACTCTCTCCCATCAGCCTCACCTCCTTTAATACCCTCTTCTCCATTGTATCCTCTATTTCCGGCGCATAAACTTAAAGCTGCCACTGTTTATAAGTTACTGTTATCTAATGCCAATGTTCGTTCTAAAACTACCATTGAAAGTGCATGGGAAATGGACCTATCCATCTCTCTTCCTATTGACAGTTGGGATAAACTATGGTTGAAATTATTTAAAGTTTCGGCTGCAGCCAGGATAACCCAATCTCTGTTTTTTCTGTATCATAGAGCCATTATTACTCCTGTTACTATTTGTAAGTTTTCCCCCACATCCTCTCCCCTTTGCTGGTCCTGCTCTACCGAAACTGGTACATTAGTCCATCAGTTATATGAATGTACATCTGTTCTATCTTTTTGGAATTCAATTTGGAATGTTTGCATGTCAGTTTTCAACTTTAATGCAACCTTATCTTTTGTAAATATCTTTTTAGGTTCTTTAGCTCCTGATATGGAAACTGTTTTACCTAGTTCTAGGTTATTTGATCTTTTTATTGCATTAGCTTTTAAAGTGATCCTGTCTGCATGGAAAGATAATTCTAAACTGTCGTCAATTACTTGGTGGAATTTTATTTGTGACGAACATAGGATTGCTTCCGTTTCCTCCTCTTCTGTCTCCCAAAAAATCAAAGCTGATCTTCTTTGGCTCCCTTTTACTACTTATCTCTCATGTGATAACTCATTTCCTTTTTATTTTTCTTCTCTCTCTGGCTTTCTCTCTTCTCTTTCCCTCTCTCCTCTTTGGTCTTTCCTCTTTTCTTCCCTCCTTTCCCTCCTATTCCATTCACCAGTGCCTTTTTCCTCAAATTACCCTATTATTGATCCTTTTTTCTTTTTGTCGACCTAGTCATTGTAAACCAACTTCGTTTATATAATATTTCTTTATGGCGCTATATTGAAATAATTGTTTTATTGTATCATTTGCTTTTTCTTTTTCTTTTTCCCTGAAAATTCAATAAAAACTTCTTAAACAAAAAAAAAAAAAGAAATACCATCAGGCCTCGGTGAGTTATTAATGCCCCCCGTCTTCAGAGGTTATTAATGCCCTCAAGGAACTCAGTGCCCCTACACACATGTACATATGGCTCTTTCGGGACAGTCCACCGTGACCTCTACTTCAGACAAAACCCTGCTTAGAGCCTGGGATCCACCACCAGGCCTCAGTGAGGTATTAATGCCCCCCGCCACCAAATGTTATTAATGCCCTGAAGAAACTCAGTGCTCTTACACAGGTATATATGGCTCTTTCGGGACAGTCGACCGTGGCCTCTATTTCAGGCAATCGGTGAGTTATTAATGCCCCCAGGTCCCCACCATCAGTCCTCAGAGAGGTCTTAATGTACCTCAAAAGGCATCAGGCGAGAGCTCTTCTTCAGTGTGTCACACGTAGGATTGAAGAAGGCCTCGGATTAAAGACCGGTCCCTAGCATAGCGCGGCGCAGCAGGTTCTAGGCGCTCTTGATAATACAGTCGTGTAACGATGAGTGCATTCCTGGGCTGTCGAAAAAACTGGGTACCCGGACAGTAGCTAATATTGGGGTTTTCCTACTTGAAAATGAGGCATTTCAGCAGATATGCAGATTCTCTGGCACATGCGAATTATTGCTCTGATTAAATTTACATCATTTAATAAAGCTGCAGAATTCTCGAAATGCATGTTTCTTCCAGACGCTGCACTTTGAAAGAGAAAAATGAAAGAGACAGACTGCTTTTCCAGCAACAGAGGTTCATTCGATTTTGGATCCATTTCACTGGGGAACAACTGGAGGAAGTTTGCCAGCAAGTCAGTAGGATCGAGATCGAGGTACCGATGGACGGAAAGAGAGAGAGAGAGGGAGGGAGGGAGGGAGGCAGAGAAGGGGACACTCGGGCTCCTGCAAGTGCTTCCTGGTGCGGTTTAAAAATACCCCATGCCCCCCGAATTCTGTTCCATCGCGGAAGTTTCGACATTTTCGCGGAACGCGGAAATGCCGAAATTTCGCAAGTTCCGCGAGCGGAACAGAATTTGCTATCCACCCCTACTGAAAACATCAATGTTTAATGTATGAAGTTGGCTCAGTATATATTATACCAAAATTAGGCATAGTGTGCACACAGTCCAGGGAGTCCAAGAGAGGTATAGCAGAAGCTAAATTAGGAAAGTACTAACAGCTCTCTTTGTGGTAGTGTGGGCGAGCAGTTAGGCTTATCTAGAGGGTGTGTTAAGCATTTTTTGTGTTCACTTAATCAAGACTAATGTCTCAAACTCAGACAGAATCCAGACCAGTTAGATAAGTATAACATGCATTTTCAATGCAATAGGTCTTGCATTTGCGAGAGTTTAAACTATTGGCATTTTGAATGACAATGCCTTTTATTTATGTGTTTTTAAAACCAACACACATAATGCCAATAGCTCAAACTCTCGCAAATGCGAGGACTATTGCATTGAAAATGCTTGTTATACTTACTCTAATGGTGTCCGCGCCCCATTCTTTTGACGCTGCTCGCCGTATTCAGGGTACAGTGAGCAGCGTCTAAAGAAAGGGGTGCGGCCAACATTAAAGAGAAAGCGCGGTATGGGGCCTGCAAATTTTTTTTTAAAAAGTAAAGATTCGGTAGCGAGGCCGCTAAAGTTAAAGCGGACTGCCCTGGCAAATTAAATAAAGAAGCGCAGCTGCTATAGTTAAAGCGGACCCGGAGCCATTACTATTAAAAATATAAAAGCGGACGGCGTGTTGCCTTTAGGAAAGCACGTTGTGGGTGGAATAGTCGTGGGTGGATTAGTGGAAGATTATTTAAAAAAAACACAAGTGCTCAAAGAGTAGATAAAGCAGACCGTGTAAAAACACAAGTAAAAAGTCCAGTCCTTGCGGGAGCTTACAAATGCAGACAAGGCGGTACCAAGGAGGGACTACTAACCCTATTTATCAATCAAAAGCAACCATTTTGAAAGGACAATATCAGGAGCCAATTTAAAAGATGGGCGGAGCTCTATTCCATAACTGAATACAGCATGCCTCACAGTGTAGCGCATGAGCAGCTCAGGCTCGACCTAAAAAGGTATATTTATGTTTCCTTTTAGAACCAAGCTGGATTTGGCACAGCTAAGTGATATATAGTTTTAAAATACAAGACTGTTCAAGGTAATGCAGTTGTGCTTGAAATGACAATTTTTACAGGTTGGTAAATGCTTTGAAGACAGTTTAATTATACAGTAATTATTTTTTCGTTACTTTTGGATTACTTTGAGCACTAGAGGTGGTATGCCTAGATACCACACCTTAGAATCTCTACATACAAGGTAAATACAACTTTTTATACTTTGCAATTGAGTTAACCTTTCCCTATACATTAACAGTTCCACACTTAGAACATTTGTAGGCCCTAAATCTTACAACATGGGTTCCTAGGGGAGAAAAATGGTTATCGGTTTTGGAGGTAAGTACTTGAATTGCGAGGGTCAGCTTTGGAGGTTAGGACCAAGGTTCCCCAAGGTCTAGATGGGCACTGAGTTTCACCACCAGCGCCATTGGGGCAGCCGGGTGCAGAGTGCGGAGGTCCAATGTTAGCCAATGGGGCTTTTGCTAAGGGACTGCTGATGAGGAGGCCACTCAGGTGTGGGAAAAAAGCTCCTAAGGTTAAGGTCAGCACTGCAGTGGCCAACGACCAGCACAGGAGCTGCACCACCAGTGGCACTGGTGCGGCCGGGTGCTGGGTGCAAAACGGACGTCGGGGACCTTGGGTTTCCCAATGGAGACCTTCAGTTTCACAAAATTGCTGCTGGCTCAGGCAGGGAGACTTCCTGAAGGAGACCACCGGCCGGAGAGGTAAGTTGGGATCTTGGTAGATACCTGGACACCATCGATTAGGCCACCCAATGAATTGGGGCATCGGGTGCAGGGGTGTCTTCTGGCGTTGAGTTTTCTTACCAGTTCCGGTCAGGGAGACCCTTCAGGTTGTGGCTGCAGGGGTCGTCTTGAGAGAGGTCGGGGATCACCAGATACCAGGTCAGGATCGCTGGGGAGACCTCCTTGGGGTGTTGGGCATCGGGTGCAGAGTGGTGCAGAATCGCGGAGTCACCTGAATCCGGATGCAAGTTTTTGGTTGAGCAAATCCAGTGCTCACGGGAGACAGAGTCTGTTGGAAGGTTGCAGGGCAGGTCCTCCGGGCTCTGGGGCTTGATGGCTGCTGGACTCGCCGGGGTTCTTGCTGTAGGCAGGGCGTAGGCGGGTGTTATAGTGTGATTTCTTCTCTTCTTTCTTTGTATTGATATTCTCCCTTCTGTTCAGCCTGAATGACTGTAGCATGTAGGTTGATGTCACGGAATGTTGGAGTGCTTGGTCTTGGTTAGAGTGTCAGTTGAAGATTGGAGGCTGAGCAGCAGGGAGGCTGCTCCCGATGGGGCTACTACTGATTACAATCTTACTTACTATCTACCTTCTCTCTCCTTACCTGGGACTGGATATAATAATACACATCCTTGAAACCTACTATTCGGCTTACGTTTGGACTTCTCTACTTAGTACAGCGGGACAGGCTAGTAGGGCTGGGGGCCAAGGCAGTTGGTGTACTCTTCTCCTTCCTGGGTCAGCACTGTTCTTCAGTCCATGGTTTAGGGTCACCACTAATTACAAAATGTACGGGCGTTAAAAGGGTGTGCAGGTCGGGACCAATGAGTTCCTTTCTTGAGTTGGATAGACCCCCTGTTATGCCACCCTCCAATGGGAGGGGGCATGAACCTCTTCCTAATTGGCTGAGTACCCTCATCTTCAAGATGGAGGGAACTGAGATGAGTGCTTCACCTGAGGGGTGGGGTTGGCAAAGGTGGATACACCTCTTTCCTAGCTTGGTTTTCCTGCCCATTCTACTGCCCAAAGTGGGATACAGAACCAGTGGACGCCAGTTGCTGGGGACAGCAAAAGGACAGCTTCCAAAGGTGGCAGGCCTTTGAAGCTTCTGCTTTCATGGACCTAGCCCATCCTGGGGGAGGAGGCATGACACCCCTACCCAGGATGGGCTTGGTTTTCGGACCCAGAGAGCGGAGGCTCTTTACACAGGGGTCCAGAAACCTGTCTGGTGGTGGCACATGGCGGGTAGCCATTCAGGAACCACACCAGGGCTGGTTGATTTCAGGAGGCATCTCTAAGATGCCCTCTGAGTGCATTTTACATTAAATCCCACATTAGCATCAATGTGGGTTTAATGTGCTGAGAGGTTTGCTACCAAACTTCAGTTTTTAGTAAAGTCATTATGGAGCTGTGGAGTTCGTAACTCCCAGACCATATACTCTTTATGGCTTTATTACACTTACAATGTCTAAGAATGGACTTAGACACTGCTGGGGTACAGGGCTCATGCCTCTGTACCCTCACCTTAGGGCTAGAGGGGTGACTTACAAAGGCCTTAGGCAGAGGATTGCAGGCATGGCACACAGGAATGTGTGCCAAGTTGACTCTTCACTTTTGTCTGCACCAAAACACGTAGCCTGCAGTGGCAGTGTGAGTGTGTTAAGGTGCAGGGCCTCTAAGAGTGGCACAATAGGTGCTGCAGCCCTTAGAGGCCTTCCCTGGTCACAATGCCCTTGGCACCCATGGTACCTTTTACAAGGGGCCTACCTGTGGCCAGGGACATGACATTTGCGGGTACAAAGGTACAGTTTTGGGAAATAACACAGACCCTGGGAACCTGATTGGCAGGGACTCAGGGCACATCAAGTCATTTTGCATTAGATGTCAGACAAAAGGTGTGTGTGTGTGTTGGGGGGCGATAACCAGGTAAAAAGGGGAACTTTCCTACATTTAGTTGGCCTGGATATATGATTTTCCACTTATCTCTTACTTTTTTCCTTTAATTCACTCATCTCTTTTTCTCCACTGTAATTATGTGTTTTCTTTAAACCTCAGTTTTAATTCTCATTTTACTTTATGTATGTGAAACAACATGTTACTTACCTTTAAACTTTGGATCTCCAGTATTGATATCTTTCATAGATTCACATGCGTGAATCAGTCATCGAGGTGAGAGTCCTGCGGAATTATAATAAGTATTAGAATATTGGAATGTTGGGGGCTCCTTTGAAAACAATGGAGTGCTCCGGAATTCTAATGGCTGGTAGAAGCCCGGAGCGCCAACATTCCAATGTTGTCCTTCACAGCTGTTGCTGTGAACAAAGGTATCAGGGAGCCGTAGGGGATTTCAATCTCCTTGGGCTCCGTGAGACCTTTGCTTTATTTGTTAGAATATTCTATTGATGAATATCCTAATAGCCTTAAAGCCCTCCGTAGCTGGGCTAGACCAGCATTTAAGTCCTGCTCTCTTTTTAAAAGGCTCGAAGCCAAACGTTGGAGTGGGCCTTTAATTGCCGGTATAGCCCATTACGGAGGGCTAGAAGGCTATAGTAGAACACAAAGCATTATACAGTTAAGCTCACAGGAGTGACATTGTTAGCCAATTCACATTGTTTTAGAAATAACCAAACTACAGACAATCAGAAAACAGCTCTTGAATCTTCCTTCCCCTTCAGAGTCACCACAACTCAGAATTCTAAGCACTTGTGTACAGGTTGGCTAAATCCTCAAAAGGGAGGTGGGAGAGTTGCATATGAATCTATGAAAGATACCAATACTGGAGAACCACAGTGTACAAGTAAGTAACTTGTTTATTCTCCAGTATTGAATCTTTCGTAGATTCGCAGGCTTGAAACCGAATAGTAAATCGTAACATACTTGACAAAATATGAAGAACATTCGGAGGTGGGAAACATACACTGTAGAAAGTGTAAAATTTCCATTTATAGAAGAAAAAAGAATAAATTGTCATGAAATTATATTCAATAGTACAATGTGTCATTTTTTAGGTCTTGCGCCTAGCGTTGCAGTGTGCACCACTGCTCGCACAGCGCGAGACCTCTTGTAGGGGGTTTCAAAACTGACCTAGGAATCGCACACGCTCGTGCGTGTGCTATTCCTTTTGGCCCTCGCTATTGGCCTTTGCGTGCGTCTTTTTAACAAAGAGAGCATGCAATTGGCCAAAGGCGGGCGCATTGCTCCGCCCATGGCCCACACACAGGCGTGATAATTGAAACCACATGGCTCACTGTGGCACGCGCGCGTGCACCACTCGCATGCTTGTTGAACCAGCCACTGACCGGCAAAAGCCCTGTGAGTTGTTTACATTTATTTATATTTTTTTTATATAGCGCAAACTCGAACTGTAGATATTGGAGTGCTTTACATGTATACTTTCGGGAAGAACACGTACATTTTTCAGTTTTCTTGTGTCTGTTCCCCCAGAGCAGCCGCCGAACATATCTTTGTTTCTCTTTTAGAAATGACCAGGACTCACTCACTCCTGTCAATCAGTGTGTGTGAGGGGGTCTGGGGCGGCATGTTAGAAGATCTGCCTTAATGTTTACAATGTATCCATAATGGCATCTTAACGCCTATTCCTGAATAGTTTAGTAAAGACAAAGCTTTTTGTAGGCTCCGCACCTTATCCCTCCGTCCTGCAATCTCTCATCATCGGTCACGGTGGTGGTGATTGGAGGGTGTTCTGGGGCTACCCCCGGCTGACCACCCCCACTGGATGAAGCGACTTTGACGTCACTGGTAATGGCGGGGCGACCACACCAGCCCTGGATGCCAGACGCAGACAGTTCACTTATTTTCATCCCTAAGTTCTGTGAAGGGAGCGCACCGTGTGACCTGTTGCAGGTGAGTTGCCAGCGTGGGAAAATAAATGGAGCCGGGGAAGTTACTGAGTGAGGGGTTTTGTTCCCTCCTTCTGTTTGCGGTGCAATTGTGGGAGGGCCTGAGCTGCCGACTCTGGAAATGGGAAACTGGGTCCGTCTCGGCGTCTGTTTCACATTCTGTGATTCTGGGCAAATCACTTACCTTCCCCGTGCCTGTCACATACCAAGCATTTACAATGCAATCGGTCTCGCCTTTGGGACCATATAAGTATTAAAGATGCAGCACGTTATCGCACTTCCGTCCTGAAATATTTATAACAACCATCAGTACCTCTAAGAAAGAAAGCACACTTCAGTGCGTAAAAACAGTTCTGGAAAGATGTTGACGCTGTCTCTGCAGCACCGTGCAGGAGTAGACACCAATGCCGCCTTCTGCAGTGGCAGACTTCTTAGCCTCTTTAAAGCTGCTGTGAGAGAGAGACGTACAAGCAGATGCCACTTCGGACAAATATCTGCTTTAGCTTCATTGGTTGAAGTGATAGCTGCAGCTGGTTTAACTAAAGAACTGATCTGCAGCATTGCACGATTGAAGTTCGTTAGCGTTTTTTAAGTGAAAGGGGTTAAACTGAAGTGTCCTTCCCTTTTATGTCTGTTTTGATAAAGTAGCGGCCGTCGGAAGTTGTGTGATCAACCTTAAACAAGCATTTGCAATGCAATAGGTCTCGCATTTACGTGAGTTTGAGCTATTGGCATTGTAAATGATAATGCCTTTTATTTTTGTTTTCGTGTTTAAAACATAAATAAAAAGCATTGTCTATTACAATGCTAAAAACTTAAACTCGCGTAAATGCGAGACCTATTGCATTGCAAATGCTTGTTATAAACGTTTGGATTGTATTAACTTAAAGTGTGATTATTATTATTAGGCTCTGTACGGCCATATAACAAACAATAAAACAGTTAAATGAAAGAAACCGGCATGTTTTGTTTAGAAACACACAATCACCTACTGAGCTTCAGGCAAAACAGTGTCAAGGAGCAAACTGCTGGAAAGTCCCTAAAGTCCAACTCCATCTTATGTAGGCCCCAACTCAATCTTGGCTAATGGAGGTCATCATCTTCCCACTTTCTTATAATGGAAGACGCCACTTTTCTCGATTTATGCATAATTATAGCCATGTCTGCACTTGGATGCAGATGTTGTCTAACCTTGTCTTTCTAAGAACTGTGATAGCGTCAAGTCATTAGATTAATGAGATAGATGCAACACTTAATGCGACATTCGCCTGGGTCAAATTCCTACTCTTCACAATGTCATGGTTTAATAGGAATATATACAGCTGTATAACTAAAATAATATAGTCTGAATTGACGTCCTTTTACTTTATATGTTCGTAAGGAAACATCTGGGAAATACACCCTGATGCGCATAATCTATGTCAGACATTTCTAAACTTATGTGACACTTACAATTTCTGATAAGATTTAGTATACAGGAAATGCCACCAGACCACTTGTCAAGAGAGGTCCTTTGTCCAAATTATCACCCGAGATTCTGTCAGAGATGTTCTCACCTACTGCCAACACACTTCGCAGATGCTACATCTCACCTGAAGCGTATAGAGTCAACTCTCAGAGGAAGACCAACTGACTGCTACTGCAGTGGGTATTTGCCCTTTTTCGGGGAACACTGTCTCCATACCTACGCTGATAAAGACAGCCTTTGCTGTCAATAAGGTAAGCAGCTTGTCTCTTCTCGCTAAGAAACTCTAAACTGCAAGTTACTCTGCCTTCCATGCTCTCTTAATGTAGCATATTGAAAAAGGTATTTGGGTATTAGATTTTAAATGACATTTTAAAACATGCTAGAAATGCTAATTTTATTCTTGCTATTTATAACGTGTCTGCTTACTGTTTTTATAATATTCTGTGTATTTGCTTCAGATGTACTGCGAGGCAGATTATTCCTGTCGTAATAAATACTTTTTACTTTAAAGTACTCATTCCTCTTGGTACAGGGTGTGTGAAAATGTGAATAGCAAAATAAAGTCTGTTACTGATACCACAGTGCCCCTGATCACTTTAAGGGATAGTTAGTAACCCATAAGCATTGAACAGTGGTTTGCGGACTGCAATAACCTGTGTTTCACATTCATCATTGGTGCATTGAACCAAGCTCTCCGATGTCACCCGTGAGAGGGAAAGCACACCTTGTAGAGTTATGCGAAAGTTGTAACTTAGGCAACAAAACGATACCTTAAAAGGTACTAAATAGAAGTGCATCCCATTCAGTTACAGGCAACAGGGTCAACAGAAATCATACAAATGCCTAATGCCCCTCAAAGGATATTCCATAGCTTTGAGACTTGTTTCCTAAGGAGATATCCTGTTAGAAAAATGAGCCACACAACTAAAACAACTAATCATTAAATACCATATTGTCCGAAAATATGCTATATGGCGAAATAATCAAGAGGAAATTGAAAAGCATAGTTCAATAACTCCTGGGAATGTTTTCGATCTGTGCTGGGCCACAACTTTGGGCATTATAGCACATTGGGGATATTTTATTTAATATGCAATTCACTTTGATTCTTTTTCATCGCTGTTCACAAATGTTATTTATGAATTTAGTTATTCATTTACATTCTTTTGAACTGCATGGAAATGGCACATTCTGAGTAATTGTCAGACTTCTTGGGTAGCATAACAAGTTTCAATGATTTCAGTACAACATTCTGAGTGGGCTGGTTACTTTAACAATGGGTCTCTGTGGAAGTAGCATGGTTGCAAAATGTCTCCTTGAGTAGATGTGTTTTCAGACTAAAGATTTGGGATTAGTTCCAGAAAGAATGCAACAAGTCCCAGGAACTTATTCTAGAACTTTGTTGATTATTTCCATGTTTTATACTCTTGGCCAATTAGTATGGTTTTGATACCAGGGTTTATTTGGGGATTTGGTATTCCATGCTTCTAAATCAGCAGACTATGTATTGGAGTCTGAACTTTATTCTTTGGTCCAACAAAAGCCAGTGGAGATATGTTAAGATCTGGTTGATTTGGAAGTATCTGGGTTATCAGAAGGGTTAATGACATACAATGTTCTCTGTTTCAGCGCCATTTAGGTGAGCAGGTTGAACCTCATTCTGTATTAGGTAGTCTGTCGGTGGGGAGTGGTTTTAACTCTGTTCATTTGGAATTTAAATTGCCAGAATCTCTGTGCCAAGAGCCATATATAGGTATTTAAGGTGATAATAGGGTCTCTTGGGAAAACACATGTTACCGATTTGATTAATAATGTTCATTTGCCAATTCTAGTTTATGGATTATATCCTGATAAGAAGACAGTAGAACAATTGAAGGGCTGTTTCAGAGATTCCAACTGAATTAGAGTCCTTCCAGGAGGCTGCTGTAATCAAGAGTCATGTGCCAACAAGAGTTGAGGAACAGGTAAGAACTTTCTGTTCTCCTGAATTGAATATTAAGAGAGTTCTCCTGTATCTCTACAAGAAAAGATTTGTTACCTCTAAACAGTATGATTCACAATTCACTGTCACAGGGTGTAATTCAACATGGTTTTGAGTTATGGTGTAATTTCACCAGATTTGATCTTGCTTTTAAGGGTAGTTTGTACATGGAGCAGTAGTGATCAATACAAAGATTTCCTTAAACCAAATACACAGTGAAGAACATAAATAACGTGGAGAAATCAGAAAGAATTAAAGAATGCGATCATACACAAGACTGCAGAGGGTTAATGGTAAAGAAATTTAGAAGCAAAAGAAGGTCATCATGTTGTGCTTTCAATAAATACCTTTTCAAGAAAATAGCTTTGAAAATTCATAAAATTGTTGGTTTTCACAATGTTTGGACAACTCTTGCAGCAAAACATTCGGGTAAACAGGGACTTCATTGCTGGTGGTCCGGTCCAAGTGCTAACCATGGAATTTGCAATCTGTGTGAAAAAGGTTAGACAAAGGAGGATTACAATCAATGTGACTATATTTTTATCATGAGCAAAAACACAGGTTTGTTTTCAGGATGAAGAACGATTAAAAAAAAGTTTTTCCCTTGTGAGGGTTTGTATTATGTTATCACATTTACTTTTTTCTAACACAGATGTCTTCAAACTGTGGAATGCGCCCCCAGGGGATCTGTCGCAGTATTTCCAGGGGGGCATAAATGCCTCAACAAGTACTTGCAAATGAAGATGGCTTGGAAGAGTAACTTTGTTTAAATAACACATTTCCAGGCTGTGATTGAAGTGCTAAACAATACTATGGGAATTGTGATCCTGAGTGCTGTGGCGGCAGGGAAAAAAAACGTGACTAAAAAGAATAACATGTATCGTAGGTGTCTTGTTTTTTCATCTTCAGATAAATGATTATAACATAAGCACTATCCTTAAATGAAAAATAAATGCAAGTTAAACTAATCTCTGGGAAATGCTCTTTTCCCTTATGGAATCTCAGTTGGTTAATGCGAGCATTGAAGATGTCTCTTTGTGATCAGAGTCAAAGAATTGGATACTGTTTAGTACAGTTGAGAATAGTGACTTGTGTATTTATAGTGCTGAGAGATCCCAGTCACTAACAGAAAGCACTGTAAATATATTGTACACAGTTTAATATAGGCTGCTGCAAAATCATCAACGTCTAGATTTACCATCCCTTTGCGTCAGGTTTGTATTACGTTTGTAATGCAAACCAGACGAAAAGTGTTAAGGTAGGATCAAAAGCAGAAGATGGTACCCTAAATTAACACAAAGGCTGATGCAAATCCCTATCTATAAAGAATTGCAGACAGAAATTTACGCCCAAATCCTATGCCTCCTTGTTTTTCCTACTCTCCATGTAGGCTAAATTGTAGAGCACACTTACCAAGTTGGAAAAAGCCTTAATGCATAGTTTTTCCATACTGGAAGGGGACCCTTCCAGTACAAAACCTATGCTTTAGAAAGCGCAGATACACTTGTAATTTGCCAAAAGTGAGCCAGCTCAGGGAGAGAGAACAGCACCATATCTTAGGAGATATGGTGCTGTTCTGCTGTCTCCCTTTCACAAAATGCAGCTCAGCAACTTTAGCTGCTGCACTGCATTTCTTGCCTTCTTAGTAAATCTGATCCCCTGTGTTTAAGATAAAATGAGTGCTTTCAAAGTATATATTATAGTAATAGGTGAAAGGCCACTGCATTCCAATTATGGCTGTCTCATAAGCAAAAAACACACAGGGACCCTTTTTTCCTTGCTAGCATTAGGGTAGAGGACTGTGATACGGACAGTGCCGGAAACGCCGTTCCCGTGCCCTTCAAGATGGCGACGTCCGAATTCCAAGCGGAGGGCAGTGGCGGTGGCGGTCTAGTCTTCCAGGTAGGGGCGGATGTGACGCCCCGCACGAAGACGAGAGACGCGAGCGAGGTGGAGACAAAAAGGGAGGAAGAGGAAGCGAAGGGGAAGTTGGAAAAGACGGCGGAGAGCGAAGGAGTGACGAATCCAGAGAGAGAACAGAGGACCGAACAGCAGAGCCGAAGTAGCAGAGAGGAAGACGCGACGGGCGGCGAGGCCCCAGCTGGTACCGCTACCGTGTCCAGTCGTCCCTCGGAGAGCCAGGACGCCGAGACACCCAATGCTACGGTCCTGGAGGACTGTAGCTCCAGGTCAGTGTCTTTCCTGAACTCTTTTAAACGCTGGACTGGGAGGGCGAAAGCGGGGAGAGCCAGTAAAAGCGGGCACTAGTTAGGTCCGTCCTGCTCCTCACATTTCCCTTCCTCACAAACCCTGGTGAATAGATGCATAGGTGGTGGGTGAATCACACAGTCACGAGAGTCAAGACTTTGTTACTGACGGGTGGTTCTTTCTGTGTTTCCTTTATCTCCCGGGGACGCCAAAACAAACCTGAGGACCTCTCAAGGAACTGACCTGAAGTTGCTCACACCAGAGGGACCTGCAGAAGCGGTTACCGGACCTGTTGCTTTGTCTTTATATATTCACGGACTTCTGTTTCCCCTTTCTTTTGATGGACTTTATCAGTTACCCCTAAACAACCATACCCTTTACCTGCAATAAACAACCAGCATAATAACTCCCGTGTCGTTAGCTCTTGTCCTAAAAGGGTCGATCATAGGTCAGGGTGGCCATACAACTTACAAGGACACGCTTGTGCACAGGGAAAAGGGCCCAAGCAACAGGCGGCTAGATGTGGAGGTTTTTCCCCTTATTTTTATCTTTACACAAAGCTTTCTGCCTCAGGCCTAGGAGTGATCCCCAAAAGTGTGGAGAGAGGAAACAGCCAGGGAGTCAAGGTCCAACTAAACCACAGTTATGGCTGTTTTACCATCCTTCCTTGCTTGCATTAGAGTCTAGTACTCCTTTACTGTGCCAGTGTTGATATGGGTCCAAGGGAGAGGAACGGCTCAAGAGAGGAAAAAAATTAAACAGAGGAGACACCCTTAGCTGGCCCTCAGAGAGATGGCAGTGAGGCGGTTGGGGCCAGATGGGGGGGCCCATATTTTTAACAAATGCAGAGGAAACTACCTACATCGCAAGGAAGTAGCTATCACTAGTAAAGCAGAAGCAGTGGCATGGAGCCTAGGAATGTGAGGGGCTCACTGCATCGCAGTTATGACTGTCTGTCTTTATAAAAGTGGCATGAAGGATAATTTTCCTTGCTAGGGTTAGGGCCAATGGCTCCCTTGCTGCAGAAAGGGGAAACATGTGGAAGCTAATTTTTTTCTGAAAGGGACAGAGTCAGTTTCAAGGATGGAGCGATGGCCAGGCATGGTCACAAAGGGGAGAAAGAGGCAGAGGAGACAGCCTGAAACTCAGGGTGACAACTATCATTAGTACAGCAAAAGGGTCCCGGAGGATGGGGGGCTCACAACAAACTAATAGTGTTTTTTGCTCAATTTGTTTTTGTTTGACACGTTTGCTCTTTTAGAAGTGACACATTTTGTGATGAGTATGAGCTACTGAAATTGTACCACTGAAATCTCATAAGGCCTGCCCACTGCTTTCAACTGTGCCCCTCAGGGAGTTATTGCTGTAAAGATTTGGAGGGGGGCCCGCTTCAAAACCTTTTGCTCACGGAGGCTCTGAGCAAAACCATTTACAGACCGCTGCCCTAACACATTTAGGTTTATTCAGCACAAGGGGCAATAAAAGTGAAGCATAGAGCTATAAAAAAAGTGTTACGTTGCAGTGGCATAAACATTGCCAGGCAAGGCTGGTCAAGAACATGAACATCTATGAATCTGAACACACATCTAAGAGCTCCCCTAGTAGTTATGTGTAACACACTCAGTGCTGAATTCTAAGTAAGTACAACCATACAGTATTGAGACCTTCAGTGTCTGTCGGCATAAATGGTGATGGGTCGCCCAGCATATCCCTGCCACTTCCTCAGGGAAGGTCCAGGGCCTATGCAGCCTCAATCTGAGTTTGATCCAGGACTGAAGACTAGCCTATGTTCAGGATGCACTTCTATAATCAACACAATATTTGGCTGTACCAGCATCAATGGGAAGCCCAGGAGCAAGGCGATTCAACTCCTCAAAAGAGCCTTGCCCAACAAGAAGCTGGAAAACACAGGGACTGGAACTGCAAAGGCAGATCATGCCCCGTCACAAGCCTCCAAACTAATTCTACTTTATGCAGCGCAAGTGTGTCTTGCTCCCCTTTTTAGAATTGCAAGACGTCCAATTATCTGAAAGAAGGGAACCGGGGACAAAAGTGTATTATCTGCTTAGGATTGTTCGACAGATTGATGGAAATTTGCTCTTACTGCACTCACCCTGGAATTGTTTTTGCCTTTTTGCTTGACTATATTTTTGCTGGCTACAGACCTCTGTGGACCTTGCCCCTGCTAAACAGTGCTCATCTTTTAAACATGGTAAAATTGGTATACTCCTGATTGGCATATTTAAATTACTTGTAAGTCCCTAGTATATGGCACTAAGTGTCCCCAAGTGCTGTAAATCGTATGCTATCAGTGGGCTGCGGCACATATTGTGCACCCACTGCATTGGCACTGCAAAAACCTATCTCAAAGTTTACCATTGCTACCAGGATGCACAGTTTTAAAACTGCAAATTCGACCTGTCAAAATAACTCCTAAGGATTGCACATAAAGAGGGGTCGGAGCTTGGCTCGAATCTGATTTTCTGATTCTGATTTGATAGGCTTTATTTCGATACATAAAATATCTTAAAAGCAGTTCAACAGTTAAGAAAAACAGCAGAAAAAGGAAAACACTTTTCCAACAAGACAATGAAAACAATGCTTAATAAATACAATTAGTACAGTTAAGATCAGAATTAAATTGATACGGAAAGCCTTTTTGCACAAATCAACCATGACCACTTTAAAAATTTAGACACTGCACAAACCACCAAAGTGGATGTGTCGGACAATAAAATACGCAGGGCCACTGTGTGATTGCGAGTTCCCAACTGTCTACAAAGTGGTCTAAGCCAGTACCTCCTGGGAGAGCAATAATCAGGGCATTCAAAAAGAATATTTGCCACAGTCTCGACCCGCGTGGAGCAGAGGGCACAAAAGGGGGAGGGCTGGGGTGACAATTTCCACCGGGATATCAAATCACCTACAGGTAGGATCCCTACTCTGAATTTAAAATATAAGGCCCTATCAAAAGGAATAGAAATCATATTGAGATATGGTTTGTAAGCTACCACGTCTTTAATCCTCAAAAAGGCTACAGTTGACTTGCATTGGCGTGGAACAGTAAGTTTAAACGAAACCCAGTCCCAATACAATTTCTTTAGAGTGGCTTTGGGAGGGGCAGATCGAGTAGCCCAAGCTTCACCTAAGCCCAACTCCCCCAAAAGATGTTTAACGTCCCTCAACCATTTAATCTTACACCAGCCCCCCATAGACATCACAGTCCCTCCGCATAGGAGGCTAGTTCGTGGACCCTCCACAAGCGGGCCCACAAGAGCAAGGGTCGTAGTAGAGCTTGATCCGCAATTGATCTACAGCCTAAGTCCAGCAAAACTGGAACTGTGGGTGTACTCGAAGGGAGAGCCATCAGATCTTTCAAAGATTTGCTCTCCGATTTTGCAAGCACGTCAAGATTGACTATGCCCCACAACTCTGCCCCATACAAGGCAGCACAAACCCCTCTAGCTTTATAAATCTCCACAACTGGGGCAATAAATTGTTTTGTGGAAGTACGATGTTCCTTGAGCAAGGCACCACCCACCCTTTTGTGATTAAGAAGCATCTTGTTGATGTGCGGAGTCCAACACATAGAGTCGCTAAGGCGGATTCCCAGGTAATCAAACTCTGATACCCTCTCCAGGTAGGCAGAGTTCAACACGGGAAGGCGCCCCAGTTTCCCAGGGGGATTCATGATCAAATATTTGGTCTTATCGGCATTGATCACCAATCCCCTAAGGGAACAAAACTCCTGAAAGCGATTAAGAAGTTTTTGGAGGCCCTGGGGGGGTCTTTGCAATAAGGAGGGTATCATCTGCAAAAAACAGTGTAGGGATCCGAGTGCCCGCCAGGGACGGTGCATCAGCAGGTTCTTGAAGCAAATGCTCAACCACCCCATTCACATAAAGAGAGAATAGGGTGGGAGCTAACACACATCCCTGGCGGACACCCCTACTTACGGGAATTCTATCAGTTTTCTCCCCATTCTTACCCCACCGGACCTGTGCATAATTGTCTGTATGTAGTTTTATCAGGAGTGATAGGATATAGGACGGCAACCCCAAACCCTGCAAGACCCTCCACAGTTCCTCTCTAGGTACCAGGTCAAAGGCAGTCTTGAGGTCAATGAAGGCCAAATAAAGACTGCCCTTGCCCAGCACCACCACCTTCCAATACAGGAGCGCCAGTCTAAAGACTTGCTCGATAGTCCGGGTTCCAGAGCGAAAACCAGCTTGGAAATCAGATAAAATCTTACTGTCATCCACCCATTGGAGGATTCTCCCCAGAATCACCTTCCCTACCACCTTTTGGGACGAATCAATAAGGCTTATAGGCCTATAGTTGGCGGGGTTGTCCCGACAACCCTTCTTGAATATCGGGACAACCTCCGCCCCTTTCCAGGATTCCGGTACAGATGCTCCCCCCATAATTGCATTCAATAGGGTGGAAACCAACTTCCCCCATTGCTTAGGATTAGCACGTAACAAGTCACCGGGTATCCCATTAGGCCCAGCAGCTTTTAGGGGGACCAGGGACTTGATTACGAGCTCCACTTCTCTGTCGGTAAAGGGATACGCCTCAGTGTCCACTGCCTCAACCATCAGAGTGAAGGAGTCGTTAAGGACCCCCTCGACAGGGGTATAAAGGGACAAAAAGTGGCTAAACCAATTCTGAGCTGGGATATTACATGTCAGCAAAGTGTCAACAGGCCTATCCCTAGATCTTACCAAACTCCAAAATCCCCTAGCATTCCTTTCCATGCTTGCAGCCAAGAGGTCCGCCCAGAACTTCTCCTCCCCCTCTCTTTTTGCTGCCTTTGAAGTCTGGGAAGAGTCTTTCCTTGCAAGCCTGATAGCTACCTGGGATTTAGATTTAACAGCCCCAACCAGCGCTTTTTTCTTAACTCTGCATTTTTTTGTAAACCAACCCTGCGATTTCGGCAGCAACTTCCTGTTGTTAGCACGGGAAGCCATGCTAGGGAGAATAAATAGGTTACTCAATGCCCTAGTTAAGTCGCAGAAGGTTAGCGTAATCTTCTCGGGCGATCGGATCAGCGACTCCGACTTGCACAGTGCTGCGGCCAGGAGTGCCCCTATATCCGCCACTTTCTCTTCGGACATAATAAGCTTTGCCCACTTCAGCCGTCTACCACAATTAGATGGGAGAACTTCGTGGGAAATAGGTGCTACATGGGACGATAATCCCCCCTTGACAGTTAACCACTGGGAAAAGAGAGTGAGTGAGAGGAGATTATGATCACTCTCAATGGTAGGTATGATCTCCATATCCTTCAGGATGCTCCATAGACTTGCGTCAAGAAGAATGTAATCTATTCTAGACGTATGATTTGGCCTATTACAAGTATGGGCACCCACTAGGTCAGACTTGGACCTCCCATTAACAGCCCTAAGATCAAATTCCATGTTAAGTGAGTTGATCTGTACCGCCACTTGGGACCACCTCTTAATGGGAGGTAGCGCTAGGGCAGGAATACCCCTCCTGGTGTCCTCCTCACCACTTCCCAGTATATCGTCCAGGCCCAAGGGCTCAAATGTGCAATTCAGATCTCCTGCCACCAAAATGCGAGATTTATTGGGGCGCTGCCTAAGCAGATCTTCTAGTAAGGATATTGTGGCCGATAGTATACCACCCTTCGTACCTCTGGCAAAGACGTTAAAAATGTCCAGGAGGAGGCCGCCCCGTGTGCCCTTTATAGTAATATTGAGGAGGTCGGGAGAATTGGTAGGATGCTGAACCACCTGACAATCAAGAGCAACATCAACCCATATGAGGAGACCGCCCGAAGGGCGTCCCTTGCCTGAGGCTGGGGGGACAGCAGGAACAAAATAAGTCGAATAACCTACCTTGTGGCAGGGTTCCCTGCACCATGTTTCCTGGAAAATGCAAATGGAGTAGCCCTCCACAAGCCCATTCCAGTCCGGAAGTCCCAGCTTCCTTGAAAGACCCGCGACGTTCCAGCAAAGAATCTTAATATCTGGATCCGCCACAACCGACTCCCTACAGTTAAAGTCCTGTGGTAAATTAGTGGCTTTATCCAACTGAGAGGGAAAAGAAACTTGCTTTTATTCGGCACGTTAGGCACAGGAGCAACACCTGGGCAATGATCCCTACAGACCACCCCATGGCACGTGTCGGTTCAATATCCCGACGGCCCCCCATAATACCCGGGCCAAAATGCCGGTTGAAATAAATGAGGGATAGCAGGATTCCCGGGATAGATAGGATCGTTGCTCCAACCCCCACCAGAATGTGCACCATTGTAATTTGCTGCGGACCTAGGGTAAAAATAGGTTAAGTCTACTACACCAATGTTTGCCCCCCCCAATTGCGTACTCTGGATTGCAAATAGTTTGGGCAACCCTAATGTCTTTAAAGTTTACCACCACACAATCTCCTTCTAGGTGCTTACGACCATAACCTACCCACCCTACCCTTCTCACTCCTAGGATCAACCCATCTAAACCTCTAGGAAGAGGTCTATTAGACTTTAACCAGTGCATGGTTTTATTTTTTAAAGCCTGATAGGATTCATATTGATCGTCCTTCAAAGTGGGTACGTTGGTAAGTATGGCAACATACGGGTGGCATTCGGGGGGCAAATTTACCGGTGGAAAAGTAGGAGACGCTTTTGGAAGAGATTCCTCTGGCTGGGTTTCTCTGGGGGGGTTAATGCAAATTCTGGACGAGTAAGCTTGATCAAGACCAATGCCCTTAGCAATCCCATTCGAGGTTTCCTTATATTTAGAAGGTCCCTTCCTACCCGGCAACTCAGCCCGGATAGGCTTCTGTACCGGGACATTAAGAGGCTTCGGCACACTCGATTGTACTAGGCCCAATTGACTAATACCACCTAAAGTATCCGTAACCTGAGTAGGAGGTACATTAGCCACAACCAACAAATTTGCAGTGTTTGCTGTATTAGAGGCGGTAGATATATCCTGTGTGGGTGCAGCGAGCATCCGGGTGCCGCTATCCCCTCCCGGTCCACCCTCCTTGTTTTTAGAATGCAGTTTGATAAGGGTTTTCAGAGAGAAAAAATTGTCCAAAGTTGCCTGTTCAAATCTATCCAACCTCTCTCCCAACTCTTTTACTCTTTCCACAATCGGGGACAATAAGTTTTCATCAGATCTTCAAGTTGTGAAATTGTCACAGAGACATTAGATGGAACTGAATGGCAGTCTAGTGTTGGATCTACACATGCGTCCTCAGTCATAAGACCTGAAGGATCCCCCCCCCTTTCCCAACCCAATGTTTTTCGTAGCCAGCCCCTCACCCGCTTTAGTTCCTATTCCCCTTACACCTTGTTTCCTTAGTCTCTTGTGAAGTTTAGGGAAGCTGCCTTTACGTGGGCTAGACGCTACTTTTCCTTTTAGTAGCAGTTATATTCGTAGAAACCGTTAGAGGTACCACAGGTGGTTGAGAAATATTGACTTGGGTAGTTGGAATAGTTGTGCGTTTTGGTAGAACGGGGAATTCACTGGAGCATGGGTCAGCACTACTGCTGTCGATAGGAGGGGGAATGGATATAGCTGCCAAGTTCTCCAACCTATCTATGCTGGCCCTCAAGGATACAACCCGTAACGGATCCGGTGGAGGGGATGTCAATAGAAGGGGATCTGGCCTACATACAGGCGAGGTAACAAGTGCCAGAGAACCCAATGAAGACCGTTTCGACAGAGGAAGTTCTAGGGAGAGACGCCGCTCTGTCATTACAATCTCCTTCTCTATGACAGCAGCCACCCGTGTGATAAACTGGTCCATAGTGCCTGTAATACAACTGGCTCCACCCTCACCTCCTCTCCTGAGGCTCTTCCCTGAGCGGGTGGACATTAACACAGCCTATAACAGTAACCAAATGTTAATAATGGTAGTAACACCCCTATACGTCTCAACGTATCAATGAGATTATCAGGGGGATGGTCCGACCCGGCCCTGTACAGCCCCGGACTGCCACAGACTGCCCGCCCTTTGCCCGCCCTTTGCCCGGGCTTCGCTCCGTGCTTCTACCCGCGCGCGTCCCGCGTGCGCGGTCGTAAGCGTAGTTAAGTACGTATAGGCTGGGGGCGTGGGTTGCAGTGAGAGCGGGCCAGGTGTGAACTATTGGCCAGGCAGGGACTCCTGGGAGATGGAGTCCCTGCAGTACCGCTCGCAGCCCTACTGCTGCCACAGACCTCCCCAGCCGCCGCAGAAACCACAGTCAGTCCGCCGCTCCTTCCGTGAAGCGGGTCCGGCGAACAGCGATGGCAAGCACAGCAGCTAAGTCCAGGAGATGAGGGTCCACTTGCCCAGGAATTACACAGAAGCACAAACAGTCGAATCAGGAATGGCCGCCATAGGCTAGAGCTCCTCCACGCCGATCGACGATCCTTGATCTATCCGCACAGACTTCAATTTCCCAAGCACCAAGAATACATTTCCGCAAACCAGAATAGCGCCGCGTCCTGCAGACGAAAGCCCGGCCTCTCTGGACCCACTCTGGTCGAAGTTGAGAAGCAAGGAAGAGCGCGGAGTGCTGGGCCGCGAATCCCCGTACTGCAATGCACGAGAGACGGAGCGGGGTCACTGTACGTCCGGGAGAGTGTCAGCAAGAATAGCCGATCCACGGCGTTGCGGGGATAGATCTCGCCTAAGTCTCTGGTCGCGCCACCATAGACTCCAGCGGATTTGCGAGCAGGAGAGGGGGAATCTGAGACATCAGCAGAGACGAAGCAGAAATCGCCGAGGAGCACAGAGAGGAACACACCAGGGGAGTTGCAACACCCATTTCTCCCCCGGCGTTCAGCACACCACCAGACCGCAACGGGAAATACAAGCTACGGACGCACCCGCATGCAAGAGGGCGGTGCAGATAGGGCACGACTGGCTCCAATTAGCATTACAGGGGCAAACCCCGAGGGACAGCAGCGCGAAGACATAGCGGCTCCCCGGGAGACATGTGAGCACCTTCATCCATAAGCTAAGCCCGGGGGAGTCCTGAAAAGCACCTCTGAGCACGAAGAGAAATCAGAGGAGAGGGGAGGTGGCGCAAAGCAAAGGCCCCGTGGAATGCTGAATTAAAAATAGCAGATCCGCCGTAGTATATGGGGGTGTAGTGGCACAGCATCCACTACATTGCTGATGCTGCGCTCCTGCAGAGGAGATAGCACCTTTTAAGGCACAGAGGTTGCAACAGAGAGCGAACAAGGCGGACACCAGGAGAGTGCAGCGCCCCTGGAGATGACCGCTTGCCAGTAGCGAGGTCTGCAGGACTAGGCACGGCCGGGCAGCATCAAAGGCGGAGAGTGCCGTCTCAGTGCAAGGGACAACATAAGACTGGTGTGGGCTTGCCCGGGCGGCGGAACAACGCACCTCACGACGCCAGGGCAGTGCGGAGGAGTCAACAACGGGTGCTGTCCAGGTAGGAGCACATCGCAACGCAGCTAAGTCGACACGAGGAGATGCACAAGACTGGGGCTAAGTTACTGGCTGTACCCTGATGTGAAGAAGCGAGGTGGTGGATGATTAAACACCGGAAACAACGGGTGTTTCCCCCGGTGGCTGGTACACTGACAGAAACGGTTGATTGCCACTTCGTGTCGACTCCTGATCTGGGGAGAGGCCGTGGGTCTTTGAGCGGGGATAGGAGGCCCGCCCTTGCTAGCCTGTCCCTGAGGTGGAGAATCTTGACGGATGAGTACTGGCACCATCAAACTAAGGAAAACAATGGGCAGAACTGACAAGACCCAACCCAAACTCACCTTCGAACAAAAGCGCTCTCAGTCGCAGGACTTGTCCTCCTGTGCGACTACTCGGACCCCTCCGCCTGCAGAGGAAGAGCCGGATCTTCGCAGTCTGCTGTTATCAATGGAAAAAGGCCTACAGAACGGTATCACGTCACTGGGCATGAAGATCGACGCCCTCTCCTACCGGATGGACAGGATGGGGGAGAGGCTGGATAAGCACGCAGAACGTCTGGATATGTCCGAAAGACGGATGATGGAAGTTGAGGAGGCGCAGACAACCTTGAATGCGGACCACAAACAGCTGAAGAGGATTGCGCGGGCACAGCAAGACAAGACGGAGGATTTTGAGGCACGCTCGAGACGCTGTAATCTACGGATAACTGGGCTGCCGGAGACAACGCAAACGGGCAATATGGAGCGTTTTGTGGAGAAACTGCTGACAGATCTTCTGGGCGCAGAAGTTTTTTCGAATATGTTCGTAGTTGAACGGGCGCATCGATCCTTGGGGCCCAGACCGCCACCGGGAAGCCCGCCCCGCCCAATCATCGCTAAGTTACTAAACTACCAGGATAGAGACGCGGCCCTTCGTACGGTGATCGACAAACAAACACTGACCTATGAAGGATCAACCATCTCGCTGTTCCCAGACTTCACAGCCCGAGTGCAAGAGGCCCGCGGACAATTTATCCCTATGAAAAAACAGCTGAGAGAATTGGGTGCAGATTATGCAATGCTGTACCCAGCTAAACTGCAGGTTAACAGACAAGGACGCTCTCACATCTTTATGGATCCGAAGGCGCTGCAAAAGGTGATTAAGGACTGGAGGAAGGAACAATGACGGAATCCAGCGAGTCAGCCCCAGAATGAAGCGGATGAGAGTTCGCTGGAAGAACAAGACTGAGGCCTGACTGATCGTCTTCTGCTGATAAGTATCCTGGGGCTGGGAGGGGGCGGAAGGAAGCAAAGGGGACAAAGACAGTGTCGAACTAATGACCGCGATGGGATAGGAGCCTATTGACTCACCGTGGTGTGCAGCTGTGGCCAAGATGCATGCACCGGTTAGGTATATGGTCAAGTTTCAGGTATCCAGGTACCACATGATAGCTGATGCACTGGTCAGGAAAGAGGTATGGGACATTGCATGCTCCCGGCCGGGTTGAATAGGCGGGGTGTGTAGTAGTACCACGGCAAGTACAGATATGACTAGCGGCTTGGTGGAAGGAGAATGTATAGCGATCGGTGTGGGGGGGGCGGGACAGACGTGTGCTGGTATAAATGTTTTTTACATCTCATTCGTTGTACACAGAGCGACCTCCGCCCACAAGTGGCAAACACCACAATAGTTTATCCATTTGGGGGAGGGAGGGGGTGGTGGTGTGGGAGGTCCCTGAAAGGGACCATGCGCGACTGAGTTGTGGGTGGTCTGCTGTGGGAGGGGGGAAGGGTGGGTAGGATTGGGAACCTGTTTTTGTATTCGAAGTTGGGGAGGTTAGGGATGTTGAGCCAAGAGGTACAGTATAAATGTCAGCCACGGGCTTCAGGCGCTCTGCGAAGCATATTAGATGGAAACGCTATGACAGGAACAATCGCTGAACAAAGACCACTAGGCTCCCTCAGGGCTCTATCTTGGAACGTGAGGGGTCTGAATGATCATCGCAAAAAGCGGTAAGTTCTGCAGTATCTCAATAGACATAAGATAGACGTGGCCCTGTTGCAGGAGACACACCTCCCTCTGCACAGTCCAAAAATGCGGTCCAGGGGCATGGAGGGTAATATAAATGTGGCAGGCTTCACTTCCCACGCTAGAGGAGTAATGACATGGGTTAACCCTAGATCAGACTACACACTACAACTACTGAAGGCTGACGCAGGTGGGAGGTTCGTGATCTCTAGATGCCAGGGGCGAGGACAGGATCTTATATTGATCAAGGTATATGGTCCGAACTACGACTGCCCGGAGTTTTTTGCTGCGTTACCTAACACAGTGAGCGGATGTGAGATGACACACATGTTATGGGGAGGGGACTTTAACTTTGTAAGGAACCCGAGCTTAGATAGATCAGGGGGACGAATCAGGAGGCCGGCATCAGCAGCTAGAGCTATGGAAAGGGTATTGGTTAGTCAAGGCCTCAAGGATGTTTGGAGGGAGCTTCACCCGCTAGAAGGAGGTTTCACACACTACTCAGCCTATTATAATCTGCACACCAGGAAAGACTATTGGCTGGCATCATTACAACTTATCCCACAAATACGTGCATGTCAGGTCCTACCACGCACACTGTCGGACCACTCCCCGCTACTTGTGCTTTTGTCCACCCCCAAGAAGACAATCCCTCCATTCACATGGAAATTCCCCCCATACTCATTGCTAAACTCGCTCTTCAAAGAGACAATGGTCGAAGCAGTCAAAACATTTTTCGCTAACAATATTGGGTCTATAAGCAGTTTTCAGATGGTATGGGAAGCCTTCAAAGTATATATTAGGAGGGTAGCCATGGCCAAACATTCAGGGGTACTCCGCAACATCCCCCAGAGACTCTCGGCCCTGGAGCGTCAACTGGGTGAGTTGGAGTCGCGGCAGACGTCAGGGACAGATGGGGAGCATGCGGAAGTAATGAAACAGTTATTGGAGGAGTTCCAGGAGGTAGCAGACAGTGAAGTGAAGCACCTGGAGAAATATGCTACAGCAAGAGTATACGGAGAGGGTGACAGGCCGGGATCAGTGCTGGCAAACCTACTGAAAGCCAAACGTGATAAAACCTTAATTACAACAATCAGAACGGAAGAGGGCGCCCTCCTCACTGAGGAAGCTGAGATAGCTAATAGATTTAAACAATACTACTCGGGCCTATACGCCTCACGCCTATCGGACATGGACAGTGAAATACTTGCCTACCTGGAATATATGAAGCTGCCCTTCCTGTCTAACTCACGTAGAGAGTTCCTAGCCCTCCCTATCGAAAAAGACGAGATTCTGGAAGCACTGTCGGGAATGAGGGTGAACAGTGCCCCAGGACCAGACGGACTCACTGTAAACTTTTATAAGGCCTTCATAGATTTATTACTTACCCACCTTTCAGAATTATTCGACGACATGTGTGTCACGGGGCAGATGCCGCCAACAATGAGGGAAGCTATGATAGTTACCATTCCCAAAACAGGTAAACCACGGGAGGAAAGTGGGTCGTATAGACCGCTCTCCTTACTGAATGTTGATGCCAAATTGTTCGCAAAAATCTTGGCGACTCGACTGGCACTGCTGACTCCGGATCTGGTGGCTCCAGAACAGGTGGGCTTTGTGCCTGATAGAAGCCTCACATACAATCTTCGTACAGTCTTCGGCACAATACAACATGTTTGACGAGATACGAGAGCAATCGCGGTCTTCTTGGATATGGAGAAGGCTTTTGACTCGGTGGAGTGGCCCTTTATGTGGCAAGTCTTGACCAGAATGGGACTTGGCCCAGTATTTCTACAACTGATAGGGGTGTTATATAACGCCCCCACTGCGTGTATTCGGCTGGGATCTTTGGTCACTGACCCGATTCCCATTACCAGAGCAGGGCTCGAAAAATCTGAAAAATGGTACTAGTCCTGCAGGACTAGTACCTTAAAAAATCTCCTCGCCCTAATAGTGACCTACTTGACCTCCGTCTCTGAAAGCGGAGCAAAAGTGACAAGATAACAAGATTTAAAGGCATTTTTATTGCTCATTTGCTTTGTGAGCAATAAAAAGGCCTTTAAATCTGGTTATCTTGTCACTTTTGCTCCGTTTTCAAAGACGGAGGACAAAAGTTAGTATGTTTTCCTACTCGCCAGAAAGGGCGAGTAGGACCTAAAAATAGCTCAACCTCATAAAATTTACCTCGCAAATGCGAGCGGTCGAGTGGATTTGTCGAGCCCTGCAGAGGTACCAGGCAGGGCTGCCCTTTGTCGCCGTTGCTATATGCACTGGTGGCAGAGCCACTGGCATGTGCGCTCAGGGAATATCATAGCCACAGAGGGGTGAATTTTCCCAATTACAAAATTGTGCTGTCAACTTACGTGGATGATACCCTTCTATACGTGAGAGATCCCGAAAACAATCTAGCCCCGGTCCTACGTGAGGTGTTCGAGATGGAATATCCGCTGCGGTGGTCGGACAACTCGGTTAGGTATCTTGGCATTAGATTGCACATGGATTCGGATATAGTCTTCCGCGAAAATTATGGAACGGCGGTGACCAAGTTAGAAGACTATGTTGAAACATGGATTGGATTACCGCTATCGTTGCTCGGCAGGGTCTCTATCATGAAGATGGTAGTGCTACCTAGATTCCTCTTTCTCTTCACAAACGTACCACTAGTACTGCCGCATAAATAAATCGTTAGTGAGGTTAGCTTGGGCGGGCAAACAAGCGCGTGTACAATGGCGGGTACTTATCGTACCATATCACCTAGGGATGCTGGGTGCACCCGACCTGGAGCTGTATTACAGAGTAGCACAGGGAGCGCAAGCACATAGCTGGGTTCACGGCGCGGACAATATCCCGTACCTCCGGCTAGAGAGGCTGTCTGCAGACCCACTCCCTCTCCTGGCGGTCATATTTGAGCCGGTGGACCGCAGGACAGGATTTTTGGACTCATTGAACTCGACACGGCATGCCTGGCACAGCTTGTTACAGCAAAGAGCGGGAGCACTACTTTACTCCTCGGAGATGTTAGTGGACTGGGCGGTCTGTATGACCCCCCTGCAGGGACAGAGGAGTAGTTAGAGCGCTGCAAGTGCTGGGTATCCGAAAAATGGGAGATCTGTTTGTAGAAGGGGTCGCCATAACTAGTGACAAAATCATGAACTCCGCTGAGCCACCCACATTACTTCAACGCTTTCAGTTTCACAGAGTGCACGGTGCGCTTGGACAACAGTTGGGGGACGACTTAAATGAACCTCCTGAAGTGCAAGAGCTAACATACCTGATCAAGGCTAAATCCCCCTGCAAACTTGTCTCCAATATTTATAGACTGGCAATGTCACAGAGAGCTAACCAGTTTACCAAAGCTAGATTGGCCTGGCAGCGGGACTTGGAAACAGCAATTGATGATGCCATGTGGACCTACTGTTGCACTAACACGAAGTGAATATCACTCCATGGGAAACATAGATTGATACATTTTAAATACATTAACAGAGTGTATTACACACCTGAAAGACTGTACAGGTACAGTCTGAGGGAGAACGCGGCCTGCGACAGATGCCGAGCCGCATCAGTGGATTTTATGCATGTGGCGTGGAGCTGTCCTGGGGTGTACCAAATCTGGGAAAATATATTTCGTGAGATTGGTGCAATAGCGGAGTTGGAGATCCCCCTGACCCAGCACTGGCGCTGCTAGCCTATTCTAAAACACTTCCGAGGGCAGCTCGTAGACTGGTGGACTTAGGCCTGCTGATGGCTAAGCGTAGAGTAGCAATGTGCTGGTTAAGGGGCCCATTACCCACAGTGGCACAGTGGTCGTACGATGTTCTTTACTGCTGCACGCAATCTGATTCTTTTAGAGAATTGCTCCCGCCAAGGAGCAGACCAAAGAATTTCTGGGGGCAATACACCACATATTTGAAAGAGAAGGGAGAGAGAGCGAAGGCAGCGGGACTGGAGGTGGGAAACAATCAAATAGCTCCTTAGACGACATGACTGGGTTTTGGACTAAGTAATCTCCATACACAAGGGAAAGCGCTAAATGCCGAGAGAGTGCCTAGACCTGAACAATAGGTGAGCATTAGAGAACAGGCATGGTAGTAGGGGGAGGAAGTCCGAATTGAGGAGCGACAAGTATAGAATGTCAACACTGAGTAGTGGAGGAATTACCTGGAGCCCTGATGGCGACTGGCTAGCCGGATACCTCTTTGTTTGGTTATTACTTTTAGGAAAAAATTGTATTAGTTTATAATACATCATACAGCAGCTGACGCATGGCAATTTCACCTAGTATTGTACTTGGTTACGTAACCCATAAGAATTACGCTGCCCGGCCTCCGGGATGAGGAGAAAAGAGCTGTGTAATATGCTTAACATAAGAGTGCTGCCGCCCCCCGGGTTGTAGGTTTCTGGCTGTGTTTGTCGGTGACAACTTTTGCAATTTACAAAAAAAAATAAAAAAAAGGATTGCACATAAAGCAGGGTGCATGGTTTTTAAAAGTAGGACATTACAATTAAAACATCCCTAAGGATTATGTTACTTACCCTGTAAGCATCTGTTCTTGGCATGTAGTGCTTGAGGTTTACATGCTTTGCATACTCCTGCCATTTAGTGTTGGGTCCAGATCTGTGCAAGTTGTTTTTCTTCAAAGAAGTCTTTTGAGTCATGGGGTAGAGAGACTCCTCCTATCGGTGATAATGCGCATGGGCAACAACTCCATTGTTAGATTGCTTTCCCGCAGGTGGGTGAGAATAGAGTGTAAAGTAAGTGTAAGTAAAGAGATGCCCAGTCATATGAAAAAGTAAAGCAACTGCAACAGGTGTCCAGAGAGGAGGATGGGTGCATGTTAATCTACGGCACTACATGCCAAGAACAGATGCTTATAGGTTAAGTAGCCTAATAGAAAAAGTAAGCGAGGGACTGGGAGGCTGAGCATGAGGCTGAGCATGTTCTCCACCCAGGTTTCGCAATACATTCACTGGAGAACATGCAAAGTGCGCATGACGGTTTGGCCAGCCCAAGATGGCCGGCCAAAACATCATGCACAGTTAAGGTTCAGCCAGCACTCTTTCCTCAGCGTCACAGGAGTTTGACCCACCCCATCCTAACTTAACCTGGTTGCAGTGCAACTGCAACACTAAAATTAAATGATAATAGCATTCTGCTGTTATCATTTTTTTTTTCCTTTGCACTGCTTTAAAGCAGTGCAGCGATGCGCCGCCGTCTTAGCAGAGGAACCACCTCTGATCTTTTTCATTAAGCTGATTGGCATGCTCTAGAAGTAGGCTGGCTAGCTTCTTTGAGAATGGTCATACATTCAGGAGGGAGACTGAGATAACCGAACTCTATGATCTCAGGATCCAAATTGCTAGGTTGAGTTCCTTGGGATTTGAGGTGCCTGATTTCTCCATGGTTCTAAGTGAAAAGGTCGAAGTTGAGGGGAAGCTTCTAGTGGTGAACTACAGATAATTCTAGTAGTGTTGTGAACTAGGGCTGTTGGGCCCATGTGGGTGCCACTAGTATGAGAAATGTTTACCTGAGCTTCCAAACAAGAAATGGAAGGAGAGGCGCAAAAGAGTAGGTAAATGTTCCTGACCAGTTCATCCATAGAGCGTTGCCCTTGGATAGTGGATGTGGGAACCCTGTGGAAAAGTTTAGGCATTTTGCATTGTCTGCAGTTGCAAACAGATCTATTTGTGGAAATCCCAACTAATGGAACTAAGGGAGTAGGGCTCAAGGGTGGATCTTCTTGTTGCTGCATTCTACTGAGAAGGTTGGCAAAATCGTTGTCTGTTCCAGGGAGGTGTTCCGCTAACAGATGAATGTTCTAATGTACAGCTCAACGTCAAATGGTCTGAGATAGGTGTGATAACTGTAGGGAATGTGTACCCACCCTCCACCCCACCCTGTTGTTTTAAATAGTACATGGTTGTCATATTGTCCGCCCAGACAATCTTGCCAATCCGATGAGGCATGCACCCATTTTTAAGGCTAGGGGAACAGCTTGAAGCTCTAGGTATCTGATGTGGGACCCTGGTGTTTGGTGTCCCAGAGACCCTGGACTGCGAGATTTTGTAAGTGAGCACCCCAGCCTGACAGTGATGCGATGCATACGTTGTCAGGATGATGTGGGGAACAGGATCTAGGACAGGCTGCACTTTTAACAGGTTGTTTGTGTTTCACCATTGCAGAGAGCGATGAGTGCGGCTTTCTATTAACACTAGATCATCTAACTGACCCTGTGACTGAGACCACTGTTGTGCTAGACATTTCTAAGTGGACACATGTGTAGCCATGTATGTGGCACTATGGCGATGCATGAGGCCATCATAGCCAGTAGGCGCATGACAGTTGATTGGCTTGGAAACGTGGTAGTAGCGTTTGGAACTTTTGGATTCTTGCTGTACTGGGAAAGGCTAATACCGCCTGTGTGTTTAGGAAAGCCCCTAGATATGGTTGAACCTGCAAAGGATGAAGATTAGGTTTTTGGACACTGATGGTGAAGCCTAGTTGATGAAGCACGTTTACGGTATATTGAGTGTGTTGTTGGAAGAGGAAGAGTTCTGCCGTTAATAAGCCAGTCATCGAGATACGGGAAGACATGGATGTGTAAATGTGCTGCTACCATTGCTAGGCATTTGGTGAATACTTGAGGTGCACAAGTCACCCGAATGAGAGGACTTTGAATTGGAAATGTTTACCTGCTATCTCAAATCGTAGGTATTTGCGATGTGCTGGATGTATTGGAATTTGAAAGTAGGCGTACTCTAGTTCTAGGGCTGACAGAAAGTCACCTTGTTGGACAAGTGGGATCACGTTGTGGATAGTGACCACATGGAAATGCTCTGACAGGATGTAATGATTTAACAGATGTAGTTGTAGAGGGTACGGGTTCTGTAGCTCCTTTGCGCAAGAGAGCTTGAACGTCCTGTTTGAGTAGTGTTTGGTGTTCCAGAGAGAGCCTGTCAGTGTGAGGTGGAATGTTTGGGGGTATGGAAATGAGCTCCACATAATAACCAGGTTGAATAATGTCTTAACACCCACTAGTCTGATGTTATAGATTGCCATATGGAAAAAAAAAACTGTAATTGTTCCCTCACAGTTGTGAGGGGAAGGAGAAGGAATTCATTGGTTTGTGGTGGGTGCAGCACCATGTGGGAAAGTACCTTTTTCTCTACCTTTGGCATTGTTGCCCCTGTAGTAACCTCGGGGAGAGGAGTGGTGGCCCTGGCCACAATGGTATGAGGTAGAGGCATCGGTGGAGGTGGCTTTCGAACCCGCTGGGTAGGTGGAGCAGCAAAAAAAAGCCACAAGGACTAGGTCTCTGAAGTGAACCCATAGACTTGGCAGTCTCTGTATCCTTTTTCATTTTTTCCAGGGCCAGGTCAACCTGGGGCCGAAAAGATGTTTTTATCGAACGGGTCTTTTAATAGGCTTTGTTGGACTACTGGCTTAAAGTCAGATATGAGGAGCTAGGCATGGCACCGCAGCAAGATACTAGTATTGATCCCCATAGCAGCAGAATCTGCTGAATCTAAGGTACAGCAGATAGAGGTGCTGGAGATGAGCTTGCCTTCACAGACAAGCTCCTGACCCTTTTTCTTGTGCTCCTCTGACAGATATTGGAGGAGTGCCTCAATTTCGTCCCAGTGGGCAAAGTCATACCTTGCAAGTTAACCCACTGAGCTGGCAAAACGCCAATGGTTGGCGGATTGAACTGCAATCCTTTTACCTGAGGTGTCAATGAGTTTGCTTTCCTTGTCAGGAGGTGGTGCATCACAGACAGCTTGCAAGCGTTGGTAATAACAAGCGAGTCAGAAGGAATCTGTCCCCTAATGTAGATGGGGTCGGATGGAGAGGCTTTATGTTTTTTCCCTTGAGAGTCAATAAAATTGGAGGTCCATGGGTCAGTAGGCCGTGGTGTTGTACCAAACGTGTAATCCCCTGTCCCATGTTAAGCTGTGAAAGAGTGTGGGCACCCTTGAGGTGTAATGTCTAAGGTAACTCCATGAGAGTGAGGTGGAGAGGGTGAATTTGTTGAAGGTGGTGTAAAGGAGAGGTGGTGGTGGTGGTGGTGGTGGTGGAGATGATGGCAGATGCGGTAAAGGACTGGTGGCCTTATCCAACTTCTTCCTTTTAGCCGGCACAGGTAGATTGATCGCTTCTCCAAATAAGCATTGGCATAGCCAATAGGTCTCGCCTTTGGGACCTTATAAGTGTTTAGCCAGACCCCTCCTCCTGCCCCCTGGGTCTGATTGTGGAGTGTGCACACAGTTTTGTTAATGTGTCTGGGCGCTGGCGGTTGTGGGTAAAGCTGTGATTTCACAGATGCCACTGCTTCACAAAGAGCCCTTTAGCTGGTGAGAAGCGCACCTTGAAGTACTCCTGGCGCGGGGAGGGGGGAGGAGTGTAGTGATAGTGCAGGTTCTAGCAAAGGCAACAGGGCGACGCGGAACCCCCAAAGGGAGATTTCACACAGAGAGGAGGCAGATAGTGGGAGTGGGAGCAGGGCGCGCAACGCCCATTGGGCTCAACGGGAGGAGAGCCCAAGACGATAGACCATGCCTCTATGGTCTTACATCCGGTTGCACTAAACTATGAACAAGTCTGTTTAATTGTGAGACAAACAACCCAAAATAGGTGCAGTGTCTAATAGCAATCACACGGAAAACGGCATGCGCGTGATTCGGCAAAAAGAACTCCCAGCGAACATTTATGTGCTAAGCTAAAGTTGTATGCACTCGTTATGCACAGACACATTTGCAGAAATACCGTCTGTAGACCGCGTGACTAATTAGCATGAATGTGTTCTGCTTAGACACAGACACGGGCTGTCTGTGCGCAGACGTTTAGGGCACAGAAGTCTGATGTGCACAACACATCAGGTAATTACGTTACAGGGGCTATTGAAAGCGATTACTGCGTGCACGTATTTTGTGCAGTGGATGCACATGGGCAAAGGGAAAGTGTAGTCACTCACAGTCACAGTATGACCAAGTATAGTAACTATCCCTCCTTTGAAGTCTAAAACAATGCAAAAGGAATATGCTACTTACTAGTATGCATCTGTTCTTGGCATGTAGAGCTGCAGAGCCACACACTTAGGATAAGATCACCATCTGGTGTTGGGCTCGGATGATTGCAGGTTGTTGTTGTCTTCGGAAGAAGCCTTTTGGTCACGAGATAGGTGACTCCTCCTCTGGACAACAGTGCGCATGGGCATCCACTCAGATTGTTTTTCGTCATGATGGAGTGTATAAGAATAAGGAGAAAGGATGTCCATGTGTAATGTCTAATTAAGACAATGCTGGAACAGATACAGGTCCCGGGGAGGCGGGTGGGCGTGTGTGGCTCTGCAGCTCTACATGCCAAGAACAGATGCATACTGGTAAGTAGCATATTCCGTTCGAGGCATATGAGCTGCAGATCACACACTTAGGATAGACTATATAGCAGTGTCTCCCCTAGCGGTGGTCACCTGTATCCGTTGCAGAAGTTTGGAATAGAGTTTTTAGGACAGCTTGGCCTACGGAAGCTTGTTGTTTGGATTGCACATCAACACAGTAATGTTTAGTGAAGGTGTGTGTGGTAGACCAAGTGGCTGATTTGCAAATATCTTCTAAGGGAATGTTCCCTAAGAATGCCATGGAAGCCCCTATTTTACGCATGGAGTGCGCCCTAGGGGGAACTGTAAGAGTGCGTTTAGCTTTTTGGTAACATATTTGGATACATTTAACTATCCACCTGGCTATACCTGATTTTGAAATGGGGTTGCCTTTATGTGGTGGAGAGAAAGCAACAAACAGTTGTTTGGTTTTGCGAAAAGGTTTGGTTCTGTCGATGTAATAAAGCAAGGCTCTTTTAACATCTAAGGTATGAAGGGCACTCTCAGCTACTGAGTCTGGATTAGGGAAGAAGACTGGCAACTCGACTGATTGGTTAAGATGGAAAGGGGAAATGACTTTAGGTAGGAATTTTGGGTTTGTCCTAAGAACCACTTTGTTACGATGTAGTTGTAGGAATGGTTCTTCAAGAGTTAAGGCCTGTATCTCACTTACCCTTCGCAGGGATGTGATTGCGATAAGGAAAGCCACTTTCCATGTCAGGAACTGCAGTTCGCATTTATGCATAGGTTCAAATGGAGGGCCCATGAGCCTTGTTAGAACAATATTTACTCCAATATTTCATTAGTATTAAATCCCATACTCCCACCTTGCTTACGACAAAAAAAGCTCCTTACCTGTAGGTATTTAAAAAAGTCCTTCCTCTCAATACCATACTTAAGGGTAAGGTCTGCAAACTGAACTAATCCCTCCTTATCCATTAAATCCCCAATCTGTAATATCCCTTTTTGAGTCCACCTCGCCATTGTCGAATCAGCAAAAACTTCTGGAGGGAAGGACTTATTCTTATACAGCCTGACATACCTATTATATCTTCCCAGTCCCATTTTTTTAAGGAAAGTATTCCAAATCCTGATTGCTGCCCCTACGGTCTTAAATCTAGTCCTTTTATGATATCCAAACACAATTCTATTTAGAAAATTATTTTCCGTCTCTGCCCCCAATACTATAGAATACACCTCAATGGGGAGGGTCATATTTCCTGTATCGAGTCCCCATCCACCTATCAAACCCTGCATGTATTGTAGTGCTGCCGCGATTTGGTATAACCTAAAATCAGGGGTCCCCCATCCCCCTCTTTCTCTTGGGAGGGTCATATATCTGTAAGCCCGCCTGGTTTTCCCATGCGCCCAGATAAACCTATTCAAAACTCTCTCTAACAAATTAAACCATTTACCTTCAAAGACCAAAGGGATAGCCCGAAAAAAATATAAAAATTTGGGCAGGATCAGCATTTTAATCAAGTTGGTACACCCCATAAGTGAGAGATGTAGGTTGTTCATCCTCTCCAATTCCCTCTTTACCTTATCAATCAGAGGGGTCAGGTTCAGTTCTACAATCTTATCTAGATCCGTCGTTAATAACACCCCTAGGTATACTGCTGAGGAAGCCACCCTATCATCATTACATACTGTATTGCTATTTTTAATAATCTGCGTCTTTGATCTATTTAAACTATAGCCCGAAATCTGGCCGAATGCCTGGGCCTCATTCTCAACCTCCGTTATAGCTTGGGTGGGGTTCGGGGTCATAATAGCTATATCGTCTGCGTAAGCCAAGGTCTTAATGCTGCAACCGTTCACCCTCATTGGTGGAATCTCTTGATTAGCTTCGAGTCGTCGTAGTAACGGTTCAAGATATAATGCAAAAAGGAGGGGGGAAGAGGGGCATCCCTGCCTAGTCCCCCTAGCAATTTTAACTATATCCGACAACCCACCGTTCACTCTAATTCTTGCTGTTGGGGTGTTATAGAGTACACACATAGCTTTGATAAACGGCTCCCCCATCCCACACCACCTCAGAACCTGCCAAAGGTAATCCCAGGAGACCCTGTCGAAAGCCTTCTCGGCGTCTAAAAAAAGCGCTGCGACAGGACCCCCTAGGACACCTATAGCGTCAAACATAGTAATAACAGTCCTAACGTGCTGTGTTGTTCCCTTACCAGGGATGAACCCGTGCTGTATGGGTGTTACCAACTGCTCGATGATCCCCGCGAGCCTCTTTGCTAGAATTTTAGAGTATACTTTAACATCAGAATTCATTAATGTAATTGGTCTATATGACCCCGGCATTTCTGGCGGCTTGCCCTTTTTCAAAATTACGATTATGTGAGCCCCTCCCCATGATTCCGGGCTAGATACCCCTAACTGCGATTGTTGCATTATTAAGAGCATATCTGACAGGAGTACATTTTTGAATACTTGGTAAAATTCAACCGGAATTTGATCTGGCCCTGCTGCTTTGCCTCCTGGTAGGTTACCGAGGGCCTCAATGAGTTCTTCCATCTGTAACGGTCTATCTAATACCTCTTTATCTTCTTCGGACATTATCGGAGGGGGAATATTACGCAAATAATTACCGACCTCCACCAAACACGCTGACTCCTCTGGGGTATACAAATCTGTATAAAACTTTCTGAATTCTTCCCTAATTAAATTAGTATCCGTAACCATATTCCCGCCTACATCCCTAATTTCCTTTATTGCAGCTGCAGCCGTTTTCTGCCTAGTTCTAATTGCCAACACCCGCCCCACCTTCTCGCTCAGTTCATACGTTTCTTCCTTCTTTGTTAGAAAGTTATCTGCAGCTTGCCTAGCGAACCCTTCCACCACTTCAGCTTTTAGGGCTATCATTTCCAACAAGTGTACTTCTAAGGGTAAATTCTGTGCTATGGCCCTGCTGAGGTTTTCTTCCTTTCTCAATAATCTCTGCCCAACCTGCTCTCTCTTAACTCTCTCTCTCTTTTGTCGCCCCCCAACAAAACTAATTGTTTCTCCCCGTATTCCTGCCTTAAAGGTGTCCCAGACCACTCCCGAGGCCGCTGTCCCCCTATTAACATCCCAAAAACATTTAATCCAGGCATTCATGTGCTCCCTATATGCAAGATCCTTTAATAAAGCCCTCTCAAAGGTCCACACTGAGGGTGTCCTTGGTGTTTGTCCAATCTTAAGAGTAAGAATCACCGGGCTGTGGTCTGATATCACCCTAGGCAGCTTCTCCACTTGTGCCCCCGAGAGTAAACAGTTAGAAATCAAAAAGTAATCAAGCCTAACCATTAATTTATGCGGGGCGGAAAAGAAGGTACTTCCATCTACATAGGGGTGTAGCTTTACCCATGGGTCCACCAAAGCATTATGTATAACCATATCAGCTAGTGCCCTAAATACTTTCCTCTTTCTGCCCCGGTATAACGCATCTTGGCGTGTAAATGAGCTATCTAAATCATGAATGTTAAAATCACCACAGCATACTATGGGTTCAGGCCACTGGGCTAGCTCCATGTCTAAGAACTGAAATACATCTGGGTCATCCTCCGTAGAACCATAAATTGTAACGAGAGTTATTTTCTGCCCCCTAAAGCATACTTCCAAAATAACCCATCTACCCCATTGATCTTCCTTCTTTTTCCCTACAACCACATCCCTTTGTCTACCCAAAACTGCCACCCCTCTCGTCCTAGTCCCCTGTTTAGTACTTGCCAACACCTTGAACCCTAGTTGCTCCAAGAGGTATGTCCTACCTAGTTCTATATGGGTCTCCTGAAGACATATCAGATCCAGTTGCATAGCTTTTAAATATGCTACCACTCTCATCCTCTTGTTCCCCTCGTTGAGACCACATATGTTGATTGATGCTATCCTGCACGTCATACTTCTAATATTTGCAGTTGCCAAAGATGCCAAAAATAAACATTATTTACCATCCTCAAACCAGTTTGTGTACAACTAATATTTCCTGCATGCATAACAATGTGCCAAATCTTAAAATATACCAAACAATAATTATTACTGTTCCCCCCCTCCTGAAACCGCCCCCGCCCTCTCCCACCCTGCACAACCCTCCCCACCTCCCTCCCCTTAACAGGCAAATAGGCCAGAGACCTATGTGTGCCCGCCTTGGTTGCGCGGGTCGCATCCCTCTCCCGCAAGGTACCTTAACATTCCTGTGCATTACTGTGCTACCCTTCCCCCTGACCCTAATATCTATATAGAGGTGACACTTTGATGCGTACAAGTACTCTAACCCCCCTTATGCTTCCTCATTTCCGCCAAGAATAGCTCAGCCTTGATCTCAGAAGTAAACATCCATATTTTCCCACTCACAATCACCTTAAGCCTGGCAGGGTATAATAGATATGCTTCCAAGCCTAAGGCTTGGAAGGGAGCGATCAGCTGCCTTAGCTTCCATCTCCTCTCTATAGTAAAGTGACAGAAGTCGGGTCTAGCAAAGAAAGAATTACCTTCGAAAATCCTTCTGCTGTCTGGTCTTGCCTTACCCAAGATCTCCTCCCTGAGTAAGAAGTTCCCTAAGTACACTAGTATTGCCCTCGGGTGATTCTGCTGTCCATCCCTCCCAGCTCCTCCTGTGGCCTGAGCTTTCTTCATAGTGAATGGGAACCTGTGCGCCCTCTGTACTTCTTTTTCCCACTGCCACTGAGACTCTGGAAAGGCCCCTCTTAGAAGATTAACAACAAATTGTCTAACATCCTGCCCTTCTGACCCTTCCACCACACCCAGCAGTCTAACATTGTTCCTCCTCTGCCTATTTTCAAAATCCTCCATCTTCCAACACATATCCGCAGCCATTTTTTCCTGCTCCGTCTTGAATATCTGCCATCTCCCGACATCATCTTCAAGCTTGCCGGTGCGCTCCTCTACCTCTGCTACACGTTCCACCAGGACATCGTATAATTTATTAACCTTTCTTAAGCTATTCTGAATCTTCTTTGATGCCTGTCTCGCCCTACGGCTTTCTGTCCTTGCCTCACTTTGCATCTGCTTCATTGTAGTAAGCAACGTATGGAAGGGATCCTGCGGAGGAGGAGTAGGGCCAGCTACCGCACCCTCAATAACGTTACCGGATTTGCTATCCTCCTGGTATACTTGCGAGGTTGCAGAGTAATCCCACAGTAACCGTCTATCTAGATGTCTAGATGGGTCAGAGTTTTGTCTCTTTAATTTTACACGACTCTTCTTAGTTGTGGATTCTTTCCCTGACGTACTGGTGCCAGAATCAGTGCATTCCTGATTGTCCTGGTCATCATCCTCAGTGTTGGACTCTGATGAGAGTATTGACACTGAATCTTCGTTCACTGAATAGAATTCCCCTTCAAGGGAGGTACAATCTCCTCCCCCCTGAAGGTGCTTACCGGTTTTTTGCCCCTTTAAGCAGCTCTGATTTTCTACGCTGCTCCTACTCCCCCAGGTGCCGATCCCTTTCTTTGAAGAGTTCATCTCTTCTTCCAACAACGTTAAGGCTTCCAACATATCGCCAGTGGTAGCATCTGAGCACCTCATATCAGTAACCGGGCCCCCTCTGGCCCCAACTTTTCCTCCATTATTATATTCCTTTTGTTGCTCACCCCCGATGTCTGACCCTCCTACCGCTTGTAGGTGCGCTTCTGCAGTTCTCCGCTTAGCTCTCAGCTCCGGTCCCGGCTCGCCTTGTTGCCTAGCAATCTGACTCCCGCCGGCGTCTGCTACGTCCGCGAGGACGCTCCCCGAGGCAAGGATGACAGCGCCGTCAGTCTCATTGAGAGAATCTGGCATCTCCGACATCACGCTGGGCTTCGCTGACAGAATCTCTTCCATGGTAGGTTGCCGCATCCCCGCGTCCCGATTCTTTTCGTCTCCTTTCCCGGGGTACAGTTTACTCACAATGCGGTCTCCTCCAGTACTTCCATTGTTGCCCTTAGTAGCCATGTTCGGTTTCCGTACGTCTCCATTTTTCACTTTCCTGATCGCGCCGATATTCTTCTTCCCCACGGGTGTATCTGTCTTTAAACTAACAGTTGCAGTTCCAGTCTTCGCTGCGGTATCCACTGTCTTTTTCCCTTTTTCACTTGCCTTTTCTTGGTTTACCCGGTTGGATATTTTAGGGGCCATCAGTAATCGGTCTAAAAAACTCCTGATTACTCGTTTAACTTGTTTGACTCGAAGGCAATCCTTTCCGATCCAGAGCACTTGTGCCTTGAAATGCTCAGCTTTGTGTAACCCGTTGTACCACCATCGCACAAACTCCATCACAGGTAGCACAGCATCTTACACAGCAGTCTATCCATAGATGCGGGAGAGAGTAGGGATGCGTCCTCTCAGCACAACACAGCGGCGGCCATCTTGCTTTTTTTGTCGTAAGCAAGGTGGGAGTATGGGATTTAATACTAATGAAATATTGGAGAAAATAAAAATTGCGGAAGATTGCACAATTAGATCCTTCTACGCATGTCTTGTTAAAGGAAAGCTAGATGATATCGAAAAAGTTAGTAAAAGTTAGTAATAAGTGGGTGGGAAAATTGGGGGTGGAGTCCGGAAGTTTTCAGGAATCTTTGGACTTGGGTTGTAGTATTTTGTGTTCGGGCCCCCTGCAATCACAACACTATAAGACTTTGTTCTCACTCTATCACACTCCCGCGAGAATATTTAAATGGGGAGGCTCCACTGGCACTACTTGCCCTCGTTGCAATGCAGGTGACGCAGATTTAATCCATATGTTTGCTACTTGCCCTCAGTTGTATACCTTGATTAAAAATGTTGAGGATTTTCTAGGTAATACATTGGGTATACGAAGAAAAGTGTCACCTATGATGATCTTGTTGGGGATAGACAATCAAGTTGGATCTGAATATAAGGAATTTGTGTTCGTGGCTGCTGCAGTTTTGAGGTTGTCAATAGCAAGAGCATGGTTAGACAAGGTACCCCCGGGAATGCAAGTATGGCTGGCAAATTTATTATTTTGTTATAATCTTGAGAAAACAATATATGCACGCAAGGGGAAAAGGGGAAGAAGGCTTGGTTTAAAAATTTGGGAACCAATAGCGAAGTGGAAAGCGAGTATGGTATTATAGGTTAATCCGACATAATTTGAAACATAGTTGTACCAAAGTAGGTACATGCTGTATAAAATGTGTGTTTTGTTACTTTGTATTGTTTAAACTTCAAACCAGTTATGGTAGAGTATTCGAAGACTGAAATACTGATTGGAAAATGTACTAATGTCTAATGTATAACAATGTGTTTATTGTGAGGAAAAACGGGATAAAATTAATAAAAATATTTTTTTTTAAAAAAAGAACAATATTTAGATTCCACACTGGGGAAGGTGGTAATCTTGGAGGAATAATTCTTTTGAGACCTTCCATAAAGGCTTTGATGGCTGGTACCTTAAATAGTGACAGGTGTTGTCTATTTTGTAAGTAGGCTGCTAAGGCTGCTAGGTGTAGACGTATGGAGGAATACGCTAAATTGAATCTTTGCAAGTGTAGTAAATAGCAAATAATGTTTCGGATGGAAACATCCAGTGGACGTATATTATTGTTAGTGCAGTAAATGGCAAATCTTTTCCATTTTGCAGCATAACATGCCCTAGTAGTAGGTCTTCTAGCTTCTTTTATGATATTCATACAGTCTGGTGGGAGGTTGAGGTAACCGAACTCTAAGACTTCAGGAGCCAGATTGCCAAGTTCAGTTGCTGTGGATCTGGGTGTCTGATTTCTCCATGGTTCTGGGTTAATAAGGCCGGGGAAAGGCGCAGTTTTTGATGTGGAACTAGCAATAGTTCCAGAAGTGTCGTGAACCATGGTTGACGTGCCCAAGTGGGAGCTACTAGAATCAGTTTTAGAGACTGTTGTTTGAGCTTGCGTACCACAAATGGAATGAGTGGGAGAGGCGGAAAAGCGTACGCAAATCTGCCTGACCAGTTCATCCATATTGCATTGCCCATCGACTGTGGGTGTGGAAACCTGGCGGCGAAGGTTGGGCATTTTGCGTTTTCGTGTGTGGCGCACAGGTCTATGTCTGGTTTGCCCCATTTTTGGAAGAATGGGAATAGGACTTTGGGGTGTAATTCCCATTCGTGGATTTGCTGTGTCTGTCGATTTAGGAGATCGACAACCTGGTTGTGAACCCCTGGAAGGTGTTCCGCTAGCAGGTAGAGGTTTTGGGGAATTGCCCATCTCCAGATGTTCTGTGCGAGTTGGGACAGTTGGAGAGAATGAGCCCCCCCCTGTTTTTGTATGTAATACATTGTCGTCATGTTGTCTGTGCGTATGAGGACAGTTTTGTTCCTTAGATGTACTTGAAAGGATTTCAGTGCTAGGAACACCGCTAGAAGTTCTAGGTGATTGATATGTAGCAGTTTTTGTTGAGTGGTCCATCTGCCCTGAGTGGTGTGTTGAAGGAGATGGGCTCCCCACCCTGGGAGAGATGCGTCGGTCGTCAGCACTACTTGTGGAAGAGGCTCTAAGAACGGTCGCCCTTTGGACAGGTTGATGGTGTTCCACCATTTCAGTGAGCGAAGTGAGCGACTGTCCACCAACACCAGATCGGTAAGTTGTCCGTGAGCCTGGTTCCACTGTTGTGCTAGACATTCTTGCAAGGGACGCATTTGAAATCGTGCGTGAGGCACAATGGAGATGCATGACGCCATCATGCCTAACAATTGCATAAACACTCTTGCTGGAAGTGTTAGGTTTGAAATTTTAAGAGGAGGTTTTGTATGTTGGCTATCCTGGCTGTGCTGGGATAAGCTATGGCCTTGGACGTATTTATGGTGGCTCCCAGATATTGATGTATGTGGGAGGGTTGCAGTTGAGATTTGGGATAGTTGATGGTAAATCCCAAGTCGTGTAGGGTTTGAATAGTGCGGTGAGTGTGGAGAACGCATTTGTCGAAAGTATTGGCTTTTATGAGCCAATCGTCGAGATACGGGAAGACATGGATTTGTTGTTTCCTGAGGTGCGCTGCCACTACTGCTAAGCATTTGGTGAATACTCTGGGTGCAGTTGTTACTCCGAATGGGAGGACTGTAAACTGATAGTGCTGTCCGTCTACCACAAATCTTAGATACTTTCTGTGAGCAGGATGCATGGGGATGTGAAAGTATGCGTCCTTGAGGTCCAATGTGGCAAGGAAGTCGTCTTGTTGAAGTAGTGGGAGGACTTGTTGGAGAGTGATCATATGGAAGTGATCTGTGTGTATGTACTGATTTAGTAGTCTGAGGTCGAGTATGGGTCTTAAAGTCTCGTCCTTTTTGGAAATTAGGAAGTATAGAGAATTATACTCCTGTACCCTGATGCTGGAGTGGAACTGGTTCTATTGCGTGTTTTTGAAGCAAGGACCGAATTTCCTGTTTGAGGAGTGTAAGATGGTGTGGTGACATTGGACGGTGTTTGGGTGGTATGTGTGGGGAGGTATTTGTGAGTTCGAGGCAGTAACCAAACTGGATAATTTGTCTTACCCACTTGTCTGTTGTAATGGAATTCCAGACAGGTAGGAACTGTTGGAGTCTTCCCCCGACTGGAGTGGAATGGTCTGGGGGGAGTGGGGGCAAGTCACTGTTAAGTGGCTGGAGAGGTGCGGGTGTTGGTATTGCCCCGACCTCGGCCCTTGGTGTTGTTTCCCCTATATCCTCCTCTAAATTATCCTCGGTTAGGGGATGTTTGTGCGGAGGTTTTGAAAGTGGAAGAGGTGTCTGTTCCAACATTTTTGGAGGCTCCCCTATAAAAGGAGCGTCGAAAGGAGCCTCGCGGTTGTGGAGACTGTAATGCTCCCATTGATTTAGCAGTCTCGTTATCTTTTTTCATCTTCTCTAGTGCAGTATCTACTGCGGGTCCAAATAGTTGCTCTTGGTTGAATGGTTGAGCAAGAATTGTTGTTTGTACTTCCGGCTTAAAGCCTGAAATACATAGCCATGCGTGGCGTCTAAGTAGTATGCTTGTGTTGACCGCCCTAGAGGCAGTGTCCGCTGCGTCTATTGCACATTTGATTGATGCATTAGATATGAGTTTTCCCTCTCGGATGATGTCATTGGCCTGGGATTTGTACTGATCTGGCAGGTGTTGTAAAAGATCTTCTAACTGATCATAATGAGCCCTATCATATCGGGCTAATAGGGCTTCTGTGTTGGCAATACGCCAATCGTTAGCAGCTTGTGCTGCAACTCTTTTGCCCGAGGCCTCTAATAGCTTGGACTCTTGTCTGGGGGCAGTGTGTCTCCTGTTGTTTGGGAGTTAGCCCGCTTTCTTGCGTTTGAAACGACTAAAGAGACTAGAGGGAGCTGTGCTTTAATGTACGCGGGATCCTGTGGGGCCGGTCTATATATTTTTTCAATTCGGGGGTTAAGAACCCTAGCTCTAACAGGGTCTTTAAAAACCTCTGTGGCGTGTTTTATGACTCCCTTAATCATGGGCAAGATCTGAACTGATTTTTGCGACTGAACAAATGTGTCTAGAAGAAAGTCCTCTTCGGGTGTATCGGAGTGCATGGTGACGCCATGGAAAAGCGCTGCCCTGTTTATCAGCTGCCCAAACCCTAGGTGGTCATCAGGAGGGGAGGGTTTGGAGGGGTATGTAGTGGGATCAGGAATATCAGGTAAAGGGTAAGCCCAGTCATCTAAGGGTGCCGTATCCGGGAGTGTGAAAGGATCATTAGGCTCATTAAGGTCATCCGGATCCCCCCCCTCCCCCTAAGTCATCATCATCATCCTGTGGAGGTGGTGTATGTGAAGGAGATGGTAGAGGAGAAGGAGATGGGGGCAGAGGGGGTGGGATGAGAGGTGATATAGGAGAGGAAGGACGAATGGGTGAGGTGGCGAAGTCCTTCTTCTTTATGGGAGCTGGAGGAGGTGTTGTGTCCAGCTTCCTTTTCTTGTATGGCACAGCGGTGACATGTCCGGTTTTTGGATTGATATAAATCCTTTTTTGCGTGGGATCCGGGCGAAAAAGTTCTTCATTGTCCGAAAGTGGCTTTGGTGCCGACTTTTTCGGTTCCGATCTATGTTTTGGATGATCGGTAGAGTCTTTGTGGACTTTTTTTGGTACCGACTATGGTTTCGGTGCCGAAGAACTTTTCGGTGCCGGCGGGGATTTCGGTGCCGAAGAACGTTTTGGTGCCGGTGGAGATTTCGGCCTCGATGGTTTCGGAGCCTGCTTCGGTGCCGAGAGGTGTTGAGTCTTCGGTGCCGAAGGTATTGTGGGCATAATAACATGTGGTTTGCTCGAGCCCGAGCCACCTGTAGGCTTATATTTCTTCGGAGCCGGGCCTGAGGGCGGGGCTTCTGAAGACTAATTTCAGTCGCGACTGGGGCCTGCTGGCGAAGTCTTGACCAATGTCTTTTTTGGGGGGGTTGGGGTAGGGGCACTGGTACTCACTCGTTGCCCCGGAGTGATGAGGTCATCAGAATCGTCCACCTCGGATACGATTTGGAGGTCTTCGGAATCGTCTTCCGGGACATCCTGGGCAAAGATGTCCTCTGGTTCTGGAGCTGGTCTGGCCATGATATGGCGTCGAGCTCTTCGGTCCTGGATGTTTTTCTTGAAACGGAATGCGGCGCAGGCTGGACAGCTGGACTCGTTATGTTCCGGCGAGAGGCACAGGTTGCAGACCTCGCGGTGGTCACTGTGGGGGAAATTTGCTCCACATTGGGGGCATTTTTTAAAAGGTGTCCTTTCCATGAGCCGTATCCGGAACTGGTCCGATTGGATTTCGACGTCGAGTTGTAAAGGTTTTTGGTTTCGAAAGCTGGATTTTCAGAAGTTTTCAGCCGGAGTGGAAAAGTTCATCCGAACCCAATGGCGGAAAAAAACAATCTGAGGATGGAGTGGATGCCCATGCGCACTGTTGTCCAGAGGAGGAGTCACCTATCTCGTGACCAAAAGGCTTCTTCCGAAGACAACAACAACCTGCAATCATCCGAGCCCAACACCAGATGGCGATCTTATCCTAAGTGTGTGATCTGCAGCTCATATGCCTCGAACACATAGTTTTGGCAAAAAAAATCATGACTTCTCTTCGTATGAATTCTACATAGGGTCGATGACAAAAAATATAGACATCCCCACCCACCCCTTCTCACATGTGAGAGTCATCAATGTTGGGGATGGAGACGTGCAGAACAGCAGAAGAGGCAACCTTGCAATTAGAATGTGTGACACAAGCACTGATTGTAATCATATGATCATTCTCTGGACTCAGCCTGCACTTGGAGAGCTTTTCGACATTGGTGCTATCAACACTCGGGGGCCAAAGTCAAAGTTTGGAATGAATATGTCATTTATCATTTATATTCCTTTAACATGCTGTAATTCACGACGTTATGCCATCTGTGCTATTTTCCTGTGTGGCAATCTCGCAGCTCCTCTGAGCCCACGCAGCGCAGTTTATATATTACTCTAAAAACTTCTCATAAAGACCCATTTCATTTTCTTGTCACATAGGGATCAGCCGTATTGGCGTTTTACGACCCCCCTCAAGTTCACAGGTATGGAGGTCAATATATTCAAATTTAAGTTGAATAAAAGTAGCTTGAGCTAAGTGGAGCAAACGTGCAGAGGGAGCAATTTAGTACAAACTGAAATGAACTGGGATAAAACAGACGAGATGAATATATATGTTTCTTCGTTTGTAGCACTGAAAAGTAAAGGTTTGCTTTGCGAAAGGCGAGTGGCGCCGTGCATTTCCGCTATGTCCTGTCGTGGAGGCATCCGGGGCTAGATGAGATGCCTCTGTTCCAGGAACAGTTTACGTTTAATTAAACACCTCTTAAGCGGGCTCTGCTTTGTGGCTTGGAAGTGTACATATAAAACCCTGTCCAGTCTGAAGGGAAGGGTGCACACTGCTGCCCGGCGGGTCTTTCGCTGAAGAAAAACACGCTGATTCATCCAATCAAACTTAAGGTTTTATGCAAGTAGGCATTATTTCTATTGATTATTTTAGGGAAAACCCGGCCGTTTGAAATCTTACTGAGGCCGGCGCAGAAGTCGGATCTGATCTTCTGTGTTGGTGCTGGTACTGTGAGTGACGTGTGGGGGGGGGCGGGGGCGGGGGGGGAGGGAACACACATGCTAGTGACCTCACCTGACACGTATCTGCACTTCCACCTTTCTAGCGATACCGCCACCTAAAAGTTACAGACACACTCATGTTTTCAAAGGAAGCCACTAAAATAGCAAAGGGAAAATTGAATATGCTACTTACCAGTATGCATCTGTTCTTGGCATGTAGGGCTGCTGACATTCATATCTGTGCATAGATCGCCGCCTAGTGTTGGGTCCGAATGTTTGCACGTTGTTGTCCTGGAAGAGTCTTCGAAGTATCCTGAGATAGGTGACTCCTCCCCTGGACCACAGTGCGCATGGGCATCCTCTCCATCCTCAGATTGTTTTTCGCCATTGTGGCAGTGATGGAGTAGATACAGAAAGTGATGACCATGCTATACAGTAATTCTGAGAGCTGCAGCTGCTACAGGCGCCGGGGAGGAGGGTAGGCGATATGAATGTCAGCAGCCCTACATGCCAAGAACAGATGCATACTGGTAAGTAGCATATTCAGTTCGAGGCATGTGGGCTGCTGAATTCATATCTGTGCATAGAATACATAGCAGTACCTCCCATTAGCGGTGGCTACCAGTGCCAGCTGCAGCGGTCTGAAAAAGAGTTTTGAGAACAGCCTGTCCTACAGCTGCCTGCTGTTTTGATTGCACATCTACACAATAGTGTTTGGTAAAGGTATGTGTAGTGGACCAGGTGGCTGCTCTACATATATCATGCAAAGGAATGTTTCCCAGGAAAGCCATGGAGGCCCCTAACTTACGTGTTGAGTGGGCTCGTGGGGGAATCGTTAATGTGCGTTTAGCTTTTTGATAGCAAATTTGAATACATTTAACGATCCATCTGGCTATACCTGCTTTGGAGATGGCGTTACCTTTGTGGTGTGGGGCAAAGGCAACGAAAAGTTGTTTTGTTTTCCTAAAGGCTTTAGTCCTGTCTATATAGTACATGAGGGCTCTCTTTACATCTAGTGTATGGAGTGCTCTTTCTGCGACAGTTTGTGGGTTTTGAAAGAAAACAGGCAGTTCAATGGTTTGATTCATGTGGAACTGCGATATCACCTTGGGCATGAATTTGGGGTTGGTACGTAGTACGACCCTGTTGGCGTGAACCTGTATGAACGGCTCTTGAACGGTTAGTGCCTGGAGTTCACTAACTCTTCTCAAAGAAGTGATTGCTATTAGGAAAGCTACTTTCCAGGTGAGGAATTGAATCTCGCATGAGTGTAGAGGTTCAAAGGGTGGACCCATCAGGCGTGTGAGGACCAAGTTGAGGTTCCACATCAGAGCTGGTGGGTGGCTTGGAGGAATAACTCGTTTGAGTCCTTCCAAGAATGCTTTGATGGCAGGCACTCTGAATAAAGAGAGGTGCTGCCTGTTCTGGAGATAGGCTGATATTGCGGTCAAATGGACACGTATAGAGGTGTACGCCAGATTGCATCGGTATAGGTGTAAGAGGTAACAAATTATGTTTTGGATGGATGCGTCTAGCGGGTTAATGTCATTGTTATTGCAATAAATGACAAACCTTTTCCATTTGGCTGCATAGCAAGCTCTGGTAGTGGGTCTTCTAGCTTCCTTAATGATGTCCATACAGTCAGGTGGCAGGTTTAGGTAGCCAAACTCTAGGACTTCAGGAGCCAGATTGCCAGGTTCAGCTGTTGCGGATCTGGGTGCTGAATCTCTCCATGGTTCTGCGTCAAATGCGCGGGTTTGAGCCGCAGCCTTTGATGCGGCACCACGGAAAGTTCGAGAAAGGTGGTGTACCATGGTTGGCGTGCCCATGTTGGAGCAACTAGGACGAGTGTCAGGGAGTGTTGTCTGAGTTTGCGTGCCACCAGCGGTATCAATGGTGCTGGAGGAAAAGCGTACGCAAATTTGCCGGACCAGTTCATCCATATCGCATTGCCCTGCGACTGCGGATGTGGGAACCTGACGGCAAAGCTTTGGAATTTTGCGTTTTCGCTTGTGGCGAATAGGTCTATCTCTGGATGACCCCACTGTTGGAAGTACAGTTGGAGTACTGACGGGTGTAGCTCCCACTCGTGCATCTGGTGGCTGTGTCTGCTGAGCAGATCCGCCATCTGGTTGTCCTTGCCGGGGAGGTGTTCGGCCATGAGGAATATGTTCCTCTGAATGGCCCACTTCCACATGCTCTGAGCCAGATGAAACAACTGTGGAGAGTGTGTTCCTCCCTGCTTCTGTATATAGTACATGGCAGTCATGTTGTCCGTCCGGATCAACACGACTTTGTTGCACAAGTGTACTTTGAATGCTTTCATTGCCAGGAAGATTGCCATCAGTTCTAGAAGGTTGATGTGCATTTTCTTTTGCTGTATTGTCCATAGTCCCTGCACTGTGTAATTGAGTACATGAGCTCCCCATCCCTGGAGAGACGCGTCCGCTGTCAGTATTATTTGTGGAACAGGCTCTTGGAACGGTCGGCCCTTCCAAAGGTTTTGTGGATTCCACCAATGCAGAGAGTTGTATGCCCGACCGCTCACCAACACTAGGTCTTTTAGTTGTCCTTGAGCCTGATTCCATTGACGTGCTAAGCACTCCTGAAGCGGGCGCATATGTAGTCTTGCGTGTGGGACTATGAAAATGCAGGAGGCCATCATGCCTATCAGCTGCATGAACACTCGCGCGGGAAGGGAGTGTTGGGGTTTGAACTTGGAAATCAGCATTTGCATGCTGTTGATTCTCACTAAATTTGGCTGAGCTGTGGCTGCCAGAGTGTCTATGGTCGCACCTAGGTACTGTTGTACGTGTGCAGGTTGGAGATGTGATTTCGGGTAATTTTGTGAGAAACCCAGACTGTGCAGGAGGTGAATGGTGCGGGACATGTGGCTGGCACATTGCTGGGCTGACTTTGCCTGAACAAGCCAGTCGTCCAGGTAAGGGTAGACGTGTATGTGTTGCCTCCGTAGATGTGCAGCCACAGTAGCTAGGCACTTTGTGAAAACTCTGGGTGCTGTTGTCACGCCGAAGGGAAGGACTTTGAATTGGTAGTGCTGCCCCTGAATAGTGAACCTGAGATATTTTCTGTGTGAGGGGTGAATGGGTATGTGGAAATACGCATCTTTGAGGTCCAGTGTGGCCAGGAAGTCTCCCTGTTTGAGCAGCGGGAGGACTTGTTGTAGGGTGAGCATGTGGAAATGCTCTGAGAGAATGTATTGGTTGAGGGGTCTCAGGTCTAGTATAGGTCAGAGTGACCCGTCCTTCTTTGGGATTAAAAAGTACAGGGAGTACACCCCCGTACCTTGCTCGCGGACGGGCACGACCTCTATTGCGCCTTTTTCCAGCATACTTAGCACTTCCTGCTGTAATAGCGCTAAGTGCTCTGAGGACATAGGACGGTGTTTTGGTGGTATGGTGGGTGGAGTGGAGGTTAATTCTAGGCAGTAACCGTGTTTGATAATATCTTTGACCCACCTGTCCGTGGTGATGGAGTTCCACGTGGACAGGAACCTTTGTAGCCTTCCCCCGACAGGTGTTGTGTGATCGGGAGCAAGGGAGAGGGCGTCACTGTTTGTTCTTGGGGAGGACCTGGTGCTGCCGTATCCGCGTCCTCTACCCTTTGTGCTGGAGCCACGATATCCACCCCGTGTGTTTTTATCGTAAGTACTCTGTGTGTTGCCCTTGTTGAAGGTTTGCTGTGACCCCTGTCCTCTACCTGCTCCTCTATTATTGGGGCGACGAAAGGAGCCACTCCGAAAGGACTGTGTTTGGAGAGCCCCCATGGACTTTGCAGTGTCTGTGTCCTTTTTAATTTTTTCTAGGGTGGTGTCAACCTCTGGTCCGAACAAGTAGTCGGGGTTGACCGGCTGATTGAGGATGTTATTTTGAACCTCAGGTTTGAATCCGGAGATTCGTAGCCAGGCGTGTCGTCGTAACATGACGCTGGTATTTATGGCTCTAGCAGCTGTATCTGCGGCATCCAGTGCACACTTAATGGATGCGTTTGTGAGGAGTTGTCCCTCCCTGATGAGGATCTCCGCTCCCTCTTTGTATTGGTCAGGGAGATGTTGGAGTAGGGTTTCGAATGTGTCATAGTGGGCGCGATCGTAGCGAGCTAGGAGCGCCTGGGTATTGGCAATACGCCATATATTAGCTGCCTGTGCTGCAACCCGTTTGCCGGAGGTCTCTAGCACCTTGGACTCCTTGTCCGGGGAGGAGCTTCGCCGGTCGTCTGTGAGTGCGCCCTTTTGCGAGCATTGGCGACTACAATGGAATCTAGAGGCAACTGTCCTCTAATGTACGTAGGGTCCACAGGCGCCGACCTATATTTTTTGTCGATCCTGGGGTTTATTACTCTTGCCCTAGTGGGTTCTTTGAAAATGTCCTTTGCTGGTTTAAGGACACCTTTCAGCATGGGTAGAGTTTTGATATTCCTTTCTGAGGATGCGAAAGTATCCATTAGAAAATCGTCCTCTATGGTGTCAGAGTGGAGTTGTACACCATGATTGGCCGCAGCACGTTCAATGAGGGCGTTGAACGCGGCAGTGTCCTCTGTGGGAGACGTTTTAGCGCCATATAGCTGCGTGTCCTGTGTATCCATAGGCGCACCCGGGTCTACAGGGTCATCCCAAGCCTGGTCAGGGTCCTGTTGGCCTTCAGGGTCCATCTCTCTGGGGTAGGGGACATCGTCACCCATGTAGTCCTCGAAAGCATCGGTTTCGGAGGGTGTCGGAGAGAAGGGCTGTGGATCTAGGTAAGAGGTATGGAGACGTTCGTAAAGAACTGGTTCCGAGTGCGCTGGCAGCTTTTTCTTTAACGGGATCCGATAGGAGTCCAAAGGCTGCTCGGAAGAAATTCTCCGCTTCTGGAGCATAAGTCTGCCGGTGTCGGCATCGATGATGTGGGACGGTGACGTCTCCGTAGGATAACGTTCAGCAGGTGTGATCCTAGTTTGGGTCACACGTGTCCTGATTTCAAATAATTTGGGTGCCGTGGATGGTGGCAGTCCAAAAGTGATGTTGGGTATTGCTGGAGAAGCTTTTGGAGCTTTCTTCGGCTCGGAGCCCGACGGGTCCTGGAGGGTTGCCTTTTCTTTGATGCGTTGCAAGGACGCTGCAACTTGTCGAACCTGGAACGCCGGCGGTTCTTTGGCGCCGAGCGGTTCTGCAGAGGCAGGCGTGGACTTCTTCGGGGCCACGGGGTCATCGAGTCGAGGAGAGGTAGTAACTGTCGAGGACGTCGATGATTGGTCCTTCGGTGCCGCTTTCGGAGCGATGTGCGACGCAGCGGCCATTTTGACCTTTGTGGCCGGAGCCGAGTGTTTCGGTGCCGGGGACCGAGGCAGCGTGGCGGTACCGATGGCCTTTTTCCGTGTGTCGGCGCCGACGTCGGCTGCTGCGAGGTCGGCACCGAAGTCCCGTTTGGTGCGGTCGGTGCCGACGGGTTTGGCTGGCGTCGAAGGTGTAGAGGGCTTTGATCCGACCAGTGTCACTTTCAGTTTCTGTTTCTGTGTAACCGATACGACCTTCGGTTTCGTTCTCGAGGAAGGGAAACCAGTCATTTTGGGCACTAATGGCTGTCTCTGAATGTCCGAGGCCGGGCCAGATGGCGGGGCCGAAGAACTGCGGGATAGGTCTTGGGTAAGGCCCGAAGGCGATCCCTCGACCAAAGCCATTGACTGACGCACTGGGGCATCCTCCGTTTGTACGGGTAGGCCTTGCTCGTCACCGGAGCTACTTTCTTCGGCCCCTAAGGCCTCATCGTAGTCTCCTACCTCGGTGTCGGCTTCTTCTCTGTGAAAGAGTTGTTCTTCGACGTCTTCCGATCCGGAATCGTGTTCGGAAGCAGGGCTGGAGGGTAGGTTCACCGCGCCTTCCACATCTTCGTCCTCGGCGCTGAAGATGTTGGCCGGGGCCGGTGCCGCTTGCTGCGCTTCAAGTCTCGCTGCTCGTCGATTCCGGAGAGTCTTCTTGGATCGGAATCGGGCACAGGCCATACATGTGGACTCGTCGTGATCCGGTGAAAGGCATTTGTTGCACACCGGGTGGACGTCGACATGGGGATATTTCGCATTGCAAACAGGACACCGCTTGAATGGTGTCCTCGATTCCATCGTCGATGTCGGGTCGATGGTCGGATACGATGCGAAAAAGTTGGTGCTGAAGTCAGTAAACTAACAAGTAACTGTCGATACCGATCGGGAACAGTACCGACGCGAACTAAAGGCCTTTTGGCCTGAAAAAAGTTTTTCCTCACTTGAGTCAAGATAAGCACATCCAAATCCAATGGCGGAAAAAAACAATCTGAGGATGGAGAGGATGCCCATGCGCAGTGTGGTCCAGGGGAGGAGTCACCTATCTCAGGATACTTCGAAGACTCTTCCAGGACAACAATGTGCAAACATCCGGACCCAACACTAGGCGGCGATCTATGCACAGATATGAATTCAGCAGCCCACATGCCTCGAACATATACATACATTTCAATACTGTGATCTAGAAATGCCGATTTTGAGGCGTGAGTTGCTCTGACATCCCGCAGGTTGCTTATCAGCCATCTGCTGAGCGAGAGCCAATACAAACAGAAATGTGGGGACGCGTCTTGTAATAAAAGTGGCAAGGAAACCTGAGCCAAAACAGATGGCTCCTGCGCGCCGCTCCTGGCTCCAGAGAGCAAAACGCTCCGGGAGTAGACCTTTGAAAAGAAGCTGGGACAGCCACACGCCTTTGGCCAATTGCGTTCTGAAGCCAGACGCAAAGGCCAATAGCCTGTGAACACAACATGCACGCACTTCGAAGAAAGCTGAAGTGATTCCAAGAGGTCGATTTCCTATGCAGTGCATGCGCGCTGCCATAGGCTCGACCTAAAAAGAGTTGGCATTTCTATAGTGGTGGAGCAAAAACTGAAGCTTTAACAAGTATGCGCCGTGTATGAGGCTAGATATGGAGTTGCTTTTGGCGTGCATCCAGTTTCTCCAGCATCTTATGGAGAATAGGCTCCACAAGCTTGCCAGGGTCAGATTTCAGAGCTGGTTTGGAAGGTTTCGGAGCAGAGGTGACTTTTTGTTTTGGCTTCAAAGTGGTCCGTGCCGAAGATGAACCTGGTCAGCTATGCACCGGAGGTCGACTCGGTACCGAGGTGGTCGATGAAGATGGCTTTGGTTGGTGTTTCGGAGCCAAGCCCGAGGGTGGAGCGTCCAAATCAGTCTTTCGATGCCAACTATGGCCTGGAGGCAGTGGTGGACTGGGAGCCTTGTGTTTGGTCAGAACAGAATGTCTTTTAGGTTGCGGGATAGGGGCTTCCGTACTCCCGGTCCGTTGAGCCAGTGGAAGGACGTGCATCTGCAAGTCGACCTCGAGCTCGGAATCGAAGCTGCCATCAATAGAGAGTGCCTCTTCCTATCCCATGGAGGCCTCAGGGAATTCTACCTCCCCTTCCTCAACATCTAGTTGGCTGTAGATGTCGGGAGTATCTTCGATATCCCTTCGCTACATTTCTCTTCGATGTGCCCGAAGGACTCGTAGAGTCTTTTTTTTTTTAGAGGAAAGTGCGACAGGCCTTGCAATCCTCTGCCCTGTGTTCCGGTGGCAAACACATGTTACAGACCAGATGGAGATAGTTCCAGGGGTATATAAAGTGGCAGCTCAGACAGAAACGGAAAGGCGTCTGTTCCATCACCAGCAGAGCATTCTCAGGTGAGGGGATCGAAATGTAGGCCCCATAGGGCAAGGCCTTTGATGACGTGGGTAAAGAGCATAGATTCGACATGCGATGGAAGTTTTCCATATTTCGATATGCAAGATGGAATACGCAATTGAACGCATTACCGATGAGGGTGAAGGTGGAGCACGACCAGAAAAGAGCACCAAAACGGTCTCGGCCCAGAGCGCAAGCACACACATCCAAACCGGACAACACAAAGAAAACAATCTAACAATGGAGTCGATGCCTATGAGCAATATCACCAAGAGGAGGAGTCACACTACCTTGTGACTCAAAATACTTCTTAGAAGAAAAACAACTTGCACGCATCCAAACCCAACACTAGATGGCAGGAGTATGCAAAGCATGTGTATCTACAGCCACACATGCCTTGAACAAGCTATTTTCACTTGTGCAGGGTTGGCTGTTCCACAGGAAAGCATATGGTAATAACATTAAGTTTAATAAATTATATCCTCTCTTCAACTTTTTGAAATAGTTCTTACAAGCCCAATTCAATGGTGAAGTCCGAATTGTAATAAATATTTTGGTAAGTTGACTTTTAGAAATCCCTGGAAGCTAAATCTGCTTTTTGCTCTTCCTCTTCTGCCAGCCAGTCATTAGAATTTCAATAGGTGCAAATGAGCTATGACCTTGTTCCTAGGACAGGGTCAAAATACCTTGGGTGTATGGAGGTTGTGTAGTGCCCTTGACAGGATGGCCTGTAGGCCGGGTCCAAGGACTCAAAAAGGACTACCGGTCACAAGCAAATGTAGCTAACATCCAGGCCTGTACTATACTTTTGTCCACCCAGCCAGACTAGCTCCATCAGAATGTCAGATCCTGCTGGAGTGTCAAGGTCTGCTTGACAGCTCTGCCTCATATTGCTAATCATTGAAAACGTGTGTACACATTTTTATTCTGGAACCACTGCCAGTAGTGCAGTCGGAGATTACAAAATTTACTTAGAGCGCTCCCCCTATTAATTAAGACTGTGCAATAATGAACCATAAATTCACGTTGAAAAGCATTAACACATGGACGCCAATGTTACCTTAACTGCAGACAATGCCCTTCCCTGATCCATAATGTGGCACTGTAATCTGGCAGCCAAATGGTTTGTGCTGTAGGGGGTTGGGCCAACTTGACCTAAGGACAAAGTGCACCTGAAAACTTGTTGCCCTAGACCCCAAACAATATGTCCCGGGCATCGGGACATAGGAATTCCACATCCCTGCATCTGTGTAGATGGCCAGGGTCGTGCCTTGGAATTGTGGTGGCCCCTACTCTCTAGCCATATGATGGCCCTGTCTCTGAACTTGGGTGACCTAGCAATAACTAGTTAGGTTTCATCGCTTAAGGCAGTTGTGGGCCAAGAGAGCGGTGAGCTTGCTCTAGCAGAATGCCTCTGACAAACCTGGCCCAGTCAAACAGTTCAGACAGCAGGGTTTCAACAAAGGAGTCTCAGAGGTTGTTGTGGGTGCAGGGACTGCCTAAAACTGGATTTTGGTGTTAGATAAGGGAGGACAGAAGATAACTGAGGGTCTATCAATACAGTTTGGCTTGCCACCGATCCATCCATATATCTTAAGTAACCATGTGTTACTTTTGCTTGGATTATTTCAATACAGTAATGAGGTTACTAACTTATACAAGTAAACAGTTATCTAACTTTGTTTGCCAGTGCAATCTAAACCCACAACAATTGAGTTGCTCCCAACATGTTTTAGCGCCTGCCCCCATACCGCTAAATTGACCAGCTGTGTTTGCTTATACCACTGCCTGTTTCTCGTTAGTTCACATATTGCGACCATATCTGCCACCAACTTCGTTCCTACTCTGGCCTAGTTGGGCTAAATTAACCTTCTTCTTCATCTCTCTCCCCATCCGATGACTGAGCCCCTTCCTCTCATAGCCCAGCTTGCTGTAGCGACACCATTATTGTGTCCCAGTGTAATGCAATGGGATATTTGCGTAGCCCCACTGTATTTTCTTTGTGTAGCGCTGCACTTTCAACCTGAGCCCACACCAGGAACGACCTCCTCCATAACTCTAGCGACGGAGGGTGTTTATTTTTCCATTTACGGATGACTAGTCTTTTAGCTGTTATGAGACCTAGCTCTATAAATCTGGATGTGACTGTGTTTTTTAAAGTCGGGGATACACTCCCAATATGCATTCCTCCCATGTTTGTAGCCGTGGCCGGTCGGTGCATTCCAGAAAGACGTGCCCGACCTAACTCCAATACCGGTGCAACCGGGGACAGTTCCACAGCATGTGGAGTAGGTCAGCGCCAATCTGTTCACAGTGGTGGCATGCCGTGTCTGTTAGTTGAAAGTATTTATTTATTTTGTCTGGGGATAAATAGGCTCTTTGTATAATGTAGTACTGTATTATGCGTAATTTTTCGTTGATTTTGGTTGCCCATCCCCGTCCTGTGGAAAACCCGCAGGCCGAGGCCTAACTCACCCTCTGTGCCACAAGTCGGGTCGAAACGTCAACGCCCACACCTTACAAGCCTGGACCAAAAGCCCCCCCACCCTACCGTGCAAAAAAGATGATACATCTCTGAACATTGAAATATGAAAATATTGTTGGTGTATAACTGATCAATCGTGGCCAGGTTTATCCAGACTGACTTTCTGTTCAGTCCAATTTCTGAATTGCTTTTGACTCCCTTTCCTGAGCATTTATTGGATTCTTTCCAGCTTTCACTTGCGCACACTTTTATGCACGATACCCTGGAGCAACCTTCTTTCTATTTTCTTCACAATTCCTTGAATGCAGTAAGATATCTACTGCCAGTTCAATTATTAAAATATAAAAATATGTTTTTAGAATTTAGCGGTTGTTGCACATTATTAAATTGACTGTTTTGATTACTTACAGCGGACAATTCTGCATGCTTAAAATTGTATAAAAGACTAATGTATTTCAGATTTGTACTATCTTAAGTATGGATTAGGACCACTGTTTTCTGTATCGACAAACTTAGATCGGCACCGTACTGACATGGCCACACTTCAGGAGAGACACGTAGCCCCAGAGAGTCCCTCAAGTTTTGCTAGACGATGGGGTAAACAAAGATGTTCTCATTTTACAGCACTTATATCAGGCAGGGTAGTGCATGTCCTAATATGCAATTGACCGATTTCAAACTGACCCAGAAATATGAGGGCTTGGAGGGAATATATCTTATCCTGGGGGGGTCCCTTGATAACAGGAAGCTGATACTAGTTGATTTATATGTTCAAATGTGGGCAGAATTTTGAGACAACATTTTCCACTCACTAGACGTATTGACGTGGAAAAGGGGATGTTGGGCGGTGGGGGATTTCAATTTAGCCCTGAGACCTGAGCTAGAGAGATCCAGGAGAAGAGGCTTTCAAAACATACAGTCTGCAGAGGTGCTAGATGTTATCAAAGGTATGTTAAACCTGACAGATACATGGATATAACAACACAGCGATGACTTTACTCCTCTCCTCACAACATGGTATCGGGAATAGATTAATGGATGCTGTCAGAAGAGATAGTGCTTTGAATGTTACATATCTTCCTCAGACACTTTAAGAACATTTCCCCTTAAACCAGCACTACTAAGGTCCTGCTCCAGACTGAATTTCACCAGCTGGAAATACCCCCTTTGCTCCCTCCTGGACACAGCATTCCTCGAAGAGCCTTGTATTGCAAATGCAGAATTTTCTCAGTTTAATATAGGCTCAGTAGCTAAGTACGCAATGCTGTGGGAGTCCTTTAATGTCTATATTAGGGGCATAATAATGGCTAACCATGGTGGAATACGGAAAGATACACAAACACAGCTGGAGTATAGAATAAATCTTCTAGGGTATAGTCATTATAATAGCCTAAGGTGCCTGCCTCAGAGAAAAGAATAACCTATTGCAGAAATACTGCGAGCTAGCTGACAGGAGGCATCCCTGGGGAAATTTGTACTTGCTAGACACTATGGAGAAGGACCTTGTAAAACATTAGCTTGGCTTCTGAAGAAAGATAGACGCTGTAACCATATACTGCAACAAAGCGCAGGAGACGTGGAGAGACTTTTTAGGAGTGAGGAAATGCCTCTTTTTATATGGTCGCCCTCAGAGATTTGGACTGATGCTGCTTGTTTCAACTGAGTACACTGAGGCCTGATAACTAGACCCCAGTGCCAGTGCCCCGAATTTAAACTGTGTATGTAGGATTGACTTATACCCAATTGGCATAAGATAACTTACCTGTAAGTCCCTAGTATATGGTACTCCGGGCCTGTAAGTTAGAGGGTCACCCCATGGAATGTAGCACTGGATGTGTCACCCTGGGGTTGGCAAAGGTAAAATATGGCTCCTAATCTGCCACTGTAAAACGGAAGGGCAGTTTTAAACTGGCAACTTGACTTTGTCATTTAAAACAATAGCAAAGCAAGTCTTCCCTTTATAATATATGTAAGTCAACCCTAAGGTAAGCCTATTGAATCCTACTCCTAAAGGCAGGTTTCTGGATTAAAAATTGAAACATGCGCTTTTACATGTTCCAACAAAAAAAACCTGGTAATTGTTATTTTTAATGTAGAAAAGGCTAATAGCCCCACTGGAGATTGCAGATTTACAGGCTGTCACAGTAGCCCCAACTTCTGACTGGGACTACTGAAGTTGACACTGCAAAGTATCAAACAACCTGTTACATTAAGACGGACTTGAAGTCCAAAATCAAAATTAATGTAACCAGTTGCAGTGTACAACTTTTACAAAGTTCCCACTTTGTTACCCAAAGTCTCCTGTACCCGTTTACGGTTACACACAGGGTCTATTCCTGAGACAGCTATCTGCCCTACTTGGGAGATGTGCAAACAACGTCCAGGAAAGGACACAATAGAAGCCTGTGTTGGGGAAGAGGCGTTACCTCTCCATGGAAGGAAGCCACATAGATGTTGGCTCAAAAGGCAAGCTTCAAAGGAAAAGCCACCTTTGAAGAGCAAATAGGAAACATTTGAGAAAAGGGCTGCTCTATTGCTTAGGCCGGCAGGCCATCACTTAGGACAGAGAGGGGAAACCAGTTGTCAAACTGTTTTGTCAGGGCGTGTAGCCCCCTTGGCAACCAAATCTCTGGGTTGGGCTAGGGAGCTCTACATGCCAGACATAGGGGTTCTGCAATTTTGAAAGTGGGTAGAATGGTGAATTCTGGGATAGCTAGATGCCACACTTCACAGGAAGTGGTCATCAGGAGGGAGGGAGCTTAGTAGCCTATTGGCTACTGCCCGCGTCCTACCCTGAGGGCATTTTTAGGGTGTAAAAAGGGAACACCTAGCTCCCAGAACACAGATCTCATTGTACTGGATGAGAGGACTGAAGAAGGGCTGTTCCGCTGCACCAAGGACCAGCAAAGGAAGGCTGCATCAACGTGGACTGCCCCTGCTGAACCTGGTGGCTAGCAAAGGAGAAGGGACCGTCCCTGCTGTGTCCTGCTCTTGGAGAAGTCAACTCCTGAGCCAAGCCGAAGTAAGCAACTCCAAGGGTCAGCTGGCTGACCTCCTGTACGCAGCACACGGCCAGTGACATCTTAAGGATTTTCGGGGCCCTGGGCCAACTGTATCTTGGGAGTCCCTGTTCAGAACAGCTCTGAATTTATGATTCAATTCTAGCTCTTTCATCCCTCTTTGGCCAGGTCACTGACAGTGCACAGGCACACTATTCCAAATTCTAAATTTGTTTATATCTCATATTCAAGGATAAACACATTTCTTAGCAAAATATCTGTAATAGACTCACACATTACCCACATTATTAACGCACTAAAGGAAGACAGTATTTAAAACAATCTGTTTAAGAATTATTCAAGGTCATCAGGGCAAGACTCTCTGCAGAACAGAGCTGGCTCTATCAGGGGGCCCCCTGAAGGGCTAGGGCCCTGTGCTAGAGCCCACTTTGCCCACGTCTTGAAATGCCTCTGCACACAGCTACAACAGCTGAGGAAGACTGCTGGGGTGTGTTGGTAGCAAAGATCTTTGAATCCACGCTCCTTGTCGCTGTACAGCACCAGGGAGCAGGACCCAATGCTCAAACGGTGCCCCCGAGACTGCGTGACCTGGAGAGTCATTGCAGTGGAACTTGCTCACTCAGAAGGCAAGCAATTATACAAGAAATGATTCCAGTTTGACCATGATACCAGGCGACTGGTAGCCCAGTGGTGATTTTACTCCTGCCAGGCTCGAGAGGACATCGAGGGACGTCGATCCCTGTGGCCGGTAGTGCCTCATCAAGCCCTCGGACCAAGGAGTAGCTGCAGGTAGACCCCCATCGACTGCATAACATCCACAGTATCTTCAGCATCCTGTATCCTCTGCATCAGGACCACTTTGATAGGAAGCTATTGCAAGGGGATAAAACACAAGGAACTAATTGAAGACTGCTTCTTTTCTGGACGTAACTGTTTCTGAGGTCCTTGCTGGTACCCCTGACTGGCTCCCTGCCGGAGTTGGTCACCCAAAGTAACTGCATTGATGCTTATTCAAGTTTTGCTTGAAGTATCAGATTTGTTGAATTTGCCAGTGCTTGTTCTCAGTTAAATAAAAAGTTCATATTTACTGTATTTACTGTACCTTATAAATGCTGTATCCCTGGAACCCTCAGGTGGATTTGTTTCCTCTTGGTGTCTATGATCAAATAAAAATACAATCTATTTCTATAAAGTGGTGCTGGATTTCTTGCGTCTTCTGTATTTCTTCTTCAACTGTTTTGGTACTGTTTAAATGCTTTACATGTGTAACTTTGTGTAAGCCTGACAGCTCAGAGCCACGGCTACAGAGTATTGAGCTAAGGGGTTCACAAACTAAAAAGTACAAGTTACTTACCTTCGGAAACGATGTATCTGGTAGAGACGATTCTAGCTGCAGATTCCTTAACGTAGAATTATCCCCAAGCGTGAGACTGGACCCAGAAAATTTTCTTGCCCAGCATCTCTGCGCGCCGGGGGGCTGTACCACGTGACTCCGCCCCGACGTCCTCCGCGGGCGTGACGTCAATGAGGTCACATAAGCCCCACACCGGCGCGCTGACGTCAGTTTGCTTCGGAGAACTTTTCTGCGCCACAACGCAGAGCCATCACAACAAAACTGAGGAGAGCACGGGAACAGTGTGCGAAAAAACCAGAGAAACAAAGTAGAGAAAAATAAAAGGTGAGAAACAGCACCAGATGGCACCAAGGCACCAGAAGGGGACAACAGTAGGCCAGAGCAGAGCACCACTCTAAGGAACAACTGTGCAAGCCAAGGCAAAAGTACCAGGCGGCAGTAAAGCACCAGAAGGCCAGAGCAGCGAAGCCATAGCAAGAAAGCGCAAGCACCACTCCGTGGTACTACCGTGCAAGCTAAGGTGAGAGGCACTCTGGAGGCACAAGCATGTGAAAGTGCTGTGATAGAAAAATAGACGGTCAGCAACCACAACCACAAGGGGAAGGGCCAGAAGCCCGGAACAAAGGAGCAACAGCAATCCACCCCCAACTACACTGCCAATGATGGCCATACCTCCTGAAAGTAGGAAGCCAGAGGATAGGCAAACCATCCGCAGACTACAGTGCCAAGGAATGCCACAACCACTGAAAGGAGCAGGAGGTCAAGGGACAGGTAAGCCATCCGCAGACTACACAGTCAAGGAGGGCCATAACCCCTGAAAGGAGAGGAGGACAAAGGACAGGTAACGGAACCCACAACGAAGAAGACCAAAGGGGGATCAGAAACTCTGACAACAGAGGGAAAGAGCAAAAGTAGGCCCTTATGCTAGAGAGACGACTGACCGAAAGAAAACGAAGAGGACACCCACAGAAGACAAGCCACCCAGAGGGAGGCGACTGCAGAAACCCAAGCAGAGGGTCCTCGCAGAACGGGGAGGAAGGGCGGGTCGTGAAGGAATCTGCGGCTAGAACTGTCTCTACCAGATACATTGTTACCAAAGGTAAGTAACTTGTACATCTGATAGAGACTACCAGCTGCAGATTCCTTAACATAGAATAGATACCCTAGCCATACCCAGAAGGGAGGAGGGCCTGCGAGAGAACACCCCCACCCGGAGAGACACAGAGCCCCAGAAGGGGACATGTCACAGGGACAAGAAGGGAAAGGCCAGGATATCCTAAGCCCCACCAAGGGAGAACTGCCCCACACCCCGCAGGGGCAGACAGCGCCCGAAAAGCCTCAAGGAACCCAAGGACCACCTCAACCCCTAGGGAGAAGAGGTAGTACCGGAGGCAGGGAGCCCCTGAAGAAACACAGACACAGTGACGGAAGAGAGCTGGCACCAAGGCACCAGAAGGCGATAACAGCAGGCCAGAGCAGGAAAAAAGCAGAGCACCTGCAAGAAACCTCTGAATGGCAGAATCCGCAGGGGCGTTCAACAAAAGAGTGCCATCCAAAGGAAGGTCCACCAACCGTTCCCTCACGTTCTCCGGGAACACACTATCCCGTAGCCAGGCATGCCGACAAAGGGCCACCGAAGAAGCCTTGGTACGACCAAGCACGTCCGAAACGTCCAGAGCCGAGCGAAGAATAAAGGCCGCCAGCTCCTGGTCATCCAACACATGGTGCCTGAGATAAACACAGGCCCCCCCCCCGAGAAGCCGCCGACATAAGGGACTCCACCGAGTCCCATAAGCAAGAAGTGGCCTTTGCTAATCCACACATGGTGTTAAGGGCCCGCAAAGCCACACTGGTGGAGGCGAAGATATTGCGCTCCAGGAATCTAACCAGCGGGTCTCCCGTGACGGGGGAGACAGCACCGAAGGCAGGGAGGGAAAGGCAGTCTGTTAAAGAGGGCCCCTGGTAGAGGGGTGGAGGGAAAGACAGACAGTCATGCGGCGTAGGACGGTGGCGGTGCAGAAGTGGCTGGGACACCGGTTCCCCCGTGGCGGCCCGCCCCCAAGCTCCCAAAAGAGACGTGTGGAGCGAAGCCTCAAAGGGAAGAGGCAGCTCCCGACCCCCATAACCCTGATGGAGGACCTCCAGAAGATGATCCGTGGGGAAATGGGCAGCTGGATCGCTCATGCGCAAGATCCCCGCCGCTGTAGAAACAGCCTGAGCGAAGGCAGCACCGACCTCCATAGGGCCCCGTGGTGGGGAAAGCAATTCCTCGGTGGGCGACGGCTGCAAGCTAAAGCGGCCGTCCCCCAGGCCAACCGGAGGAAGGAAAGGACAAGTCCGGAAAGGAGGAAAGGGAACGGAGGAATGGGGAACCTGAGGTCCTTCCAGCGAAGACTGCGGGCGCGGCGGCGTAGAGCCGGGAAAAACTACACGACGCGGCGGCCCGTCTCCGGAGAAGATGAAACCAACAACCGCCGAACCTCTGGAGAAGAGGGGGCGTCCGAAGACGACTCAACGACCCGACACCGGCCCGGCGCCGTAGAGTCCACGACCGGCATCAGGTCAACGTCGACCTCCGCCACAACGCGCGGCGCAGGAGACCGGAGCTGGGTCGGAGCCGGGGCGGCTCTCCGATGAGACAGCCGCCTGCGTGGAGGGACGAGGGGGGCCCGGGGACACGTCCCGACCCCTAGCCGGCCCCTGCGGTGTCGCCAGGGCCAGCAGTCACCGGTGCCTGAGCGGCGTCACCTCGGACAAGGCCGCTGCCTGCCCAGAGGACTGAGGGAGACTCAAGGACACGCCCGGAGTCCCGGCAACCTCCCACGACACCACAGGGACCCCCGCGGGGGTTTGCGGCGAGGCAGTGGCACCCGGGTCCAAAGGAGGGAACCGCGAAAGGCTGCACCCTGACGGCCCCACATCCTCCGAACCTGGATCCGAACCTGTCGGCGCTGGTGCCGCCGCTGACAACGCAGAAGTTCCCGCACGCTGCAAGGGATCCGCAGACGTCCCAGGAAGAGAAGGAGGAGAAGGAAGAGCCAAAGAGGCCTGCAAGGCCGCCGCATAGGCCTCCATCTGGGCTCTGGTCACCCCTGCGCCGGGAAACGGCGGATAGGATGGCGATGCACGGGCCGCACCACCCGCGGAGAACCCACGCCCCGAACAGGCCGGGTACCGGGCCTCGGGGACAAACTGCGACACTTACCAACAGGTGAGCGACGCCCTTGTGGCCTGGGAGAAGGACGATGTCGGAGACGGAGGCGGCGGTTCTTAAAGCCGTCCGCGGGGAGCTTCGTCCGGTGCTCTCGCCGGGACTTCGGCTTCATTTGCTGACACGCCTCACAATACTTGGAGTCGTGGTGTCGCCCCAAACACCACATGCAGATGGGGTGAGGATCCGTCACCGATATCTGGCGCGCGCAATACGAGCACGTCTTGAAGCCCGAAGGCATTCGCACACTGTACCCAAGAAAAACGCCCAAAGCCGGAAAAGAAGGCCTGAAACAGGCCAGGAACACGATCTGGGACTGCGTTGTACGCGGAAAAAGAAGAAAACTGACGTCAGCGTGCAGGGTGGGGCTTATGTGACCTCGCTGACGTCACGCCCGCGGAGGACGTCGGGGCAGAGTCACGTGGTACAGCCCCCGGCGCGCAGAGATGCTGGGCAAGAAAGATTTCAGGGGTCCAGTCTCACGCCTGGGGATAATTCTACGTTAAGGAATCTGTGGCTAGTAGTCTCTATCAGATCCTACTGTTCCTAAAGGGGATGGTAAGTATATCACATAATGTGGTCGCACAACCACACCATATAATATACCCCATTTCATCACATTAGGGAATATAGGCAATTGTATAACTTGTGGAGAGATGCAACCCGACATCAAACTGAAAAATATCTGGATGAGATTGCTTTCGCAACATAATTAACCTATATCTATGGAAGAGATATATCAACTGAGAGCCTAGAAGACAGCAAAGCGTCAGGCTTAGGCAGCCTATTGTCTACTTCTATAAAGCCTATAAAAATATATTAGCTGTATACCTTCTTGATGTTTCCATAAGGCTCTGAAATATGGCGAGTTATACCCCTCCCCCCTCACTGCTGAAGGCTATTATTTCAGTGCTCTTGAAGCTGGGTAAGCCTCTAGTAAATGTGCATCATATCGCCCACATTCACTACTTAACGTGGACAATAAGACCCTGGCAATGGTGGCAGGGAACCATATGTCCTTACTGATGCAAATATCATCTCTCCTATTCAAATGAGTTTTAACCCACATTGATCGATCTGCGGCAGTTAACTTGCGTACTGTGTTTGTGGTTTTACGCCATCTAAACCCTGAACAGCAGGTTGCAGAAATCCTTTTGAGATCAGAGAAATCCTACGACAATCAAAACCATGGCGTGGGGAAATTGTGTTTTGCAGTTTATATACAGGTTAGACATCAAATCAGTTTGTGCAAATAGTTTCATGTTGATGTGTTTCTGGTGGCTGGAGGTCTAGACAGGGTTACCATGTCACCCTTGCGTTTTGAATTAGTCATAGGACAATTAGCCCCCCAGAAGATTGAATGTCATCAGCACAGGGGTAGCCATTTCTGCTCTAGTTGCCTATTGCTCTCTACGAACACAGATGATATTCTGATATTTGTCCAATAACCAGTTGATAACTTCTCTCCGTGATAAGAGAGAGAGTCAGATTTGACAGATTTTCCGGCATAACAATCAATTGGGATATGACCAAACTATTTCCCCTTACAATTAGCACAGTTAAAACTGTGTTGGAATCCCCCATCGGATGGGTGGAAGACTCGGTCAAATACCTAGGGTCATGTTGCACAGTGACACAGAAGCCACTGCAAGGCTGAACTATGGTCCAGCATTGAAAAAGGCTAGCCCACCAAATAAAAGGCCTCTCTTCATGGCTGACCGAGTAGCACTAATAACAAGCATTGGCATAGCCAATAGGTCTCGCCTTTGGGGCCTTATAAGTGTTTAGGCAGAGCTATTGACTTTGCCAATCTGTTTAAGCTGTGCTGTAGAGAAGTGTGGCTGCTGTGCAGCATGCTGAAAAGTTGTAATAAAAAAGTGCCAGAAGCATTTTTGTTACCTTATATATGACCAAGAAGGCATTATGTCCAACAGAATGACCATATTAAAAAATGTATGTACAATAAAACATTTCCTCATTTTTCTTTTGTTCTTGGAATGTTGGCAACTTGTTTTTGCCTATTCCAATGGTTGTTTGGTAACATTTTTGTTTGAGGGGGCATAAAAAATTGGAGGTTGAAGATTGTGAACTAGTACCTGTATTATAACACTAGCAGCGCCCAGACGCTAGGGGAGAATCAACAGATGGTAGATTCTGAGAGCAGGCTGAGGTGGTGTTGAGTGATGTTGAGGTGGTGGTGGTGGTGACTGGTGCTGAGACGATGCTGAGGTGATGCTGAATGATACTTAGGTCTTGCTGAGTGATGATGATGTGGTGGTGTACTATTGCAAAGGCGATGCTGTGTGATGTTGTGGTGGCGCTGAGTGATGCTGTGGTGGCGCTGAGTGATGCTGTGGTGGCGCTGAGTGATGCTGTGGTGGCGCTGACTGATGCTGTGGTGGCGCTGACTGATGCTGTGGTGGCGCTGAGTGATGCTGTGGTGGCGCTGAGTGATGCGGTGGTGGCCCTGAGTGATGCGGTGGTGGCCCTGAGTGATGCGGTGGTGGCCCTGAGTGATGCGGTGTTGGCCCTGAGTGATGCGGTGTTGGCCCTGAGTGATGCGGTGTTGGCCCTGAGTGATGCGGTGTTGGCCCTGAGTGATGCGGTGTTGGCCCTGAGTGATGCGGTGTTGGCCCTGAGTGATGCGGTGTTGGCCCTGAGTGATGCGGTGTTGGCCCTGAGTGATGCGGTGTTGGCCCTGAGTGATGCGGTGTTGGCCCTGAGTGATGCGGTGTTGGCCCTGAGTGTTGCTGTGGGGACGCTGAGTGTTGCTGTGGTGACGCTGAGTGTTGCTGTGGTGACGCTGAGTGTTGCGGTGGTGACGCTGAATGTTGCGGTGGTGCTGACTGATGCTACGGTGGTGCTGAGTGATGCGGTGTTGGCCCTGAGTGATGCGGTGGTGATGCTGAGTGTTGCGGTGGTGACGCTGAGTGTTGCGGTGGTGACGCTGAGTGTTGTGGTGGTGCTGAGTGATGCTACGGTGTTGGCCCTGAGTGATGCGGTGTTGGCCCTGAGTGATGCGGTGTTGGCCCTGAGTGATGCGGTGTTGGCCCTGAGTGATGCGGTGTTGGCCCTGAGTGATGCGGTGTTGGCCCTGAGTGATGCGGTGTTGGCCCTGAGTGTTGCTGTGGGGACGCTGAGTGTTGCTGTGGTGACGCTGAGTGTTGCTGTGGTGACGCTGAGTGTTGCTGTGGTGACGCTGAGTGTTGCTGTGGTGACGCTGAGTGTTGCTGTGGTGACGCTGAGTGTTGCTGTGGTGACGCTGAGTGTTGCTGTGGTGACGCTGAGTGTTGCTGTGGTGACGCTGAGTGTTGCTGTGGTGACGCTGAGTGTTGCTGTGGTGACGCTGAGTGTTGCTGTGGTGAGGCTGAGTGTTGCTGTGGTGAGGCTGAGTGTTGCTGTGGTGAGGCTGAGTGTTGCTGTGGTGAGGCTGAGTGTTGCTGTGGTGAGGCTGAGTGTTGCTGTGGTGAGGCTGAGTGTTGCTGTGGTGAGGCTGAGTGTTGCTGTGGTGGCCCTGAGTGATATTGTGGTGATGCTGTGGTGGCCCTGAGTGATGCGGTGGTGGCCCTGAGTGATGCGGTGGTGGCCCTGAGTGATGCGGTGGTGGCCCTGAGTGATGCGGTGGTGGCCCTGAGTGATGCGGTGGTGGCCCTGAGTGATGCGGTGGTGGCCCTGAGTGATGCGGTGGTGGCCCTGAGTGATGCGGTGGTGGCCCTGAGTGATGCGGTGGTGGCCCTGAGTGATGCGGTGTTGGCCCTGAGTGATGCGGTGGTGGCCCTGAGTGATGCGGTGTTGGCCCTGAGTGATGCGGTGTTGGCCCTGAGTAATGCGGTGTTGGCCCTGAGTGTTGCTGTGGTGACGCTGAGTGTTGCTGTGGTGACGCTGAGTGTTGCTGTGGTGACGCTGAGTGTTGCTGTGGTGACGCTGAGTGTTGCTGTGGTGACGCTGAGTGTTGCTGTGGTGACGCTGAGTGTTGCTGTGGTGACGCTGAGTGTTGCTGTGGTGACGCTGAGTGTTGCTGTGGTGACGCTGAGTGTTGCTGTGGTGACGCTGAGTGTTGCTGTGGTGACGCTGAGTGTTGCTGTGGTGACGCTGAGTGTTGCTGTGGTGACGCTGAGTGTTGCTGTGGTGACGCTGAGTGTTGCTGTGGTGACGCTGAGTGTTGCTGTGGTGACGCTGAGTGTTGCTGTGGTGACGCTGAGTGTTGCTGTGGTGACGCTGAGTGTTGCTGTGGTGACGCTGAGTGTTGCTGTGGTGACGCTGAGTGTTGCTGTGGTGACGCTGAGTGTTGCTGTGGTGACGCTGAGTGTTGCTGTGGTGACGCTGAGTGTTGCTGTGGTGACGCTGAGTGTTGCTGTGGTGACGCTGAGTGTTGCTGTGGTGACGCTGAGTGTTGCTGTGGTGACGCTGAGTGTTGCTGTGGTGACGCTGAGTGTTGCTGTGGTGACGCTGAGTGTTGCTGTGGTGACGCTGAGTGTTGCTGTGGTGACGCTGAGTGTTGCTGTGGTGACGCTGAGTGTTGCTGTGGTGACGCTGAGTGTTGCTGTGGTGACGCTGAGTGTTGCTGTGGTGACGCTGAGTGTTGCTGTGGTGACGCTGAGTGTTGCTGTGGTGACGCTGAGTGTTGCTGTGGTGACGCTGAGTGTTGCTGTGGTGACGCTGAGTGTTGCTGTGGTGACGCTGAGTGTTGCTGTGGTGACGCTGAGTGTTGCTGTGGTGACGCTGAGTGTTGCTGTGGTGACGCTGAGTGTTGCTGTGGTGACGCTGAGTGTTGCTGTGGTGACGCTGAGTGTTGCTGTGGTGACGCTGAGTGTTGCTGTGGTGACGCTGAGTGTTGCTGTGGTGACGCTGAGTGTTGCTGTGGTGACGCTGAGTGTTGCTGTGGTGACGCTGAGTGTTGCTGTGGTGACGCTGAGTGTTGCTGTGGTGACGCTGAGTGTTGCTGTGGTGACGCTGAGTGTTGCTGTGGTGACGCTGAGTGTTGCTGTGGTGACGCTGAGTGTTGCTGTGGTGACGCTGAGTGTTGCTGTGGTGACGCTGAGTGTTGCTGTGGTGACGCTGAGTGTTGCTGTGGTGACGCTGAGTGTTGCTGTGGTGACGCTGAGTGTTGCTGTGGTGACGCTGAGTGTTGCTGTGGTGACGCTGAGTGTTGCTGTGGTGACGCTGAGTGTTGCTGTGGTGACGCTGAGTGTTGCTGTGGTGACGCTGAGTGTTGCTGTGGTGACGCTGAGTGTTGCTGTGGTGACGCTGAGTGTTGCTGTGGTGACGCTGAGTGTTGCTGTGGTGACGCTGAGTGTTGCTGTGGTGGCGCGGAGTGTTGCTGTGGTGACGCTGAGTGTTGTAGTGGTGCTGACTGATGCGGTGTTGGCCCTGAGTGATGCGGTGTTGGCCCTGAGTGATGCGGTGTTGGCCCTGAGTGATGCGGTGTTGGCCCTGAGTGATGCGGTGTTGGCCCTGAGTGATGCGGTGTTGGCCCTGAGTGATGCGGTGTTGGCCCTGAGTGATGCGGTGTTGGCCCTGAGTGATGCGGTGTTGGCCCTGAGTGATGCGGTGTTGGCCCTGAGTGATGCGGTGTTGGCCCTGAGTGATGCGGTGTTGGCCCTGAGTGATGCGGTGTTGGCCCTGAGTGATGCGGTGTTGGCCCTGAGTGATGCGGTGTTGGCCCTGAGTGATGCGGTGTTGGCCCTGAGTGATGCGGTGTTGGCCCTGAGTGATGCGGTGTTGGCCCTGAGTGATGCGGTGTTGGCCCTGAGTGATGCGGTGTTGGCCCTGAGTGATGCGGTGTTGGCCCTGAGTGATGCGGTGTTGGCCCTGAGTGATGCGGTGTTGGCCCTGAGTGATGCGGTGTTGGCCCTGAGTGATGCGGTGTTGGCCCTGAGTGATGCGGTGTTGGCCCTGAGTGATGCGGTGTTGGCCCTGAGTGATGCGGTGTTGGCCCTGAGTGATGCGGTGTTGGCCCTGAGTGATGCGGTGTTGGCCCTGAGTGATGCGGTGTTGGCCCTGAGTGATGTGGTGTTGGCCCTGAGTGTTGCTGTGGTGACGCTGAGTGTTGCTGTGGTGACGCTGAGTGTTGCTGTGGTGACGCTGAGTGTTGCTGTGGTGACGCTGAGTGTTGCTGTGGTGACGCTGAGTGTTGCTGTGGTGACGCTGAGTGTTGCTGTGGTGACGCTGAGTGTTGCTGTGGTGACGCTGAGTGTTGCTGTGGTGACGCTGAGTGATATTGTTGTGGCCCTGAGTGATGCTGTGGTGGCGCTGAGTGTTGCTGTGTTGGCCCTGAGTGATGCTGTGGTGCTGCTGACTGATGATTTGGTGGTGCTGAGTGATATTGTTGTAGCCCTGAGTGATGCTGTGGTGGTGCTGAGTGATGCTGTTGCGGTGCTGAGTGATGCTGTGGTGGTGCTGAGTGATGTTGTGGTGGTGCCGAGTGATGCTGTGGTGGCCCTGAGTGATATTGTTGTGGCCCTGAGTGATATTGTTGTGCCCCTGAGTGATATTGTTGTGGCCCTGAGTGATATTGTTGTGGCCCTGAGTGATATTGTTGTGGCCCTGAGTGATATTGTTGTGGCCCTGAGTGATGCTGTGTTGGCCCTGAGTGATGCTGTGTTGGCCCTGAGTGATGCTGTGTTGGCCCTGAGTGATGCTGTGTTGGCCCTGAGTGATGCTGTGTTGGCCCTGAGTGATGCTGTGTTGGCCCTGAGTGATGCTGTGTTGGCCCTGAGTGATGCTGTGTTGGCCCTGAGTGATGCTGTGTTGGCCCTGAGTGATGCTGTGTTGGCCCTGAGTGATGCTGTGTTGGCCCAGAGTGATGCTGTTGTGGCCCTGAGTGATGCTGTGGTGGCGCTGAGTGATGCTGTGGTGGCGCTGAGTGATGCTGTGGTGGCGCTGAGTGATGCTGTGGTGGCGCTGAGTGATGCTGTGGTGGCGCTGAGTGATGCTGTGGTGGCGCGGAGTGATGCTGTGGTGGCGCGGAGTGATGCTGTGGTGGCGCTGAGTGATGCTGTGGTGGCGCTGAGTGATGCTGTGGTGGCGCTGAGTGATGCTGTGGTGGCGCTGAGTGATGCTGTGGTGGCGCTGAGTGATGCTGTGGTGGCGCTGAGTGATGCTGTGGTGGTGTTGAGTGATGCTGTGGTGGTGTCGAGTGATACTGTTGTGGTAGTGAGTGATGCTGTGGTGGTCCTGAGTGATGCTGTGGTGGTGCAGAGTGATGAAGGGGAGTGAAAAAGAGAGAGAAATAAGGTGATAGAGAGAGTAAATGTTATCGTTTTAAAAAACATCCATGTAACATAGATTGTGTCACAATAGGTAGCTAATAATAATATTTTAAAGCACATGCAAAATAAAAGCTGTGCAGGAGTGAATAATGCTAATTTGCTATTTGCGCGCGCTGTAAAGCACTCGCAAAATAAAAGCCGTGAAGGAGTGAGTAACTAATGCTGATGTGCGATGTGCGCACACAGTGAGGGTACCCTCGAGCGATGCACTTAATTACGAAGACAGAGGAAAGCCAGATGGCGCCTATGCGCATAACTGTGCGCGTGACCACATGCTCTAGGACTCACAAAAAGCATGTGGTCGGATTTTTCAATGCCCACTTACTAAAAGTCTCGCCAGACCAGTGCATGCGCTGGCTCAGGCGAGACCTAAAAATGGTAGTGCTTCCAACATTTCTTTACCTGTTCTTGCACATTCTTTGCACTCCTTCCACTCAAAGAGTGAAAGTTGTTGCAAACTCTGACCAAAGCTGAAATAGGCCACCCCTATGTTGAAGGTAACCAATACAAGATCAGATGTGACTACCACTCCTCTGGATATATTCACTTATCTCTGACTATGACATATTGCAAAGGAGATGATCTGAGGGTTTCCTGAGGAACCGTAGGAATTCCGGCCCCTAACTCAGGTAATCCGATCCCCAGATTTCACAAGATGGGTATTTAAAATTGGAATATTGCTGTATGTAGACCAGGTTGGTCTCCATGAATTATAGGCATATGCTACTTAATTTCAAATTTCTACACCAAGCATATTACAAACCTGCAAAGCAACAAAGGATAAACCCTGCAAGGCCATACCATGGCCCGTGTTGTCAGGCAGCTCATGCGTGGTTCCTCAACCCAGTCTGGTCTTGCCCCCCAATCTTTGAATACTGGTGTGAGTGCTATCTCCAGCATGATTGGAGGCCAGGTAGAACCACAACCAATAACAGCTTTGCTGGCCTAAGTCAAGTTGATCCCCTGTGGGACCCAATGGTTCACAGTAATTGCGCTATTGTTGGCTAAGAGCAGAGTTGCAATGAATCAGTATAGAAGTACAGTTCTGAAAAAGTAAAAACTGATTAAAGGACCTACCTATATGCAATGACAGAATGGAGGTGTATACAGCACTGCAACCCACATACTGATAGTCCCATGGACATATGGGGCTACTCAGGGCTTATTTGACACAAGATGGCTCCGGAGATTTCAGTAAATGAGGAGGGAGACACTGCTAGAGCTACTGGGACTTTTCATACTACTACTGTGATTACAACACACAGAAGTTACATTAGTAACTGCCCCACAATGCAAAAGAAAAGCAGCTGGGCTGATCACAAGATGTTACAACAAATGTTTGTGGGGGGTAATGTTTGTAAGAAGGGAAAACACTCTATCGACCTGCATGCAGGGCATTGTGCACAGCATAACATATTTGAAGCATATGTAATGGTCACTGTTCGGCTCATTTGTAAATTACAAAACAAAAATAACAAATGATTTGTTTTTCAACCTGGAAAGTGAGTGACAAAGCTAACTTACACTCACTGAGAACTGGTATTCAAAAAGAGGACTCTCCATGATATGTCATGGACTTTAGCGACAAAAACAGGCATTGTAGTGGTAGCTGAGAAGGAGCAGGGATGCCATCTGCTGTCTTAGGCAGACTCAAAACAACGTGAGGGTCTCTATCTGCTGTGGCTATGCAAGTTAGAAACACCCACACAGGAACTCTCTGGTTTGGAAGCTGTGAATTGTGCCTGCCTGCACCAGAACTCTGACTCTCATCAAGCTGCTAAAGGCAGCCGAGAGCTGGAATTCCTGCTGTGTGACTGGAGGGAGAAGAAGCCTCCCATACCTAGTTGCGAGTGCCGAACAGGAACGTTCACTTACTGTGCATACAGAATAGACATGCTGAGTGGAAGTATCACTTTAAGAATTATAACTCTCTGGTGACTGGTCCGTTTTTGTCATTTTAGATTTATTTTAATCGTAAAATAGATTTTAACTTTACCAAATTAGTCTAAGAGTTTTACTAAGTGGTTTCTTGATCCAAGTGTTATGCATATACTGTTAACCATAATGAATATGCTACTTACCAGTATGCATCTGTTCTTGGCATGTAGGGCTGCTGACATTCATATCTGTGCATAGATCGCCGCCTAGTGTTGGGTCCGGATGTTTGCACGTTGTTGTCCTGGAAGAGTCTTCGAAGTATCCTTGGATAGGTGACTCCTCCCCTGGACTACAGTGCGCATGGGCATCCTCTCCATCCTCAGATTGTTTTTCGCCATTGTGGCAGTGATGGAGTAGATACAGAAAGTGATGACCATGCTTGCAATAATTCTGAGAGCTGCAGCTGCGACAGGCGCCGGGGAGGAGGGAGGGCGATATGAATGTCAGCAGCCCTACATGCCAAGAACAGATGCATACTGGTAAGTAGCATATTCAGTTCGAGGCATGTGGGCTGCTGAATTCATATCTGTGCATAGAATACATAGCAGTGCCCTCTATTGGCGGCGGCTACCCGTGCCAGCTGCAGCGGTCTGAAAAAGTGTTTTGAGAACAGCCTGTCCTACAGCTGCCTGCTGTTTTGACTGCACATCTACGCAATAGTGTTTTGTAAATGTGTGTGTAGTGGACCATGTGGCTGCTCTGCATATATCATGCAGGGGAATGTTTCCTAGGAAGGCCATGGAAGCCCCCAACTTGCGTGTTGAGTGGGCTCGTGGTGGAATAGTTAATGTGCGTTTTGCCTTTTGATAACAGATTTGAATACACTTAACTATCCATCTGGCTATCCCTGCTTTGGAGATGGCGTTACCTTTGTGGTGTGGGGCAAAGGCAACGAACAGTTGTTTTGTCTTCCTGAAGGGTTTAGTCCTGTCGATGTAGTACATGAGGGCCCTCCGTACATCTAGTGTATGTAATGCCCTCTCTGCAACAGTTTGTGGGTTTTGGAAGAAAACGGGCAGTTCAATAGTCTGGTTCATGTGGAACTGCGATATTACCTTGGGCATGAATTTGGGGTTGGTACGTAGTACGACCCTGTTGGCGTGAACCTGAATAAATGGCTCTTGAACGGTTAGTGCCTGGAGTTCACTAACTCTTCTTAGGGAAGTGATCGCTACCAGGAAGGCTACTTTCCAGGTAAGGAATTGAATCTCGCATGAGTGTAGAGGTTCAAAGGGTGGACCCATCAGGCGTGTGAGGACCAAGTTGAGGTTCCACATTGGAGCCGGTGGGTGACTAGGTGGAATGACTCGTTTGAGTCCTTCCAAGAATGCTTTGATGGCAGGCACTCTGAAGAGAGAGAGGTGCTGCCTGGTTTGCAGATAGGCTGATATTGCGGTCAAATGGACCCGTATAGAGGTGTACGCCAGATTGCATCGGTATAGGTGTAAGAGGTAACATATGATGTTGTGGATGGATGCGTCCAGCGGGTTAATGTCATTATTACCGCAATAAATGACGAACCGTTTCCATTTGGCTGCATAGCAAGCTCTTGTAGTGGGTCTCCTGGCCTCCTTGATGATGTCCATACAGTCAGGTGGCAGATTGAGATAGCCAAACTCTAGGACTTCAGGAGCCAGATCGCCAGGTTCAGCTGTTGCGGATCTGGGTGCTGAACCTCTCCATGGTTCTGCGTCAAATGCGCGGGTTTGATCCGCAGCCTTTGATGCGGTACCACGGAAAGTTCGAGGAAGGTGGTGTACCACGGCTGGCGTGCCCACGTGGGAGCAACTAGGACGAGTGTCAGGGAGTGTTGTCGGAGTTTGCGAGCCACCAGCGGTATCAACGGTGCTGGAGGAAAAGCGTACGCAAATTTGCCGGACCAGTTCATCCATATCGCATTGCCCTGCGACTGCGGGTGTGGGAACCTGGCGGCGAAGCTTTGGCATTTTGCGTTTTCGCTTGTCGCGAATAGGTCTATTTCTGGGTGACCCCACTGCTGGAAGTACGGTTGGAGTACCGATGGGTGTAACTCCCACTCGTGCATCTGGTGGCTGTGTCTGCTGAGCAGATCCGCCATCTGGTTGTCCTTGCCGGGGAGGTGTTCCGCCATGAGGAACATGTTCCTCTGAATGGCCCACTTCCACATGCTCTGAGCCAGATGAGACAACTGTGGAGAGTGTGTCCCTCCCTGCTTCTGTATGTAGTACATTGCGGTCATGTTGTCCGTCCGGATCAACACGACCTTGTTGCACAGATGTACTTTGAAAGCCTTCATGGCCAGGAAGATTGCCATCAGTTCCAGAAGGTTGATGTGCATCTTCTTCTGTTGTGTCGTCCATAGTCCCTGCACTGTGTAGTGGAGTACATGAGCTCCCCATCCCTGGAGAGACGCGTCCGCTGTCAGTACTATTTGTGGAACAGGCTCTTGGAACGGTCGGCCCTTGCAAAGGTTTTGTGGATTCCACCAATGCAGAGAGTTGTATGCCCGACCGCTCACCAACACTAGGTCTTTCAACTGTCCTTGAGCCTGATTCCACTGACGTGCTAGGCACTCCTGAAGTGGGCGCATATGTAATCTCGCGTGCGGGACTACGAAGATGCATCATGCCTATCAACTGCATAAACACTCGCGCTGGAAGCGAGTGGTTGGGTCTGAACTTGGAGATCAGCGCTTGTATGCCGTTGATCCTCACTAAATTTGGCTGAGCTGTGGCCGCCAGAGTGTCTATAGTCGCACCTAGGTACTGTTGTACGTGTGCGGGCTGGAGATGAGACTTTGGGTAATTTAGTGAGAATCCCAGACTGTGAAGAAGGTGAATGGTACGGGACACGTGGCTTGCACATTGCTGGGCTGATCTCGCTTGAACGAGCCAGTCGTCTAGGTAGGGGTAGACGTGTATGTGCTGTCTCCGTAAATGTGCCGCCACCGTAGCTAGGCACTTTGTGAAAACCCTGGGCGCTGTTGTCACGCCGAAGGGAAGGACTTTGAACTGATAGTGCTGCCCCTGAACAGTGAACCTGAGGTATTTTTTGTGTGAGGGGTGGATGGGTATGTGAAAATACGCATCCTTGAGGTCCAGTGATGCTAGGAAGTCTCCCTGCTGGAGAAGCGGAAGGACTTGCTGTAGAGTGAGCATGTGAAAGTGCTCCGAAAGAATGTACTGGTTCAGGGGTCTCAGGTCTAATATAGGCCTGAGCGACCCGTCCTTTTTTGGAATTAAGAAGTAGAGGGAGTAAACCCCCGTGCCCCGCTCGTGGACGGGTACGACCTCGATAGCGCCTTTTAGAAGCATACTTTCTACCTCTTGCTGTAAGAGCGTCAAGTGCTCTGAGGACATAGGACGGTTTCTTGGTGGTATTGTGGGTGGAGTGGAAGTTAACTCCAGACAGTAACCGTATTTTATAATATCTTTGACCCACCTGTCCGTGGTGATGGAGTTCCACGTGGACAGGAACCGTTGTAGCCTTCCCCCGACAGGTGTTATGTGGTCGGGAGGAAGGGAGAGGGCGTCACTGCTTGTTCTTGGGGGAGGACCTGGTGTTGCCGTAGCCACGTCCTCTGCCCTTGGTACTGGAGCCACGATAGCCACCTCGGGTGTTCTTATCGTAGGTGGTCTGCGTATTACCCTTGTTATATGTTTGTTGTGACCCCTGTCCTCTGCCTGCTCCCTTGTTTCCGGGGCGACGAAAGGAGCCGCTCCGAAAGGACTGAGTTTGTAGGGCGCCCATGGACTTTGCAGTGTCCGTGTCCTTTTTTATCTTCTCGAGGGTGGCGTCAACCTCAGGCCCGAACAAAAAGTCGGGGTTGACGGGCTGATTAAGGATATTGTTTTGTACCTCAGGCTTGAATCCTGAGATACGTAGCCAGGCGTGACGTCGTAGGATGACGCTAGTGTTGATGGCCCTGGCAGCCGTGTCAGCAGCGTCTAGTGCACATTTGATGGCAGCATTTGTGAGTAGCTGTCCCTCTCTGATAAGGATTTCTGCACCTTCTTTGTAGGGGTCAGGGAGGTGTTGAAGGAGTTGCTCCATTGTGTCATAGTGCGCCCTGTCGTAGCGAGCGAGGAGCGCTTGAGTGTTAGCTATGCGCCATATGCTTGCAGCTTGTGCGGCAACTCGCTTGCCGGAGGTCTCCAGCACCTTGGACTCCTTGTCCGGGGGAGGAGCGTCACCCGTTGTCTGCGAGTGTGCCCTCTTGCGGGCATTCGCCACAACGATGGAGTCGAGTGGTAATTGTCCTCTGATGTAAGTAGGATCCCCAGGTGCTGATCTGTATTTCTTATCGATCCTGGGGTTTATCACTCGTGCCCTGGTGGGTTCCCTGAAAATGTCAGTGGCTGGCTTAAGGACCCCCTTCAACATTGGCAGAGTCTTTACATGTCTTTCTGAGGATGCAAAGGTGTCCATTAGAAAGTCATCTTCGATGATATCAGAGTGAAGCTGTACATTATGGTTGTTCGCTGCCCGTTCAATCAGAGCGTTGAACGCCGCAGTATCCTCTGTGGGTGACGTTTTTGCCCCATATAGTTGTGGGTCCTGTGCATCAAGATGTGCACTGGGGTCTGCAGGGTCGCCCCAAGTTTGGTCAGGGTCCTGCTGGTCATCAGGGTCCGTGTCCACATGGTAGGGGACTTGTTCACCCATGTAGTCCTCCAATGCATCCGTGTCGGAGCGTGTGGGGGAGGCCCGGTGTGGATCCTGGTAGGGTGAATGAAAGGGTTCATACAGGAGAGGTTCTGTGTCCACAGGCAGCTTCCTCTTTAGCGGGATCCTGAAAGGTTCCAATGGCGGTTCCGAAGTTATCCTTCGGTCGTGGAGAATCATCCTGCCAGTGTCGGCGTCGATGACGCGTGACGGAGACGGCTCGACAGGCGTAACCGCAGTTTTGGTGGCCTGTGTCCTGAGTTGAAAAGCCTTCGGGATTGTGGATGGAGGCAAGCCGAAGGTAATGCTGGTCGGCACCGACGAAACCGCTGGATCGATCGAACCCGACTGGTCCTGGAGGGCAGCCTTGGTTTTGCAGCCTGGCATTGCGCCAGGCCGTACTCGGGGCGCCTTAGAGGTCGTGGCCCCCGCCAGGGTCGTCGAGGCGGCTGCAGATATCTTCTGCGCCCGTGGTGCATCGAGCCGAGGTGCGGAGATCACCGTTGACGTCTTCGACACGTGAGGTTTCGGTGTCGTCGAGGGAGTGCTGCGAGGCGTAGCAGGCGGGACGGCCCTCGGTGTCGGTGGCGTCGACGCCGGTAACCGAGCAGGTTTTTCGGCGCCGATGGCCTTCTTCCGTTTGTCGACTCCCATGTCGCCCGTCTCGAGTTCGGCACCGAAGTCCCCCTTGGTGCGGTCGGTGCCGACACGGTGCGCCGGCGTCGAAGGTGTTGAAGGCCTCGATCCGACTAGCGCCACTTTCAGTTTCGGTTTCGTAGGAACCTGAGCAGCTTTCGGTTTCGGTTTCGTGGAAGGGAAACCAGCTGGCTTAAGCGGTAATGGCTGCCGCTGAACGTCCGAGGCCGGGCCCGAGGGCGGGGCCGAAGGACTGCGTGATAGGTCTCGGGTAAGGCCCGAAGGCGATCCCTCGACCGGAGCCATAGTCTGTGGCACTGGTGAATTCTCGGTTTGAACAGGTAGGCCTTGTTCATCATCGGAGCTACTCTCTTCGGCCCCTAAGGCCTCCTCGTCGTCTCCTACCTCGGTGTCGTCTTCACCTCTGTGGAAGAGTGACTCGTCGGCCTCGTCCGATCCGGGTTCTTGGTCGGAAACGGGACTGGAGGGTAAGACTTCTACTTCTTCGACGTCGTCCTCGTCGTCGAAGATGTCAGCTGGGGCCGGTGCCGCGTGCTGCGCTTCGAGCCTCGCCGCTCGACGATTCCGCAGAGTCTTCTTTGAACGGAACCGGGCACAGGCCATACATGTCGACTCGTCGTGGTCCGGCGAAAGGCATTTGTTGCACACCGGATGGACGTCGATGTGTGGGTACTTCGCATTACATACCGGACACCTTTTGAATGGCGTCCTCGATTCCATCGTCGAAGTAGTTGATGGACAGGTAAATGCGAACAAAGTCGGTGCTGAAAGTTAGTAAACTAACAGAGAGTATCGAAAACCGATCGATAAACAGTACCGACGCGAACTAAAGGCCTTGTGGCCTCGACAAAATTTTTTCCTAACTTGAGCTAAGATAGCACATCCGAACCCAATGGCGGAAAAAAACAATCTGAGGATGGAGAGGATGCCCATGCGCACTGTAGTCCAGGGGAGGAGTCACCTATCCAAGGATACTTCGAAGACTCTTCCAGGACAACAACGTGCAAACATCCGGACCCAACACTAGGCGGCGATCTATGCACAGATATGAATTCAGCAGCCCACATGCCTCGAACACACAGATTTCCTGAAGTTGGCTTCTGTCTTGCTCCTTCACTACTAAGGGTAGTCTTAGAGAAAGAGTGTTAGTCCAACTAGGAGCTAATTTTGCACAGTGGTGGGAGAAATTGCCCCAATGGGCCACCCAGCTTCCTGTAGAACCCATTTACAGCGTGCAGAAAGAAAACTGGTAATTTCACTTTCATATCATGAATGAGACAATAGACTAAGAAAAGAAATTAAAGACCCACTCCATTCTAGTGGAGCTTTTACAACTGCTATTTAGAGACAAAGGTTGCCATTTGTCTCTGTTGTCTGTAGCTCACCCGAGCTCACAGCTTAAACCTGCAGCAGAGTGCTGAGGGGAAAAAAGCACAATACGATAGTGAGCTAACTGAGGGTACACAAAAAAGTAGATATGAAAATCCTAAAAAACATACATAATAAGCACTAACATGGTAGACATTGAAAACATGAGCAACATGGATCACAATAACCTAAAACGAACTGCTAAATACGGTTTAGGGTAATTCTCCTCTGATGGAGATGTAACATAGGGTCTTTTTTTTTTTTACAGCATTAAAATTCTGAATGGCTTCATGAGTTGTTTCAGCATGACTAAGATATAGGCTGTGTTCAGCTGTGATTCTGCCATGCTGTTTTGCAGTGGAGCTTGGGGTCAATGAGTAATGTTGCTCCGGGACTTGTGAAACAGTTTGCTTAATGAGGTCTAGGCAATGTTTGTAGAAGTATCATCTTACTTTTCTAGCAGAAAAAGTAAGGCAAATACTACAGGGACTGCCTTTTATCCACCGAAATGTCACGTGCCATTTTCAGTGTGTCTCGAATGAGTAACGTTTGCTCTATGGTAGAGCCTCAAATTCTAATGTGTGAATTAAAAGAAGTCCTCCTAACAGATAGTACCAATATGGGCCTCTTTGTTGCAAATGCAAGCCGTGCACTTGCAATCTAAATAAGAAAATATCAGGCAAGCCAGTTCAGTAAACATGGCAGTTTTGCTGAAAAGATATATATTCATTCAAACACCAAAACCTGTTTTCACAATTCACTTAAAAAAAACTACTCATGTGACTGAGCCACAACAAATTAATGATTCCCAGATTTCTTATAGTCTACGCAGGAGGTATACTGTATTTTAACCATCTAATGCAGTGAATTCCCAAATCTTTTATTGAATTGTCTTACTATTTTTACATTTTCAGTAAAGCTGCAAAAAATGAAAGCCGGTGCCTAAAAGCCTATTGTGAATTGTTCTCTAAAGAGGCAACGGAACGTTTAGTGTTACACGGTCTCTGTTCCATCTCCTCAAATAGTAAAGGTCTCTGTTGTCCCTACTAGTAGTACACCATTGAAGTCCCCCCACTCCAATTTCCTGCCCCATCAAATAGGCATCCAGTGGTAGGATAGGGCTAGAGGGCTATACAGAGGGTCATCTCAAGGCCCACACCCATCCTTATGTCACTTATCCGGTCAAGGAGTGCAGCTAACCTTGCTATAGGGAAGATTCCATGGCAGGAACAGGAAGTCCCCGACGAAAATTGCTGTGTTGCATGTTACAATGATTGAGAGATCACAAGAATAATAATAATGAGCTCAGAATGTCTTTATTTAAGCTAGGCCATGTAACGTTTGTAGGCGATGACACACCTCATTTAAGTAAGGACTGGGACAATTTTGGTTGAGAAAATAATGAGCAAGATCTCTCTTTCAAGCACAGTCATACCAGATTTCATCCCATGCAGCTATACTGTACAGGATTTCTACTAGCTCCATGCAGATGCAATCATCAGTCTGGTTGCCCCTATTATACATTTTGTTTTCAATGCTTATCTTTAAATTTCAAGCAATTTAAAAATATAATTTATTAACTTTATTTTGTGATCCATTATCTTACCTTGGCCAGACAGAAGCATGCCATCATTCTTACTCGATAGAAGCATTGCTCTTGCTCAAGTATATCAGTCAGAGCAAGCCTGGATGCAGGGGTGGGAAAGGTTTCCAATGCTAAAATGGATTCTTCTTGTGCAACTACATCCCGCTCATAACGTAACTGGTACTGCCACATGAAGTCCGCTTGCTCGAACTCTACTTTCCTTACCACAGACATGTCTGGGTCGATTCTTATCCAGAGCAAAGGCGAGTCCGCACTAAAGAGAAAAAAATATTGCTTTTGTGCAATCTCGACAGAGAAAACTGTATTAGAAGATGCATGCACAATCACACTTAGAGTGACAGGTCGAACATACCACATTCTATAATGCAGGGTCAGAAAATCTGAAGCCTAAATTCAAACAGTATGTTGTATTGCATTGCTAATATCTTGATCTGATTAAAGTTTAGTGGGGTCTTGATTTAGGGGAGACTACACAGGCATCAAAGATTCATTTGAGATTGAATCCCACCTTTTGAACTGTGCCCACTACTGAGGAGGTGCAACCTGGCTTGGAATTCTATCAACTTCTGTTCCACCTACTGTGAGTCACCAAGTATTTCAGGGTTCTGATAAAACCAAATCTGGCTTTCTCATACACAGACGGAAGGTGCATAGAGTATCTATCCACTAAGCAATGACCAAAGCCAGTTGAGACCATGGTTAGAGTTAGACGGATAAGGAATGCACACACAGGTTACTCGGTTTTACAGCCACAGTCCAAGTTACAAGGCCTGTGCATCTAAAAAAATCATCCATTCTGTATGGACCATGACCCTTAAGGATACGTCCTTCTAACACAAACTCATAGAGATAAGAAATTATGTTACTGCTAAATATATGAGAGGACAGAAAGCATAAGAACAGGAGCATGCCTATATAGGAAAGATGACAAGCTGTATAATATTTCTGACAAGGTTTATCCTATATGCACCTTATGTGTCTGTGAGAAAACACTGGTTATAACATGACTGAATAAATGAACTACAGTAAAACGCATTAGTTAACACATTTTATCCTACAGCGAGCAAATACCTGTAAGTATAAATATTTTGAAGAATTGTCTTGCTGTCAAATGGTTCATTTTCACTTTCGACAAACAGATCTATTAAAGAAGTTAGTTTGCTACTCTTTTGATATGTCTTGTAGTATCTGTGGCTTTTGAATCCATTTGTGAATATCTTCTGCGCTGCAAAGTTCTTTAGTTTCAGCCTTCACTATTGGACACCAAGAGCGCTCTGCCTTGTTGCGGTATTTGACACCTGCTTCTCCTTGTAACTTTGTTCAAATATGCTCCAAAGACTATATATCAATAGCCAACAGAAGATATCCGACACAAAACCTTACACGCACCCATTAACCCAAAAGCTTGAACACACCAATCATGAACACAATAATGCATTTGCAGGAACATTGCACACAAAAATCACAAACCGCAAGAATATATTTCAAAGGTCACCACACATGCCTATGTACACTTGGACATCGCTGAGTAGGTAAGTAGATATTTATTTATATAGCTACAGATACATCTGTCTCAACCGACAGCTCTGCAGCAACCGACAATTATGGGATGATGGAACTTTATCACATCAGATTGAATCACAAGAAACATGCATATACTAATAGATAACACTACAGCCTACAGCAAACATTAAACATGCCACCTAATCAGCATTTAGACTATTTTCAACAGCAGGACATGAGGCAGGTCACCTACCCCAGATATGCATAAGAAAAAGAACCCCAAACCAGAGCACTGGCACTGACTCATACCCCAGAAGTTCACTTGAACAAGTTATTTACTAATGGTAACTGTCTTCTAGGTGGATACTTTATCTAACTGCAGATTCCTCAACTTGTGAATACCTCCAGTAGCCAGACAATCCAGAAAAAGCAAAAAGCAGTGCTCCTGCACACCAGTAGGTGGCCCTGTGAGACTCCGATCCACTCCAAACGTGATGAGTGGAGACACATTTAAGAGGCACCTATGCACGCTGACATCAGTTTATTTCATAAACACAGAGCTCATCAGCTAATTGGAAGAACCAGCATGCAGAACTGAACTGGTACCTTTTTAGCTGGAAAGGAGACCGTTCCACAGAAAAGTGATGCAGAGAGGAATCTGTGATTAGATGAAATATCCATCAGAAACAATGTTACCAAAGGCAAGTAAGATGTTTTTCTGATGGATACTTCTAACCACAAATTCCTTACCTTGGGAATAGATACCAAAGCAGTACATCCCAAGGTGGTGGGTCCGTAAAATGGCTCATACAAAAAAGTACTGGAGGATCGATCGGGCAAAATGCTCATTCCAGCAGACCTGACTTTCAAGGCAGCAGTGCTTCGCAAAAGTGTCCTCTGATGCTCACGTGGCTAGCTGACAGATATCCAGGACTGGTACCCCGTATGCCAATGCAGTGGTGGCAGCCTTAGCTCAGGTGGAATGAGCCCTCAGACACTTGCAGAGGCTGCTTCTTAACCAAAGCATAGCAAATCTTAATACTGTAGACTTTCCATTGTCAGATGGTACACTTCTACAACGCCTTGTCCTTCTTCACCCCAGAGAACCACACAAAGATCTGATCATCCACCTTATATTCCTTGGTGCGATCAATGTAAAAGCAGAGTCCTTCTTTGGAGGTCCAAATTATGGAGTCTGTCTCTTCCTCTTTCGGTGGATGAGACAGAGCAAATAAGGTCAGAAGAGCGATGGTTTGTCTAACGTAAAAAGGTATCACCATCTTCAGAGAAGCGCAGTACGAGTCCTTAACATCAGTTTATCTGAGGAAAAAATGGCACAAGGAGGGTAGACTAAAAGGGCCTGTAGCTCCACTCACCAAGCTTAGTGATATCACAACTAGAAAGACTGTCTTTAAACCAAGGAGGCTCAATTGACAATTAAGCATATGTTCATAAGGTGCAGACCTGCGGAAAGTGAATACTAAGTTCAAGTCCCACTGTGGCATCACAAAGGGCTTTGGCTCATACATATGTTGCAAAGCTTTAAGAAGATGCATTACAACAAGCAATTTGAACAAGGACAGCTGGTACACCAATCGCAAAAAAGAGGATAAGGCCAACAAATAACCATAAACCCTGATCAGAGCAATTCTTTGCTTGGTCAAATACAAAACAAACAATACAACCGACAATTTGGCCTGCAAAGGGTACAACTGGTGGGTACTAAACCAAGCAACAAACTTATCCCAGCGCCAGCCATACACGGGATTGTGTGGAAGGACACTTGGCTGCCAGGATGACATCAACAACGTTAAGAGGACAGTCAAAGGAGATTAACTGTCGCAGCTCAATCCACATGCATGGAGGTGCAGTTTGCGCAGGCCCGGGTTCAAGACCCTGCCCTGATACTGCAACAAAGTTACTCCTGGAGCAACAGCCTGATCAGAGGACAGATGCCTTACCTTAGAATAATCCTAGGCGTCAGACTGGATGCAGAATTTTTTTAGCAGTACTCCTGCATTCCTGTAGGTGGCGTAGTTTGCCTTCGCGTCAGAGGTGTCTGTGCCATGAAGCGACGTGCGCGGAAGCTAAATGGGCACCATCCCAGGACGTTAACGTCAGTTACTTTTGCAACTTTCACGCCAAGCGTGCGGAGCCACGATAAGAACTGACCACTGGTGTGAAAAAACCTGAGGCCCTTAGAAGGATGTCCCTTATACTGCAATTGGCGAGAAGAAGAGGGTTGGTAAGGAATCTTCAGCTAGAAAGAGTCTCTACCAGATAAGACATTACCGAAGGTAAGTAACTTGTTAATCTGATATAGACTTCTAGCTGCAGATTCCTTAACTTAAAATAGATACCCAACCAATGCCTCCCCACAGGTGGGTCTGCAAAGCCCATTTAAAATTTTAAAAAAAGTCCTGTATGAATGAACAGGCGAAATGCCTGTCGCAACGGTCTTGACTGTAAAGACAGCAGAGTGGTAAATGTTTGCAAATATAACCACGTTGCTGCCTGCCAGAAGTCCAGGACGGAAACTCAGTGGGCTAATACAGTGGTTGCCCGCCTTAGCTCTGGTAGAATGAGCATGCTAACCTTCAGAGGGTTGCTTCTTGGCCAATGCGTAGCAGTTCATGATCCAGTGCACTATCCATCTTGACATGGTGTGTTTCGGCCCAGGCTTCCCTTTTTTAGCTCCTACGTACCCCATAAGGAGTTGATCGTCTACCCAGAACCTTTTTTTGTGTTCAAGGAAGAACAACAATGCTCTTTTTGGGTCCAGACGGTCGAGTTTCTCCCCCTTTTTGGAGGGGTAAGTCAGTGCAAAGAAGGTAGGCAGAGTGATGTTCTGGCCTTCATGGAAGTGAGTCACAACCTTTGGAAGGCAAGATGCACATGTCCTGAAGACTGGCTTGTACGGGTATAAGGTGGTGTAGGGAGGGTTTACCGAGAGTGCTTGCAATTCGCTGACCCTCCTGGCCGATGTTATGGCTACTAGAAAGACAGTTTTGATGGTCAATAGACTAAGAGGGCAATTGTGCAGAGGCTAAAAGGGTGCACACATCAAGAAGGTGAGAATAAGATTCAGATCCCACAGGCACATGATGAATGGCCTGGAGGGAAACATTTGCTGTAAACCTTTAAGAAACCAAGTCACAAGTGACTTAAATAAGGAAGGTTGGTCCGGCAACTGCAAGAATGACAATGGCTGAAAGATAACCTTTAACTGTGCCCAGAGTAAAGCCATTCTGGAAGAACGATAGATCAAACAGAAGAACCTAGGACAAAGGTGCAGAAAGGGGGTGGTCGGTGTTGTGGGACTCACACCATGGCACAAACGTACCTGAACAACAAGCATACACTTGGTGGAGCGACGCCTGGTTGCTAGAATAATATTATAGACTTTGGCACCCAATCTCTAGACATGAAGGTTAAGGATTCACAGGTTCGGGAGCAGGGCCCTTCCCTATTCCTGTGACAGAAGCTGCTCTTGAGGTGGCAGCCTGTTAGATTATCATGCTCAACAAAGCGGGATACCAGACTCTCCATGCCCAAACCGGAGCCACAAGAATAACTTGGGCCCAGCTGTTCCTGATCTTCTAGAGAAATCTGTCCAGAAGTTGTATTCGTGAAAAAGGCGAGAGTTACCTTGGAAACACCAGCATGCAAAACATCTGACATTGCACATTCTCGTTGTGGTGAAAAGATCTAACCAAGTTTTTCCAACTGCTGAAAGAGCCCTTGCATCACCTCAAGATGGAAACACCATTTGTGATCCACTAGGCAGCTACGACTGAGTTTTCCCGCCCTGGCATTCATAGAGCCCACCATGTGTTGAATCACCAACCATGTCCAGAGAAGCACAGCCTCTTGATAAAAAGTCCATGTCACCACCCTGTTTGTTGCAGCATCACATGTCAGTGGTGTTGTCCGTAAACACCTGCACCAGTCTTACTACGATCGAAGGAAGAAAGGCTTTCATTTCCAAGTGAATAAGCTGAAGCTCCAACAGGTTGATATGGAGCTCGGATTCTGCCAGAGGCCAGAGTCCTCTGATCTCTACCTCTCCCAGAGCGTCACCCCATCCCAGAAGTGACGCATCGGTCCTAGGATGCTTGTTTCCAGTCCAGGGAGGACCTGGCTTGGCAGTTCGGGCTGGACTGTTCTTGCGAGGCACAGGGTCAAGACTGATTTGCATATGGCTGGGTTCAAACTGGAATGGCATGGTGAGCAAAAAAACGATGGATTTAGGCCCAGATCTCTGTACTGGGGTGAATGTATGATATTGTTCTGCATTCTGTCCATCAACTGCTGTTTTTGCATTTGTCAAAAGCTAAGGGCACTGGCTCCAATCCAAAGAGCATGGTCCCAATCAGTGCCAGGATCAGCGTCGGACAACACTCATCTAGCTGCGTATTGGAATTGGGAATGACGTTGGGGATGGTGGCGCCAGCACAGGAGAGGGCACAGAGGAAGCTCTCAGTCTCGCTGGCAGCTATGGTCTGGATCTAGTAAGGGATCCATAGGGCCCGACTGGTGCAGAGTGTGAAAATACTAGCGGGGATCCAGTGGAGGCCTACCCCGAAACCGTGGAGCCTAAAGGCACTCCAAAATGGCCGTGGCACCCAAATATAAGGTGCATGGCCGGGCCATCCAAATATAAGGTGCATAGCCTCATAAAATTCCTTAAGCTGGGTGGCAGTCACTCCGGGAAAGCCAGGGAAGCGCAGAGTGGACTCTGACGCAGGCTTCGCAAAAGTACGAGGCCTGGAGTGTCGACGTTTCTGTGCCTCGTCGGACAAATTTGACCGGCACGGCGAAGTCCTCTTTGACTTCTTTGATTTTTTTATGCTAGTGGGACTTCCCCGACGACTTTGAGTGCAATGATGATCGCCGAGTGTGGCTCTGCGAACGATCCCGGGACCTTCTGCATGAAGTGGATCTTGAGCATCTCAGGGTCGTCAGGTGGTGAGGAGCCTTCGGGCGCATGGCACAGCAGTACTCACAGTTCTGCACAAGCACACCAAGTGGGGGTCTCTGACAGGCATCACACTGTTTGAAACCAGCTGGTTTCTTAGGTGACATCCTCACACCAAGAGAGCAGGACTCTCAAAAAGAGTTGACAAAATGTCAGAAAAAAGCAGTCAAAAAATGACTGCAGGTAGCTCTGGCCTGATCAGCACTATCTGGCGTGAAAAGGAAAGAACTTGCGTCAGCATGCCAGGGTGGTGCCTATATAGGTACCGTGCACGTCACTTCCGTCACAGACGCTGCCATGCTGAACAATTCCAGGGGTACTGCTAAAAACAAATCTGTATTCACTCTGACGCCTGGGGATTATTCGAAGGCAAGGAATCTGCAGCTAGAAGTCTCTATTAGATACTGTACGTTCTCATGCCAAGGTTGTCCCTATTGCTGGAAGATACCCACTGCATTTCGATATCTGGCAGCATCAGCAGCCAAGTTGGTCTATCCTGGTGTTTAAAGATCCTGGCAGGTGGGAGATTGCCTGAGAATTCAGCTAGTTCTAGGGGTGAAGAGCCTCCCAGTACAGGACCCAGGACACCACCATGCCCTGCTTGCTGCCACACCACATGGCGGTGATGTTGTTCTTAAGTACCTACACCTGTTCCCTCTTGATAGTCTGGAGGAACAATTTCAGTGCCAAGCAAATTACTTGCAACTCCAACAAGTTGATGTGGAGACGAGCCTCCACCTGACACCAGAGTCCTCTAATCTCCACCTCTCCCAGATGACCTCCACAACTCACCAATGATGCATCCGTCGCAACCGTTGGCACTGGATGGGCTAGGGAGATGAGTTTGCTGCCAGTACAATTGTGAACGAGCAGCCACTACTGCAGATCTTTTGCTGTTTCCTTTGACAACAGTATGGACTCTGGCAAGTCTCACTGAGACTTTAGGTCCCACTGCAGCATCTGTATATTCCACCTGGGGCAGTCCACAAGTAGGATGCAGATGGTCAAGAGGCCTAGAAGCCTCAGAGTGAGCCTCACTGAGACCCAGGTCAATGGTCGAAACACCAGGATCATAGTTTGTTTATCCAAGACTCGTTGAGGCGGGGGAAAGGAGCGGAAGAGTATTGTATCCAGCGTGGCTCCAATAAAGGGGAGCCGCTGTGAAGGGATCAGGTGTGGCTTTGGAATGTTGAGGGAGAAACCCAACATTTTAATAGGTTGTCTGTTGTCTAGAAGTGGTTTTACACTGTTTGAGGCGAACCCACCTTCAGTAGACAGAGATGAGAAAATTGGTATTGCCAACCTCCGCATATGGTCTGCGGCCACCAGCATCACTCTGGTGAAAACCTGAGGTGGACTGGTAATGCCAAATTGGCCTACAAAGAACTGAAAGTGAACTTGGCCTACTTGAAACTGCAGTTAATGGCTGAGGAACTGCAGGATGGGAATGTGAAAATATGACTCCTGCAAGTTCAAAGCTACCATTTGGTCCCCTGGATCCAGGCCAGACAGAACTTGGGCCAGGATGAGCATCTTGAACTCGTCCTTCCAGAGGAACAAGCTCAGAGGGTGCAGACTGAGGATGGGGTGAAGGCCTTCGTCTTTTTTCAGCATCAGGAAATAATGGGAGGAGCAACCAGTCTTGATCTCTGTTTCGGGAGCCCTCTCTTTTGTTCTCTTGGCCAAGGTAGCCTGAACTTCTCCACCTAGTATGGATATGTGATCCTCCAGGAGGTATTGTGGTGCAGGTGGAATGCCTCGGGGGATATTACAGAAAAGGTAGGGAGCATCCATTTTCTATGATTTGGAGCATCCATTGATTGGATATGATGCTCCTCCAGCCGGATACTGGCACACGATCCATACTGCCCTTCGCACGGTCACGGGGTTACAGGACCTGTACACATGGGAGGCGAGTGCCCTGGGTATACATAGGCGGCACAAGCATAAGAAGGTGGAAAGACGTTATGCCTCCCTGGTGCTTCTCCTAGCCAAACGGTGCATCACCATGCATTGGAAGACATCGAAGGGGGCCCCCCCTAGCGGCATGGGTAGGCGCAGTCAAAAAGTGGGGTAAGGCGGAGGAAACACTACTCAGAACAGAGGAGGCCCAAGGGATTCGCAAACACCCGATCTCTCTGCCATGGGCCATGCTAATGCATTCCTTCGCGCAGGAAACAACAGTAGTGGCGGGCCCATGAATTATCGATCCCCAGGGACCTCCACGAGCCAGGAGCCCACCCCGGGAGACGCACGAGAAGCCCAGGCACCCGGCGGGTCGCAGATGTAGACAACGCCAGTTCCACCATCATGCCTCCATATAGGCAGTGACCAGCGCCCCCGCCTCCCATCCCCCCCCTCCCCGCACCTGCGAAAACCCCGACATCATCCCATACGATGGTCCAGCTCTCAGGCGCAAGACTACTATTGCTCATTATCCGCGACATAGTGCATTCCCTCCCCCAGTTTATCTATCCCCAGTTCGTTGACGGTTAGTTCATGGCTGCAACCTCATAGTCTCTATGATACACCTCACAGGGGATTAGACATACTGCACGGCCCCCATACGGCGCGGCGACCACCATGCGCACTAGTAGGGCATACCCAGACGCAGGCCCCGGACACCTGTCTGCAGCTTAAAACAGAGTAGAGACGCACACCCCACGTGCCCACGAGACCAGGAATCCACGTGGGGCGCGAATGGGCGTTCCTGCTTTGTACACCTATATACCAACTGCATTACCAAACGTGCCTATGTATGTAATGTTTATAAATGCCAATAAAAAGATTTTTCAAAAAAAAAAATGATGCTCCTCCAGCCGGAGAGGTGAAAGGCGATGCAATCTCCTACGGGTGATTGTGTGCCACCAAGGACTATTTAAAGTGGTTCCTTGATGGCTGTGGGATGGAGGAGCTGAAGGTTGGCTAGCTCATTGCACCTAGGGGTCTCAACGCTGTCAGCCTGATCTGCAGCCTTGACCTCAAAAGGACTTGGGAGGCTTGTCTTGTGGAGGCGCATATTGTCTCTGCCTGTTAGCAGCCTAGACCGAAGCCTCTAAAGGGGTGCTGTTGCTGGTAGAACTGCCGAATTGGTGGAGTTACGCCCACGGGACAGGCAGTGGCCTCACTCTCTCCGATTCTTTCAAGGGCTGCCTTCACTCCGAACAGCCTAGAGCCGTTGAAAGGTATGTCCCTGAGGGACTGCTGGATATCGGATGAGAAGCCTGTGGAACGAATACACGAGTGGCACCTAAGCACTAAGCTCCTACTGACTGCCCTACTCAGACAATCAGTCATGCCCAGACCGGATCTTATTGAGTATTTTGCAGCATCCTGGCCCTTGTAAAGTTGGATACAGTTCCTTGGGGACAGCTGGCAAGATGTATGCCAGGCTATACCCTATTGCATGCACATAACTGCCCAGTAGGCATGTTGTGTTGACAAAGCATAGGGCGAGGCTGGCGGAGAACCTTCATTTCACAAATGAATCTGCCTTTTTGGACTTCCTAGCAGAGGGAGTCGTAGAGAAAGAACTCAGGTTCAGGTGGCTGGTAGATACCTTCACCACAAATCTCTCTAGAGTAGGGTGCAGTATAAGAAAGTCTGGATCTCCAGCAGCATTCCTGTGCCGCCTCACCATCTACTTATGAGGGGTAAGATCCTGGTTTTGACCAGAAGCCCACCAGAACATCGGTCATGGCCTCGTTAAAAGGAAGGAAAGGTTTCTGCTTGGACTGTGTTGGTTTGAGGATCTCTGAAAGCACATGTCAAGTACCTCAGCCGCTCTCTGATTTACTGTTGAAGAGGAGGTGGACTCCTCCGCATCCATAATGGGATTTTGGAAAAAGAGACTAATGTCTGATGAGTACTCAGGACACTGGCATCAAAGAGGTTCTTTAAAATTATTGCCATCATCATTGTCATTGTGATTGTCCCGAACATAATACTGTGGGACTCAGAATGGTTCAGAGGGGGCATAATGTCTAGGTCTGGCCAATGGCACATGGGTCTCCGAGTCAGCCGCTCATGATGTCAGTTAAGTCGATATCGGATTCGACACTCGAGCCAGCGGTGCCAGGGCAGGAGTCCGTGAGGCCGTAGCCAGGGACGGGGTCGGCCTCTGAGCGAGGTTGAGGGGGAGGATCCACCAATGGTAAACTGACTGAAGGCCCTCATGGACCTATGGGGCACACAAAGGCACACTAGAGGGATCCGGTGTGGCACCAAAAATCAGGACCTTGACCACTTTTAACTGCTGGAGTTGTTGAGGAGTCGCTTTCTATTCAAGGTTGGACTGAAATGGGATATGCGTCGGAATTAGTTCTGCTGTGGGAGAACAGCTGCTTGGCATAGATGTGTACATGGGAGTGGCAGAAAGCAGACAAACCATGCTTTGATTACTTATGTTTTTGTGGAACCTTTTTTGCTTTCCCGAGCGCAATCACCTCAATGACAATCGGTCCCAGGAGCATGTCCACACTCTCAACTTTGACCAGGTCCATCGCAACTTCGACCGTGAGCACTTTTTTTACCTAGGAAATTCGCAGATGGAGAGTTTTGCCTCACAGTTGCACATAGCCTTTATGTTCATCTTGGCACAGCACAGACACAACACTGAGTCATGTTTGGAGCCAAGGCACCAAAGACAGTCATCATGGGCGTCTGTAACAGACCTCTGGCGGTTACAGTCACAACACGGTTAAACCCCTGTAGTCTTAGGGGTAAAAATTGTCAGCACACTTGTTGAGAACAGTGAGGGAAACATTTCTGTCAGATTCGCAGAGGTGGTGCTTATGCAGGGACCAGACATCACATCGGGGACAGGACAAATCCAACGTGGAGCTGCACAACTCAACCGGTGAATGTGCAAGGAAATTGCTACAAAAGTTTCCAGATGCAGTCTGCAGTCTGGGGAAAAATACAAGGTAAGAAATCTGCGGTTAGTAGTCTCTATCAGAAGCTGTCAAATAAGCCCCTGGCATATCCCGAATACGGTGCCAAAATGCCCAAAGAATGTGCCGTAGTTCAGCTGTCCTTAAAACACTCCTGGTCAGAGTCTTCCCTTTTCACCAAACAGACACGAACCATTGAAGACCATGTTTATTGAGAACAGTTCGGTGTCCGTGAAAAGCATATGAGTCTCATCCCAGCGAGGTGCCAGAGAACAATGTTTGTTCCAATAACCCTTCCTAGACATTCAGACCCAAGAGGGTGACATATTTTGCCTCATCCCAGCCATCAGGAATGGCTTTGGCAATGAAATCTGCAAGTCTCCCGGGACTCCCAGTAAGCTCTCACCAACCATGTCCTAAAGTGCGTGGTTGTAATGTGCAAGGAGACATCTGGCTTTGACTGACCTCAAGGCAAGGGGGGGCAAGTAGAACATTCTCTGGTCGAATGTTTCAATTTGTTTGGACTTTCTGTCAAGAGAAGTAGTCGGAAAGGCGTTAGGGTTGACTCTGCTGTGGATGTCTGTACTATTAAACTTTCAGGAGGTCAATGCTGGATTAAGGAATATGGGTCGCCATATTAATTCTACACCAGATCCACTCACAGGTAGAGGAATGTGCACCTGTAAAACCAGGAAAGATGTTTATTTCAACCAATATACATGTATGTATATGGATAAAGGTAAAGCATACAATCAAAGAGCATTTCCAGGGTGAGGGGGAGAAGGGGTGCTGAGATGGAAGGAGTCTTGAGATTGAAGGGGGGAAGGGGACTTTTTACAGTATTTAGATGTAATTGTTGTCTTTGAAGAGTTGTGACACTCCTGGATTGAAGAAGAGTTAGGGCTGTCCTGGTGGTCACAGGGATGCTGTTTTAGATCTTATTTGTATAGATGTTGCTGGGCTGATTCCAAGTTTTCTTTCTTCTATTTTTTTCACTTTTCTTCGCATCCAGTCTTGCAGTATCCTTTCTGAAGGTGTATCACAAGTCACCGAAGAGGGTGAGTTTGTAAGCCAGCTAGGCAAATTGATAAGAGTGACTGCTTTGTAGACAATGGAGCTGGTGATGATGGTGCAGGCCAGTAGGTGTTACATAAGGGTAGACATGATGTGATCAACTGTCTTCAAGCACTTGATGAGGCATGATGCGTCAAGTAGGATGCTGTTCAGGGGCACACACTGTGGTGTCTGGGAGGCCTAGAGGAAGGACATAGCCAACGTCGAGGTGCAAGAGTACAAATACCTTAACAGCAGTTCTTCAGTGGGCTTGTATGAGGAATGGTTTTAGTTTCCATTAGAAAGGTTGTAGTATGCCATCTTAGTGTAGTCGATGTTCAGGGTGTATTTGAGTTACTTAGCATTGGTTGATAGGTGGGCGTTGAAACCATCCAAGTTCACATTGTGAAGCCAGGTGTTGACTAGTCATTTGTTTTTTTCGGCGATTAGGAGAAATTCAGTATTGGTGAATTTAATCACAGCTGGACATTAAGGTCTGATTAGATGTTGGATGTTATGTGTGGAGAAGAATTTCTTGATAAGTTGTGTGTCAGCAGCATGATGCTGTCATTGGTGTAATGTTGTGTAAATAAAGAATGACAGAACTCTTTGGTTCCTGATAGACTTCGCAGATCTGTGATGTAAGCTTTGGAGGGTCATGAAGTAAATGAGGGTTTAGAACATCGAGTTCTTGCTTACACGCTGAAGAATAAAGACGTGTATAACTTTCCGGCGTGTGTTGCATAGTCATTGGCAAGTACCTGGGCTGGGCAGGACACTACAACTAACGATGAGTAGGGGATAAGTACCTGAAGATTAACAGCTCTCTTCCCAGAGAGTTTGCTGTGGTCCAGCAAACTATTCGCGAGTGCCACATGTGCTGCAGTCAAAGTGCAGAGTCAATTCTGGCACCTGTGGAGTCTCAGCGCAATACCAGTTTGTGTAAAGCTTGTACGAACTAAGAAAGCATCATTGAAAATCTACACATCAGTGGCTGAGAATTTAATGAAATGGCCACAACAGAGGTACCATGTTACTATGCAAACTAATGCTATATGCCATACGGAGTGATAATGCTAAAGGTGGATTAAACCAGGTCTTGAAAACCAGTGTATTGTGACAATCCAGTGCACATTAAACTGCAATCGGATGTGCTATGAAACAGGGAATAACTAGATGGTTACGAAGCGACATTTAAACGCAAAGCCAATTGAATATCCTAAAGTTATCTGCTTATCAAATCATTTGAATATGAAAAGACTTGTCCACTTACTGAAATAACTAAAGAAAGTCATTAGACCACCGCCTTCTGTGGAGTGGCCACAGAGAGAGGGCTAAGGTTGTGCGTGCGGAGCTGTCCCTAAAAGAAGTGGCCCACTAACAAAAGCTGCCAAGTGGGGGCTCAGAACAACTTTGCAGATCTTAATTAAAATAAAGAGCTTCAATGGAGAGCACGGAGGAGACCAAAGCTCCTATGACTGTCAAGGTTTACCCTGAAGCCAGCACGTCACCACCATCATCATTTGATACTGCCAAAAAACACAAAATTGGCAATAGATGGACTGCGTGGACAGAGACTTCTGAGGATTTTATAGACACAATCGAGGCAACAGATGCCAAAAAGATTATCAAGTTTCTGAAGAACATGGCTGCAAAAGTGGTAAAAGAGGCCATATAAATATACCCCAGGATGATGAAGTGACACACAATCACAACAATATATTTTCATAGACAATGGAACACAAGAATGTGTCAGGGACCATGTGTATAGTTATTTATAGAGGAACAGGAAGTCCCTTTCAACAAAATATTAAACAATAATAAACATAGAAGTCAAATAATTTCTATGACAGCACTGATAAAATAATAACACAATTTAATTAATATTGAAAAAAGTATAAGAAAACAGAAACAATTGAAGTGAGAAACATACAAGGGACCACCTGTTCTTCTATAAAATACAATCACATCAAAGCAGCCTTGAATGTCAAGTTCAACCCAGTGTCAAATGTAGATTGTGAACGATGCACCTTCAGTCAAGAACGCCAGAGAGTAGGTGAAACTGTAAATGAATTTGTTAAGAGATTGGATTTCCTCATAAAGCACTGCAAGTTCAATTAATTTAATGATGAGAAAGCTACATGTCTCAGAGTGATAGATGGATGTCTATCAGATTCTTTTCGATGACAAATGCTTAAGGAAACTCTGAGCTTAGAGCTAGTTCTCACAGCTGCTAGAGCTGAAGAGCGTGCTAATCAACAAGCGGCTGACATGGAGGTCGGCGGTGCAGGGAGAGCGTCAGTCATGAACATGAAAACTAAGCCAAAGCATAAAGTTGAGGGGCGCAAATTGTTATCTCTGTAGAAAAAGAAAATATGCTTCAGATGTGGATTGTCATTTCTGCACTGTACTGCCATTAGACAAATTTGCCATGGTTGTGGCAAAGTGAACCATATTTTGATGGTTGCAAGGCAAAAGGGAAGGTAAGCGCACCACAGCGTGAAGACAAAATGGCCGACCGAGCGTTGCATCAACGACATTCGCCGAGCTCCCGCAAGGCCAAGCATTCACACCAACTGAGGCAAATGGACACCAAACGAAGTCGATCGTCAGCAAAATCATCAAAGAGTTCCTCGGTGTCCGTTTCAAGTGAAAGCACCAACGATAATTGTGCAATGCCGATGTTTACTTCAGAGAGGCATGCACATGTGCGACTAGTCGAATTTAAGAAAAAAAATACAGATGAAAGAATAATCGACATGAAAAAGCACCAAAGACCTACAAACATTGTCAGAAAAATATCATGAAGATAAATGGGTGTTCGATATACCATCTTGTCAACTTCCCTGTCACAAAACTGAGTTCTGATTACCCATGCCCATGTGATGGAGTATCCCACCAAAGCTGTTGCCACATGCTACTTTTTTGTCACTTTTATACCCATCTTAGGAAACTTCATCTAAAACCTTTCTTTCTACATTATAATACTAGATTTTTAAAAAATGCCATGGAGCTGCTTATTAGATTACATGATCCGCAACTGTGTTTTTATCTAGCTACATTTCTTATGAAAGCTATTAGTGCTAGTAAATCTTTGATTATTGATAACTGACTGTATGCCTTCTTTGGTATATCGCACCTGCACTTTAAATTAGGCTCGTTTATGTCCAAGTAATATGTTATGAGATTTTGGTGAACCATGCATTTGCACTTTTGTACTTCGTACTTTTGCACTTGATACTTTATGTCCATGAATTCTGATATTCTTATGTTTTACCCCCACTGTTTTTAGATTTCATTGTTTTCTTTTAATCAGACTGTATTATGGATTTATTGCTTATATGGTTGATTTACTTGACCGAATAAAAGCTTATAAATTGAAATTGTTTGATTGGGTGTTCGATACATTTTATTATTGATAGTGATAGTGGTACATCGATCAACATTATGCCCGAGGACAAATATGAATTGTCTCCATTACAACAACTTACTCAATCACAAATTAAAGTATATACATGGGCCGCATCAACACCTTTATAAAGCCAAGATTCCATTGTAGCCATGATTAGAACAAGAAAACAGTGCTACAAGTGGCCATACATGTACATCAAGGTACAGCTTCAAGTGCCTGTCTGCTCAGTTTTAACACCACTGCTGATATGGGACTGATATCGGTGAACCACAATGTGAATGCTTATCATGAAATAGTAAGTCAATTTCCTAAATTATTTCGTGGGTTCGGAAAGCTCAAGATTATGAAAGTACAGTTGCATATAAACAAGGATGTGCGTCATATTATCTAAAGACACAGACAAATTGCATTTCCCTTGCAAGAAGCTGAGGAAAGTGAACTTAATTTGTTGCTGAAACATGATATCAGTGAAAGCTCCACTAGTCAAACTCCATTAATTTCTCCCATAGTGGCAGTGCCTAAAAGAGATAGTGAAGGAGCTGTACGCATTTGCATTGACATTCGTCAGGCCAACAAGATAATCAAGAGAGACCGACATCTAGGACCGCACACTGCTGATATGATAACTCGATTAAATGGTGCAAAGGTTTTCTCTCGAATCGACTTAAACAAAGGATATCACTAGTTGGAACTTGAAGAGAATTGGAGGTACATCACAACCTTTTCTACACACAATGGTCTATTTCGCTATAAGCTTTGGTGTATCCTCTGCTGCAGAACTTTTCCAAAACGTCATTTGACGTATCCTACAGCCTGTGGTAAATGCCTTCAACTGTGGTCATGCAAGTAAATTGTTATCTGAATTATGCTGGTATGACATTGAATTCGGACAAATGTGAATTCTATAAGACAAAATTGAAATTCTTTGGCCATATCTTTTCTGATGGGGGTATTATCCCTGATCCAGCCAAAGTGTAATTGCTTCCTACTGCTAATCTCCCAAAGGCATTTATATGTTCGGTTAATTCCTTGGAATGGCCAGTTACAGTTTTAGATACCTGCAAGACTTTGCCACGGTCAGTGAGTCGTTACGAGAGTTGACGAAAAAGAATGTGGTGTTTCAATGGTCATGTGAGTGCGAGGAAAGTTTCAAGAGAATCAAGCAAACCATTGAAAATGCCATTGAAATGGCCTACTTTGATCTTGAGCTTCATAGAGAGGATGTAGTTGATGCTAGCCCTGTCAGGTTAGGCACAATTCTTGCACAGCACAATGGACAGCCAAATGCCCGAAGGCATATCAGGCTTGCGCCAGCAAAAGCAATCACAAATTTAACATGCGCATTCACAACCTGAGAAAAAAAGCTAGGCTATGGTGTGGGCTTTTGAATATTTCCATGTGTTCTTATATGGAAAGCCTTTCACAAGAGAGACCGATCATCAAGCACTATTGACAATACTTGGAAATCCCAAATCCAAGATGCCTTCTCGTGTTGAGCATTAGGGTCCGAGATTAAATGAATACAACTACACAATTGTTCTCTGTCCAGGGAAAGATAAAAATCCTGATGAATATTTTTCAAGAGTGTCATTACAATGCCCTGGAACCCCATTCAAGACAGCTGAAGCCTACATAATGTTCACTGTAAAATCAAGCACACCAGCTGTCTTCTCATTGGAACAAATTGTCGCTGCTACGAGCCATGCTAAAATTTAAATAAATGATTGCTCACCAATCTTGGAACACGCACTCATGACAGCTCACCAGTGACAATGAGTACTTAAAATTCAGAAATGTGTGAGATAAACTGTCTGTAACTCCGGCAGGCCTCATCTTGCGAGGTACCCAAATTGTCATTCAGTAGAGTCTATGACAACAAGTAATTGAAGTAGTCCATGAGGGACATGGAGTAATAGTTGCCACAAAGAAAGTCTTTGAGACAATGTCTGGTTTCCTCATCTTGAAGAAAGAGTTGAAAGAGTTAATGGCCTATCACTCATTCAACTGTCTCGTATCACACATTACTGAGTAACGGTTAAACATGTCAGAATTGCCTAACCATGCTTTGGAGATAATTGCTGTTGATTTCTTTGGTCCTCTTGAGAATGGAGATCATCTAATGATTGCGGTTGATTAATATTCCCATTTTTCACTGGTAGAAGATCATTCATTCATCACTCATGAAAAGGTAATTGAAAGAATAGATGGCATCTTTGCAACATAGAGTGTGCTTGTGATCTTGAAATTTGACAACCACCCGCCCTTCAATAGTCGAAAGTTCAGAGACTTTCTCAGAAAAGTACTCCTCTTTGGCCCAAGGAAAATGGCCTGGTAGAATGGTTCAGGAGTACTCTACAGAAAGCTGTGAAGTGTACTGCAGTAGAGAAGCTCGACCTCAATGTTGTTTTGAATACCACTCTTCAAGCTTACCAATTGACCCCTCACTCGAACACAAGAGAAAGCCCTGCAACCTTAATGTTTGGGAGAGCAATGACAACCAAGTTATCTCAATGGACCAACCTCAGATCAAAGACTGAGAAAGATATTTGCACAGAAGATTCTGATCGCAAACGGAAAATGAAAATCTATGTTGACAAGCGACAGCATGTGAAAGATATCAATTTCAAGAAAGGAGATCGAGTCCTAGTTCGACAATCCAAAAAACGAAAATCTGATGCTTCTTTTAAGGCTGAGCCCTTTACTTTCACAACCACCAAAGAACACATGGTGACTCCCCAACGTCCTGGGGAGTCTCTTAAGAGAGATTCTTCGCACTTTACACTTGTGGCTCATCACGCACCAAACATTGATGTCACAGTAGAGACTGGGTTCAGACAGACTGATAATGATCCTGTAACTGCTGTTGTTTCCACCTCAGCTATGCAGATCACTGACATTTTGACTGCCAGTTCCCAGTATCCAATGACCCGATCAGGACGAGTGATTCAATCGAAGGCTCACTGAAGAGTTATAAGGACACATGTATTTGTAATTATTTGTGTATTAATGAATTCATTTATTTATTGTAAAAAGTTGTAACTTTTAATTTAACAAAAGGGGAGATGTAGTGTCATGTAAATAAGGAATGACAGAACTATTTTGGTTCCTGATGGAGTCCTTAGACCTGTGATGTAAGCATTGGAGGGTAATAAAGTGAATCCAGGATTAGACCATGGAGTTATTGCTGAAGAATAAAGACATGTATAACTACTCTCCATGTGGGGCCTAGTCATTGACGAGTATCCGTGCTGGGTAGCAAGCTACAGTTGGCTCCATCTAGAGACCGTAGATGATGGGAGGCAGGATAAGTCCCCTAGAGAACCGGAGTTGGTTGCAGTCAGGGCATAGGTGGATTTTGAAGCAATGAATACAGTGAGAAGAGGTGAAACAGTTTTCATGAAGGATGTGAGAAGGTGGCCTAGTATATGCTGTCAACTAATTAAAGTGGGCACCCTGTACCAGTCCACACGACCCTTATGATGTATGAGGTCAAAGATAAACTTTAGAAAGCTATTCTAGTGGTAGCTGTGGAGAGCAGCCTTCCGGCATAATCTTGAAGGAATGCAGCTTGTTTTACCAAAATATCACCTCCTAAATGAAAGGAGAACCACACAGTGTTGTATAAAAATATGCATTTATTAATATAACACTCTCTGCTAGACTCTATAGAAGACTAGGGCACAAAGTGCACAATACTGAATAAATAGAACATTCGTAAATAGCAAATTACACAGCGAGCTCTAGGGGGAGACCGAACCATAAAGTAAAAAAATGGTATAACAATAACGACTTGACTAGACACAGTGCCTAGAGCACGTAGAATCGCTGGGACCGCAAGGAACCACCCAGAGGAGTGACAGAGGGAGCCCATGGAGGACAAATACAGGTGCAGTGAGGAAATAAGAACGTGTGCTCTGTATAACTCTATGGGAAAGTCGCGGTTGTGAAGTTACAGTTTAAGGACACTTCTACGAGGACTTCGAGCAAACCCTTTGGCTCATAGGAGGTTCCAAGGCCAACCCACCAGTGAGTACCGAGGTACCCGTGTTACCTATCCCAGAGGCGCTAGGTGCATAGGGGTCAAGTGGTGTCGGAAACCTTTGTCGTTTTCAATGGAGAGTTGCAAAGAAGTACTACTGCCAGGAGGGCGAAGAGTGTCCGGTGGAATCCAAGTCTGGGGACAGAGTCTGGGTCACTTCAGGTGACCAGGGACTCAGTAGTCGAATGCCCACCGATGTCGAGTGCTTCAGGTGCGAAGAAGGGTTGCTTGACTCTGCAGCCACGGGGACCAGGATCCGGAGGTGAGCTGTCCCACGAAGAATGTCGAGTGCTATGGGGTCGTCGTCTGGCTGGAGCACCAACAAACCTTGGCAAATGCAACCCACGCGGTCAGAGTAAACAGGTTACGGTGTGGGCCAGCAAGGTCCAGGGGACTCTCTAAGCAATGGAGAGTCAGGGCACGTCTGGAGCAACCAGATAAGCCCAATAACAAACAAGGCGACCCTCGCCAGGACCCACAGGCCATTGGACCAGGGATCGCGAGGAGACCTCAAGCTAGTTCGCAAAGTACCAGCCCACAGGACACTCGGTGAGTTGAGGCCGGATATCTTTGGGGAAAATACTGCTCGGGGTCAGGACTACATGGAGTCCAAAGCACAAGCTTGGGAATCGTCAACAAGCATATGGTATTGCAAATGTACGCGGTGCACGGGGTTCGGGTTGCACAGTCCCCACGAGGGATACTGGTCTCAGAATCGCTGAGAGGGCAGATCTACCTCAGGTACCTTTGGGAACCCACCTCCTGTGTTGCTGAAATCTTCGGAGTCCTTAGGAGCTTGGGAGAAGCAAACTGGTCAGATGCGTTTAGGTGCCTGCTTTTGCAGGGGAGTAACTCCTTTACTCCAAGGAAGATTCTTCAGTCGTCCAGCGTCCTGCAGGCAGTTGAAGTACTTGGTTTTTCTTAGCAGAATCTTGACCAGGTAAAATCTAAAGTCCTGTAGTCTGTTAACCCACTTTATACCCTTGGTAAGGGGTTGAAAAGATTCTGTGGACCCTCTTATGGAAGGGGCAGGACAGAGAGGTGGCTACACCCATGTCCTTTAACCAGTTTTGCGCCAGAGCAGGAGCCAATGGCTCCCAGAACTGGTTTGAGCTGGACTATGCACCGGGAACACCAAATGTGCCCCCAGTGCAGACTTTCTGGCACTCTCAGAGTGCACCCACCCATTGTCATGCCTTCCTCTGCTCGAGCTTGGCTCAGCAGCAGGAGAGCAGAATCGTGTCTGTGGCTGGCAGCGTCCATTTTGTGCTGCCCAGGTCGAGAAAGCTGGTACCGGGTAGACCGGTGACCCACATATGTCCCTTTGAAAGGGTGGAATCATACCTCCCACACCAATAACTGGCATGGAGGTATGATTCCAAGGTGTTTGACACCAAACAGGACATGTTTCTAAGCAGCCATTTTAAAGTTAGCATTTACTGTGAGGTTGTAATGCACTTAAACATATATGTCTGGCTGCATCACAGACAACCCTGGAGAATGGTCTCCGAAGGCTGCAGAGGGACTCTGCTCATGCAGGAGCACCCTCTCACGTAAAACCCAGCACCCTGCCTTTAGGATTGATAAGGCCTGCCATAGGGGTGACTGATAGGTTTTTAAGTGTGTAGGGATTTAGATAGATATAGCAAACCTATATCTTAAGTAAGTGGTGCAAGCATCAGCTTACACAGTCTGCGGTAGCAGGCCTCTGGGGTACCTATGCCCTGGGTACATGGTGTACCATATACTAGGGACTGATAAGGGTACCCCAGTATCCAATCTGGAGTGTACCTAAAGTACATACTTAGCAATTTAAGGGAGAAAGAAGATAGACTGGGGTCCTGAATAGCAGGATCCCAGTCAGACTAGTCAAAAAAACAGTGTGACATCAGCAAAAAGAGGGGGTAACCATAAGAAGCAGATACTACTTTCCTACAAAGGATGACAGTGAGACAGCGTCTTCCTAGAGGAGGCTTTAAAGTGGTTGAGATTGAAACCCCCCAGAATTCCTCCCTCAGTGACCAGAAGAGAAAACAGATCTGATGAACATAAAGGTCAATCTAATGAGAACAGTCTTAAAAACAAAATCACAAAGAGAGAGGGCACTGCAGAACAATTGTTGAAGAGTCACGGAGGAAGTAAAATCTCTAAAATTATGTATGGTGAAAGCTCAATCTGAAAAGAAACAGATGGCGGCAAGGATGGAGGATGAAGAAAGAACAGCAAGAAACAACATGTGATTGCTTGGGTACATAACTCACGTAGAGCCCAATTATAGAAATAGTTCTTGAGAACTGGATTTGAATTGTACTAAACCGAAGGCCTTGTTTTTCTCAGTAGAGCTGACACATAGTGCCCTAGTGCTGCCTCTTCATCATCTCTTCTCTCTTCCCCTGCTCCTGGGTGTCATGAGTGCCTGTCTACTATACTTCAAATACAGTTGAACCATACATAAAATGACACAGCCCAGTCTTGTATGAAAGCATGAGCACAGTACTGTCCACATACTTAGCAGTGCATAAACAGGGACACAGTGTTGTTGCACAAAAACGATCCCCGCAAGAAATAGCTTTTGTAATATCTGATGCTATTCTCAGCCTTCCTCATGTAGGGCAAGTCCTGGTATTTCTAGTTCCTGGAAGAAGTGGGGGAATGGTTGGATGTCTGGCAAAAGGTGGAGGCAGAAGAAAAAAGTTACTTACCTGTAAATGCAGTTATCCAGTATTGGTATCTTTCATAGATTCACATGCCTGAATCATTCCCCGTCGTCGTAGTGGGAGTCCCACGGTACATAAATAACAAAGTAGTAATTAATAAATAGTATATTCCATAGGCTATTATGGAGGCAACCATGTACTCTGTAGCCTATTAGTCTCCTTGTATAAAAAGGACCAAACTCAAAACACAACCAATCAGCAGCCAGCACCCTCTAGAACCTTCCCAAGAGAGGCTAAATCCCTCAGATTTTCTAGCACAAGTGTAGTTAGTACTGTATGGTAGAGGTGCCTCTCCGGGGAGGAGGGTGGGTTGCATGTGAATCTATGAAAGAGACCAATACTGGATAACTGCATTTACAGGTAAGTAACTTTTCTCTTATCCAGTATTGGGGTATCTTTCATAGATTCACATGCCTGAGGCTTACCTTTATTGAAATAGGTTCCCTAGCACTGCCTGTCCCACGGATGCTCTGAACGCTGTGAAGACTCCAGGCAGTAATACTGCATAAACATGTGAGTCGTCTTCCACGTTGCAGATCTTTTCAAGTGGCACTCCGGCAAATAGAGCAACTAATGCTGAAACTGCTCTAGTGGAGTGCGCTCTCACAGACCTTGATAATGGCTTGCCAGCCTTGTCGTGGCAAAATTGTATTGCGAATTGTGCACTTTTGGGGGAACTCATTCCTACCTGATTTCATGCGCAGTTGTTCGTAGCTCTCCGGTCCACCGCAATCGGGCAGCCGATTGACTGAGTGGAGAAAGTCTGCATACTCCTGGAACTCGCGGGCCGCCATTTGCAGCGGTTAGCGCTGTAGTGGTCGACTCACCCGGGGCAAAGTCCATCTGCGCCCGTACGCTGCCGGTTGCCAGGAGATGCTGCCCGTCCACCCACAGGTATTTCCTGCTCCTAGGATGGTCTACTCTAGAAAGAGGTTGATGCAACTTGGATGCGTATCATCCTGTGCGGGGGAGAGAAACAATCCTCTAGTGGTAGAGACCATATCAGCAGGGAATTGCCCTCACTGTGGCTGGCCATTGGTTAAAACTATGCGAACCTTGTGCAGCCGACATCCACATTCCAATATGAATCTCTCAGGTAAAGGGCAGTGTGCTGGGACAGAGAAGCAGACAGAGGGGGAGCAAGTTGTACCCTTCCAGGGGCTGTATCTTAATGTTAGATCTCTCCCAAAAACACGTGGCAGAAATATGGGACTTGTTAGATGACGCTAAACCAGACATCTGTCTTTTTACTGAGACCTGGCTGAATGATGATGCTACACCAGCATTGGCAATGGCATTCCCGGCAGAGTACTCTGTTGTCCGTCTGGACAGATCAGGAAAGAGGGGAGGAGGTCTGGCCATTGCCACGTGTCCCCATATCATATTAAGACCCTTGACACTGTATTCACCCTCAATCTAGAGCTGCTGATCTTCAGAGTGCAGCGAGCCCAAACTATTGAATGGGCAGGAGCTTTAGTGTATCATCCTCCCGGAGGTAACAAGAGAGTGTTCTGCACAGCACTACTAGATAGGCTGGCCCCATATACGCTGCAAACAGCTAAGTTCCTACTCGTAAGGGACTTTAACCATCATCTGGAGGCTCGCTCTAATGCAGAGTCTGCCTGCCTGCATACAGCGATGGAATCTCTCGATCTCTCCTCAAGAGTCGTTAGTCCTACACACATTGCGGGCCATGTATTGGACACTATCTTTACCAACATCCTGGAATCAGTAGTTGAACCTCCCCAGAGGTTAGACTGGACTGACCATTCGGTGCCAAGTTTTTCCGGGGCCCTCACAAAACTGTCCGGTCTTCTGCAACCTCGCAAAGAGATCACAGATCCTGGAAAGAGGTGCATCTTCCGCCTTTAGTCTGGCCTATACCGCCCCCCCCCTGTATTTATGAACTGCAATGACTGTGACAGTGCTTTAGAAAGGTTTGAGGCCTCTATAACAGACGTCCTCGACTCTATCGCACCACTGAAGAGGGTAAAATTCCAGGTGAGGGCAGTCCCTGCCCCTTGGTATTCAGACAGTCTTAAGAGGGGAAAAGGCCCTATGTAGGGCTAAAGAAAGGAAATGGAGGAAATCTAAATCTGAGCAAGATGATTCACTCTAGGCTCATAGAACTTACCTAAATAGCTGTAATTCATCCAGGAGAGCCTATCTAGGTTCCCGCATTATGGAAGCAAAGAACTCCTCTCTGGAGCTTTTTGCTATTCTAAAGAAGTTCACAAACCCGAGGGCGAAAAATCCGCTCCCGCCACCCACAAAGGAACTATGCGAGGACCTAGCCAGCCACTTTACTATAAGATCAACGTGATCTATCGCTCTCTCTTACTATTTGGAACAGAACAAATTATCAGATACATCCCAGTTGGGCTTCCATGCCTCTTACAGCACAGAGGCCACACTACTGGAGGTCACTGATACCTTAAGGATGTCATTGGATAGGGATACTCCAGCCATGTTAGTGCTGCTTGATCTGTCGGCAGCCTTTGACACCATCTCTCATCGTATCCTGATGAACAGGCTCCGAGAGATTGTTGTCAGAGGACTGGCCTTTAAATGGATTCAGAACTATCTGTCCGACAGAACACAATGTGTCCAGTTGGACTCCTTTGTGTCTCAAACAATTGCGGTGGATAAGGGGGTTCCACTGGGATCTATTTTGAGCCCTACCATGTTCAATGTATATGTTACCCCCTTAGCCTCAATCATCAGAAACTGTGGGTTTGAAACCATATCCTACGCTGACGACATGAGGTGATAGTTCCCATAGAGGATAACCCTGCAGTAACCAAACGAAAGTTCATTAACTGTATGACTGGTACAGCAAGCTGGATGAGGAAGAACTTTCTGCAACTTAACTCCTCCAAGACAGAGATACTGCTGTTTGGTAAAACGGAAGAACTATGGACCCCAGACTGGTGGCCACGAGAACTGGGAGAAGCACCCTCCCCAAGAGGTTGGGCCAAGAACCTAGGCATCAGAATTGATAGTAAATAATCTATGGAAGAACAGGTGAAGACCCTATCAGGCACCTGTTTCGGAACCATGCGGATGCTTAGAAAGATCTTCCCCTGGATCCCACTTAATGCCAGAAAGGCCCTCATTCAGTCGCTTTAGTTAGCCGACTGGACCATTGCGATTCTTTGCTGGTAGAAATAACGGAAGACCTGTTATCTAGATTGCAGGTTGTCCAGAATACGGCAGCCCACCTTGCCCTCAATAAACCAGCGCAATCCCCCTCCCTACCTCTCCTGCGTCAATTACATTGGCTTCCTATTAGGAAACAAGCTATCTTCAAGCTGCTATGTATGGTCTTTAAGTCTCTCCAGGGGACTGGCCCTACCTATCTGACTAAGAAAACTGAACGCTATCAACCCGTACGACAACTGAGATCCAGCAACCGCAATTTGCTCTGTTCGCGGAGAATAAGGAAGACCAAAATGGGTGGTCGTGCATTTTCTTATTTGGCCCCTAGCCACTGGAACAGGCTTCCTGAACAAATACGTGCCTGCTCCAATCTATCTCAATTTAAAAAAAATGCTCAAGACCTGGCTATTCTAAAGATCTCACTGTTTATAACGTTTCTCATTTCAGGCGCCGAGAGATCCCCTTGGGGATGATCCGTTGCGCATACAAATGAGTCTAAAGTAAAGTAAAGTATCCATCTAGCTATGGTAGCCTTAGAAACTGCCATGCCCTGGCAGTTCAGACCATAAGCAACAAATAACTGATTTGATTTGCGTATCGCCTTAGTCCTTTGTAAGTAAAATTTAAGACATTTTTATGTCTAGAGTGTGAAGCGTCTTTTCAGCAGGTGTGGACGGGTTAGGGAAGAAATGCACTTTCGGGATGAATTTAGGGTTTGTCCTACGCATGACTATATCGTCAGTGAAAACGTAAGATAGGATGAGATATTGTGAAAGCCTGTATTTCACTAACCCTTCTTGTTGATGTGAGAGCCAAAAGAAGAGCGACTTTCCAAGTTAAATATTTCAAGTCTGCCTTGTGAATGGGCTTAAATTGCTGTTTTATCAATTGAGATAATACCACGTTAAGTTGCCACTCTGGGGGTGGAGCTCTGATGGGACGGAATGTTCGAAACAGTCCTTTCGTAAATTGCTTTACGATTCTTGAGGACCACATAGACTGACACTTAGGTGATCAACAGGATCTTGATATAGCAGCCAGGTGAACTTTAACTGGTGAGTGTGCCAGACCTGATTTTGTTAAAGAGAGCAAATAAGGTAAAACTTCTTCTGGAGCAGAGAGAAAAGGATGTACTTCATTTCGCCTGCACCATAGACAAAAACGCTTCCACTTCAGTCTGTTTTATTGGTGCGGTCAGCTCTAGACTTAGCAATTATGTCTTTGCATTCTTGAGCAATGTTCAGATCTTTAAATTCGAAGAATTCAGGAGCCACGCATGAAGTTGTAGAGTAGCTGGTTCCGGGTGACACACTTGGCCTTTGTTGTTGGTCAACAGCGTTGGTGTTGGCAATAGGCCGATGGGTTGAGCTACAGACAATAGGAGAAGTTACGTGTACCACTGTTGTCAGGGCCAGTTGGGGGTTATCAGCAGAATGCAACAGTGTTCCCATTTCATCTTTGTGAGGACCCTGGGTATCAGAGGAAAGGGGGGGAAAGCGCATGCATAGATCCCTGACCAGCACATTAAAAGAGCATTCCCCCGTGAGTTTGGGAGAGGGAATCTGCTTGCGAAGAATCGACATTTGGAGTTGATCTGGGTCGCAAACAGGTCCAGTGCTGGTTTTCCCCAGATTGCAAATATTTTGTCCGGTTGTTTCTGTTACAGCTCCCACTCATGACAGCTGTCGTTCGTTCTGCTCAAAGCATCCGCCAGTGTATTCCGGAGGTCTGGAACATGCTCCGCTGTCAAGGAAACTCGGTGGAGCGTCAGCCAGTTCCATTACTGTTGGGCGTCCTGCGACAGAGATAGGGACTTTGTGCCTCCCTGTTTGTTGATATAGTACATGCTTGTGGTGTTGTCCATGCGGATCAACACTGATGATCCCTGTATTCGAGGGAGGAAAGCTTGAAGGGAGAGAAAATGGCTTTCAATTCCAACCTGTTTATGTGCATTTGGCGTTGAGCTAAGGACCACTTTCCTTGAACCTGCAGGTCCTGCAAGTGTCCTCCCCAGCTTTACATAGAGGTGTCTGTTGTTACTATGTAGTCTGGAATAACAGGGAGAAAAGATATTCCCTGGGACAGATGTGATTTCTGAGCCCAGCACTGGAAAGCTCCTTTCATCCTTTGGTTTGGATCCATTGGCATTGCAGTTTCTCTTGAAGAAGCCTCATATGTAAGTGAGCCAGCGGCCGAAGAGAGAATTCCCAGTAAAGACTTGTACAGTCTTACACAAACGCACTTTTGTTTATGGACAGTTATAGTGCAAATGCTTGCAACCGTTGGTGTCTTTCCTGGGAAAGGAAGGTTTTGTTCTGAATGGTGTTCAATCTGGTACCCAGAAATGTCCTTATCTGGTTTGGAAGGGCCGAAGATTTTTGGTAATTTATTGAGAGACCCAACTTGCGAAACAGGGTTAGACAATCGTCTGTTGCTGCTTCCACTAGACGAGCCGATGGTGCTTTCAGCAGCCAATCGTCTAGGTATGGAAATACCTGATGACCTTTGCTCCGCAAGGCTGCTGCCACCGGAGCCAGAAACTTCGTAAAAGTCTGTGGAGCCGATTTGAGGCCAAATGGAAGGACTCAGAATTGATAGTCGGTACCAGCCACTGTGAACTGTAGAAACTTTCTGTGCTTTGGCTGGATAGGGGCATGAAAGCATGCATCTTCGAGATCCAATGAAGTCATGAAGTTGCCGCTGTTGAGGCGCCGTAGGATGTCCGAAAGCGTGACCATCCTGAATGTTTGACTTTTTAAGTATTTGTTTAATTTCCTGAGGTCTAAGATAGGCCTCCACCCCCCTGACTTTTTGCGAATGAGAAAGAAGCTGGAGTATAAACCTTTCCTTCTCTGAAGAAAAGGAACTTTTTCTATTGCTCCTTTCTGAGGCATGATCTTTGACTCCTTTTTGAGTAAGTAAAGATGAAGGGGGTGCAATACCCTGGGAGGGGTATTGGGAGGTATCTGAGTAAATTCCAAAGTGTGACCATAAGAGATGAGATCTAGGACCCACTTGTCTGATGTGATGTTGCACCACTGGTGGATATGCTTGGAGATTTTCGCACCATTTGGGGGTAAAGGAAAAGCAACTGGTACCCTGTTGCAATCACTGCTTGCAACCGGAGTCGCGGCCTTGAGATCCTGGCTTTCGTTTGGAGCCTTACCTAGAGAAACCAGCCGTTGTCGGTTGGCGGTAGGATTGTTGTTGGTAACCTTGGCGATATTGCGGCTGGTAGGACTGGTAAGACTGGAAACGCTGGTAATTTCCCCTGTTTCCTGAGAAACCCCGGCCCGGGCTCCCCAAAAGGGCACCTTGCGGTACTGCAGGATACCTAGGGCTTTGGCCGTATCTGCATCCTTTTTTATTGCGGTCAGCGCTTCATCAATATGACTGCCAAATACGCTGTCACCATCATAGGACACATCCAAAATTTTGGACTGCACTTCTGGGCAGAAACTTGTTGCTCTTAACCACCCATGCCGCCTAAGAACGGCAGCACCGGCTAACTGCCGGAAGCTGGTAGTGGCAATGTCCATTGCAATGTCTATTATTTCTGATGCTGCTCTTTCTCCTTCCACAAGGATCCTACCGAACCCAACCTTGTTCTCATCCGGGACAATGTCATTCATTGTCCCCACATCGGACCACATTTGCCTATCGTATCTTCCCAAATATGGCCAAAGCTTTAGCAGCCCTGACTGAGATTGCTGCCATTGAGGAAAAACGTTTCCCGATGGAATCGAGACGTCGACCATCTTTGTCCAGTGGAGATGTGATAGGAGTAGACTGATTCTTCGATCGTCTCTGGGCTGCTTGGGAGATTACAGAGTCAGGTTTGGGATGACCCGTAAGGCACGCAGGATAGTCCTCTGGAGGTCTACATTTTTTGTCAAGTTTCGATAGCACGGGAACCACCGAAGCTGACGTCTTCATTACTTTGACCCCCTCTTGCCAAATGTGATCAATTTTAGGTATTGACCTGACTGTCTTCCTAGATTTCTCCTTAAAATCGTACAAAAAAAGTCTGACTGTTGTACAATTGTTGGCAAGTGGAATCTTTTAGTGGCTTTGTCCATGATATTGTGGAAACCTCCAATATCCTCTGGAGGCGAGTCTGAAGGATGGTGAGGTGGTGGGGATGGTGTTGGTGCTATGTAATCATCCCACTCATCTGCAATTGGAGGAGGATCATGGATTTCTCCTTCCTCAGGCTCTTCTTTCGAGGTGGTAGGATTCTCTCTGGGAGGTAGAGGAATTGTGGATGTGGCGTGAAACCAGGAGTGGCAGGAGGTGGTGGTAGTGGTGTCTGAGGAGCTACCAGCCGCGGCAGAGGTACTATAACATTTTCCTCCTGAGGAGGAAACCTCTTTTTGTAATCCTGTAACATATTTAAAGGTCCAGTATTAATGATGGAGAAAATTGAGCAGGTTGTCGTCTGGGCTGTTCGAAGTATTTGTACTGCTGATGCTGAACATGAGGGGCTGGATAATGCTGATAATACTGCTCCTGATCCTCATAGTCATCGTCCTGTTCTAGGTAATTGACGTTCAGTTCAGAAGGGCTATGGGTCATTCCAAATTGGCCTTCATCTTCATCAGTATCCTCCACATCCATGGCTGGGATGTAGCGGTGAAATCTCAGGAGTCCTAAACTCCATCTGTGCTGTTTGCAGGATCGGAGTTGAAAGACCTGCATACAAACTTGTGGTTTTAGTTGCCGGTGTCGTCATTGACCATGAAATTTTCGTCATCGACGGTGACTTCGTCGACGGTAGTATAGTCTAAGACGATGGTAGTGTCACAGTCGGCGGGATTGCCGCCGATGAAACAGCTGCCGTCGATGATGGATTTGTCGTCGTCGACTATGTCATCATCGACAGGGTCATCGACGATGTCTTCGTTGACAATGAATTCTTCGTCCTCGGTGGTTTCGTCGACAGTGGAGTCGTCGGCGATAGAGGCAACGTCGACGGTATTGAACCCTTGATACTCGCCGTCCATGTGGTTAAAGCCGTCGACGGTCTCGACAACGACCATCACTGTAGTCGTCGCTGAAGAAGTTATCGGCGTCGGCGGTGAACTGGACGCCGAAGAGGATTTTTGACAGACTTTTCCTCTGGAATGGCTTGAGGACTCTGATTTTCTTTTTGAAGCTCCTGAAGACTGCGGGGATCCAATCTCTGAGGAGACCTTAAGCAGTTTCTCCTGCTTAAGAGATTCCTTGGTCAGATGAGAGACTTTAGCGTGTTTGTTTCTCTCTTCAGGCTGACCCTTAGGCGACCTGTACCTCTTGTGTGACTTGGAGGACATGTGGCTATCAACATCATATGATGCACTATGCTTCTCTTTAAGCCACAATAAAAGTCTTCCTTCTCTGTCTCTCAAGGTTTTGGTTGAGAAAGTGCAGCATATCTTACATTGTTTTGTCTCATGATTGGGATAGAGACAATAAATGCACTTTTTGTGGGGATCATCAACATGCACCCTCTTCTTGAACAGGATTTACAAGCTCTAAATAGTCCTTTTTTATCAGACATTATTCCCAAACGTTAAGATGTAAACTTATCTAAAAACAAGCTGAAGAACTGAGCAAAGCTCAGGGAGACTCTCTTGCACAACTAAGTGCGGTGAAAATCTGAGGGATTTAGCCTCTCTTGGGAAGGTTCTAGAGGGTGCTAGCTGCTGAGTGGTTGTGTTTTGTTCTTTTTATACAAGGAGACTAATAGGCTATAGAGTACATGGTTGCCACCATAATAGCCTATGGAATATACTATTTATTATTTACTACTTTGTTATTTATGTACCGTGGGACTCCCACTACAATGACGGGGAATGATTCAGGCATGTGAATCTATGAAAGATACCCCAATACTGGATGGAGGAGATGGACTTCTAGTGACATTGATGACTTTGCTGGTGAAAAGAGTACTGAACAGATTAAAGTTGCGAAAGTGGCAGACTTGGTTGCACAGAGGACAGCTCACAGACTGAGGCATGGAAAGAGCAGCTGACCTTAGACAAACAGCACCACTGATTTGCATGTCACCAATCAAACTTGGTGAGGATAGCTTCTGAGGCTGAAAGCAGCACACCATGCTTGCATATTGCTCTTTTCTGATCCAACCACTCCTATTATCCTCTTCTGAAAGATGTAGTACTTAAAATAGTACTCATATTATTAACAATAATGAAGATAATAAGAAATATTCGTTTGCACCTCAATGTAATAAAAAAACAATTCTTCACATTTAACTACATCATTTATGTTTGAGCACTAACTACTGGTATAATCTGCAACTGTTTCTTGTCCACAGTAGCGGGTAGAGAAGCAACATCTACATGACACTTCTCTCTGCTGGAAACTTTGTCCATGCCCCTATGTTCTCGTTATAATGAGTTTAATCGAACATACATTTACTTTTCTGGGTTGATTTAAAAGATTCAATAGATTACTATTTTTTTTTAATTAGCGATCACAATAGAAGTGTATTTAGTCATGGTTATTATACCTTCAAAACTGTTTTGCAACATATATTTTCTTATAAATATGGACATAATGCGAATAGTTCCAACCATGATTTAACATTCTTAGAAATATCTTATGCATAGTAATACTTTCCTTCTGATTTCCAACTATGCAAGGTAGCTGTGCTAAACGGAGTTTCCTGTGCTGCTTTAGCAATAGTTCTTCTTTAAAAAACTGGTATGTAGAACTTTTTCAGTGACTGGACAACTAATTGTGTAAGTATTGCTGCCAACATTCAGTTTTTAAGCCACACTGCCAATAGAGGTGCCGACAAGAGATTCTTACACTCTGTCAAACATTTTTCTCATTAATACCACACTTAGAATACAAGGGAGAAAAAACTAGAAACATATCACTCCCTATCTGAATCCAACAACTCACTAAGGATACGTTCTGCTGGTGATGGGGTTAAAGTGAGGCATGACAGGATCCCGGTTTCACAGTATACTCGTCTGTGGACTGTGTTTAGTGAGTCGAAGTGGCTGAGGGGTACCTTGTGGCTACAGAGAGTATAAGTCTGTCTCCTCCCACAGATGGGAGATGGCAGATTAATGACCCACATCTTGGGTGCCTACTTTTGAAACGGCCAGTTATAGCCATCTTATTATATTACAACTGAGTGTGGTATACATTCTTACAGAGTGACTTGTATCTAGATTTAGTCCTGAGGAATGCCTAAGAACTCCGTTTGGAGTCTAAGAAAGGCAGAAACATGTTGACCTCTGAGGAAGTATATTTGTTTTGAACCCCCAGTCCTCTGTTTTTTAATCGTATCCAAGGACACTACTGAATACAATTATTTGAGCCCTTGAGATAGTTTTAACTTTTCATGCACTTTTCACTGCACTCTGTCCCTCACTCATCAGGTTCACTTTGTGTTATCCCTTTGCCTTAAAACACCTCAGCTCCTCCCCACAAAACCACTGTAGGTGGGTAATTGTAGCCCACATCTGGGAGCATTTGGCCCTGATGTGCGGAGGGAGCCTAATGATGAAGCATGTCAACCTTAGGTGAGTGAGGGTTCTCGTCCGTTAAGAAGATTTCTTTCCCGCATGCACATCACTTAAACCCCATCACTAGCAGAACGTATCCTTAGTATTCTCATCCCACATATCAAGATTCCTGTGTCAGGGAGATGGTTAAAGGAAGAAATGTAAAAAGAGATATGAATTTTCTCTAAAACATGACCAGATAAACTTACTCCATCGCAGACAAATCCATGTCCACTTCTTCTCCATTCATCAGTGGAATCTTTTTCTTCTTATTCCTGAATTGAAAGAAAAAAATAATACATTTCCTCAATCTGTTTTTTAGGACATTTTTGTTGTGTCCCAATGCACAAGCACTTATCCTGAAGGAAACTGATAAACTTTGATATACCTAAAGTTTAGTAAAACAAGATAATTTTTTTCTAAATTTTATAGACATTTTGTAAAGTACAAAGAAACCGTGCAGTTTAATTTTGTGAAGACAATGGGAGAAATACATAGCAATTCTTCCTCACTGGGCTGGTTTCCAGCAAAACTTAATAATCCATCATGTGTCAGATTATTCAGTAAGGGCAACATCCCTTCATCGCAGAATATGTTCATGTTTCACAGCAAATAAAATGTGCACATTGAGCATCTGAAGAGACACCACATAAAATACAAACTTCACAAGGTGTCGCATGACCATACTTTAGTCCCAGTTAATCTTTTATGCATGATCATTCAAGTTTTAGACAACTTGCTAACCCCTAGTCTGATAACCCCACTCGAGTCTGTTGTGATGCGAGTTCAGAAGGTTTATCATAATGTTTTTCAGCTAACTACAGGAGTATTTCAGTCCAAGTATTTATGTGATTAATTACCCATTTTTATTTTTATTGAACTTCTAAAGTCCATCTCTGCATCGGTCTACTTTAGTAACTTCCCTTCTCCAGTGCCCAACTTGTGGTACAGGGTCAGATCTCCATGTCATGGTAAGTGCCCTAGCTAAGTCTAAGAATCTGCACTTGTGCTTGTTTTACTTTGTTCGTGGTTGTACACCCAGGAGGCTGCATTTATGGTTGCTAACAATTGAGTTGCTCTGTTGTGAGTACTACCTTTGACCTATGCTGACGTATGGCTATGCAGCATCAGAACATGTATGTGCATAAGATCTTCCTTGGCGGTGTGGCATCTAGGGCATTCTTCAGGATTCCACTGATATTTTGTGTAAGCTGTTAGCTCCTAAATATGTGTGGTGTAATATAATGTGTTGCATTAGTCTGAATCCTGTTTCTTTACAATGAATACACAAAACTTGAAAAACTATTAAGAAGAATCAATTAAATATTCTTAGATTTTGTTACTGTAAGGCAACCATGGATAATTACAAGTGGCACCTAGCAAGGTTCAGAAAAGGGTAGCTGGAGACGCACGAAACTGGGTGGGTGTGATATAAACGTCAGAGGGGTGGAATCTGACAATCCATGGTGGTCTGCTTAGGAGCAGAGGTCATTTATCTGTCAGGTTGCAGAGCTCCACTCATTCTTAGCCCCTCACTTCAAATTTCATGCTTACTTTAACAGTATTGTATGTGTTCACCCTGTGCAACACTGCACAGATGTAGGCAGTTATAGAACATTGGAATAGCATCATCTGGGAACCTTCTTTTAGGTATTTAGTTGAGTCTTCAAAAATGTGGTAAAGTTTTCAGCCTGTATATGCCATTATCCCGGAGTTACTGCTCCTTATAGTATGCGATACCAATGGTCATGTCCACTTCCATTAATGAGAGAACATGCCTGCAGAGCAGGCATGACTGCGTAGGGTGAAAGATTAATCAAAGACCATGGCTTGAGCTAGAGGTTAGGTTGCATGGGGCCTACTCTACTACAACTCCACTTTTATGCTTTCTTTCTTAGCTAGGTCGAGGAGTAACCCATCGATGCGCATCATGTACACAACAGTGCACTTACAAAATTGTTTAATTAAGAATAATGATGACTGGAGCATACAAATTGGCTGCAATACGTATGGGTTTCAGTGCTGTTCCCCACTTTCTGAGCAGAGTGAAAGAGCCTTGAGCACAGGGGACTACACCAATGAAATTAGCGGGACATATGCAGTAATGCTCAGAGTGATTTTGAAACAGATCCCTCAAAACACGCTGGTGACTTTCCTTTTCATCGCTACCTTTGCTGCGGAGGGTGTGCCATCACACACTGCCAGACAAAGTGAGCCGTGGTGAGCCGGTTGCCTTCATGGACTGTGAATCTTCTCCAGAAATATATGCATGTTTGCAGCTGTGACTGCACGGTTTCAGCAATGCTGTCCCACCAACGCTGATGAGAGCTCTATCTTTGTTCTGGCTGTATGACCCTTACTCTCTTGGTCTCCAAGACTAAGTGAGGATGAGTGAGAAGCTAACTCTGTTCGTACCCGTGAATGTGACAGTTGAGAGAAGGCATAGGCGAAAGGCTAATCCCTGAGCTTCGAAGCAGATAAGCCAACAGAAAAGGTTATTTATCTTTGGTGATGATAATTCTGGGTGGATTTGTAATCGCCCAGCAGATTTCTTCTCAATCTGCCTTGCTAAAAATGGTAGAGGTATAGGAAATCAGAGGAGATCTTGACAGTGGAGGTCAAACCGCCTTGATCTTATTGGATCTCTCAATGGCTTTTGATACGGTTCACCACAGTATCTTTCTGGAATGGCTTGAGTCCATAGGAGTGCAGGGGTCAGCACTCAATTTACTGCATTCCTTCCTTTTAGATGAGATGCAATACGTAGAACTAGATTCCTTAACTTTCAATTCCTTTTCTGTACCTTGTGGAGTTCCATAATCGTCTTCTATCAGTCCAACTTTGTTCAACATTTTTGTCACTAAGCTGTCCCCCATAATCAGATCCTTCAGATTCACACTGACGTCCTATGCGGACGATACGCAAATTGTTCTTTCCATCTCCAATGAGGACACACATATTAACAACCGCTTGCATGATTGCATGCTAGTGGTCAGTGCCTAGATGGGCCAGAACTGGTCAAAACTAAACTCAAACAAAACAGAGGTTGTCCTATTTGGCAACAATCCCTCCTTCTGTTCTCCCTCCTGGTAGCCTGCCTGCAGACCTGGGCTACCTCCCTACTCTAGCCACAAAAGTAAGAAATGTAGTTATCATGGACCATATACTTACCTTTAGAGACCAGTTAAGTTGGTTACCTCCTCAACATTCCTTATTTTACGAATGTTAAGAAAAATCCTGCATTTCATACTGCTAGATGCCCAGGAATCCGTAGTGTCCATGCTCATTCTGTCCAGACTAGAATACTGTAACAGTCTGTACTTGAACATGAAGCAGCAACATCTTCATAGGCTTCAGGTCCTCCAGAATGCGACTGCCAGACTTCTTTCCGGAACCCCTAAATTCAGTCCCATTAAACCTGTGATCGTGGACCTTCATTGGCTCCCTGTCATAAAGAGAATTAAATACAAAGCACTCTGTATAGCCTTTAAGGCTTCCCAAAATTCTAATCCTGCCTTCTTCACACAAAAGATGGCCTGGTATCTTCCCAGTAGAACTCTTCGATCCTCCAGTGCAGAGCTCCTGAGAGTCCCTGAATTAAAAAAAGGCAACTCGGGAGGCCGAAGTTTCATTCTGGGCGCTGTCAAGATTTGGAATAATTTGCCCCTTTTCATCCGTTCCTCCCCTAGTCTTCCTGCCTTTTAAGAAGGCCTTGAAGACTTGGCTTCTTTCCCATTAGTCTGCCCAGCTCTGGGATTAATTTGGGTAGCTGCGCGCTTCACAAAAACCGAAGACCATTAACAATATAGCACAATATGTTTGCATACCTAGGGATATTATTAATCACATCACTAACAGGCGCCAGAGGAGGACAGTGGGGCATCAGTACAAGAGTACATCATTATTGAGGGGAACTTTTCGTTCTGATGGATTTCTTATCTTATGAAAGAGCCCCAAAGCAATAACTTTAGGAAAGTGGTATTAAGTAGTGCTGATTATCCACAGACATCATGCAACATAGCCTGGTCATGGTACCCATCACTGGGTGTTTGAGCTGTGAGGCACTAGTGACTGGCAAAAGTATGCATGGATGACCATGTGGCAACTGAGATACTTCTAGTTAGGGCCAAAGAAGCAGCCTTGACCCTAAAGGAATGGGCTCAAATACCCACCAGAGGAGTTTTCTTGGCTATGACACAGAAGTTCTTAGTACAAAGGTTAACTAAACATGAAATAGTGTGGTTGGTCATCGCCCCCACCCCCCCCCCCCCCACCCCCTTTGACGCCAGCAAAGCTGACAAAGTGTTGAAATAAACTCTGTGTAGAGGTTTGCAGTTGAAGTTGATATAAAAAGACACTGTACAACATGGGGTCCAGTTATGCCACTGTTCTAAATCCTTGGTTGGATGCAGAGGAGGTAAGCAAGATGGAAAGGTAACTGACTGATGCATATCAAATGCAGATACCATCTTAAGGAAGAAGGATAGGGAGGAGAGAAGGATCAACTCATCTGAGTGGAAAAGTATGAAAGGTGGCTGAATTGAGAGGACCTCAAGTTCTCTGACCATATGAGCTGAAGTAATTACCATCAGCAATACTATGTTCAATGTGAAAAGCCGAACTGGGCTAATGTGATCAGCTCAAATGAGTATGCCATGAAGAAAATAAAGCTAAGAGTGATATAACACTAAAGAAAAATAAATGGAGTGAGACGAAACACAAAATAAACCTTTCAGAAAACCCACCAGTAGTGGCGATTTAAGCAGGGATGGTTGGTCAGGGAGACATAATGAAGGCAGACAGGGTATTCAAATAGCACTTCATTGCAGTAACTGCCAGACCAGGCCAATCAAGAGACAGTGCAAATCCCAGGACAATGGACAGGCAGGATTTAAAAGGGACTTTCCCAGTGGGACAAAATCCACCATTTCGAGACCTGGGTCAAAGAGGGGTGGGAAAATGTGATGATGCCAACACACTCACTGTTGGCACCTAATATACTCCGGTCTCATCATTTCCAGGGACAGAATCCCAGATGAGGTCACATGGGCCCACCTAGAGGCTCATGGGTAATAATGATATTGCTGGGGAAACTTTCCTGGGCCAGATGAAAGCCTGGAAGGATAATTCCTATGGTGAGGAATCTTCTATAAAGATGTATTCATCAGAAGGCACCATAACTTGAAACACAACAAAGGCAAGACACTGTTGTGTTACTTTGAAAGATTGGGAGCTGTTCAGTGGCATTGTAATTGTTCCAAGCCCATACACATATACGAGTATTGAATGTTTAGCATCCTCTCTAGGTAAGGTTACAACATCTAGATTAGAGTTAAGTTCTGGCAGAGACACTCACAAATATCTCACTTTGATAATGGCATCACTGTAATGAAGGAAGCTTTGCTCTTCTGTGATCACAGCACTTTGTAAACACCCAGTCATGAGTTTAGCATAGTTTGCAGCATGGTAACAGCTCTTAATCTGCAGCTTTAAAACCACAAACAACTATCTACAAAGTAAACACTGCATTAGATGCCAACCGATTTCTCTTTGTTGGCACTAGCAGGCCCATTCCAAGCCTGGATGAGTAATCAACTTATAAAACCGCTAGGCCGGAAACACTGTCCTGCATGGTTACATTATTATTAAAGGTAGTTTTACTTCCTGATACTAAGTATCCGAATGAGTAATATGAAAAAACGTACTTAACTTTAACTACAGGTCTCTAGCACTGGTTTCTTTCATAGATTCACATGTGTAAATCATTTGCATTAACAGTAAGGTCAAATATCTGTAGCAAAACTGTGAAAGAAAGGCACCCCCTAATTGCTTTCAGGTCCAAGAGGAGGGGGAACAAAAAAGTTAGCAAAGAAAACCTCTAATCTGACCTATATTTCTTTAAATGTGGCAATAAAAGGCTAAAAAATGCCACAAACCCAACATAAATATTAACCAAAAGAATCGATCACAGAAATAATTTTGTTGTATATTTTATTAAACTTCTAAGATATTTTCTTTAGACACATAAAATATTTTTGTTATTTTTGCTTTATACACATGATTTAAAAAGGTTCATTTGTCATTGTCTGTACATATATTTGCTCAAGAATTGTGTATAATACAGTATAAATCCTTAAAATAGACAAACACATAACCCCACAAAAAACCATCAACAATTCATTCTTACCACTCAAACCTGCTCAATCAACCTACATTCATACATAAAAAAAGAGAGATTCAGCCATATGAGGGATCCAATAGGAATCTACTGGGGACAGATCCTGTGATTGTTGGTGATAATAAATCACATCCATCAAACACTTCCTCATATGCATCTTCCCCATTGGGAGCTGATTTGTTTGCCCATGGCAGTTTTTGTTATATCAGCCAATAATACTGTGAACATATGCGGAACGTAATTACTGGTTTTGTTTGGTCAAAGATAACCCCTGGCTTCTCTATTTGAGACTAATTTTTATATCTACCTTGGTCCTGAGGAAGGTGGTGTTGCCACTGAAACACGCGTAGACCAACAATGTTGCTATTGCCCAGGATGAAACAGATGATTTCAGAGGGCGAGAAGTTTTAAAATGGCAAAAGATAAAAGCAGTGACTATTCATCTAGGTATCCTGTGTGTGGAGATGTGTTTCCCCTCCAGTGGGAGGTCAGAGGCCGCAAACAATGAAGCACATCTTCTAAATGTTGTTGTTTGATCCAGAGACAATGGACAGGCAGGATTTAAAAGGGACTTTCCCAGTGGGACAAAATCCACCATTTCGAGACCTGGATCAAAGAGGGGTGGGAAAATGTGATGATGCCAACACACTCACTGTTGGCACCTAATATACTCCGGTCTCATCATTTCCAGGGACAGAATCCCAGATGAGGTCACATGGGCCCACCTAGAGGCACATGGGTAATAGTGATATTGCTGGGGAAAGTTTCCTGGACCAGATGAAAGCCTGCAAGGATAATTCATATGGTGAGGAATCTTCTATAAAGATGTATTCATCAGAAGGCACCATAACTTGAAACACAACAAAGGCAAGACACCGTTGTGTTACTTTGAAAGATTGGGAGCTGTTCAGTGGCATTGTAATTGTTCCAAGCCCATACACATATACGAGGATTGAATGTTTAGCATCCTCTCTAGGTAAGGTTACAACATCTAGATTAGAGTTAAATTCTGGCAGAGACACTTACAAATATCTCACTTTGATAATGGCATCACTGTAATGAAGGAAGCTTTGCTCTCCTGTGATCACAGCACTTTGTAAACACCCAGTCATGAGTTCAGCATAGTTTGCAGCATGGTAACAGCTCTTAATCTGCAGCTTTAAAACCACAAACAACTATCTACAAAGTAAACACTGCATTAGATGCCAACCGATTTCTCTTTGTTGGCACTAGCAGGCCCATTCCAAGCCTGGATGAGTAATCAACTTATAAAACCGCTAGGCTGGAAACACTGTCCTGCATGGTTACATTATTATTAAAGGTAGTTTTACTTCCTGATACTGAGTATCCGAATCAGTAATATGAAAAAACGTACTTAACTTTAACTACAGGTCTCTAGCACTGGTTTCTTTCATAGATTCACATGTGTAAATTATTTGCATTAACAGTAAGGTCAAATATCTGTAGCAAAACTGTGAAAGAAAGGCACCCCCTAATTGCTTTCAGGTCCAAGAGGAGGGGGAACAAAAAAGTTAGCAAAGAAAACCTCTAATCTGACCTATATTTCTTTAAATGTGGCAATAAAAGGCTAAAAAATGCCACAAACCCAACATAAATATTAACCAAAAGAATCGATCACAGAAATAATTTTGTTTTATATTTTATTAAACTTCTAAGATATTTTCTTTAGACACAAAAAATATTTTTTTGTTATTTTTGCTTTATACACATGATTTAAAAGGTTCATTTGTCATTGTCTGTACATATATTTGCTCAAGAATTGTGTATAATACAGTATAAATCCTTAAAATAGACAAACACATAACCCCACAAAAAACCATCAACAATTCATTCTTACCACTCAAACCTGCTCAATCAACCTACATTCATACATAAAAAAAGAGAGATTCAGCCATATGAGGGATCCAATAGGAATCTACTGGGGACAGATCCTGTGATTGTTGGTGATAATAAATCACATCCATCAAACACTTCTGATGAGTCTGTCTCTCATTGACCACTCCTCATATGCATCTTCCCCATTGGGAGCTGATTTGTTTGCCCATGGCAGTTTGTGTTATATCAGCCAATAATACTGTGAACATATGCGGAACGTAATTACTGGTTTTGTTTGGTCAAAGATAACCCCTGGCTTCTCTATTTGAGACTAATTTTTATATCTACCTTGGTCCTGAGGAAGGTGGTGTTGCCACTGAAACGCGCGTAGACCAACAATGTTGCTATTGCCCAGGATGAAACAGATGATTTCAGAGGGCGAGAAGTTTTAAAATGGCAAAAGATAAAAGCAGTGACTATTCATCTAGGTATCCTCAGTGTTGAGATGTGTTTCCCCTCCAGTGGGAGGTCAGAGGCCGCAAACAATGAAGCACATCTTCTAAATGTTGTTGTTTGATCCAGAGAAAGCTTCAAGCATCGGTGAATATCTACTGTGCGACTAGTACTTTAAGCCACAACTGTAGGATTCTCGAAATAAGATTTAAATGACACCGGTTCATTTAAATATAAACTTAAAGTTAGCTCACAAAATAACGGTCTTTTGTTGAAAAGGTAGGCATGGCTCTTTCAAAGTAAATGCCTTGCTGTCAGTTCTCCCCCTACTGCTCGCTCTCTACATGGAACCTATGGCTCAAAGAGTTCGAGATAACCCTCTTATATCTGGTGTCCACTTTGGAGGGGAGAGACATACCATCAGTCTCTACGCAGATAACGTCTACCGGCTTGCCTAGCTGAACTGGAGTAGTTCGCTCGGCTAACGGGCATCAAAGTAAACATACACAAGTCTCAAGCTCTCAGTCTCTCACTTCAAACCCCTACGCTGCTCGAGCTACAGTGTACCTACCCAATACCATGAGCCTCTACATCAGTACCCCTTCCCTATCCAACACCCATAGGACGGTATCCCTTAATTATAAAAAGCTGCTTAAGCAGATACAGTCGGACCTATGTTGATGGAGTCCAAGTAGTCTCTCTTGGCTAGGCCGTATAGCAGCAGTGAAGATTACTATATTGCAGAAGATATGATTTCTCTTTCAGGTGCTCCCAGTACAGCCTCCACAGCGATACTTCCTACTCTCCAACAGGAGATCAACTGCTTTGTATGGGCAGACAAGCAGCCCTGGAAGAATAGGGATCTCAGTTACAAAACGCCAGGTGAGGGAGGATTGGACATGCCGAACTCTGGCACTACCAAGCCACATAACTTATGACTCTTTTGGAGTGGTCCTGCTCTGAATCCGAAAATCACTGGCTTTCCATGAACAGAGCGGTTGCGGGGCAGTCCCTATGGAGGATCCCCTTCCTCCAAAAATAGCCAACCCTGAAAAGCTTGTACCCCCCTCCCCCCCCCCCCCCCCGTTACTAGGCCCCCCCCTTGCTGCGTAGGACAGAGTGGCCGTTCTGGGTGGATTCACGTCCTTTACCTCACCCTTGACACCTATTGTAGGCGGGGTTGGGAGTGTTAGGCGGTTTTACAGGTTTGATAACGAAGGTCTAAGACCATGCATTTCCTTGTATCGCTCTGAACCAGAAAGTAAATGCCTGGGTTTCATTAACTCATCTGCCTGATGTTAGGGATAGTAAAATAGCTATTTTCAATTTAATGTCTGATCTACGTATCAGTTTAAAGGATGGTGCCACTTGCTGTCCAAGAACAATGTTCAGGTACTTAACTGGTAGTGAGCATCAAATAGGCAGAAATGCTCTTGAAAGTCCTTTAATGAATAATCGGATATTCTACTGGCTAGTAGGAAAGCGGAACCCGATAAAACATCAAAATAGTGATTATAGCTCCCAAATTAACTTTGACGGTCAAGTGTTTTACAACAGACTTCGCTATCTGGAATAGGTACGAAAGAGGGTCGCTGATGTGGTTCTCCAGTTATAGGATGCACACCTAAGGAGTAGCACGTGATGCAGAACCTCTTCCACTTAGCCTGGTAAGCTCTAATTGTTGATGGTGTTCCATCTTGCTGTAGTATAGTTCAAGAAGCTGAAGAGATATATCTAGCACAGAGAATTCCAAGTAAGCATGAATCATGTAGTTTGATTAAGAGAGTCCATATTCGGGCACACGGATGAGGGAAGGTTAAGAGGCCAATATGTGCAAAGTAATGACCTGCTGACGTATGTAACTTCCAGCACATCTGTGAATTGTTGCTCTACCTGAAGCGGGGGCTGTGTTAGACATGATTCCTTGATATCAATTGTATTTCTGGATGGATTGACCTGTTTATCTAATAAAAAGAATGCTTAATTTTTTTTTTTTTTTTTAAAAGACCCCATATTTTGAGCAATAATATAGCATTTCTCTCTGGATAGGATCTTAATAATTGCCCAAGTAGAAGCAATGGGTTTCTGACAAATGGAGAACGATTGATGAACCAAAACTGACAAGGCCATGCCCGAGCCATGAGAATCACATTGCACGGTTCCGTCAAATTTTTCCAAGTACTCGTGAGGGGGATGAGGTGAAAATGTGGATGCAAAGATTTTCAGCTAGGACATCAAAAATGCATCTCTCCTTAATCCTGGTTGCTACCGCCTGTGTGCAAAGACCCAGCATTTCTTGTTCTGTGCCACTGCAAATGCATCCAGTGCAATACGGCCCCAGTTTTAAAAGATCAACTCAACCAGATCTTGATACAACTCCTACCTGAGACTAAAGTCTGACTTTCTATTGAGAGCATGCACCCATAAATTCCCCCCAGTGCTCTACTGCCGGCAAAATACCATGAATGTCAGCCTAACTTCAAAGATGTTGTGACACCTCTGAAAGTCCCTCACGAGTAAAGATTACAGTACTCATCAGACTGCCTTAAACTCCAGAGCATTTATGTGAAGTTGCATTTCTGTCTCCAACCAATTGCCTCGGGCTCCCAGGTTCTGCAAGTGAGAGACCCATTCATATAGAGGTACATTTAGTGGCTGCTTCTGGATGGAAATATACACCCACTGTTATGTTGGATGATATATTTCCCTTTGTGTGATATAGAATAATATTTTTTTCAATTCCAGCGTTGTCCTGATTCTGGATGTGACCTGAAAGATCCAGATACCTAAAGGCGCTGAGCATCCAATTCTTCTTCCAAAGGTTGTACTTTGAGATTGCAGTGAAGAATCAACCAAATGCACAAGCACAATATTCCTAGCAGTGATTGGAAAGTCCTAACCGTCACTGTTCCATTAAATTTGTGAAGCTCGAAACTATAATTGTTCGTGTGACAGGAATGCTTTTTTCACAGATGCCGGCAGTATCATCCCTGGAAACGGAATGCAGTACAAAGATTATAGGCGAGACTTGAGTATGTTTGGCGAAAGAACCATCTTTATCTTATAAAAGATTCTTTGCACCAACTTAAAACCGAAAACCATAATCTTGAACTGTACTGGCCATCTGTCTACTATGAACAGCAGATATCTGCTGCAATTGGGGACTATTTGAAAGTGGAAATATGATTTCTGTAAAGCCAGTAATGTTATGTGTTCGTCATTCTGACACAACTAGAGTGCCTCCTGCAATTATTACCATCCTCAAAGTTTGTTTTCTCTGGTACCTGTGGAACTGACTAAGATTCAAAGTGGTTTGTCACACTCCCGACTTACTTTGCTGGGATTTGGGAAGTGGCTTATACCCTCCCTCTCTCACTTAGCAATCATAGAATCAATCAGCACTTCCATTAGTCACAGATGTTGCTGGGTAGTCTTTCTAAGTGGGGGGTTAATTATCTTTGTACAAATTGGGCAGTATACCTATAAGGGACCATTTCTAAAAAACATTAGTTCATGGTAATATCTGCCTTCTGACAAAGGAAAGTGGAGATTCTTCCTTCCAATGGGCTTGATGAGGCAGAAATAATCTTGGAAGTAGCTGGGGTCAACAGCATGCCAATGGTAGAGCAATTATTGGATTGGCCTCCACCGTTCCTACAAGAATGCCGTTAACCATAGGAAGAAGACACTGAACATAGCTGGAATCGATAATACGATTGACAAAAATGGGCTGTACATTACAGTTGTTACATTTGTGGTTGGTAGCCTTCTCTGAAAGATTACATACCTCTGCCTGTTGCTCCACGAAAAGGAACAGGTCTCCTGTATTGCAATGTTACGAGGGCTCAAGCCATATCTGTGCCCAATTTTACTGCCTGCACAGCGTCATCCACATGACACCCAAAAAAGATGCTCTCCATCAAAGGTCATATTAAATATGCAGAGTTGCACCTCAGGGTGGAAAGATGTTCAGCGTAATTAACCTGGCATCTATCTGTACTTGCTGTTACCATCAATTTGACAAAATCCATTGGATGCTACACCCATCACAACAATAAACATCAACTCTCATGCATTCTCTCCATGTAAAATGGCTCTTGGTTTTCTATTTCAGGCAGAAAATCTAAACAGGTTGCCATGTGTGTTTACCTCTGCCTATATTGGCCGACAATGGCAATAATGTTAGCAGCTTTGATTGAGGTAACCACCAGGGCAGACTCTCCTTTGACAAAACTGTTAATTTTCCCACCCTCCATGCGAGGAGGGCCAGAGCACAGAGATTTAGAATCCCAAAATCGAAGTTGAGCTGCTGATTTGAACACGTTCTTGGCAAAATAAGTTAAGAGGAATTGCCTTATTAGATTGTTTTCTTTAAGATATCAAGGAAGTTTTTAGACAATCTGTTTACTTTACAGTCCTTAGTAGCTCAAATCTTTTCAAAGCCCTCTACCGAAAAGTGAATTCAAGCAATACCATCTCTGTGGCGAGTCTACAGGTGGGGGTGGCTTTGAGGTTGTTGGTGCATTGTAATCCTCTCACTAATCAGATTGTTGTAAGTAGAATCTCAAAATGCTCTCCTTTCTCTTCATCATCAGCCTAATCCATGCCCAAAACAGGTAGTGGCTATGATATTTAACTATTTTCTAGGACAGTGGTACAGCTGGAACTGTGGGTTGGGGCACAGGTTTGGAAATTGGCAAGCTTAATATGACAGGGTGACACAGAAATTCTCAATCAACAGTGGATTTTGGGGTCACAATTCCTGAAGGAGAAATCCCAAAAGCATTTAGCAGTCCTAAAAAAGGATATATTGGTATCTACACAGTTGTTAAGGGGCAGGCAAGAGGTCACAGTATATACAGGAACGAGGTGCATTCTACTAACTTCTGCCCTGTTTACTAGAATTACGATTTATGAAAAAGCGCTGAGTAATTAACCATTAGGTTATGCTGGAGACAGGTAGAGTCAAACACCTGACCAGAGTTTGCAGCCTCAAGTGTACTGTAGCTGGATGCTCACAGGTAATGGGACTTCAAGGATGCCATGACTCCTTGAACTCCAAAAAGAAAGGCAATAACATTCCCTTCATAGTGGAAAGAGCCAAACGACCCAATGAGGGAGCGCGTGCTCACTACACCACTGGATTCAAGCTAGCCTGGCTGATGAAGGGTGATGCCCTGTAACCAGTCTCAGGATGCTTGTTTCCGGTCCAGGGAGGACCTGGCTTGGAAGTTCAGGCTGGACTGTTCCCACAAGGAACAGGGTCAAGACTGATTTGCATATGACTGGGTCCAAACTGGGGTGGGGTGGTGAGCAAAAGAATGATTGATTAAACGCAGATCCTTGTGACTGGGGGTGAATGATTGCATTGTCCAACATTCCGTATATCAATTGTTTCTTTTGCAACGATAAATCCTTGACATAATGCCCAATAAAGACACATACTTAATGCAAAAGAGAAAATGAAGGTACAGTGAGATCAAGGTATTTTTAGGTTACTTAATGTAGCCAAGCAGATAAGGTCCGACTATGACCGGTCTCCTTGATCCCCAGTTGACAATTTAGGATTGCAAAATACTCCGGTTTACTTAAGTGACATTTTTAAAACTCAACTCAATGCGCTTACAGTAAATATGCTGGAGAAATGCACAATAAACACAGCACAATTAGAACCCTGAAATATCAAACATCTGCTATATTCAAAACTTCTCAATAATGAGAGTGCAGTATTCTCAAACTCCTATCATCATTAGAAAGCTGGCCTATGCAGTGCCCCAGCATGCACTAGATACAAAGAGCCTGTAAATATTCAGTGATTAAACATTAAGTATCTGGTGTAAAAAGATAGTTGACTAATCAGAGCCTTGCTTATCTACACCCTAAAAGCCTGGCATAATCCTTGCCTGCCATTAATAGGTGCCTCTCCACCAATGAACAAGGAGATTATTTCATAAACGTCCACACTGGCCTTTGAGGTAACAACCCCTATGCTTTTGAAATTGGTGCAAGGCTTCAGTTGCTGCCAAATCAACCTGCATTCACCTGAAGTTGCAATCCGGCCAATTAGCGCTTCCAGAAAAGATTCTTGTGTATTTGGTGCCTACTAAAAGTCATTGATTTCAAGTCAGACCAACAACAAACTTGTCAGCTTAACAATTATCATGAAATACGTTGTAGATGAGCTTCTCTCAAATAATACTCCCAAATTTTGCCGGCAAGGGACCAGGAGCACAGAGAGGTAGTCAAGTGTTAAGAAGTAAAAGTCATCAACGGTTATAGTAACAGTATGTCACACATACAAACATCTAATGCATTTATTTCCTAGTTCTATTTTAACAGTGACATTCACCAGAAAGGGTAGAGTTAAAATCTTTAACAGTTTTAAATCACGGTCTTTTAGACAGTGCTATTGCTGCAAGTCCTACTCTCCCAAAATCATGACCTTTCATTTCCATAAAACTTGCTCTGGTGACTAAAAAGCAGCATCTCTTTCTTCTTGAAAGAAAGTTACACACTGGGCATCAAGTGAAAGCATAAAAGTATGAGTATGTAGCATATTTCTAAATATTTCATATAGTGGGAGATGAGATAAATAAGGTACAGAGAAGTAATGTGTTTGCCAAAGATCACAAGTGGTACAACCGGGATTTGCACTCAGGATTGGCAAAGCTCACAGTCTCGAAATTAGTTAGTAGACCACGTCTCCTCCAAAGCAGAAGCTTACTAACAGACCAGAAATATCAATCAGTCAGGACCTCTAATAACCCTGCACGGTTGAACGAAGCTAGCCACATGTGCTTACCATATGTGTGACTGAAAGTGTCCTAGACCTCTGGCTATTTCATACCATCCACTCAAACTCTGCCAAAAGAAGTCGTGGCTGCCAGTGCCTGTAGAAGGTGTCTAAGCACATATCGAAAGACACAATTGATGGACGGAATGCATAACAAATCAAACCATTCTCCCCCAGTCAAGAGATCTGGGTTAAATCCATCATTCTTTTGCTCACCATGCCACCCCAGTTTAGACCTGGCCATATGCAAATCAGGCTTGACCCTGTGCCTCATGGGAACAGTCCAGCCCGAACTGCCAAGCCAGGTCTTCCCTGGACCGGAAACAAGCATCCTAGGACCGGTTTCGGGGTTTCACCCCTCTTCAGCCAGGATAGCTTGATTCCAGTGACACAGTGAGCCCGGGACCTACGTCTAGGCATACCCAGCGCACTTAGGGCGAGAAAGCAAAAGACACACAATTGATGGACGGAATGCAGAGCAAATCAAAACATTCTCCCCCAGTCAAGAGATCTGGGTTAAATCCATCATTCATTTGCTCACCATGCCACCCCAGTTTAGACCTGGCCATATGCAAATCAGTCTTGACCCTGTGCCTCATGGGAACAGTCCAGCCCGAACTGCCAAGCCAGGTCTTCCCTGGACCAGAAACAAGCATCCTAGGACCGGTTTCGGGGTTTCACCCCTCTTCAGCCAGGATAGCTTGATTCCAGTGGCACAGTGAGCCCGGGACCTACGTCTAGGCATACCCGGCGCACTTAGGGCAAGAAAGCAAAAGACACACAATTGATGGACGGAATGCAGAACAAATCAAAACATTCTCCCCCAGTCAAGAGATCTGGGTTAAATCATACTTAAATGTTTATATGTTACTTCAGTTTTACATAATGTCTTTCTGCAGCAACAGGCTCTCTCTTGTGAAAATGGCATAAAATGGATTATACTCGTACAAGAAAATGCATCAGTCGTGGGAGCACAAGAATCAGTGCTGGTTCAGCGAAAAATAATCACCTTGCTCCATCGTTCCCTTGTTCCAGTGTAACTAAGACACCAAAAGGCAGTTCAAGAAAGGACTTTAACTCTGATTTCTTGCAGGTGAGTCTTTCAACAGCATTATGCCAGGACAGCAACCAATCCTTGCATTAGATATTTGCACTCCTTCGAACCAGACCATGAACGAGATGTTGAGAAGGCCGAGGAGACAGCGCTGGAGTGGGAGATGCTTGTGCAGGCCCTTAGGGAGTATTGCGCCCCCGGCGATGCCGAACGTGAGGAAGCGGCGCGCCCTGAGTCCCGTTAGACGGTTGCACTTCTCAGCTTTATAGCTTTCCCCATGGGTCCCCTAGAAGATCCGGTTGCGGTTGATGCCGCGCGCTGATGGCGGGGGGGGGAGGGGTTTTCTGGGATTGGGGGGTTTCGAGGGTGGGGGGGTGTTTTTGGAATTATAGGCTTGTTTAGAAAAGCAGATGAAGGACAACGAATCCTCCGGGCCGACCTCGACAACCTCCTGAGCCCCCATGGACTTTCGCCGCCCGACCCCAGGGTTGTGGGCTGAATGGCTGTGTAAGCAACTTCCGGAGGGGGACGGAGGGTTATGTTTCAATGCTCCGGCTTGCGATGTAATGATGGCCGATTATGTAACGATTTACTAATTCCTGCAATAAAAATAATTTAAAAAAAAAAAAAAAAAAAATGAACGAGATGTTGAGCGAATGCTCTTGGTCTTCAGTATATGGTAATCTGCTGCATTAGCCAATGATTTGCTTTTTACTGAGTCTTCCTTTGTAAATTGTTCATTTCCTCCAACTAAAATACCTCAGTCTAAACCTTCAAGAAACCGTATCACAACTTATGATTTGAACAAAAGTGTCTGATCCCGCAACAAATTCAAGAGAGCCGACAAGTAGCCTTTAACTTTGCTTAGTGCAAGTTCTTGCTGGACCAAGGGTCAAAGATCAAACAAACAACAAAATGAACAAGTTACTTACCGTCGGTAACGCTTTTTCTGGTGGATATCTGTCTATGGATTCCTTACCTTTTGAATTACCCCTGCGCAAACATTCCACAGAAATTCTTTTCTGATCTCTTCCACGTCGCCGAGGACTTCATAATACCACAACTCCGCTTGCGACTCCGTATGACGTCACCGGAGCCATAAGAAGACCTCGTCGGCAGGCTGACGTCAGTTCCACCCATTTTTTCCATCGGGCAGATCGACAACATAACACCAGTATACGCAGTATACATAAAATATTACAAAGACATATAGTATATGCATAAATGGAAAGGAAAAGCCAACAACCAAAAGCATTTCCTAGCATTAACCTAAATGCATTAAAACGACATATAGAAGCTGCCAATGTTAGACAGTCAGAACATTTTCAGTATATACAGGAGGACAACGGGGAGGCGAGTGGGTCAGTGAGGAATCCACAGGCAGATACTGTATCCGCCAGAAAAAGTGTTACCGAAGGTAAGTAACTTGTTCTTCTAATGGATACATCTGCCTGTGGATTCCTCACCTTTTAAATTGAATCCCAAAGCCGTACCTCTCCCGGAGGAGGGTGTCCACCTGCCTATACCAAAAAAAATCATGCAGCACAGAGCGTACAAAATGGCCATCCCTCCTAACCTCCGAATCCAAGCAGTAATGCTTCGCAAAGGTGTGGCGGGAGGCCCAAGTTGCCTCCTTACAAATGTCTATAACAGGAACACCTCTAGCCAAAGCAGAAGAAGAAGACTTCGCTCTGGTGGAATGACCTCTAATACATTTAATTGGCTCCTTCTTGGTCAAGGGGTTGCAGATCGTGATGCAGAAGATTATCCACTTGGAGAGTGTTCGTTTGTGGACAGCTTTGCCTTTCATTCGTCCGATGTGGCCCAGGAAGAGCTGATCATCCAACCTTAGATCCCTGGTTCTGTCCATGTAGAAGCTGACAGCCCGCTTAGGGTCCAGGCGATGACGTCTCTCCTCCTCTTTGGAAGGGTGAGGGGGAGGATAGAAGGTAGGTGAAGTAATAGACTGTCTTAAATGGAAAGGAGTAACCACCATAGGCAGGAAAGCAACCCTGGTCCTAAGAACCATCTTTTCAGCATAAATGGACAAAAACTGAGGTTCAGAACGAACAGCCTGAAGCTCACTTACTCTCCTGGCCGAGGTAATGGCAATCAGAAAGACCATCTTAAAAGAAAGAAGTCCAACGAACAGCAATGACGAGGCTCAAAAGGAGACCCCATCAGAAATGTAAGAACTAAATTCAAATTCCACTGAGGCATTATAAAGGGAGTGGGAGGAAACCTACGGGTGAGGCCCTTAATGAACCTCATAACAATAGGAGACTTAAATAAAGACGGCTGGTCCGGCAAACAGAGGAAAGACGACAAGGCCGATAAATAACCTTTAACAGTAGCCACAGAACAACCCTGCTGAGCCAAGGAAAGTGAAAATCCTAGAACGTCAGATAAGTGGGCTTTCAATGGATCAATGGACCGCTCTCCACACCAAGTCACAAACTTGGACCACCTAGAGGAATAAATTGATTTGGTGGAGCGTCTCCTATGCTAAAATAACATCCACCACATCCGGTGGGAGTGAGAAAGAACTCAGGTTGCCCCGTTCAATCTCCAGGCATGAAGGTGCAAGCTCTGGAGGTGCAGGTGTAGAAACTGCCAATGAGACTGCGAGAGGAGGTCTGCCCTGAAAGGGAGACGGAGCGGAGGGTGCAGTAGATCTGTGTACCACACTCTTCTTGGCCAATCCGGGGCGATCGAAATAACTTGGGCCCGGTTTTGGCGAATCTTCCTCAAAACTCAAGGAATCAAGGGTATGAGAGGAAACTCATAAAGGAGTTGCAAGCTCCAATGCAATTGAAACGCGTCCCCCAGTGGTCCCTGCATCGGATACTGAAGACTGCAGAACGACAGGCAGTGAGTGTTCTCTTGAGTGGCGAAAAGGTCCACCCGAGGAAACCCCCACATCCGAAAGATGCGATAGACCACCTCCGGATGAAGCCGCCACTCGTGATCGGCAGAGTAATGCCGACTGAGACTGTCCTCACGTACATTCAGCACCCGGCCAGATGATTTGCAATCACACAAATCTGATGGCCCTGAGCCCAGGACTAGAGTGACAGAGCCTCTCTGCAGAGACGATACGACCCTACCCCTCCCTGTTTGTTTATGTACCACATCGCGGTAGTGTTGCCCGTCAGGACTTGAATCGACTGACCGGAAAGGGAGGGAAGGAAGGCCTTGAGAGCCAAACATATTGCCCGGAATCCCAAATGGTTGATGTGAAGCAACCTTTCTTTTGGAGACCAAAGAACTTTGATCTCCAGATCCCCCAGATGAGCACCCTACCCCAGAGTGGAGGCATCCGTGATAACTGTGGCTATAAGCAGAGAAGGTTGAACAGGCTTTCCTTGAGACAGGTTGCCCTGCACACTTCACCAAGACAGCTCCGCTGCATTGTCTCTGGAGATTCTGACCTTCCCCCCCCGAGATCTCCATTGTGCTGATCCCACTGCCTGCGGGGGCACCAACGGAGTGCCCTCCTGTGCCAGCGTGCATAGTTGACCAACAGTATGCAGGAAGCGAACAGACCGAGCAGGCGTAGGACCTTCGAGACTGGAACAACTGCTCCATCGTTAAATAAAGGAATCCTCTCCTGAATGTCGAGAATCCTCTGCGGTGGAGGAAAAGCTCAACAAATGGTAGTGTCCAGTATTGCCCCTATAAACAGGCTGTGCTGGGAGGGCACCAGGTGAGATTTGGGCACTTTTATTGAGAAACTCAAGTTGAACAACAACTGCGTTGTCGCATGCAAGAGGCACAACACCATCTCTGGAGACTTTGCCTTGAGCAGCCAGTCGTCCAGATAGGGGAGAAAACAGGAATCCCAACCTTCTTAAGATGTGCTGCCACCACCGCCATCACCTTCGTAAAGACCCGTGGTGCGGAAGTGAGACCGAAGGGGAGGACCTCAAACTGGTAGTGTTGCGACCCTACCGTCAACCCGAGATATTTCTGATGCGACTTCAGGATGGGAAGATGAAAATAAACATCCTGCAAATCAATTGACACCATCCAGTCTTCCTGTTGCAGTGCCAGAAGAACATGAGCCAACGTCAACATTTTGAACTTTTCCTGCCTGAGATAAAAATTCAAAACCCTGAGGTCCAGAATAGGTCTCAGCCGACCGTCCTTTTTGGGAATCAGGAAATAACGGGAGTAACATCCCTGACCCCTTTCCTGCTCTGGAACCACCTCTATTGCACCTTTTTGCAACAAGGCAAGAACCTCCTGCTGCAGAAACAGCAAATGGTTCTCTGAGCACCAATCCTGGTGAGGACAGTAAGGAGGTGGAAACTCTAGGAAAGGGAGGGTCATTCTAAGTGCGACTGTTCACATCCCCGGCAGAGAGAACCCCTTCCATGGGCAACTCCTCCATTAACTCGAAGGAGCGTTGTCCCACTAAAAAACTGCCCCCAGATACCAAAAGATAAAATGGTAATAAAGTTATTATTTTATTTTTTAAAACCCCATCGCGAGCTTAGAATCAGGACGGGAAGAGGGGGGTAGGGAGGGGATGTGCTTGGCTTCCCGATTTCTGCTGCTGCCAATCAGCTTGACAAATAATACCAAGATTAATTTCTCCGGGACTATGTACCTCCTGATCAGAGGGAGGAACTGAATCTGCTCGAGGACAACATCAGTCCGGACGAGGTCAGGACAGCGATTAGTAATTTCCCCACACGCAAGGCTTTGGCCCGGACGGGTTTACAGACTTTTTTAGGTCTTGGCTGTTGTAAGCAGCGCATGCGCTGCCCTCGGCATTCGAGAGCTTCTTGGAATCGATACAGATTCCGAAGCTTTCAGAGGCAGAGTTGAAGCCCCGCCCATCTTTTTTATTGGCCAGAGTCATCTTTAATGCAAAACGCTGGCTTTTGATTGTAAAGGAGGCTTCTTAGTTCCTCCTTGTTGCCGCCTGGTCTCCTTTTGGCCACGCCCACCGGGATTTGATATTTTACCGGCAGCGTGACACTCTCCCCTTTATTACTCCCGACGCACTTTTTTGTTTGCATTCCGCTTTGGCATAGTCAGCCGCGTGTTTACTTCTGCATCGCGCTTTCACTTAAAGTGAAAGCGCAATGCGAAAATAAACACGCTGCTGCCTTTGCGGTACCGCACTTTTTTTTGTATTTCAGAGATGTAAAATCAGCCGTTCAAACATGGACACGAAAAACTTTATTTATTTCCCGCTCCACTTTTTACTTTACTTTAATAAGCGTGGAGCACGCTTTAGGCACCGTGCTCACTTTATTTATTTCCCACTCCACTTTTCTCGTGAAGCCCAACGCTCCATTCCTCTCCCTTCTCAACATATTCCGTTACTGCCTGGACACGAGCTGTTGGAATACAAGGGCCCGAGGTTACGCCGAGCACTGCAGCACCCCAACAGCAGAGGCACCCTCCCGAGTCCGCTGGAAGACTGGAGAGCGCTGCCATCAATCAACAACAAAGAGCTGCTGCGTGGGGAGAATACGGAGGATGTTCCAACCTGTGAGGGAGCCCTAGAGCCGCTCCCCTGTTCCCCCCTCCAAGAGACTCCCCCAAGCCCCGCAGGGAGCACTTCGACAGGCTCATCATGCTGTCTAAGCTCTGGTGTTATGCAAAGGGCATCAGCGCAGGATGTGAAAGAGTTCCACTTGACCTTCGGCAGGGCCCCTGCCTCCAAAAGAGCTCGCAGTGGCGACAACACCCCCTCCAAGAAGTCTTTCAAGGGCAGCGGCTCGTAAAGGAACGCTAAAAGGAGAAGGCTGCCCAAGGGCACCGAGCCAGCGAGGCAACAAAGCCGTCACCGCTTAAATGACAAAGATTTCAATAAGGTAAGTCTGTCACTTATATATTCTCTCTGTTTGTGACATAATTATTCTCACAGTGCATTTCCACTTAAGAATTTTAATTAAAGCAGATGCTTTTCAATTGCTACAGTGGCTTTGTTAAACACATCTCTGAAGTTGACTACAGTACAAGGTCCATGATGTATTGTTCTGCCGCCTACTGTTGTCACCTCTGCCCCCACTCTGGGAGCGCATCTCTCCTCCCTCCCCGGCACTCCCCGCCTTGGGTTTCCCCTTCAGCCATCAAACGCTGCGAAGCCCAGGAGGCAGGAGCTGGTGAGCAGCGAGGTGCTGTAGATACCCCGAGGCAGGAGCTGGTGAGCAGCAAGGTGCTGTAGATACCCCGGGACAGGAGCTAGTGAGCAGCGAGGCGCTGTACATACCCCAGGGCAGGAGCTGGTGAGCAGTGAGGGGCTGTAGATACCCTGGGGCAGGAGTGGGTGAGCTGTGAAGGGCTCTCTGCCCCAATTATCGTGCCCCCTACTGTTGTCACCTCTGCCCCCACTCGTCTCTGTCCATCCTGTGCTCCGATAGTGCTTCCGCCCTGCCTAAGCACAGTCTTCTGTCCTTTGTGCTCTCCCTCATCCTAAGAATTGGCCCCTCCTTCTGGCTTCATTATTTGTTACCTATCCAAAAAATGATTTTCTGCATCCCTTGGGAGGGCTTGTTGTGCAATGACGCCTTTTCTTTCTTCCTGACTTTATTGAGGTGTTATTCTAAACTACTGACGAGAGCTTCTGTGCAGTACGACCCATGAGCGCAATCACTTATAGGAGCTTGCCGCCAACACATAGCTACAGATGGCTGCATATCACGTGCGTTACACCCAGTGCTTGAATTAACAAGCATTGGCGTAGCCAATAGGTCTCGCCTTTGGGATCTTATAAGTGTTTAGTTATCCAGCACAATATCCTTGGTCCAACAACATCAAGTGTTGCATGGCTAAACACTTATAAGGTCCCAAAGGAGAGACCTATTGGCTATGCCAATGCTTGTTTTTAAAGCTTTTGCTCACTTACTTCTTAAAATCTGGCATGGGTACTGATTCTATGCTGGAATACCACTGCACTCTACTCTTGAAGACCGACAAGCCTCCGACGTGCTTCTCATCTTACCACCCAATTTATCTTTTGAATTGGGATGTCAACATTTTCATGTCCATTCTCGTGAAACAGCTCCATCATATATGGCCGGCACTCATACATTATCAACAGTCAGTTTTTATTCACAACAAACAGGATAATGATAATACCTGCCTGGCCCTAGCCATCATGCAAGTGGCTGAACGACACCATCTGCCTATGGTGAGCCTCTTCCCTCGAAGCTGAGAAGGCATTTGGCAGGGTCGAATGTACATACCTGTCAAAGGTCCTTGGTAAATATATGGGCCCCAAGAAGATGGCCTATATACAAGACAAATTCAAGAAGCCTGTAGACAAGCTAAAAATGAATGCTTCCTTATCGCCCACAGTCCAACTAACAAGCAGAACCCAACAGGGAAGGCCCCGTCCCCCTAGCTCTTTGCCTTAACTATAGATCCCCTTGTGGCAAAGATCCAGCGCAACCTTGATATCCACGGCATGCAAGTGGGTGACAGGAAGCATAAATTAGCCCTCTTCGCAGACAATATCCTCTGCTTTAACACGGAACTGGAGTCTTCTATATCTGCAATGATGAGGGAGTTAGACATGTTTGCTCGGGCATCCAGCTTTAAGATAAACCTTTCCAAATCTTGGGGTACGGGTAATCAGATCCGAAGGATCGTCTCTGAGAGGCAATTCGGAGAGAGGGCTTCCATTGGTCCAGCTCAATGATTACATACCTCAGGATACAGCTTCCCATCCCCCACAGAGGCAGCAACCTACATCCTCTGCTTACGATCCTCTTCAAAGACTTATATCGCTGGGGCAAACTAGAGATCTCTTGGGGAGTCTTAACAGTTTCAAGATGAACTTTCTACCCTGCCTGCTATACCTCCTCCAGACTCTTCCCCTTGCCATATCCAAACCGACACAAATCCAGATAGGCAATAAAATGCTCCACTTTGTTTGGGGAGGAAAATCACCACCAGTGGTCCAAGCAACAGTATATAGACAGGTAGCAGAAGGGGGCTTAGGGCTTCCTAGCATCTAGACGTACATCCTCAGATTCGCCCCTCATTGCATTGGGACCACGGTCCAGACCTCAGCCGTGGGTGCAGGTCGAGCACTGGATGACCTCCTATGGCTTCCCAAGACAGTGAAGGCCCAGGACTCCACACCTCTCCCATTGACATATACTTTATATATTTATTGGCAGGAGGTACAAGAAAGGTGACACTTCCTGTTATATTCCTTTCCTCTTACCCTGTTGACACTTAAGGAGAATTTTCCACCAGGTATTGCCCATTCGGACTCTTTCTGGCAGGCTCAAGGGTGATCCCCCCCAAATTGTGGGACTTTTATGAAAATGGGGAGTTACAGACTAATGATAACCTGAGGGACAATTTTTCTTTGTCCAGGGGAGATGCATAGAAGGTAGGACAGGTCGCTGCACTGGGCTGGACGTCCTGCTGCTCGCCAGCCTATACACTGGGAGGAGACACCAATAGAAACCATATACCTTTTTAAGGTCAGTGGTAAGGGCATATCCCTACTGTGTCGTTATATGCTTAACCCCTTCAGTGACACGCCCTTTCCCCCTCCTGTGCCGGGCGTTGCACTAGTGGGTGGGGTTCATGACGAGATAGTCTCGTCATGGGCACAGCGCAAACGTGCTCCATGCGAGACTATCTCGTCATGGGCACTGAAGAGGTTAACCTAACCCTACTCAAGAAATATGCCTATATGAAGCAATGGAAAAGTGAACTAAACGTGGACATTACAGACGCCACTTGTGGAGCAATATGGCAAAAGGCTTCCACATTCTCTATGTGTCTCAGTTATAAAGAAAACTCCTATTAACTCCTCACTCTGTGGTATTTCACACCCGTGCGTCTACACAAAATGTTGCCTGATTAGTTTAGTATACCTTACACAAGTACAACATATACCATTTGCTTTATACTAGTTTGATATTGCATCAGGTTTTAGTGTACATGTATTCCTTTGATTTTTAATGTGTGACAAAACTCATTAATGGTGCAACAAGATTACTATGTCAATCCTCGCATTTTACATCATTCTGCAAGATGCTGGCCCTTTCTAAAATAACCAGAAACATGTATTTACACTTGGTACAGACATTCTTTAGGCAGAGAGGAATTTTCAACTTCTAGGAGACTTGGTTTGTGCAAGCTGTAGCTGTAACCATCCTCAGCGAAGGCTATAGGCTTGTCGGTGCCAGCCTGGCCTTACGGGCTTCATTGGGAACACCATAACTTAGGGGAAGAACAAGAGAAGAACCTATTCAAAGTACAGAACAACAAGCCTTTGGTCTGGCTAATGTGTGTGGGCTGGAGGCCAATTCAAGAATCTCAGACAGGTACTTTTAGTTGTGCTAAGACAACTTAGCTAGGGCTAGAAGTGACAGACTGAACAACAGAGGCGTATTCCATCTACAATGAATTGAACCTATGCAATGTTGTCACAATGATGCACTTATTTTTTAAATGTTCGCACCTCTTTGTGCATCTATTATGGGTACCCCAAGCTAGACAAAAGCTGCATCTGGAGAGCAGCAGGAGACAATACTAGAAAGAAGAACCACACCAAACTCTTTCTGAAAGCATGACAGCTGATCCATATCTCAAGTCTGATTTGACTAAATAAAAGTGGGACCCATTGGCCCACTTCTTGAACCAGTTGCAAGTTCTCTATGACCAAGAAAGGAAGTGTTCCATGGAATAATGAGAAGTGATGTGCAACCAGAGCTGGTGTCTGACAGCAAGCTTCTCAGAGGTGAGGCGACATTCCCTGAATTCACTCCTTCTTGCAAGAATTGATTACCTGTCTTGAAATGCCTAGAAACAAGCATGCATGCCGAGCAAGAGAGAGAACCTGCCCACCATGCAGGAGGAGTGAATGTCCAGGAAGAGTGAGGTGTAGGGTGACCGTTGGGCGATGGGCCTACAGAAGCATAGAACTGTAAAGATAGCAATCTGTGTGGTCAGGTGTCTGCATGCCCCAGATTCTCCAGTGAGATTCCGGTTAGGAATCATTAAACTGTGACATGATTTGGCCTGCTGAGCCTGATCTATGAAGTTGTGACGTGACTTAAGATGGTGCACCCATATCCTAGAACTGCAGCATGGTCGGAGCTGCTGCACCTACACCTAGTCGCAGCGTGACCCAGAGCTACTGAGCAACCTAAGACCTTGGTGTGCCTGAAGCCGTAGTGCACCAACTATCCAGCAAGGTATTACCCTCTGCCGTGACCCGGAGCTAAACAACCTAAGCTGGCTGTACCGAGCACCCACTGATAAGCCATGAGAAGATCTAGCTCTACTCTGCGCAGCTGTCAGACATCACAGCTGCATCAACCAGATACAAACACAGAGCAGCGAGGATTTTTGTAATTGCATATTTCTTTACAGTCAAATTGGTCGCCAGGAAGAGGATCGAGGAATAAAGCAATGGAGGATCAAGGCAGCTCTCCAAGAAGGTCCGGCCCATTCACAGACTGAAAGAGACTCGTTGGGTTACAGTCAGTGAACTGAGTTAAAAGACTGTGCGCTAAGACAAGAGTACCAGGGTAATCTGCCCATGAGACTAATCAAACCAGACCCGGGGAGGGAACTGTCAGACCATAAGGGGATCTGGATCAGGATCATTAGGAGGATGAGGCGATTACATACTCTAGCACTGGGACACTAAACTGCATAACGTACATTTTTCTGTGTGAAATATGCGATTCTAGTGTTCATTAAAGTACTTTCTTCTTCAAAGCCAAGCACTAGTTTGGACAATCATTCATTATACTAATGTGCATTTCTTTGAGTGCAAGCTTGAGCACTACCCCCCTACCCCACCACCTCCATGAGAAGCCTGTAACAGCTCGTCATCCCTACATCTGAGAGGCAAGTGCTGAAGTGGTTGTAATTAGCCGAGTTTGTAGTGACATACTAAGAGAGAGATAGAAACATTCAAGGCAAATGACCACAAACCCCAAAGTTGAGGCCCAGTAGCAACTGCTTGCACCGTGGCCCCACAAACGGGATCAGACACAAACCACTTGCCTGAATGAATTACTTGTGCACAAGAGAATATTCAAAACTTCCCCAGGCAAGTCATATGCAGAGCAGGCTAACATCTAAAGTTCCAAGCATTGCAGGGGCAGCGCCAATACAAGACCATAGACTAAGGAGCATGCCATGCAGCACACAGCTCAAATGCATGAGATGGTGGTGCCAAGGGTGATCATCATCTCTTAACTAATCACATACAGGCACCAATAAAATGCTATCAAGTAATTCCTTCAGTTACAGAGATGGCATTTCCATATTCATAGAAAAGAACACCTGCATTATGATACATTATACCATAAGAATACATATCATATAAATGTGAATAACATAACATCGTCCTTTTACTCGAGGATTAAAACGCATTGCTCCCTTCCCCAACATTTCTAATCCCTCCACGTCACCATCATATGATTTAATGCCATTTAGTCACCTTTGCAAATGTCCTCACACGCACCTTTAAGCCCACAAGTGAAACACATACTCCTGTTAATACCCAGAACTAAAATAAATAAGTAATAAAAACATGAAAAGGGATCCACTTGACCCATACCTCCTGCTCTTCGAATGACATGGTATGTCGTGTTTGAGACTGTTCTCTTCAATCTGCAAGGTGTGGTTGAAAGACCCATCAAGTTCCTGCACAGTTACTTTAAGGGGGCCCTATGAAAAAAACAAGAGGATAATTAAAGAAGTAAAAATTCATGCAACTTCACCACAACTGTCAAGCAACTCTTAACTACATTAAAACAGTTTAAAAAAACAATTGCGCCATTGGCAGGACTGCATGTCTATGAGAAACTACACTGGATTCCCAACTTTGTTTTATTTAGGATGCACAGTTGCACAGGCTAAACATACATCATACTGCTAAACAGCAGGAAGAGGAGCTGCGAAGAAGGGGGCAGTATGAGTGCCTAATGTAACAATGCTAATATGGCTGAAAAGTGGGAAAGGATGCACTAAAACCGAATGGGTCAAATCACATAACATGAAACATGTGATGCTTTAAAAAGTTCCTGATTTAATTAAACAACTGGAAACTTTTACCGGTTATGAAATCCTCCACATGCCAAGAGGGTACAAGGAGTCATGAGCTTGGATATTAAATCAAAGTGTATAGCTTTACTTATATGACAGATGCTACATTTCAAAAGTATACATAATGCATACCACATACATTTAGCAGTAACAAAAAAAGCTCACCGGCAGACTAAGAAGGTGATTTTACATTGTATACATTTCTAGATATTATGGGGAAACAGTCTCCAAGGTTAAGACTTAAGGCACTGGAAATGCATTTCATGCTATTAGAATTATGAACCTTTAACTAGGCATATCCTGTTACAGTCCAGTTGAAAATTGTCAGAATAGCGGTCCTTACTGCTAGGTCTTTCTACCATGATACATAGAAGCTATAAACTATACAAATGAGACATTAATAGATAAACGTATACACACAAAACAGAGCACACATCATCATACCCAACACAAAAGTACCTGTTTTAACCTCTACTGAACAACCTAAAACCTCTTGAGGCACTATGTGTACCTCAAACAAAGTCTCCAACTTTAGCACCAATTAGCTCCTGTGGAAGTCCTGTATTATATATCCTATTAGTGCATCTACAGATGTACAAAGCGTGTTATGCCATTTATTACAATTGCTGAGTGACGGAAAAGACAACAGTGCATAAGAAACCCCTTGGAAACCAATTTGATATAACACTTACAATATGAAGATATAGGCCAAAAACACATGTAACTAGATCTAAATATTTTATTTATATTCACAGACAATATAGTAAGTCAAAGTGCATCCCTTATGTCTCTTGTATGTAGGGTATAAAGACCACAAAATTGTTTTATGAAGTTGTCTCACAACACATCTATAAAACATTCAAATAGGGAATCATATAACAAAACAGACCTAGATATAAACAAAAAGACATACCTACATATATACATATTAGACAAATGAAAAAGACCATGATAGCCTAAATCTAATACAATACACATAAAAACCATTCAATATGTACAAGTTAAAACTAAATTTGTAGCTTAATTCACCATTCACTGATAATCATAATCTTCTCTACAAGCGATTCAGCGAACAAACTGACAGTTTGAATAATGGATCTTACTGCTCTTAAGGATGTTGCGCTCGGGCCAACGAGCGTGGCACCGAAATGTTCCAACGCCTGTGTTTAACAGTCATTAGAGGGGTCATCGAAGACTCATCCGATTACCTGTTGCATCAAGGACAGGTTGATTCATTATCAATAAACTAGAATATCTTCAACTCATAGATACCATCTCCCATTTACATTATTTCACACTACTATAGATACTTGGTACTCACAACATTCATCCTGTGGCTCTTTCTGAAGAATTTGTGTTTGTTCGACCAAACGTGTGTAGAGATGATTATGATCATCAGTGAATGATGAATTAAGCCACAACTTTTGTTTTACCGTGTACATTTATTTATAGGAAAGGTTTTATATAACGCTGGCTAGACCCGGGGGCATCAGAGTGCTTTACATGATCAGTACATATTGAATGGTTTTTGTGTGTGTTGTATTTTCTGTCATGGTCTTTTTCATTTGTCAAATATGTACATATGTAGGTATGTCTGATTTTTTTATGCCAATTTTGAGATATAACTCCCTATTCGAATGTATTGTAGATGTGTTGCGAGACAATTTCATAAATCAATTTTGTGGTCTTTGTGTACCCTACATACAAGTGACATAACAGATAAAATGTTACTACTTATATTATCTGTGAATAGATATTAAATATTCAGTTTCATTTACATGTTCTTTTGGCCTATATCTTCATATTGTAAGTGCTATATCTAATTAACTGAAAGGGGTTTCTTAATGCACTGTTGTATTTTCCCTACCCTTGGAACTGTGACGTCTTAGCAGGGGGTCATTTTTTCTTTACACTGAGTGAGGGAAAAGGCCATGATCCACAATAGACTAAGCAATACACAGCATATTGCACTCTGTGGATCTGCATATACATGTTTGATTTATGCCATGCTATTTTCTTTGGTGCAGTAGTTATAAACATTTCTTCTGTAAAGTGATTTTATATGAAAAGTACGACACGATCGTTTTTTCTCAAGTCAGTTTGGCTCTATTGTAGTAATAACTGCAAAATCGTGAGAAATCTGTACGTCTTTTTTTTTAACTACACGTCTTAAATAATAAGCATTACTGGGCATTTTGTTCTCAACTGGGTAACACGTTTGGTTGCAGTAGGATTGATAAAAAGCATATTTAATATGAACCCATTATATATTGAAAATTTGTCATGAGACCTTCTGAAATATAGGTTTCATCCTCACGACAGCCCCCAAACCACTGGGCATATATTTAAGAAGGGTTAAACAAATAAACAATGTGTCTAGAAAAATAAAAACTATGCAACAATATTCAAAACATTCTCTGGCAGCATTATCTTGATCCATTTGAGCTAGCAACCATATTTTTGTTTGAAATCTACAAATTAAGTGTCAGGAATTATAAATGTATAATTATGTTCTATAGGCGGCAACAACAGAGTCACACTACCACTGGTCCTGAACATTATCCAGAGTTTTAGCAACAATCTTTTTAATGAACAAACAAAACCTAAAGATTGTAATTTCTACCAGAGCCTGCACACTGTCTTCAAAAGCCATAATATCTTTTTCAACAATGCACAGACTGCGGTGGGCGTGGCCAAGTCGTGCAGCAAGATGGCCGCCTAATCTGTCGGCTCTGCCGGCTGAGCACAATACCTGCCAGAAACCCATTCAAAATAGACCCCACGGGGATTAAATAGTCGGAATCCACAACCGGAGGTGCCGCTGAGCAGATTGATACCTCTGGCGTTCAGCAGAAAGCTACGGAACGGCAGCGGAGCTAAGGGCGCCATAGAGGCCGCAAGCATTGGCGCGCATCTGGCTGGCCGAGCGCCTCATCAGCAGCGAGTGCCCTTCGGAACAACTGTCCCCGACACCTACAGGGCCCCCGGTAGTGATTCCCTGCAGCTGGTTGGCGGGGGCACTGTAGGGCACTATTTTGGGTAAAGCCGCACTGGCACGCACTGGCGCTTAGACGGCAAGGCTACCCCGTTGCGTTAGGATCACCTGCACCCTTAATTACGGCAGCAGGGGCTTGTCCCCAGTACTGAAAAGAACACGTCCACAGTATCGGACGGCAAGTTCGCAAAAGCAGCGGCTCTGCTCTCACGCTGATGGGCCCATAGGGAAGGAAATACAAACTGCGTGCTCTTCGTGTGGCCGTACGGAGGACATTCAGATACACAGCTGGGTGAATGGTGGCAGGCACACACAGCGCGAAACACCGGCAGTAAGTCTACAGTGGCACAGGCTCACGAGAACGGCAGAAGGGGTGGTTGACTTGGCCCCTGATGTTATGCTTACCAACTGGCACCTGGGCATTGAGAGGCCACACGTCTGCTACAACGGCCAAAGCCGAAAAACAGTGATATGCACCATAGCCGCGGGCGCGCTGCTGTCAGCGCCGGTACACGCAAAATAGACCCAGAGAGTGTCGATAAGGCTCCACGCATTATTCAGCAGGATTGGCTGCAACCTGCACGGGTCGAGGTGGCTGGATACCACATAAACCTGGGAAAAACTGATAACAATCAATACATTTTGATAAATGCAGCACACGCCACACAGAAAGTGATATGGCGTCACAAATGATTGTCCCGGAGACGCAATTAGAGTCACTACAAGATGAAGACATTAAAACAATGCTAAAGGATGTCAAAGTCAGCCTGAAGGACATTGACTCAAAACTGGACTCCCTAGTGGCATGTATGGACCAAGTTTCGCGTAGAGTGGATAAACACGAAAACAGGTTGGACACACTGGAGATGCGGGTTTCGGATCAAGATGACAACCAAACGGAAACGCGTGAGCAATTGTTGCGTATGGACAAAGTATAGGAAGTGATTAAAACGCGTAACGAGGACTTGGAAGCGAGATCAAGACGCAACAACATACGCCTAACGGGCGTGCCGGATTCTACTCACATTCCCAATAAGGAAAAATATGTCGAGGGGCTCCTGCAAGAACTCTTCGGAGCAGATCTGTTGCCCATGTTCCTCGTTGAATGTGCCCACCGTACGCTTGGTCCACAGCCTCCGCCAGGTTTCACCCCCAGAGCCATCCTGGCTAGATTCCTTAATTACAGGGACAGAGACACGGTTTTGCGACTGGCACGCGAAAGGGGTACCCTCCAATATCAAACTAACACAACAGCGTTTTATCCTGACTTCATGCAAGCGGTCCAAGCAGCGCGCAGAGAATTCATCCCTGGCAAAAAGATCTTCCAACAAACTGGCATGACATATGCAATGCTGTACCTGGCTAAACTGCGTGTGCAAACGGATGGCAAACCCATGTTTTTCACCGCGGCAGGCGATACACTGAAATTTGCCAAACAATATGCTAAAAAGATGACCACCGCTCGAGACCTGTAGACTTCCTCTCAGGGCCAGCTAAGTGACATTGAGTAGTGTAATGCATACCCAAATGTATTGCTACCCCTCCGGTTGGTTCTGTTCATGGTTACTTGACCTTTTAATGTATACTGTGCATCATGATTCCATTGTGGTCTATCTCTCCTGATGCTCGGCCACCCTGCTGTACAACTGACAGGGCAGTTCGCCGTTAACTCCTCGCCCCCGCTGGGATGATTCCCCACAGCCCCCTGTTGGGTGGCTTTTTGATTACAGGGTGCAGTTATGATTGGGATACACAACCTAATTGGGGGGTTGGAGTGGGAGGGGGGTGGCTTGGATTGGGGGTTTTGTTGTTCTTTCTTGTCGATGCAGTGCAAAATGACTTCACACTTAAATCAGTCGCATTCCACGATATACTATTCCCACTAGACTGGTGCGGGTTCGGCCGCCATAGGCATGTCAGTGCAAAACGTATACCTACAATAGCAAGGGGCTCAGTAGGCAGGCGATCCACTCAGCGAACTGACCGATATAGAGGGTTGACAACAGATGACTAACTTAAAATGCATTACCTGGAACATACGTGGCCTTAATGACCACCGGAAAAATAGACTAGTACATTCCTACCTCACAAGGCTTGACATAGGAATATGTATGCTTCAGGAGACACAACTGACAGATGTCACGAGCACTAAATTGCACTCAAAACGTTGGAGTGAGGTCCACACCTCCTGTTATTCAAGCTACTCCAGGAGAGTGGCAACACAGATTAAAAAGGGGGTTCTATGGCAGACTCAGACGGTGAAAAGAGATCCAGAGGGCAGGTACCTCATTATAAAAGGGACACTATTGGCAGCCACGTGATCTTAGCAAACGTATATGGTCCGAATGTAGATAGCCCTACGTTCTTTCAAGAAGCGTGGCACAAGATCGAGGTAGAAGGAGAAGCAGGGATATTATGGGGCGGTGACTTTAACACGGTTCTGTCTCAAACGGAGGACAGAGCAGGCGCCGCCCGCTTACACCATCCTCAGGCAGCAGAAATGCTGAAGGGACTAATGACAGATGGGGGATTGATTGATTTGTGGCGAATATTCCATCCACAAGATAGGGACGGCACCTGCGTTACCAAACACCGCTTGGCATGGTCCAGAATAGATTTTTGGATAACATCGCCTGTGGTCCACTCCTGGGCAACTGATGTAGCCCATCAGGCCCGCACGCTCTCTGACCACGCCCCAGTCCTAATTACTCTTAAAGTGTCCAAGCCATATATACAACCCTTCACGTGGCGCCTGCCCCCCAATGCGCTCCTTGACACAGTGTTCAGGGAAGAGCTTAGGGCGAAAATTACGGAATATTTTGACATCAACACCGGCACGGTGGACAACATTGGCACCTTATGGGATGCATTTAAGGCGGTAATAAGAGGGCAATGTATAGCAGGAATATTGAAAGATATACGCACTAGGCTCACAACGTTAGTAACAGAATTGAACTCGCTGGAGAAGCAATACTTCACACAACCAACGAACACACTACTAGGTAATATACGCAGGCTACTCACAGAACACCAGGAGGAGCAATCTGGGAAACAAATTTTCTGAACAAATATGCTATGGCTCAGAAATATGGGGAGGGTGACAAAGCAGGAAAAACCCTTGCTAACATATTGTGCCCACAAGGAGCTCCAATTTCATCACAGCACTCAGAACCCCTGAAGATAACATGGTACACAGCCCACCAGAAATACTTCACACAATGCAAAACTTTTATGCTCAACTTTACACCACACGGTCGACCCCGGCAGACACAATCCTGGAGGAAAACTTCAACTCCATACAACTATTATGGTTTAGTGAGAAGTACAGGAAGTATATGGATATTCCTTTCACTGTTGAGGATGTACGCACAGCGATAGGTAGCCTCTCTGCAGATAAGGCACCAGGAGCAGACAGGCTCACCGCAAACTTTTACAATGAATACTCTGAATTATTGGCCCCGCAATTGTTAAAAGTATACTAAGAGGCTCAACAAACTGGGGTACTCCCCGAGACAATGAGGGAGGCCATAATCATTACACTACTGAACCCAGATAAGGACCTCCTCCAATGTGATTCCTATCAACCCCTCCTATCACTGATTGTAAGACCGGATCAATCCGGATTCGTGCCAGGCAGATCTACCTCACACAACCTCAGAACACTATTCGGCCTACTACATTACTTAGCACCGCATGTCTAAGCCATAGCGGCGTTGTTGGATGCCACTAAGGCATTTGATTCTTTGGAATGGGGTTTGTTGTTCCCTCTTCTTCATAGACTGGGTCTCAGTCCGTTATTTATACAGCAAATTAAGCTCCTGTACACTATGACAACAGCTCGAATACGAGTTAATGGGCAAATATCAGACCCCATAACTATAACCAGAGGCACAAGGCACGGTTGACCCCTGTCACCACTTTTATTTGCCATAGCCACCGAACCCTTGGCAGCCCGAATACGCCAACACCATGCCTATCTGGGTATCGTCATTACCACCCGCGGCCTAACCGTGTCCATGTATGTGGACGATATCACTCTCTACATGGTCGACCCTAAAGAAATCTTTGCTCCCATGACACGTGAACTAGAAAGATACGGTGGGCTCACGGGGCTCTCCATCAATTGAAAAAAGTCAGTTATACTCCCACTTACGTCAGGTACCCCAGAATTTTAGACGGAGTATCCAATTACTTGGGCAAAAGATCCAGTCCGCTATCTGGGGATATGGATTAGTGGTGATATACAAGAGATTTGGCAGACTAATTATGGGAAAACGATAAACTGGGTGGAAGACAGGGTAAAACGCTGGCGAAACCTCCCAATCTCGCTAGCAGGTCGAGTGGCGATAGCAAAGATGATTTTTTTTTCCTAAGTTACTATATCTTTCTGTAAACATTCCGCTACCCCTAATGCAGCATTTCTTTAAGCGTATACGCTCCCTAATGATCTAACTAGTCTGGGCAGGCCGGCAACCCAGAATAGCCTGGGAGGTCTTGACATTGCCTCAATCACAGGGAGGAATGGCGGACCCCGACTTCGCGTTATATGCCTACAGTGCCCAGGCTCAATTTTTGCATTTTTGGACGCACCCCAAGCCTTTCCAACCACATGTTGCCATAGAGATTGATAAAGTTGCCCCCGTCCCCTTAGCTACCGCACTATACCAGCCATACTGCCGACCACGAGATGAAATAGATACTGTACAGACACTACGTTGGGCATGGGACGGTATCCGTAAAAGAACACACACAGATCTATTATATGCTCCCTCCATGCCTATCCTAAACAACCCAATGATCCCTACACTGACAGATGCAAAAGCGCGTGAACGGGCCACCCTGCACGGTTTGACACAGGCAAGAGACTTGTATCACGCGGAGGCCTTCATCACGATAGACAAGATGTGCGAACCCTTGCCCCCGACAGCACTGGATATGCTGTTCTATTATCAATTACGGACATTTTGTAAAAACAAATTTACTTCATATCCCGCCACTCCCCCCACAAATGGTGCATGCACTCGAAAATCTATTGACCAATACCTCGGGCAAGAAATTAATATCGCGGATCTATCGCACGACCCAGCGCGTGGCTCCAGTGGCAGTTCCGTCAGCCCGTGAAGCGTGGGACGAAGACCATGGGGAAGTAATCACTGATGAACAATGGGATCAGAGTTGCAAATTACTCGAGAAACTGTCATCGAACTATCGCTTAAGATTAATCCATTTTAAATATTTACATCGCCTTTACCGAACACCCCCACAATTACATAGAATGGACCTACGCACGGATGACAATTGCTGGAGATGTGGGACCCCGGGGACAACCTTTATATATATATATGGCCTGGCATTGCAGACGAGTCTAGGGGCCTCAGCTGCTGCTCAGCAGGGCTGATTGGAGGGGAGGGGCCAGGGGTCACGAGGAGCATAAAAGCAGCACGCTGGAGCGGACGCGCGCACGCCGCTGGCGCGCCTAAGGCGCGCCTAAGGCAAGCCCGTCTGCGCCCGTCCGCGCCCGAAAGGGCCCAGGGACCAAAAACGCTGCCCATGTTTACAAATACTCGGACATTGAGTTACAAACACTAGGCGCGGGCTCTCACCCTCTACTCCCAGATATTTTGCTCACCCTCCAGAGAGAAGGTATCCTCAGACCACAAGTGAAGGAGATAAGTCGCGCCTCTCCTCCACACAATCCGGACCTCGCCCATTCAAAGCATTGTACCCCACTGAAACTCGCTATACTCAACACAAGATCATTACATAAACACGCACCCGAAATCTTCACCTTCCTACAAGAAGACGCCCCCGATATCCTCGCCCTGACCGAAACTTGGCTCGACGAGGACTCAGGACCAACGCAAATCGCATCCCTGCCCGATGGATATGATGCCGTTTGGCATAATAGGACAGCAGGGAAGCGGGGCGGTGGGGTAGCGCTTATCTTTAAAAACCACCTGACTATCGAGAAGCTGTCGGGTGAAAACTTGGAGGCTGCAGACATTTTAGTCACCAAGGTCTGCAACAGCGCCTCTAATATAGTAATCATGACTGTTTACCGCCCACCTAGCTGCCCTCCCTCCTTCGGTGACCTTTTTACCGAATGTATTACCACCCTCGGATCACGTTTTCAGCAAATCCTGATAGTAGGAGACTTTAACTACCATTGGGACCAGACACCTAGAGGGGCACAGGCCCAACAAATTGAGATAATGCTTACATCCCTCGGGTTTATCCAGCTAGTGTCAGGCCCCACCCACGTGAAAGGACACACCCTTGACCTAGCATGGACTACTCTCCCCTCCGTGAACTTAATGGACATCTCTCCCTGTGGGTGGTCTGACCACTACTTTATTAACCTCCTACTTCCCCCTATCAAACATAACCTCGGTCAGCCTCCAACCTGGAAGCTAGTTAGAAGCTGGAACAAAATCTCGGGTCCCAGCCTAGAGAGCTCTCTTCGGAGTAATCCCGTCAAGAGGCCAATCACACTGGATTTGGAAGAATGGACAGTTTCCATCGGCAATCAACTTACTTCTGCCATAAACACACTTGCCCCAACTAGAAGAATAAAAACAGGAAATAAGGGCAAAGGCTCCCCCTGGTTCTCAGAAGAACTTCGAGTCCTGAAAAGTACTCTTCGCCACTACGAAAGACGCTGGCGCAAAGCCTATGAACCACAAGCTCGTGCAGAATATAGGGTAAAACTCGCCGCTTACAAAAAGACCTTGCTTAGCTGCAAGGCCAAACACTATGAGAACAGGATCCAGGTGGCCTCTAATAAACAAAAAGAAACATTTAACATCCTCAATGAACTGAGTCATAGGCAGGCACCAGTCATACCATCTAGTAAGGACTCGTGCAACAAATTCCTATCCTTCTTCTCGGAAAAAGTCCAAGACATTCTGACAGATATTAATAACTCCCCCTTTAAGCTCCCCCCCGACATTGAAGCGGAGTCACAAGAAAAACGACCTGTGCTGATTTCCTGCTTTCAACCCCTTGATTTGGGGACACTGCGAAGTTTCTTAAATAAAACGAAATCCGGCTCACCGTCAGACCCTTGCCCTCCAAAGATTTTTAAACTGGCCTTCCCAGCAATTGAGGAAGAAATACTAGCCCTGATGAACTCCTCGTTGGAATCAGGAAAAGTTCCACCTCGACTAAAAGAAGCCAGAGTTATCCCCCTCCTTAAAAAGACTGGGGCCGACGTTTCCAACATGAAAAACTTTAGACCCATATCGCAGTTGCCATTCCTAGCTAAGATACTGGAGCAATATGTTCTCCAAACCCTCTCTGGATTCATGGAGACCCATAGCGTGCTTGAGGATAGGCAAGCCGGTTTCAGGGCTCATCACAGTACAGAACTGGTGATGCTGTCCGTCCTAGATGAAATCAGGACCAAAGCAGATAACAAAAAACCCTGTGTCCTAGTCCTCCTTGACCTGTCGGCAGCGTTCGACACGGTCAATCACTCACAACTCCTGGACAGAATAAGAGACATCGGCATTGGAGGGTCGATCCTCCACTGGATTGAATCATTTTTATCAGACCGTACCCACAAAATTCAGATGGGGGACCTGACGTCAGAAAGGGGGTCTATACCCTGTGGTGTTCCTCAAGGATCGGCTCTATCCCCCCTTCTGTTTAACATCTACCTTGGTCCCCTGATCAAGAAGCTTGCCTCGATGAACTGCCAAGTTTTTAACTATGCGGACGACACACAAATTATTGTCCAAATAGATAACAGCACGCAAGCACACGATCGGGTAAAAAACATCTTGAGATTCGTGGTCAGGTGGATGACCACTAACTCACTCAAGATCAACCCAGATAAAACGGAGGTGCTCGCTATCACAAATAACAGCAACCCTTGGAACTCTCAATTCTGGCCCAACGAGCTGGGGGCGATCCCCGCCCCAGCAGCTATGGTAAAAAGCCTGGGAATTAAAATCGACGCTAATCTCTCCCTGTCAAACCAGATCACCTCCGTCTTTGGGACCTGCGTGAGCTTACTTAGGCGATTAAGAAGACTTTCTCCCATCCTCTCCTTCTCATCAATGAGAACTGTTGTGTCTGCCCTGATCCTGGCCCGGCTTGATTACAGTAACGCACTGTATATCGGCCTACCAACTTCACTATTGCACAGACTACAGGTAATCATGAACGAAGCAGCCAGATTGATCTTTAAACTACCCAGACACAATCGAGCTTCGCCCTTACTTCAACAACTACACTGGCTACCCATCAAGCAGAGGGCCAAATTCAAAGGCCTCTGCATTACACACAAAGCCCTGTTTGGGCAAGCCCCCAAATATATCAAGGAACGCCTGACAACCTACACCCCCTGTCGTACTCTTAGGTCTTCCACGGAGGGCCTTTTAAAATGTCCTTGCTTCCATTACTCCACGAAAGGGGGCCGAGCCTTTTCCCCTCTCATGCCTCAAATCTGGAACAAACTGCCAAGTGAACTGCGCTCTGAAAGCGGTCTCCTAGCCTTCAGGAGAAAACTAAAAACTCTCTTATTCACGGAAGCCTGGGCCTAAATGCCTACTCGTGATACTCTCGCCCCCTGATGGGAATTAGAACTATCATACTGCCAAAGGCGCGGAAACTGCCAAACATGCTACTGCTCATGGCAAAAAGACAAGTGTCCATACACTGGGGTGCAGCGACACCCCTTACAGCCAAAGTGTGGGTGGGGAGTGCGACATACTGTAAAACACACCTGAGTAACTATTGAGAACTCTTGCCGCCCAGATCCAGGCCAGCAGACATTTGGGAGACCTTCGTGGCGTGGCTTGGGACGGGGGCAGCGGATGATATAAATTGAATGTTGTGAATCATGCATGGAGTAAGTCGCACTGTAGAAATGCCTGAGGACGGAGTGTGGGACCACAAATCGTCGGGCGATTGGCGATGTGGGGTGGGACGGGTGGGGTTTGATTAGATAGTATGCATTCAATATATATGGGATGTGATTGGCGTCTGGACTTACAACTCCAAACTGGACTATATATGGTATATAAATTGTTTTTGTGGGTAACTATTTGTCCTGACTTGTACTCGCTGTTCTGAAGTAATGCACTGTACTGATGGTTTCTCTATCTCTATTTTAGTTTCTTTTTTGTATATAGTTATTATGACAAAATGCCTATAAAAAAAATATATTAAAAAAAACAATACACAGACTGCGGTTTCTAAAAATCTACTTTCTCAACTAAATATCAATGTATAGTTCTCTAATTTTTGCTGCAGACAACTACACGATATAGTATGCATTTTACTTACTATTTTCAATAACCATTTTCTCATTTGATTTTTTTTTTTCAAGCTAACTACTCCAAAATAAACACTAATTTTATGGAAATGTAGTCTTATGTTGACATCTTAGGGTTCTAGTGATATTTACAAACCAATCTGTCTTTAACCTCATGATTTATGATGTTATATGAACCCCCCTGATTGCAATACTGGGGCATATGACTTGTTACCATTATAAATCCTAACAGAGTGAAGACATACACTCTTGAGATGCTGGTGTTGATGTATTTTATTTTTGCATTTGGTTTAGTGAACTCTGTACGCTTTGGCTCTGTAAGCACATCCTTCATCACAGTGGCTACCATGTTGGAAATTGTAATGAACTCTAAAATATCAGTCTAATATTCTGAGAAAGCTGGGCAGGCCCAAACCACGTATAACATGGCTGTCCCTTTCATTCTACGTCTCGGGCAGACCACCTGCGTGTTTGGGAACCTTCGTTGATTCTGCCATGTGCAAGGTATGCTCTGTGAAAATAATTTAAGCTTATCAATTTGAGCCTCACATGGCAGGACATCTTAGGGACATGTTCCAGAACTTTCTCCTAGTCAATCAATCAGGGAATTGTAAGCGCGCTACTCACCTGTGAGGGTCTCAAGGCGCTGAGGGTGGGTGTGTGGAAATGTGCCTAAAAGTGGGCACACTGGTGCAGGGTCACCCTCTTGTCCATGGGTCCAAAGACCAACAAAATAGAGATCAGCACTGGAGTTGGAATAAATACCAAGTTTATTAATCACTCATGAGTGGCACCATGTCCACACAGCACTCTCAAGTGCTGCAGGAGGTAGAACACTGAATTCACAAACCATGTCCCTTTTATAACGGTTTTCTGCAATGTAAGCATGTGAACAGAAATGGAAAGAACAGTTTTAGAAATAGCTATCAGCAAACAAGGGCAGATGAATAACCACTTGGTCATCAAAGTGGGAGGAGGAGCAGAAATGCTTATGGCAGCAGTAAATGGTCAACAGTTAACATCTGAGACCAGGTGCACTGGCAGCTACAAACCCCCAGCACGTACATTCCTTTAGCTGAGTCAGGAAGTCAACTAAAATAGATAACACAAGCAGAGTGAAAAACATGAGCAGCAGAGGACGGAAGAATTACGAAGGAAACTAAATGGACACCACAGCCAAAATGGCTGTCGCTTATGCTAGGTAAAATATTACACATTTCCACATACGACCCTTTTAGCATAAGCTAAGACATTTTCTTATGCTTCAAAAGGGGTAGAATAAATATCATGTATATCAATTAGCATCCTATCGCTGACTTCTTGGTCTATTGCTAAACGGGCATTTACATTTTGGACATTCGTTTTAGATGGTAGACAGGTAGCGGGAACAAAGCATTGCCAGTAATGTTCAATACTGTAGTACAGTCACTTTTTCCCACTGGGATACTACCAAAACTGCTCACACAAAGATTTGCTCGGGCTCTAGTAACAGCGATAACAGAAGGCCCGTTAACCTTGGCCGTTCGAGTGTTGGGGAAAACATAACGTGTGGAGGAATTTCCTTTGCGATACTCCTCCATTTCCCACACAGTTCCTTTGGCTTGTTGGTCTTCTCCCTCATCGGGGTAACAAACTTTATTAAGTTTTGCATTAAGTCCTCCTACATCAACTAGAGTAATATTAGCAATTTCAGAGGCCCACAACAGTGTGAACCAGGCTCTACAGGCGCCATTATGTGAGAATGGCAAGGGAATGAAAGGCGTTTCTCCCTTCTGATGAGCTGGCATCATTCCACATACCCAGCAGTTGGTAGTGTTCGTAGCATTATGAGAATGATGCAACATTTGTATGAAAGTGTTATTGAGATATGACATTCGGTGCTTCTTTTCATGATAAGGAAGAGTAAAATAATAATGTTCGGTGGGGACAGGAGTAGTAGCAGTCAGTAAGTTTCGAGCCGGAGCTACTTCCTCTACAACCCACATTATTACAGCAATGATGACAACAGTCAAAGTTAGTCCAAAAGCAAACATTGTACATTTGCTACAGATTTTTTCAGCATTTGATTTCTTCTCCTCAGGCATGTTCATCTCGTCGGTAAACAACAGAACAGATGGTGCCCTAAGGTCCTGGGCAGGCATTGGTTTTTTCACTAACTTTGAGACGAGTAGTCACTAATAGGATACCCCCTTTGTAGACAGTCTTTAACCACCCAGGACAGTGGCTCAGTCTCTTTCTGCGATGAAATGTCTTTCTTCTTGGATGGAAGCAGATATCTAGATGTGTGGCCTGGGAAGACTTCCTCAGGTCCTTCAGGTGACGCAGCTCGCCCTTTCTCTGTAATCAGAATGTTGAGGTGATCTTTCAGCGCAGTAGGTACCACCAAGGCGAATGGAACTTTCTTGCAGTGTGTAACATGCAGCCAGTTCTGCCTGTTGGTCACTCGCACTGCAGTTTTAGTAGCAAGGAGGACCTGCTCTGGGCCACGCCAGCGAGGTTCCAAGCAATTTACCCGCTGAAAGACTTTGATCATCAGCTGGTGGCCAGGGAGCAAAATGTGTCCATCACCTTGCGACCTGTCTGGAAGAGGTTGCCGTACCTGCTGATAAATAGAAGACAAGCTGTCAGTTAACTGGGACCAATAGTCACTCGTCAATACGTGGTGAACATCATGTATAGGGCGAGGCTTAGGAACCCCCCTAAATATTCATGGGCCTGCCAAAAACAATTTCTTGCGGGGTAAGGCCAGATTGTGTATGTGGTATTGAGCAGTTCCGGCAATATCAGGATGATCCCAAACTTGCATGAGTTGTTTTTGCTATTGAGGATGCACCAACATGTGCCGGCCCATGTGAATCAAGGGATACAAGTAGGCTGTGGATAACTTCCATTTGGTCATATCTTTATTCCTCCAACAGTCCTCATCATCCAGTGTTCCCTCCTTAGACCATTGAGCTAGTTCATCAGCAGAGGCAGATTGTTGCATGTCCAGCACTTCCTGCCTGGCATCATGCCAACGTTCAGCTTGTGACTTCACCGCATACATGGAGGTGGTATTTCACTGTATTGCGGTCTCACGGGCTGTGTGATCCGCAAAGGCATTACCTTCTCCTACTTTATCAGTCACTTTCTTGTGTGCACTACATTTAACAATTGCCACTTTCTTAGTATAGGTTATGGCAGTAAGAAGATTATGCACTAATTCTCCATGCACCATCTGTGTCCCATGTGAGGTGAGGAAACCCCTTTCTTTCCACAAGCGACCAAAATTGTGTGTCACCCCGAATGCGTACTGGCTGCCGGTAAACATATTGACAAGTAAGTCTGTACTAAGCTCATATGCTCTTGTTACTGAGTGTAGTCTGGAGTTCCTAATACTGGTGCAAAACAAAGAGCTTGGCGTGACTGTTGGAAGGCATTCTGACATTCAATAGTCCATGGAAAGGCCTCGGAGTGTCTTTTAGTCAAAAGGGCTAACAAAGGTTTAATAATGTGCTAAAAACTGGGGATCCACTGCCTACAAAAAGAAGTAAGGCCAATCAGTGCACGGACATCCTTCTGAGTCCGGGGCACAGGGGTATCTAAAACAGTCTGAATGCGGTCTCGTGTGAGTGCACGTCCCGCCTTAGACAGGAGGTGACCTAATTAGGTAACCTGCTGTCTACAAAATTGCAATTTCTTTCTAGAGACTTTGTGATTATATGATGCAAGAAATGATAACAATAACCGTGTACCTTCTTCACATTGCTCAGGAGTATCTGGTCGCAGAAGTCTATTCAACTACACCAGAAATAGTAATAATCCCTAAGTAGCTACCATAAATTAAATTCCTCTGAAGTCTGGAGTAAAGCGAAAAATGAGACATAGAATGAATATAGAAGTAGGACTTCAATTTTATCAGAGCCTCAAGCATTGAAAGACTTACTTATCCCTTGATTACCAATTAGCCGTATGGGAGTGAGGTATTTTTACCAGTTGTGGTAAATACATTCTGTTAGCAGCTTTTAATTGGAAAATGGGGCATGACATATAGAACTTGATGCTCACAACACCGAGTTTCACGTGCATGCGTTTATTGCACATTTTCACAAAGCAAGTTATGGCAGGTTTGACCATGACAACATTTACTGGGGGAAATTGCATGACGAGCAGTAAATAAAGTGGTGCTGAAAATTCCAATATGTGCAGTAACGACCACTACCATCATATGTTCTTAGCGTCGCTGGCTTGAGCTGCCCTGACCCTCATGCTTCAAAAGTGCAAAGCCTGGTGGTATTGACTATTGACCAGCCCACCTCTCTTCAAGATCTGATCAAACATGGCCCGTTTGCCGACCCTTCTGGTTAGTGACATGAGGCCGATTAATCGACTGCCGTTTCAGAAAGGGTGTCTGAATCTTTGGTCCATGGCTTCAAAGCACTAAATCAACCCTTCTACTAAAGATGCAAGGCCTATTTGCTAAGTTGTTGTGTAACATGGTGCAGGAGCCCACCCTATGTAGTGTCTTTGACGGTGGTTAGTGTATCTTTATGTGAAGGAACAAAGCCGCCAGCCATGTCTGTTCTCTGGGCTTTGCCCTGCCCCTTCCGGAGCGGTCATTTGCCAATGAGTTTTTTTACGCCTTGCCGCCTGTGCCTCAATTAACTTCTCCCCAGTAACATTATTTTACACTTTCACAGTAGCGAAATGACTATCCTTGAGACTTGTGACAACATCGTTTTTCCAAGTGATTCGATGCTCTCGAGGCGTATAAACACAAACTGCAGTCACGCAACACCAAAATTAGCAAATGAAGCATTAACACACATGCGCTATTTCAGTACTGCTCTCCTGCATGTGTTGGGTGAATTCATTTTCAAGGGTCTGAAAAAAAAATATAAGTCCTACATGTATTAGCTACCAGGGGCCTTAGTGTGTAGAAATGCTACAAGTGTTAAATGATTACTTCTCAGAGATTACCACTAAACATGGTGGTAATTTTGGAGTCATTGGCATTTCTTACAACCGGCAGTATGCTATTACTATTAGTGGTAGAAATATCACAGCGAAAATTCAAATGTTCTGCAGTAAAAGACGTATATATATTTTTTTTAACTTTGTCGTAACTTTTTACCGCAGCAGAAAATGCCACAGGCTAACATTAAATAGTAGAAATTAAAAGGGCAGTGACAGGAATTGTGGCAAAATTTGTCATCACTAGAGTGTGTTGTTACCGTACCTAGACCACTCTTCAGATATACGCATCGAGTTACGATTTCACCCAGTTTAAGATTTGGTCAGAGCTGAACTTATTTTCGATTCTTCATACTGCCGTTTTAGACCTTCTTATTTTAATGCGGTTGTCAGACTGACAGTAATGCATTTAGTGCAGGTTTTAATCCAGCGGAGTGTTTTTTTTTTTTTTTTTCTTTGCAGCAAGGGAAGTTCACTTATGAGATGGGCGGTATTTTAAAACAAGCAGGATTTTGCATTTTCCACCAGTGTCCAAATAATGCTTCCTGTTGAGCGCCTAAGACACCTACTATGTAAATGACTATAATTACTGGCACTGCCGAGGATGTAAAGTGCAGAGTATTAATACATCCCACGCTGCTTGAATGTATCACTATGGAACATGTACCACACACAATACTAAGCAAGCCTCGCTTCTATCACTGGGCATAGTGCAGGCAGAAAAGAGAACAGTTACGTAAATCTACTGAAGTTTATCTGCCTGGAGAACGCAACTTTCATCCTTCCAAATTCAAAAAACTAAGTACCATTAAATCAGGTAATAGTAACATCCGTTGCAGGGCTTAGCAAAGACAAAAGTACACTCAACAAGTTATTATTATTCAAGTGCTACCAAGTATCCAGAGGAGAACATGACAGGCATACTAGGATACAGCCTGTCCTAATAGGCAGCAGTCAGCCCAAGCAGCAACAAAGCCAATGGGTTTCAATTTTGTATAGTACACATAGAGAGAGGCCAATAACAAAAAGGGTCAAATGCACCGATGTAAGCAAAGCAAGACAAATACAGGCTTTTATACTCACACAAAACATACAATCACCTAAGCATGCAGACAACATGCACAAGCACCCAGATGTATGTCAGTCGTGCACTAAAATAGAATCCCAAAAAAATATCCTAGCTAGCATATCAACTACCACAGTAATGTGAATGGAAGTGTTTATAATCTAACTATGGACTCAAAATTCTTAACGCTACATCTAATGGCCACTGTAAATCGAATTCTTTCTTTGTGTATTTGTTCAACAATAAACCATACATTATGGGAGAAATACCATATTTACTATACATCTCCCTGTAAGGGGTCCCTTCTGTAGGGGCCAGCTGACTTTATTCAAAACTAACCTTGGTACCACAAGAGCAGCAACACCACTCAAGGAGTATGCTGAGAACAGGCATGTTTTACAAATATATGTAAAATATTACTACTCCAAACAAATATTTCAAAAGGAGAAACATCTCCACATTACCTGCCTTAAATTTTTTCAAAAAGTGAATAACAAATCCAAACCAAAAGACCTGGGCCAAACAAATCAAGAGTGCCGCTTCAGCGACCTTACCAAACAGAAGTCTCTAACTCCCAATGGCCGATCCCTGGTTGACCTAATGGTCACTGCAAAATTACGCCAAAGAAAACCCCAGTCGAGACCGGCCACCACCTGGAGGGTCAAATTTGGAAAAGCAGAAAAGGCACGTCGGCCTGCAAAGACAAGGGTCTCCTCATGCAGTGCGCATCCTCAGTAATATTTAGATTCTCCGTCAAGACCACTCCATCGGACGACTGCGTCTCCGATGGGGCCCCATGTGCGGGAGCCAACTGTGGAAATGTGCCTAAAAGTGGGCACACTAGTGCAGGGTCACCCTCTTGTCCACGGGTCCAAAGACCAACAAAATAGAGATCGGCACTGGAGTTGGAATAAATAACAAGTTTATTAATCACTCATGAGTGGGACCATGTCCACACAGCACTCTCAAGTGCTGCAGGAGGTAGTACACTGAATTCACAAACCATGTCCCTTTTATACCGGTTTTCTGCAATGTAAGCATGTGAACAGAAATGGAAAGAACAGTTTTAGAAATAGCTATCAGCAAACAAGGGCAGATGAATAACCACTTGGTCAGCAAAGTGGGAGGGGGAGCAGAAATGCTTATGGCAGCAGTAAATGGTCGACAGTTAACATCTGGGACCAGGTGCATTGGCAGCTACAAACCCCCAGCACGTACATTGCTTTAGCTGAGTCAGGAAGTCAACTAAAATAGATAACACAAGCAGAGTGAAAAAGACAAGCAGCAGAGGACGGAAGAATTATGAAGGAAACTAAATAGACACCACAGCCAAAATGTCTGTTGCTTATGCTAAGTGAAATATTACACATTTCCACAGGTGAGAGGGGGCGAGTTCTATCCAATTTTTCTCCCTGAGGGAATCTAGGTAGGCGATCATGCTGTGCACAAGTTTGTAGGCCTCTCCAATTTCCACTTAGGCACCGCATTGGGATATCTGGCAAGTAGGGGACTAGTGTGTTCGTTCACCGCAAACATCTCTTCTAGCAATGGTTAAGTACTTTCGTAAACCTGCTCAAATTTATATTTCTCTGTTTGGGGTCCAGTAGTATCTGGGAGAGTAGACATAATAGGGGTCCTTTGTTATATTTTCGTTCGTCTCATCTGTGTTGCCACCGACTAATTGAGCCACTATATCTGTGCCAAGGTAACCATAAAATGTTGATAATGGCTAGCTAACAATCTTCCTTTAACTCTTTGATATAATGACTTGGAAAAATTAACCCCCAAGGATCCCATTGAGTCTCATGCTTATATTCCAGTAGACAACATCTACATAACTCAAATGAACAGCCCCATCGCGCTCCATCGATGCTTTTCTAGAAGACTGCCAATGGAGGAAACAATAAGTCTCCCAAGAAGATTGCTTAAATCCTTATGTACTGTGGCCAGCAAGCAGAAGGTTGAAATAAGAGAATTAATTATCTTTAAAAAAATATATATAAATAATAACTTTTCAGCATTAACACATATTAGAACATTGGAATGTTGGAGGCTCCATTGAATACAATGGAGTGCTCCGGGCTTATAATGGCTGGTTATAAGCCCAGAGATCCAACATTCCTATGTTTGTTTGTTCGCAGCTCTGGCTGTGAACAAAGGCTTCAGGGAGCCTGAGGGGATTTGAATCCCCTCGCGCTCCCTGAAGGCTTTGTTTTATTTGTTAGAACATTCTGCCCTCTAGTGGCAGAATGTTCTAATAGCCTAATAGCCCTTCGTAGCAGGGCTATTAAAGTCCAGCTGCTTTGTTAAAGTCCCTCGCCTTCGGCCCGGGCCTTTAACGCTGCAGCGGGCCTTTAATAGCCGGTATAGCCCGCTACGGCGGGCTATAAGGCTATAATATACACAAAGCGTTGCAGACAAATACATCATGCCTCATCCTGCATAACAAGTTTAGCATCATAAGACATGGATAGGAGTATCCATCTTTAAACAAAGTATTCCTAAGTTAAAAAAAGTTCACGGTCCTTCCATGATGTCAGTAGTTTATGAGATCTTAAAACAGATTCCTTGTAGTATGGTGCATTAAAAGTCCCGTGACATTCAGAATCAAAAAGATGACAGTACACTTCAACTAAAAGAATTTCCATCAGTCAAATTATCAGTCTTTATCGGAGAGCTTAATTGCAATGGTGCCATCTATACTCAAATTCTTTAGAATCTTAATCTGTGAAAACAATGGACTTTTTCTCTTTTTTAAAAGGCCAAATAGCACCAATGTTTTAATTCTAAAGTTATTACTTTGTGGCATGCAATAATTATAATGTAAAGCATATTAGGCATTTAAAATTGTAAAAATACACTTTTGCAACATTATGTAGCTTATTAAACCAATTGCCCACTTAGGCAGAGTTTGCTAGATTAATGTAAATTATGAAATAGTTGGCTTTTAATGTTGCTACGGGGATCAGAGCTCAGGTTCAGAGGCACAAATAATAGGGTACGCTAAGTTGAATGCACAAATAAAATACACAAATACGAAGGGGCGTGGCTAGCAGCCGAGCAACATAGCCATAGCTTGAGCGAGCTCCGGCGAACGCCTGGCGCAGCCCACGTTAATCCGCTACATTATCCATCTGCCACACGGCATAAAGGAGCGGAAGGACCCCTGCCCCGATCGTAGCGGCGAGACGGCATTTCCAGCACCGCTCCGACTTGTTTCGAGACTTCCGAAGAGGACCGAGACGTGGCCCGGTGGGAGGGCCTAGATCCGGCTGAGAACCCTGGGTGTTGACCGGGCGGGCATGCCCCTGAGCTCCGCAGCACTGCTGTGGTGGTCGGGGCCGCGCATGACGAGATTGCCTGACGATCCTGGCTGTGGCGATGGAGGGAGAGACGTGGTAACCCTGCTCCCGGAGGGGAGACGTGTGTGATCTGGGCCGCAGCGGTGATTTGGCGACGGAGAAAACTACTGCAGGTACGCGACTGGGCGTGCTGCGCAGCTTTGGGCCGGCGAGATCCTGAGGCACTGTGCTGCCTCCCACCCCAGAGACTGCTGTTGAGTGCACAGCGAATGAGTGGAGCAGCGGAAAAAAACTCCTGAGGTGGCGGGGAGGGGGCGGCCCACCATCGACCCCCCCCCCTTTTTTTTTCTCTATTGACAGATAAGCTAGATATTGGTCCGATAAAGGAGAGAGATTAAGATATATCCAACGCTCATGGCGCAGTGATACAAGAGACTATACCTGGCAGTACAGTCCCCGCTGGGGCTCATCCAATAGTCCCAGGAAGGGCATCAAAGAGACTCCAATACACTGACAACTAACCCAGGCCCTCCTGCAAAAAGTCTGGTCAAAAAAAGCCCAAGGCAACGCATCAAACAAAACTAGACAAATTTGCGCAGATTAAGCAGATGCATCACACCATGGAGGTGGTGACCAGCAGCAAAAGGTGGCAGAGGAGCAGGGAACCCTCACACTCCAAGACATACTGGCAGCAATTGAGGGAGTCCGGTCGGCATTGGAAAACAAGATAGACACGGTCGCCTCGGAGGTCACATTAAAACGCGTGGATCTACGCAACTTGAGGGACCGTGTTAAAACCACTGAAGACTCAATAACTATCCTTGAGTTCTCCAGTGGGGTGCTGGAGACGAGTGTCAAAGAACTCTTGGCCACGACCGCTACCCTAAAGAATAAGTTGAAAGAATTTGAGGGACGCTCACGCAGGAACAACGTGAGAATTTTGGGGGTTCCAGAGAGGGAAGAGGGCCCTACTATAGATCTATTTGTGGAGTACCTACAGCCTCGCAAATTCTCCAACTTCTTCTTGGTGGAGAGAGCCCATCGAGTTCCCGAAGGCTCTCCAAGGCCAGGGGCACACCCGCGTCCAATACTGGCGAGGATTTTCAACTATAGCGACAGAGATGCAATACTGCAAGCTGCCCGCTTGGCCCCCCCAGTAAAATTTGAAAACATCACAGTCACCTTCTTCCCAGACTTTACGCTCATGGTTCAGAGGCTGCGCAGTTCCTTTTTGGAAGTAAAGAAAATGCTGCATGACAGAGATCTCAAGTACGCAATGTTGTTTCCGGCTAGGGTCCGTCTGATTGCAGAAGGAAAGACGTAGTTTTTTGACTCCCCTGGGGAAGCCTCAGAGTGGCTGGCGACAATCTGGGCAGAGGCGAACGCCTACACAGTGCAGCAGGGTCAAGAGAAAGTCTCTGCTACCGAGGGTTCCGTGGACAGAGACAGAACACTATGGCCACGGTGCGAATACCAGCTAGCTCTTTTAAGATCCTCTCTTGGAATGTAAACGGTCTAGGGGATAAAATTAAACGTGGAGTGGTGCTACAATGTTTAAAACACCATTCACCAGAGGTGGTGCTATTGCAGGAAACCCACATACAGGGCACCAACTACTGTGCGCTCAATATATGGGGCTACAAATTAGTTGCACATGCGGGCTGCTCTAGAGGGTCGATAAGGGTGGGTATCCTACTGCGTAAAACCTTTCCATTCACCGAACAAAAAGTCACGCATGACTCTCATGGTCGGTTTGTAATGCTATCCGGATATTGGGAGGGCAGACTATTTAATTTCATGTCCCTTTATATTCCCCCAAGGCTACATACATCCACGCTCTCTGACCCGGGGTCACACATTGTGACGCTCCCACAAGGGGAGCTTCTCGTTGGAGGGGAATGTAATGCAGCGCTCAATGGCGACCTAGACCGACTACCAGCAAGACTCATATGGGAAGACCCTGGCAAATTTCCTATCAGCACTTGGCTTGGTGGATGTATGACGGATGAGAAATCCGCTGGCTCGTCAATACACCTTCCACTCGGGCGTTCACGGAAGTCTTTCTCGAATAGACTACATATTTGGGTTCGCTGATCAGTTGTCCAGGTTTGGGGAGATGGCTTACCTCCCAGGGGCATCTCTGACCACTCCCCGATCTGTGTCACCTATGGC